>NC_092242.1:5939364-6611864 GCF_036320965.1 Panulirus ornatus
AACCATACTTGACATGCCCTAGAAGACCATGCTCGACATGACCTAGAAGACCAACCATGCTCGACATGACCTAGAAGACCATGCTCGACATGACCTAGAAGACCAACCATGCTTGACATGACCTAGAGGGCCATGTTTGACATGACCTAGAAGACCAACCATACTTGATATGACCTGGAAGACCAACCATGCTTGACATGACCTAGACCACCATCTCGACATGACATAGAAGACCATGTTTGACATGACCTAGAAGACCAACCATACTTGACATGACCTGGAAGACCAACCATACTTGACATGACCTGGAGGACCATGCTCGACATGACCTAGAAAACCATGCTTGACCGGGGTTTAGTCATTCCCGCACAGCAGCACCTTCTCCGGCAGGATGGACAACAGACCAGACAATAGCCAGCCACATCTCTTGTCCCCGCCTCGTCCGCCTTCACAGAGCAGAGGTTTCCTCTCGTCTTTTGTTTCCTTCACACGTCACCCTGGGTCGCGACGCCCCTCCCCCTCCTTCCGCTCCTGCACAAAGAGACGCCCTGGGGGCCGCCGCGACCAGCATCCGACAGAGGGCGGGGAGGGAGATGTGGACGATGGAGTGGAAAGTCAGCGGGAGGTTATGACTGCCGGGCACAGCCAGTTAACGCCTGCATCAGAGTCAGTGCGGTTCCTCGCCGAGACTCCTCGTGTCTCGGCCTTCCTCGCTGGACACTTGGGATATCGGGACACCTTAGTTCCTCCTTGTCAGATGGCTGGCCTCGTCTTCTGCATAGGACACTTGGCTCCTTTATAAGACACTGGGTTCCTTCCCAGGACACTTCGGTCCTTCATAGATCACTTGCCTCCTTCAAAGGACACTTGGCTCCTTCATAGGACACTTGGGTCCTTCATAGGACACTTGGGCCCACCATAGGACACTTGGCTCCTTCATAGGATACGTGCCTCCTTCATAGGACACTTGCCTCCTTCATGGGACACTTGGCTCCTTCCAAGGACATTTGGCTCTAGCCTCCCAGAGGCCTTGCCTCCTCTCCTGCGTGGGACATTTGATTCCTGCCCCTTGGTACGCTAAGCTCCTTCTGTACTCGTATGGTTGTGTATGTTGACACGTTTTCACTACACGCAATCACTATAGGTCCCTTACGATGGTTGAAAGTCCTTGTGTTGTCCTTTTAAAGATGAATAGCTAAAAGATAAAGAACCGCAAGTTCCTTCCACTGCCTTTGGGATTCGCGAACGTGGAGCCTTCAAAAGTATGAGAATCTTAAAGGACCTAAAGAACCAGATCTTTGTATCGACTTTCTGTACTTATATACGTAATATTTTAGAGAATATTCTGAATACCTTTTGCTTTTGATAAACTAGACTTCATCTTATATTACCATTTAGACTATTCATCAGGACAGTAAATATTTTTTCATATCATGATACCCTTACTCATTAATTAAACACGTTGCTTCTGTACATTTTAACCGACGCGATCGGGGAAAAAGAATTTATAGTTTTATTGCATATTTCATTGCCTTATCCCCCCCCAATATGCCATCACATACAACAACATACCCATCCAGGTCAACGCCCTCAGCTAGAGGGAGTCAACAAAGGAAGTAATCTACGGGTGGAGGTGTGGGCGAGGGGCTGGAGTACCGAGCACCAGCCCCTCCGGTAATAGAAGTGATGTGTGAGGCCGACGTCAAGGAGCGGGAAGAGGACGTCCCTCCCCCCCAGCATGGCAGCTGGTGATCGTCGCTTGTCGACTCCGCCGTCAACCCCAGCAGGTAAGAGGAACTCACACTCGCCGTCTCTCTCTCTCTCTCGTGAGCCTGGAACAAAATAATAATCCCCAGTATTCCTTGTAGTCACAGAGAAGGAAATATCACTCGGAGATCGTGATGCATGTCAGAGTGTAATACATGAGTCGAAGGTACGACGGTATCGTACAGGATTCCAAGGTATTTCATTTTGAAGAAATGGACGAAAACAAAGAAGAAAATTGACGTGTTAAATGATGGGAAAATATGCCACACACAGCTTCAGGTTCCTCCCACTCAAACACGAGGAGATACTAGTCAATGATAAAGAAAAGGGGGTGAAAATGTCTAGGAAGCCATTTTGAGCCATGTTGTGAGAAGGTTGCGAGACGAGACCATTTGAAACCCCCTCTCAAGACGAACGAGAACGTTGGAGGCAGAAAAGTGTCACTATATAATTCACAACTCGACGTCACTGTCATTTTCCTTTCGAAATTCTTGGGCTCCCGAAACAGCAGCAGCAATCAATGGGCAGGCAGTGCGGGAAGACGTCTGTAGTGGAAATAAGGCTCAGAGGAGCAAATGCATGGAAACCCCTTTTTCCCTTTGTCGAGAATGTCATCCTGTACACGTTGTTGTTACCTTCACAGAAAATGGGTTTATTCTTTTTTTTTTCCCCCCATTAGAAAGAAAAAGCAGAACAGTTTACGAAATGGGGCAAAAAAAAAATATATATATGATCTTTCTCGACTTCAGAAAGTTCTCTTCCTTTTTATGGAAAGTTCAACACTCCTGTGTGATGAAATATATATGTGGGATTTTATCACCAGATTTCCAGACATAGTCTTTACGATTTAACTCGAGAATGGAATAGGGAAGAAAAAGGTTGAACGATAAGGAAATCGACACTAAAGAAAAAAAATAGAGGAAATGGGCCATTGTTCCCTGTGTATGATATCGAGGGAATGTTCCATACACACATATGTTTTCCAGCGACTGGAAATAACAGTGGACCGAAGATTTCCAGTATCGGCAAGTTTGCCTGCAACCTCTCAATTGTTGTCAGAACTGGGTGGTGGTGGTAGAGGGAGGTCTGCTGCTCCAGCAACGTGCACAGCTTCACCGTTCAAATCTCTGAAAGTTTTCTGCCGATCCTTTTGTGTCTGAACAAAGAGACAGTATCTTTGCCCCAGAGTTCGTAGGTGACTATAACAGAGTTTAAGAACCATCTTTTCTTTTATTTTTTGGAAGGGGACTGAACAGCATTTTGTCAATAGACTCAAAGAAATTCGACGTTTCTCTCACGCGAATTGGGTTGAGGAACAGTGCCACAATCAAGCGAAGAGCAGGAGATGAGATAGTAGAAACAAGACGTGTTCTCACATAACTGGAATGGGGAAAACTTGAACTTTTCGCAATGCAGACCACTGCAAGAACACCCCTCACACAGCTGCTATAGTTAACCTCATCAGAAACAGTAATCACCAGTGATCAATAATCACTAGTAATCACCAGTAATCAGTAATCAATAGTAATCACCAGTAATCAGTAATCAATAGTAATCACTGGTAATCAACAGTAATCAATAATCAGTAGACCGTATTTCTACCTCTGTAGTGGTATGAAGGCTTTATATTTGCCATCTACCTTGTTGTAACCCTCATGGTTCTTGTACCAAGTAATTACTTCTGTATAAACTCAACCTTTAGCTGTAGTTGATTAAAGAAGCCATCAATCATCATCATTATTATTGTAATTATTATTATTCATTATTATTATTTATCATTATCATTATTATTATCTATTATTATTATCTATTATTATTATTATTATCTATTATTGTCATTATTATTATCATTCATTACTAGTTTATCATAATCATTACCATTATGATACTGGAGGAAATAAACTGAAGGGTATTTGGCATTCATGTGCCAAAGGAAAGTGTGTGATACTATTATCATCAGACAGCTTCTACCAGGAGAGTAAAGTGTGTGTGTGTGTGTGTGTGTGTGTGTAGGAGTTTCTCTTCTCTTAAGACCATGGGAACGCAAATGTTATGTCCAGTAGTGAATCTATTATCATGGGCAAGATAAGGTGGGGGAGACATGATCCAGAGCAGAGCAGGTATACAAGATAACGAATGAGGAAGATAAGGAGACGAAGCGACAGAGGAGGAACGTATAAAGATAGTGGCAAATGGAGAATCATTTTCAGAGAGAGGAGAGAGAGAGAGAGAGAGAGAGAGAGAGTAAACCTTATAGACGGAGTCTATGAAGGGTGGGAAGATGTCGGCGGGATAGTAGAGAGAGAGAGAGAGAGAGAGAGAGAGAGAGAGAGAGAGAGAGAGTAAACCTTATAGACGGAGTCTATGAAGGGTGGGAAGATGTCGGCGGGATAGTAGAGAGAGAGAGAGAGAGAGAGAGAGAGAGAGAGAGAGAGAGAGAGAGAGAGAGAGAGAGAGAGAGAGAGAGAGAGTGTTAACCAGCAGGGTAGAGACAGTAGCGAGAACAGTCCATTTTCTTTTCTGGGAGGTAGAAGATGGGAGGCAGCGAGGCCACAAGCGCCCGTAATGACATACCGTGCGAACTGTGCCACCACTAGTTTGTTATGCAGGAACAAGGCAAGTCGGCGAGCCCATATGCAAATTCTCGTGGCGTTATACAACTGTGAAGTAATTATACATCTGGGGTTAGGGGGGTAGGGGGAGGGGGGGTCCTAAAGTAAACAGCATTTATGAAGTATTTCAGTTCGGTTGGGTTCCGTTACTTTGAGCTGGGGCTTCAGGCCTATCGTCTATCTAAGAGTTATCAAAGTCGCCGACATCAAGTGGTCCTCATTCATCGAAAAAGAGAAATTCTTGAACACCTTTTTTGTTTCCTTCTGCAGGTGTTCGAGTCAGTTCTAAAGACACGTACTCACTCATGATACATATGTCCCTGTGCCTTCAATGGTCCTCCTCCTCTTCCTCCTCCTCCTCCTCTGCCACAATGACGCTGTTACCCTCGTCAGAGACAGTGAGAGCATTTGTATCAACAGTGATTTGATGGCAAACTTCAACTCTGTAGAGTAGAGACTCTTGAGGACATTATGACGAACGAAAAAGGTCAGGTGGATGGTGAGGGGGAGGAAGAGATCCATACAGAGATTAGGGACTCCCTGTGTAATAATCTTAGAGTCATAAGACTCTTGAAACAGCAGCAATAACAGCGAGAGATTGTAGGTAAAGAGAGAGAGAGACTTGTTAGAGATGAGAGAGAGCAGTACGAGGTACATTATATATATATATATATATATATATATATATATATATATATATATATATATATATATATATATATCCACGCTTGAAAATTCTTGCGGTGCCGCTATAGGCGTTTTTATAACTTCCAGTAATCATAAAAATACGATACGATACGAATCTTATATTCCAGTATTTTTGTTGTATCTTATGAATATCTACAAAAGGGCTTCTCACCGAGTCCAAGGGCTATACACGCAGTGAGAGGCGTATATATGGTCTTAGAATCAATCGAACAACTTAAGACGATGCTCAAGTGTTCTTTTCTTCGAGAAGTTGTTCTGTCTTGAAGCTCACCACTTTTTATTGACCTCGCCAGTCGATAAGCTTCAAGCGTAAGAGATTTACCAGCGCCAACATACCAGAGGGCCTCGGCAGCTTCCAGCTCCGGCTGGCCAAGATTTATAGTGTTCGCTGCTCAACATCCTCGCTGATAATAATGATTCTCAGACCGCAGGAATAACAATAAGTTCCTTGATCAACGAGGATATCTGGAGGTAATGAATCCGAAGCAGCCTTGACTCGCCTCCGATCCTGTTATCGGTGCCATACTATCTAACTGTGTGCTATGTGAACTCCTGACACTGCTGTTGTATCTGGCTTTAGCTGGTCATCCTACTACGGCAGCTCGTATAAGTTATAGTCACAGTGGATGGAGTGGTTTAGTTCATCGATCTCGTTTGCGAGAGACGCCAGGCAAACTTACTTTTAGGAGGTCTGTAGGTAATGTTTGTATTAAGTTCTTCTTCAGGAAGGAGGTCCTTCTTCTTCTTCTTCTTCTTCAGGAAGGGGGTCCACTTTCTTCAGGAAGGATGGTCCTTCCTTGCGAGGGTGAGACACCGACGTTCCGCCCACCTTACAACGCGTCTACGTTTAAGAAATAAAGATCAAATCCAGCTTATTATGGGAGCGAGAACATCCCCAGACGAAAGAGATTAACGAGGTGTATCCACGCTGTACACAGTAGTGCAATTAAGCACGCCCCTCCATCACTGTCTAGTAAATCAGGTCTTTTCAAACGCGGGGGAAGGAGGTTAAGTCCTGTCGAGGAACGTCGTCATTCGAACCTAGAACGCGTGAGGTTCATTTTCATACCGGGAACACACGTGCGTTCAAACCTTGAGCAGCCGCGAGCATTACCACTCTCTTGATTTTTCTTCCTGACTTTGTTCTGCGCCAGTTTTTGACGGGGGCGCTTCTGGGGGGGACGTGTGGCAACGTATTTCCCTCAACACAAGGTACCTCGAAGAGTTTACCGGCGATGCTGGAGCGGTATTGTGTGTGTGTGTGTGTGTGTGTGTCTGGAGGGAGGGGCGAGGGACAGGTCCTGGAGGGAGTTGAGGGAGACCAGGGAGAAGGTGTGAAGTTAAGGCATTAGCAACGAAAAGCAGATGAGACACGAAGGTACTACACCCACCAGAGGGAGGTAGAGGAACGAGAGGGGACGGGAGGAAGAGGATCTCTCACCCCACAGCCAGTCTGTCTCACACACACACACACACACACACACATGCAGTGCTCTAAAGTCAAACTACAGGCTCTTTAAACGCCCTGTAAACCTCCCTCCTCGCTGTCTTCACCACTAGCGTTTATACTGAACGATTGTTATCAAACATTTCTTCTTCTTTTTTTTCAGTTTTGTCTTCATTCTTCGTCACTTTACGATTGCATGATCGTCATCAATGCGTCTTGATGTCTGTCTGTCCAAAGCGTTACTTTGCGTCATGGAAGAACCAAGAAGACAATGGGATCTAATCGTTCATCAAAACGCTGTGAATGAAAAAAAAAAATCTTAATCTTGAGATGCTATTTTTTTTTCAAATGTTTTTCAGCTTGCTTGATATATGTAGGTATTGACAGTCCCTGCACCCCTGCATCACAAAACAACCTCCCATCCCTCTCCTCCCGCTTTTTTTTTTTTTTTTACGAACAAACAAACAAACAAACGAAAAAAATAATGACGGAACAAAGAAGCGTAGATTCTCCCTCCCAGTCAAACATTTTGGCGGGCTTCGCGTCAGCCGTGTTTGCCGAAGCGAAATGTAATTACTAAGCGACGAGGCCAAAAAAAAAAAAGGGGGGGGGAAATTGAAAATCAGAACTGAAAAGCCCTTGGCAGAGTAGGTCTGGGAACCGCGAGTGTACCGTGGGATATTACCGTGGGATATATAACCGTGGGATATATAACCGTGGGATATTACCGTGGGATATATAACCGTGGGATATATAACCGTGGGATATATAACCGTGGGATATTACCGTGGGATATATAACCGTGGGATATTACCGTGGGATATATAACCGTGGGATATATAACCGTGGGATATTACCGTGGGATATATAACCGTGGGATATATAACCGTGGGATATATAACCGTGGGATATTACCGTGGGATATATAACCGTGGGATATATAACCGTGGGATATTACCGTGGGATATATAACCGTGGGACATATAACCGTGGGGTTCCCTGATTCATTTACAGAAGTGGTAAATAACCCGTTCCTTTTTCTCTCCCCGAAACCCTCCCCTCGTAAATAGATTTTTCGAAAGCTGTTCGTTTTTTCTACTTCTCCTACGCTCCCTTGCCAGTTTACAGACCTGTAAATAAGATGATATTTTTTACATGTTTATTCATGTATGTACTTCACGTATATACGTATGTATGTATGTATGTATGCCCGAAATCATACATTCATGCCAAGAAGATACGAGAAAGAAATTATCGTTCCAAATCAAATATAGAACAGAGTCGGGCGCTTCTTGCACACCATCCAGCTCACCTCGCGCCAGGGTTGTTGAACAAATGTTTTACGAACAGTTGAATAGTGCAAGAAATTCCGTCACGCGAAGTCGATGTGGCGCTGAGAGAAGAGGCCTGAGGAAGGTTGTGGGAGGAACCGACCCACCAGCGGTGCCAGCTGAAGTCAGAAGCTTTGAAGACTGAAGAAGAGCTGACACTGACCACCTCAGTGCCACAAGGTGCGACAAAGTGAGGTTGACAGTGAAGACAATATTGCCACAATGGGTGACACTGTCAGGCAGCGTGAAAGAGCCAACAGTGACCACGTCACTGCCACGAGAAGAGGAAGGACTGAGTACTTAGTCTTGCCTAGATGTGGCAGTGACCACAGTGGCGTGAGAAGACAGCCAACAGAACACAGTGAGGGAGTTGACGGCGACCTCAGTGCCAGGAGAAGCAACCTGGCAGCACACACACACACACACACACACACACCAGGTAGGAGGCTGTACGCTGCAGCCGTCAAGGGAACTCCAAAATCCCGCGACATACACCGTAACGAAACTGTACCGAATCCTTTTGTCTCCGAATGACATTTGGAAACACAGATCTCGGTACTGTTTCGACCAGGCTCGTAACCGAGGCTTTATGGCTCTCAATGCCTGTCGTGCGACGATAGATTTCCGATGTCTTGCTTCAAAATGATACGATTCATCCCAGATAACCAATAAGATCCCGTGGGTCAAGAAGGAAGGAGAAGGGGGGTTCGAAAACTGTTTCGAATTTCACGAAGGCGTCATCATCTCAACTCCCTTCGATGAACACTTTTGACTCAGCTTCTAGTGGGAAATTTGGCCGAGCACCAACGCTTCTGTACACTAGGGAGAGACAGAGAGACTCCCTTTCGTCCCAGCTCAACCTAGTGTTCACCATCACACACTATTTTCCCGGGCAGGGGAAAAAAAAAAAAGTCATTCGGTTAATCTTGGCAAATATTACGAAAACAAGCGAAATTGTATTTTTTTTTTTTTCCAGCGAATGAAGTTTGGTTTGGTTATAACTTTGTTTATTCTAGTTTCGCTGCAGCTGGCGGTCGGCCATAGCAATACCGGGGAATACGTTCCTCACACGGAAACAGGAAAGGGTTATACTCTGCGTATATACAAAAAAAAAAAAGAGACAAAGTTTCTTTCCATTCATCTCTTCTCATTAACCACAGAAATCTGTGAAATCTATCATGTCGGAGAGTTCTTATCAGATGTACTCTGTCTAACTTTTGTGTATGAAAAAAAAAAAACTGATGAAAAGTTGGAGGAGCTTTTCCGTCCCTCTCTTATATAAGAGCAAGACCTAGGGTCAATAAATTGGCCCCGGGAACAACTTTGGCTCAATTCCCAAACTTGTCGAGGCGAACAAACATTATTAGGCAGCGCCCTAGTCATGTTTTACGAGCCTTGGCCTCCTTGAGAAGGAAGGTACGATCCTTCTCCAAGACAGTACGATCCTTGAGGGTGATGTCGCCTTTGACCTGACCCCTAAAAACGTCAGTCAGGGTCGAGGGCCATCCATCGCACCCATGGGCAGCATCGTCACATGCTAAAGGGGAATAATACCCACAGGGAAGACTGTGTGGCTCCCGCAGCCACTGGTAACCTCGAATGCAGACGACCTACCCGTTGCTGGCGTCATCAGCCGACATTAAACAAGTAGCATATTAACCCCTCACTGCGCAGGCGCGGTTACCTACATCATCCTCGAGA
Source organism: Panulirus ornatus (assembly GCF_036320965.1). Lineage (NCBI taxonomy): Eukaryota > Metazoa > Arthropoda > Malacostraca > Decapoda > Palinuridae > Panulirus > Panulirus ornatus. Next base: position 5,948,931 of record NC_092242.1, read on the forward strand.
ACCTGTTGGAAGTATTGTCTTATACTCCAGTGAGGCTGTCGAGGTCGCTCACCCCCTGAGTGAGAATACATCCTCACCTTCTAAGCCGTTGTTCCGTCAGTGCGCTGACTGAAGCAGTCACTCCACACGCCACATCTCGCGTTATATATTGCTTTATTACAACGCCTCTGGTGTGGGTAGGGACCGCCCTCTCCTTCACCATATTCCCATATGTCAGAGTGATGGAGTTACGGTATAGTAAACTCCCTCTGAATTTAATTCACCTCCTCGCATTTGACAAGAGAACAGAACCCCGGAGATGTACCTTGGCCAGCCAGTCTACCAGAGGACGCTGTGATGTAGAGAACCATTACCACTTGACAGTCTAATGGAAGAAAGCCGACACCCGTCTGCTCAACTCCTTGAAGACGAGGGTTCGACCCTTGAGCATGATGGTACGACCCTTGAGCACGACGGAACGACCCTTGAGCATGACGGTACGACCCTTGAGCATGACGGTACGACCCTTGAGCATAATGGTGTGACCCTTGAGCATGACGGTACGACCCTTGAGCATGACGGTACGATCCTTGAGCATAATGGTACGACCCTTGAGCACGACGGTACGACCCTTGAGCACGACGGTACAACTCGAGCGTTACGTTACGATCCCTCAGCACAACGGAAAGAAACTTTTGAGTATGATAGCTTGGCCTTTGACGTGAAATCTAAGCTCGGCACTCAGGAAGAAGATAAGGATTACCATAAAGACATCCAGATGTACTTCACTACTAGCATATCTTCAAAGACCCGAGGGGGGAAAAATCGAACGTAAATGTAATCATATCTTCCTGAACTGTGTTGCACAAGGGTGGTGGGTAAGAAGAGATGACGTATGTCGCAGGCCTTTCAAACTCGGTTACAACTTTAGTAGAGTCAAGGTGCTGACGCCAGCGACACTAATGAAGCTCGGGGCGCAACTCAGGTGAGACCAGTTTGAAAATTCCGCTAATGAAGACTGCTGACGCCCGCTCTTCCTCCCTCCCTTCCTCACACTCACTTCGGGAGAATAATAGATGAGGAAAATCTACTCCCATTTGCTGGGTCTCTGACACACCCACCAAGCCTAACCTTATCTCCTGACTACTACAGGCACGGGTGTGATGGAAGAAGGTTTAGGTTCCCTCATCCACCTTGTAAGTCTTAGGCATCGAAGGACAGGAGGGATGAAAAGAATAAGAGTATAGGATGGCAAGACACCAACCATCTCGTGATCAGCTGAAACAAGAATTGAGACTAAGGGTAAGGCCAAGGAGAGCTTCCACTCCACCCAGGAGCTGTGGGATGTGGGTAACAGTAAGGCTCGTCCTCCTCCTCCTCCTCCTTGTTTATTCAGGACCTGCCGGGACTGGAAGGGGAGGTCAGGGAGACCTGAGGTCCCCCTCATCTCATCTTGGGATAAGAGGGAATGGGACTTTGGATGTGCGTGACCCTAAGACACAGTCAGGAGTTAGTAGGACTATGGGACGTAGGGGATAATGGGGGAGACTCCTTCCTCGTAGGCTCAGGGAGGGAGGTGGTTCCTCATCCTTATACAACAGGACCTGTTTAGGGCTGGTCAGTGGAGTAGGATGTAGTACCAACAGGAACCTATTCGCTCCTATCCAAAGACCTGCAAGTAGATAGGGCTATGGGAAGGGGAGAAAACAATCTTCGTGGGGGTAATAGGACCGAAGGCCCGCTGTCCTAGGAATGTGAGGCCAGTCACAAGCACAGGAGAGATGAGGCTCCTTCCCTATCTCATGGATGTGAGGAATATGAGGAGATTTGGTACACCTATTCCCTCACCATCCTCCACGAACTCTCATGTAGAATATCTCGCCAATATTCAATGAGATATCTTGATTCAACCCGACTCGTTGCTCTCTCGTGCATAGCTTACTCATCATTATGTTCGTATGTGTTCTCAATAACTGACATGTCCATATCAAGCGCGTTTGCGCCCTCGACGTTCAAAACAAGCGAGACTCGACAGAGTTTAGAATTTAAGATTTAACTTAGAACAACTAGAGGGAGGGAACTCCTCATGTTGTGGTTGAGATCCCCTTTTCTCTATGAGAATAAACGTTTGACACCGAAACTTGAAACCTAAACTCGGGATGATGTTGAATCCTTTATACATTTACCTTGGAATGCATATGGCGTCTTCCCCCGCGTGGTTATATCCCGTACGAGTACACAAAAGAATATGATAGAAATACCCATGGCAACATGTGAGGGATCATGAGGCTTTACCTGACCGCCATGAGAAAGCCATGTGGCGCTCGCGTGACTCGAAATGAGATCATGACTGGAGGTGATATTCCGCGCTAATCTTACGAATCTTTTTTGATATAAAATGACCAATAAATATTCCGTGATATGAACACACACGCCATGCAGCTCCACCGCCGCCCAGCTTAGAGGTTTACCTGGAAAATCAGAATGCATGTTGGAACTGTTGTTGTTGTTGTTGTTGTTTTTGTTCTTTTGCATTGTAAGCTGAGCAAACCGGAGGGCCGGACTATTGTCAAAAGCATGATGTGGCGGGTTGCTGATGGTCCCCAGCACTGCTGCAGGACGATCTTGGGGTCCTAGCACAGCTGCAGGACGATCTTGGGGTCCTAGCACAGCTGCAGGACGATCTGGTAGTCCCCAGCACAGCTGCAGGACGATCTGGTAGTCCCCAGCACAGCTGCAGGACGATCTTGGGGATCCTAGCAAGGCTGCAGGACGATCTTGGGGGTTCTAGCACAGCTGCAGGACGATCTTGGGGGTCCTAGCAAGGCTGCAGGACGATCTTGGGGGTCCTAGCAAGGCTGCAGGACGATCTTGGGGGTCCCCTAACACAGCTGCAGGACGACCTTGGGGTCCTTACGACAGCTTCATGACGATTTGGGGGTTCCTGAGACGTCAGCATGACGATCTGTGGGTCCTTAGGACAGCTGCATGATGGTCTCTGGGTCCTTAGGACAGCTGCATGATGGTCTCTGGGTCCTTAGGACAGCTGCATGATGGTCTGTGGGTCCTTAGGACAGCTGCATGATGGTCTGTGGGTCCTTAGGACAGCTGCATGATGGTCTGTGGGTCCTTAGGACAGCTGCATGATGGTCTGTTGGTCCTTAGGACAGCTGCATGATGGTCTGTGGGTCCTTAGGACAGCTGCATGATGGTCTGGTGTCTCCAAGCACGGCTATGATGACCCTTTGATGTCGCGTTGGCGACCGACTGCATAACGACTAATTGGCGCCTTTGCAGCTGCATAACGACTAATTGGCGCCTTTGCAGCTGCATGACGACTAATTGGCGCCTGTGCAGCTGCATGACGCCCTGGTGTCGTGCTGACACCAGCTCCCCCCACCACGACGCGTCGTGCTGTTGTGCAGGTGCACACAGCTGAGCCACACCACAGATCTCTGGAATCTCATCTGAGAACAGCTAGAGTTGCTTTCTTATTGCTTGTGGAATGTTTGGTTTTTTTTTTCTCTTTCATGCTCGTAACTTTCATGCTCGTAACGGACGTTCATCAGGTATCGAGCGCCGTTGAGAGAGAGAGAGAGAGAGAGAGAGAGAGAGAGAGAGAGAGAGAGAGAGAGAGAGAGAGAGAGAGAGAGAGAAACAGACATCCATTTTGGCGCACCAGTAAAGTTCTTCCGAGCCGTTCGTGTCTTTTTGGGAAGAAAAAGAAAAAGAAGAGGAGAAGGAAGAAGTACTCCTGCTGTGGCTTTCATACGAAGCCCTTGATGTCCACCCACCTCCTGCTACCTCATGGTTAAAGCAGGTTCCCCTTACAGAGACACACACACTGCCCATGGACCGTAGCAATTAGGATTGGCAATTAGGACCATCGACCAGGCTTAACGCTATGGCAAATCAACCCGTGACCATCCGCATCCCAGACCCACCCTATGGATGGAGGAGGAGGAGGACTGGACTGAACTGGACTGGAAGCACTCTATGCCAGACGTGCTCCCTGATCGTTGCTCACTCTTCTGCCGTCACCAGTTGGCTTCGCACAGCTGCCGCTGCTGTGTCTCACCCCGCTTAAGTGCAGTATCAATATCTGCTTCAGCACCGATGTTCTCTCACTACAAGACTGATGAGGTGGAATATACAGTTCTCATGCCTGATTGGGTTCCTGTCTCCATCGATTTTCCCTGGCCATTGTGGTTTCGCCGTCGAGGATATTGCAGTGCCCCCGTCCCCAGGATTGCAGTCTGGTAATGTATTCATCCCGGCGCCTGTGACCGAGTTCATCTGGAGGGACGTGTCCGGACCATGTAGCTGTTTTATCCACCTCCGCTCCTCCCACGACGCGGGTGGAGCTTGTGGGGACAACACCGTTTTCATTCATTTACCTTGCTACGTAAAGTGGTGTCCTAGCAGACGGCCACTATTCTGGACGCTGTCCTTCTTAAGATTCAGAGAATCAGCACGGGTACAGACACACCCAATGTACTCCTCTATACAGTGCCTGTCGACTGTCGCAAGTCTGGTCATGAAAACCGACAGATAAAAGAATTAGAAAAGCAACTGCAGAGTTTACCCGGCCCTGCCTGTTATTGCCTCGGTGTTGGGCTATAAGATGGTGGTGATGGACAACATTAAGTCTATATATATATATATATATATATATATATATATATCCTAAAGACAGTGAGGCTTGCAACACAAAGCTACGAGCACTTATGAGCATTACTAAGATAAGACAGTCTTCCTCTGGTGACGTTGACAGTGTACACGTCAGACCCACACCTAACCCTCTTCCCGTTCTGGAACCACCTGCAGCTGAAGGACACAGGTCATGATGTTTCCTCGACGACAGAATGTGAAGACACAGGCTGCCAGCCTGGGGACTACAACCTCTGCACTCAGGAGTCTTAATTCGATGAAGCAACGTCACTCGGAGTGGACACCCGAGATCCCGCGAGAGTATGAAGTTGCAGAAGCAGCCCAGAGACTCGACCTCTGCTCTCTCTCTCTCTCTCTCTCTCTCTCTCTCTCTCTCTCTCTCTCTCTCTCTCTCTCTCTCTCTCTCAGATGTCATAATGCAATGAAACAGCATCTGTCCGGGCGGGAGTAAGTCTGAGATCCCAAAAGGCATTTATGTATTACCGGGTCTTCTCTTGCCAGAGGTCGATGAGGCACACCCAAAATCGTCCTTACAACCAACAATTGAGAATTCATCTGTCTGCCTGAGACTGTTCACAGGGAGTCTAGTCACTAGAGAATTTACGAGGCAGTTGGGGACTGAGAACACAACACAGATCCACTGACCGCCGAGTGTGTGCCACAATATACACATTTTTGGTAACATTTCAAGATTATCGTGTTTTTTTTATATCAGTGGTGAGTGGCTGGCAGTGTTGCCACACTAAACACTGTGACCCTTGCCACAGTCGACCAGTCCACCGCCCACCACAACCGACCAGCCCCACCACCTGCTACAACAGACCAGCTCCAAACCCACCAGGATCGACCAGCCCGCCAACCACCACTCACTACGTCTCTTGCAGACGGAAAGCCACGGGCCCAGGGAACACGTACATTCTACCACATTAACTAATTACCTCCACGAAGATGAAGGCTCTTAAGTCTGGGCTAGACACACGTTCTCCCCTCATTTTGAACAGACCAGGAACTGTAAACTACTAGATGAAAATGCCTCTGACAAGCTCTGTGTCAACTGATTTGCTCTTTTTGTTTTTCGTTTTTCTTTATTTGTGGTTTTCTGACTTGTTATGGTGTTCAGTTTTGTTGCGTTTTTGCTACTGCAAGTTGTCAATGTACTTGTGTGTGTGTGTGTGTGTGTGTGTGTGTGTGTGTGTGTGTGTGTGTGTGTGTGTGATTACTTGTTTTCATACATGGTGTCTAAGATCCATCTAGGATTCAGGTACTAAGTGAAATATGAATCAAATGATAACAAACAGTGATTAAACGTATTCACGCCTAACCGTACACGCACCACCAATGAAACATACATACATACACACAAACACACACACACACACACACACACACACACGCACACACACATATACACAGAACACAATCACCTGTTAGAGATGGTACATATTACACAAGGTTAAGAGACGGGGCAACATGAGTGTGAAGCTCCCTCCTCGTAAACACACAAAGAGTAATCATAAAAGGCTCTCTATTCTCCTCTCTCTCTCTCTCTCTCTCTCTCTCTCTCTCTCTCTCTCTCTCTCTCTCTCTCTCTCTCTCTCTCTCTCACACACACAGAATGAAGCCAACTTATTCCCAAGAGAAAATCAGTCTGGCGTCACCATGCAGCTGCGGTAGTACCAGAAATCAGCGCTCGCATGCAGTTCTAGTAATCCTTGCTCGCAAACCTCTCCCACCACCACCGCTCACGCTTGCACAGGGCGCAGATGGCATTCATGAAGGTGTCAGTGGCGGTAATGCAAGAGGACGGGGCACGGAGGAACACATTTGGGGAAACAGAGACGCACTTCCATCTGAACTCCAACCGGGAGTTAGATTCGAGATCCACCTCCGAAGACCATCGCTCACACTTGATATACACCTTTAGATATTCCTCTTATTAAGACAGGGGGGGAACTCGTACATACATGATCTCTGAGGCATTATGGTGAACGAGTCTAAATTGCGTCAATCTTTCCCTGGACGTTTGTGAAGCTTAAAGAGAGGGAATACCCGCGTTGATAAGGTGGTAAGAGCCGAGATTGCCTCGCTCGGCGTATCTGAAGGAGTCACACGGGACTGAGGTGTTGTTCCATTTCCAGGACGGTCCAATATCACACTAAGGTCGTCTTGGAAATGTAAATCAACATGCTCATGGCGGGAACCTGGCGTCATGGGGGGTGCACACCCTCCCACCCCACACACACACACACACACACACACACACACACACACACTTGAAGGGGTATTGTTTCACGTCCGCGGGAGGAATGCGAGTGTTCCTGTCTCGTTCCATCTGCCTGATGTAGGGTCATGAAATCTTATATCTGGAAGAACACGCGCGGGGCAGAGGCGGGGGGGGGGGGGGGGGGGGGGGAGACTCGAACACGCCCTGAGAGAGAGAGAGAGAGAGAGAGAGAGAGAGAGAGAGAGAGAGGATATGGCGATAGAAACACAAAGACAAGGAGACTGAATTCATGAAATGATAAATGCATCGTTTTATGAAAGGAAGTCGAGAGCTCATATATATATATATATATATATATATATATATATATATATATATATATATATATATATATATATATATACATATATATATATATATATATATATTCGCCATTTCCCGCGTTCGCGGGGTAGCATTAAAAACAGAAGATCCTACGCTGAACACAACATACGCTAAAACCTGATCGTTTTCATCACTGACTCTTGCTCGATTACGTCTCCGTTTCTGTCAAAATCTTTCCAATACATCTCAAGATGCGTCGCACAGAGGCAGACAGACTCTCTCACCACACAAGCCCCTTGAAGCAGTACTGATCACTGGATATGAATGCTTCGAAACACCCGACACTCGACTCCCGCGAGGCAAAACTCTCTCACCACACAAGCCCCTTGAAGCAGTACTGATCACTGGATATGAATGCTTCGAAACACCCGACACTCGACTCCCGCGGGACAAGATCACCTTCTCGATCTGGTGGCCTTGACAAGGGCCGTCACACCCTCCATGAATATACTTCCCCCTGCCACGAAAGGATAAGTTTCCCCTTTCATATATATATTTTTTCCTCCTTCCTCTTCTTCTCTCTCCAAAGTTTCCTTTGTTACCCTACTCACGGCCGGCTCATCATGGGATCTTCCACGTCAGCGTTTATAGATAGACGAAGAAGGAGGAGGAGGAGGAGGAGGAGGACGGGCGTTTCCTTGACCTGTCTGTCTACATGGGAGCTGAGGTATCACATCTACGGCCGTGGAGGCTGGACGGGTTTCTGAATGTATGCCACGCTATCCCTAGAGCTGAGAAGGGTTGAATGATAATGTGATTATTTTCGTTTGTCTCTTATTTGTTCAATTCTGCACAACTGTAGTACGTGCTCCAGAGAATTTGATCATTTCTAGAGGTTACGTATGGGTTGACTGTGCAACAGGGGTTTGAAATAGGACAATATATATGTATATATATATATATATATATATATATATATATATATATATATATATATATATATATATATATATATATATATATATCGGTGAGGTGATCCTTACAGTAGTTTAGGAAAGAGTTAAGACTATATATTCTTATGATAACGTGTTCAATTATGGAACTCTCTCTCTCTCTCTCTCTCTCTCTCTCTCTCTCTCTCTCTCTCTCTCTCTCTCTCTCTCTCTCTCTCTCTCTCTCTCTCTCTCTCTCTCGTCTCGCGTTGCGTGAGTCTTCATCAGGCCAACATGTGTCTTCTTCGACCTGATCCTACGCTGGTGGTGCCCCTACCACTAAGCTCACAGGTTAATGAAACACAGCAGACCCAGCACGGGTCGACGGCCGCAACTCACCACGAGTCGACGACCGAACAACTTGCAAACAAAACGAAACAAAAAAAGAATATATACATCGTGTCCTTCCATCAACACAAGTGGAATCCACTTTAATGCAAATCAGGTCCAGCAATATGAAGTTCCCTGCCAACACTGCCCTTATTTATTTTGCTTTGTCGAAAAATGTGAGGCGGAACTGAATGCCAAATCTGGACGAAATACGTTTTCGTATTTGTTATAAAGGCCCGGTGGAGCGTGGGGGTCGGGGTGAGGGGGGGGGGGGAGGTGTTCTGAGGGTCACACAAAGAGAGAGAGAGACGACAACAACACAGACTCACACCGCTGGGGCAGCTCGTCTGGAGAGGCCGTGGTGTCTCCCGTCACACACACACACACACACACACACACACACACACACACACACACAAATACAAACCATCAGATGATGATCAGAGAGAGAGAGAGAAGAGAGAGAGAGAGAGAGAGAGAGAGAGAGAGAGAGAGAGAGAGAGAGAGAGAGAGAGAGAGAGAGAGTGTGTAAATTTGATTTCCACAGCCCTGCTACCTTTTCCCCTAATTCTCATGTATTGGTCTCACGTCTCTCACCAAACGCCGGGTATAGATTTTTAAGTCTATCCGTCACCAACTTACCTGACCCGCTTAGCCACTCGTTCCTATCCTCGTCCACTCTGATCGCTTCATCCTCCTCCAGTGTCTCCCTCTTTGTTTACTTAGGCAGCTCTTCATGCCCCTCGGTCCCTCTCGTTCGAGAGAGTCCTGCTGGAGGTGTGATGCTGTAGATTCATAGTGCCAAATATTTCGCTGTAGCTGGTCGAAGAAGAGGATCAGAGTCGATTAAAAGCGAAGCAGTAGAGTTCGCGCCTTCTTTAGAGGTTCTGTTTATCATTCTCGTGGTTGAGTGTGTAATAAACTTTATAATGTCTTCCGGAAGAGGTGAGTTAAGATTATGACGGCACTCCTGAAGCAACCATTGCCTTCAACACGTCTCAAGCACCTCGTGTCTTAAGGCTTCTCACGGGAGTTGAGTCTACGTTGCCTGGATGGTGAGACCCAACACGGTCGCTGGAAAGATAGTGCGCCAACATTGACAAACTACGTTTGTGTTTCGCTGGTGGATTTTCTTGGGATTTCGCCCACGCGTTGGCCAGATTTCAACCTAGAGTAGAGTTGCGGTGTTGAAGACTTACATATACTAGCATGGAAAGAGTGCAACAAATACGATGTTTCAGCAAGTAGTTCATGTGTATAACAGACTTATTAGAGGTGAATTTTGCCTTCGTAAGCACAATAGAGTTGTTAAGCCAAGGTAAATTCCACTCTGAAGCAATCGTTAATTTCTTCAAGCGTAAAAGTGATTTGTATGCAGTCATCATCTACCAACACTTATGTGATCATGTTCACATACGTGGGAGATGAAGAAGCACATAGGTCATGAGAGCATAATGTGACAAAGTACAGTGTTACGTATTTCGCTGCAATTCCCTTGCGTTAGTCACATGATTTTCGAAAGCTAACGTTATCTTTAATCGTGTTATCCTCTCTCTTCCACTGGGAGCAATTTCATGGCCTCTAACCTCGCGCTGTAACTTAGCTCTCTTAATTCTGTTACCATTATTGTTGTCCTTCACTCGATCTTTAAGTCACGGTGACCAAAATTTATGTCATTTGATTCGGCACGGGCAACGGAAGCCTTCATCAAGGCCAGTTCATGGACCAACCCCTACCAAGTGGATGAACAGCTGGGTTGACTGCGGACCGACTGCCGAAAACCAGGATTCGAACCAGTACCTTCCTTTTCGTCTTAATATACATTGTGTATAGTCTGGCGAGTATTTCCTCACCCACGTACTTAAAAACGATTCTGGTATCTCATAAGAGACGTTATGTCTTCCTTATAGGCCCTCCTGAGGTCGGACTCGGACAGCAGATTTGGTTCAGTATCGATTTCCACATCTCTTATCCCACACACACATATTCCTGGAGTTGACATTGATTGCCTCAGTGACCCCAAGCGGATCGTAGACCTAGAGACCACAACCTAACAACCAACTGAGAACTCCATTTCTTCCTTTTTTTTTCCCCCCATAACCAATTTTCGAAGCAAAAAGTGATATAAACCTTTCACTAGCGTATATATAGACCAGATGATATATATATGTATACAAGTTTCCCCTCCACACAATAGATTCTATTGATGTAAACTCAAGCTCTTATATCATCTGGACATTTCTTTTTTATCTATTCCGCTCATTATCTTTATTTCAGTCCTGTCGTTCGACACGGCCGCTTCGCTGGCGAGTCGAGTCGTTGCGTCTCGACCACACGAACGAAGCAGCTTCGGATTCACGGTCTGTGACGTCGTCAGCTTGTCTGGTTGGTCGGCGGTGGAGACTCTGTAGTCGTTAATAATGCCATACCTGCTGATTCAGGCTCGCCGTTGCCAATTCATATAGTGTAAAGGCATGATGGGTTTCAAGTCCTCTATTTTCTGATTGTTTTTCTATTCTTTCTCTTGCCTAAGTGTGTGTGTGTGTGTGTGTGTGTGTGTGTGTGTGTGTGTGTGTGTATGTGTGTGTGTGTGTATGTGTGTGTGTGTCTTAGGAAAGAAGTTCACACGCGTTTCAGGCCGCGCCAGAAGAGGGGCTGGGGACAAAAGGGAATAATGATATTGAAGTTGAATAATATTGGCTCCCAGCCAGGGGTGCGAGTCAGTTTTACGGCCGTACTATGAGCCCATTCCGGTTTTATGAGCATTTTACGAAGCGGAGAAATACACCAAATTCCCACCCCGCGGGAAATTGGGCAAAGATAACGCCACTTGTAATTCCAATACAAAAGAAACTCGTGGGATAACAAATTCCCACCATCTTCAGTTGATATCGTTTTGTACTAAAGAGAAGAACATCGAAGTTAATCCAGTGGGATTTATGAGGGTCGTGAAGATGCTAGACACGTATACCCTCTTTGGCCCCAAATGGAACCTCACTGTCTGTACTCAGAGAGTGTCTGGAGAGACCCCCTTTGCTAAACCATAGGGGATGTTATGGAAGTCTCCCTCGGTGAAGATAATGACCTGTGTAATCCAGGACTACCTCTCTCTCTCTCTCTCTCTCTCTCTCTCTCTCTCTCTCTCTCTCTCTCTCTCTCTAGTATTTTGAATACTGATGTAAACAAGGTCGCTCCTCTGTCATTCCATTGAAGGATTTATGTTAGCGAAGGAGACTAGACTGTTTACTGGCAAGTTATGCAAGTATATGGACTAAGGAAACATTCAGCAAGCTGTTCACAGTAGACCAAAACTAGATTATACTTCTAAAGTTTGGTCACCGCAGTTAAAGAAGAGCAAAGAGCTGACAGAGAAGGTTCAAAGGAGGACAGTGCAGGGAATTAAGAATTCCGACTATCACGGAGAGGCTTAGATGTCTTAGATTTGCCCACTGTGGAAGAGCCAGAAGAAAGAGTGACTTTAAGCACAACCATTTGGTTCTTACACCATCTCAATGACGTGATCAGTGGGCAGTTTGTCGAGAGACGAAGGGGTGGAGCAGCCGGAGGGTATAACATCAATGTATGCCCAAGACTTTTTAGAATATGCGCAAATACGTTTATGAAATAAGGGTAATAGTAGTAGGAGTAGTAGTAGAATAGAATATACTAAGTCACGAAGCAGAGAATGTGGGTAACATAGAAAAGTTTAAAAAGCTGTTTCAATAATAAAGTTCATGAGATGGGGTTCACTCACGAGTGTAAAGCTCTCTCCGCACACGGAAGAAATAGGTAATTACACAAACTACACACACACACACACACACACACACACACCACAACACACAGACATCGTGCATACACACACACATACAAAAGCATGCACATACCAACGCAAGACACACTATCGCTAGACGGAGAGTACACGCACCAAACAGAATATGAAAAGAGCGCCACTTGTGACGCAGAATATGAAAAGATACGCTCACATAGCACCATAATACAAGCTGACATGGCGTCGTGTACAAGAAAGGGGAAGAAGAATACATAATACATACACCACAGTATGGAAATGGCCCTTCACACATCACACACAACAAGAGAAGGCTTCGTGGTGTTACCGCAGAATAACCACACAAGGACACCAAGAGGTGTTAGCATAGCCAAGCACCGCAGTGAGGGTAGGTCGCACACGGTGACGAAATGTTATGAGAGCCTCATACAGTCGCACTGTAATAAAAGAGAACCTCATACTACTCATACAAGACGGTAAGAATGAGGATCAGCCGACAATGGACCACGGTATAAGAGAGAAAACATCTGAAAAAAAAAAAATAAACGTCTAACAGCCATACATACGTCCTCAAGTAATCGCATAATACAATAGGAGAATGAGCACCCACCTGCAGATGGTCAAGACGATCTCACGGAAAGCAGACGCGGCCAGGTCTAAGGCGCCTACAGGTCATTATGGCCCCCAGATCGGAGGGTCATAGAGTGGAGGATCTTGTGGCAGGCCAGGCGACACATACACAGCGGTTAAGTGCACTAGCCCGACTCTCCCCCGGCGAGCCTAGGCTTTCTCCAAACAGAATTACAGAGCGACGGAGCGCCTTCATGGTGGGCCCTTGAGGTATTACCTCAAATTATTGCATGTTCGCTGCTGCTCGCGCAAGACGACAGAGCTGCCTCCCTCCCGGCTCCTTGTCACAGACACATCTTCTGTCGCAGGGCGCTGCACCTCACTCACGTGAGAAGGGTCCTGGGCTCAGAGGAGACAGCTCTTCCTCTGTGACTATTTAGGTGAAAGCTGTCTAAAGAGCCATGTCTCACGAAAGGAAATTATACACAGTTTGACTGTAATTTTTCAATGGATGACTGGGCCAGGTGATGGTGCCTGGCTATACTGGTGATATGGACATGGCTGGATTGATAAGAGGCTGGAGATAAGCAGTCTACATGATTGGAGCCGCTGTGGTGTCCGGAACCTATCTACCTGATAATGATAATACCATTGATATGTACGTTTATATATATATCATATGTGTCGTGATTAGACTTCTCTCTCTACTGGAGTTGTGTTCAGATATTATTTTTTTCTACCAAAAACGTTCATAGTTTATTAGATAATTAACCTCTTTTTTTTAAGTAGGTCAACTTGACGTAGTATCATTTGCCCTCACATGATAGGACCATATATAGCAGTGCCTCACATAACAATGCCTCGTATAACAGTGCCTCTCATAACAGTGCCTCACATAACAGTGCCTCTCATAACAGTGCCTCTCATAACAGTGCCTCACATAACAGTGCCTCACATAACAGTGCCTCACATAACAATGCTTCACATAACAGTGCCTGACATTACAGTGCTTCACGTAACGAAGCCATGCATGACGGAGCACCAGGGTAGGGTGAGGTTGTGGCTGGGTGGCGCAACCCCTGCACATCCCGGGCAATTGGCTTCACAGACAAGTGGGCGTCCCGTGACTCGAATATATTGTCCAGTACCAACACTCGTCTCCTTTTACATCCTGGTCTTCCATGATTCCTCACGTTCCATCCCTTTTACATGTTACTGTTCCATGGTTCCTCATGTTCCATCCCTTTTACATGTTACTGTTCCATGGTTCCTCATGTTCCATCCCTTTACACCTCATTTTCTCCATGATTCCTCATGTTCCATCTCTTTCACATCTTACTGTTCCATGGTTCCTCATGTTCCATCCTTTCACATCTTACTGTTCCAGTCTAAGTCCGGTCAGAAATTGGATTTTTCTTTCGTTGATTTTGCAATTTGTTAAACACACACACACACACACACACACACACACACACACACACCCATTTTCATATATATATATATATATATATATATATATATATATATATATATATATATATATATATATATATATATATATATATATATTCCACTTCCTTGTGTGTGTAACGTGTCAGTGATAAGACTAACATCACCGCCCGAAAACAGTATGGGTTAGCGGCCGTATGAAGGTGCGAGACGATTTGTATTCGAATCGTGTGAATGGCACAGATGAAGCTTTTTCCAGGTAGAATGTGGTCTGGCAATGTTCGCTTAGCGCCGCTAAAGCTTAATGAGATGGCAGAGCATCGCAGGGGAATCCGGGACCCTGTGTGTTTGTGGTGGAGACTGCCAGAGCGAAGGTTGTGGTGATGGTGTGGTAGAGATGGTCGTGTAGGTGTGGTTGATGTAGTGTGTGTGTGTGTGTGTGTGTGTGTGTGTGTGTGTGTGTGTGTGTGTGTGTGTGTGTGTGTGTGATGTTGGATGTAGGGAGGACCTTCGTAGATAGGCAGTATGTTGCCGGAGGACTGAAGGAGAAGTGGTCTGAATAAACTATATCATTATCTGGCATTATCTGAGTTCGTCATCAAATCAAATATTGTTTGCTAACTTCAGAAGACGAAGTCTCAGTCTATCGAAACTTTCCAGGATTTCCACCTCTTGATAACACATCTTATACCGTAAACAATAAATATCTTTGACTCACCGGGTGATAGTAAATTGTATTTTACTAATATCTCTCGATGTTTCTACCCTTTATACTTGCATTTTTCGCACAATTAACAATTCATTCGATATCAGACGAGCTCTCCAAACCCTTCAAATCGAGACCTTCCTAGTGATAACAAAATACTATCGTTCAAACTTTGCATCTGGGTAGGGTACTGCTGGATTGAAGAGTAAGCCAACCAACAAATGAACTTTAAGTTGAGCACCACCTTGTCATATATTTCTCCCGTCGTCCATCGTTACACTCAACATACTCCCTCTTCTCCCTTCTTGGGCCCGGCAGCCCAACGCGTGTGGTGTGGTTCATGAATTTCGGGAGGTGACCAGCACGCATGTCAGCCAGCGTGAGGCGATAGACTCCACAAGGACGTTTGCCGGTGGCTCAGGGCGGAAAAAAAAGATTATTATAGACACTTCGATGTACTTCACATCGGGCGAGTACAAGGCCCAGTGAGGAATACTGACGAGAATATTAACCTTTCAGAACTCGGTGTTGGTAGTCAAAATAGCATCCCAAGATTATTTTTCTTTTTTTTTTATCTTATTTTTGAAACTATGAAACATTGTTTCCTTCCTGGGAATATCTGGATATTTCAGCCAGGAAAGTAAAATAGATTTTGGTCATGTTCTGGTAAATATGGTGTCCCACCCCAGGGGATGGTGTGTGCTGTGTATGGCCTTGTCTGTGAGTCTGTCTGTTGGTCTGTCTGTCTCGGCTTCAGTAGAGGTCGGCCTCATACCTGTAAAGCAAACTTTATTTTACTCACATCTTGTGTTTTCAAGTCTTTATGTTCGTACGCCACTCCATTCGTCGCTCATTATGGCCCAGACCTGATAATTCCCCCTGAAAATATTATAACCCTGAAGGTTATTCTACGAGGAAAATTGTGGTGTCAAAGACACCAGTGGATATGGAAAAGGTCGAGAGTTTGGGGGAGTGAGAGAGTAACAATGAGAGGCAGTGGAGGGTTTCAGTGTGGAAATCCTCGTTTCAGAACTTCCTGTAATTTGAAGCCGGGGGGAGGGGGAGAGAAGCTGTTCATTTCCATGGTTCCTCATTGTTCGTCGATCGAGTATAGCGAAGGTTATAAAGTGGGTGGCAATACGGCCATAGGGGCTGGCGCGGTACGAGGCTTGGAGGGTTGGGGGGTGGTGTGTGTGTGTCCGGAGATGTGATGTGTGCACGGTCAAGAAAACATCTTCATTATCAACTGGGGAAGAAAAGTATAAGCCATCGAACGGGGTTCAGGAGGAGGAGGGAGTGTTGTGTACGTAAGGCGAATCACTTCAGCAATCAAGAGGTGAGAGTGAGGAGAGAGAAAAAAAAAATGAAGACATAGTTTGAAAGATCGCTGGATGGCGAGGCGGTTCCGGATTTCAAGTATTTGTAAAGAGGAACTTTCTAGTGATGCAGTGAGACCTCACGGAGCTGTTGCTAAGCTGTGCTGAGGTGAGTGAGAATGAGAGAAAAGATAGAAATGTGAGAGTTTACACACCTGGATTGATCTGTTTGGAGGAATGGCTCTCCCGTCATCTCTGATGTTTAGAAACCAAACATAGGATTGCTGTGGAAGAACGAGCCGGAACGAAATATTATGATTACAGGAAAAAAAAAAAGAGATTGATTCTTTTGGAACATTATCTTCTTTTCTTGGCAGACGAACGGAACTTTAAGGCTTTACGGATTGAGGGAATATCACCACAACAGGTTCGATAAGCGGGACGAAGTGTCGGAAACTGGATAGACTGGAGTAGATAAGCAAATATGGAGGAGGAGAATACGTGTGTGTGTGTGTGTCTGTTTTATAATTGATGATCAAAGACAACTGACGAATGAATCGTTCTAAAAGGACTTATTGTCTCTACCATACCTCTTTTTTCTCTGCCATTACTGCTGTACATCATCGTCCCTACCATAACTACCATGCACTCCTCCCTCGCCATGTCTATCATAAACTCTCTTTTCTGCTAAACCTACCACCCACCTTCCCTCTGCAACATCTACCATGTTCTGCTCCTCAGTCATATCTGTCAAACCTACCATACACTCTCCCTTCCCATGTATCTACCATACACCTCTTCCCTGCCATACCATAATTAACATACTCCCTTTTCCCAATGCTATATACTCTTCCCTACCATACCTACCATACGCTAGCCTCTCCCCTACCATACTCTCTTCCCCTGTCGACGCGCTCCCTCCATGATATCGTGACAATGGTAGCTAATGGTTCTTTGATGACCGAGAGAAGTGTAGAGACAAAGCCGAATGATGAGTAATTGAATGGCATTTAACACTTCGCCAACTTGAGAGTAATTACCATAACAATTGAGGCTAATGAGGGAAACACTCAGTTATAATTAAGAGTGATCTACAACGCACGCTCGCGTGTGTTGGAGGCTGCGAGGGTTTTGTTTGTTGGCGGAGTCACGCTTTGGAGAATAACTTACGCGAATAATGTTTTTCAGTTTTTCAGTAAAAATTTCACAAAATAGATTTCTCTATTTTTTTTCCTGTAATTGAACAAAGAATTACAGTATAGATATTAATGATTGTGCCTGTTCTGTTCACTCTATCTCCTTATGGCTCTCTCATTTCTGCTTACGTTGTATATCTTTAACATTCCACACTTTATCTCTTGAGTCAAGTACATGACATTTGTCCAAGTTAGAAATGGCAGTATTGTGCCAGCCGCACGATGGGAGAGGTGGAGACTGTGGTACGTGATAACTGATGGGGCCATTGGATGACAGACAAGAAAGTGTAGATATTTTTGTACCATCAAGTAGATAGGGGATTGGAAGGTAGAGACTGTGATGGTTGACTGTATGTAGTCTGTGAGGGAGACGTTCTTCAACCTCTGTGTTCTGATGTAAGCACATGAGGCTTTAGGTTTTACATGGGAAAGAAGAATTCCTTTCATGCCACCGTAAGGTAAAGTCTATTTGTGTGTTAACGCATTTTGTGAAATATGGATGCGCAGGTTTCGTACACATTTTATTTTCTCTGTCCAACGAGAGTCTAAGTAAGTCTATATACCTACTTCTAAGGGCGAAATAACGGACAGTAAGTTCGTGAACCGCACCCTTACACGCAATCATGAAATATATTTATGGTTTTAATGTTTAATAAACCACCGTCCATGTTCATAGATACTGTGTCGGTACTTATAAAGTGTGGGTTGGGAAGGGTAGACATTTCTAGTGTGAAATCCAAGTTAGAACATTGATAGATTTCTTGTGTTAGTGAAATAAAACATTGATAGGTCCCTAGACTTGTGGCGTATATAGGGTCAGAGAGTACGAGAATTTTGATGATTTCTGTCATTCAAATGTGTTAAATCCAATTATCTTTCATTATGTCGATCAAATATTCACTAATAAGTCTACAGACGCTTCGTTCGCGATATGTGGGCTCAGCTGGTAAGTTCATAGAGAGTACAGACGTGGTAGTGAAACGTGCATTGCGGGATCCGTAGACTTTTCAAGCGCGCGCTAGGGAGGGTAACAAGGGTCTGTCGAATGTGGTGTTGGTATAGACCATCTTACTCGACCATGATCGACCACAGACCGGCGCAGATTGGCCTCTCACTTCATCCTCGCCATGACTGGGGGAGGAGGGAGAGGGTATAATCAGCGAGGAATGTTAATGAAAGTGAAAGTTAGTTGGACAAAGGGCGAACGCTGATGTAATTACTTTGTTTCCTAAAGCTAATTACATTTTGCTTCAGATATATAAGCTTTAGTACATACAAGATTAGGTCGTGAGTAACTTCATCAAGCGATTTAAAAAAGAAAAAGATTATGTTTGTATGTTTGTCAACAGGAAACATATTGTTAAATAGAGAATGTCTCCGTGAGCAATATTCCTCGTTAATTAATAATACCCGCCTACTAAAAGCCATTAAACACAGGGTATTCATATTTTTTCCCCCGATATTGGATTACTAGTTCAAAGACCAGCAGCTCCATAGTCTTCGTAAATGGCTGTAAATAGTTTAGGTCGAAGTGTCATTGAGTATTCTACTGAGTGTTGCGTTTAAACAGCCCCTCCCCCCCAAAAAAAAATAAATAGATAGATAGATAATATCGTAACATCGTTTCCACTCTGACTGTTCGTATATATCTATAGAGTGTTTCACACTCCAGATCGTTCGACAATTTCGTTAGAAAGGGAAGAAAAGAGAAAATTAATGTTATTCTTTATAAATGTATGTGGTTACCATTTGTGTGTTACGAGGAGAGAGTTATACACTCGTATTGCCTTTTTCTCTGTCTCTCTCCTCTCCTCTCCTCTCCTTTCCTCATCTCCTCTCCTCTCCTCTCCTTCTCTTCTCTTCTCTTCTCTTCTCTCCCAAGATGATGATAATACCTCAGGCGTCTGACCTGGACCACCCTCGACTCGTACCCTCCTGGCTGAGCCACTGCGTTCGTTGCGCCTTCCCCCAGGTGACATGCGCGTGGGATCCCCTTGGTTATATCAGTACGGACCGACGCCAGCCAGCTCCTCCTCCTACCCCCTCACGACCGCTTGACGGGGGTTCCCAGACGCTGACGTGTGTCGTCGTCATCATTCTATGTCGTAAGGTTTGTGGACAGTCACGAGGGGTTCTTCGTGCTACCTCTGCAGACCCAGGCTAAAGGGAGGTGGAATCTTATGTTGCCCACGTCTCTTGGATTTACGTAAGAGATAATCATCTTTGATTACCTTTTGAGTGATGTCTGAGATCGGGGGAGGACACTGAAGGTCGTAGATAAGATGTCTTATCCTGGTGATGGGAGAGTGATGTCTGAGATCGGGGATGAGAGAGGAGGACACTGAAGTCTTAGATGTCTTATCCTGGTGATGGGATGCACAACTCACCTTGCATATGACACGAGTGACATCCAACGTCTGGATCTGACATCGCTTCAGATAGACTCTTCGTGGATGTCCCTGGTACCATGGATGTCAATACAGGTAGACGACGGGGGACGACCTCCAGTCCTCTCTCTTTCATCTATGCCATCTTCCACAGTCGAAGCTCGGTAACTCGACGAGCGTTACCGGAGGATGGGTAATCTTGGGCTAATCATGAGTCCGCAGAAGCCCGAATTACCCACTTGAGTGGAAGGTATTCGGCCAGGGAATACTCCCCAAGGCCTCCATGGGGGAGGCATATTCGATCCGAGAGGGACATCAAATGGGTGGAGTCAGCCCTCACTACTGCAGTAGATGGCAGGGTCTTGCGCAACTTTACGGAAAGGAGAGAATTAGCGTACCTCCGGGGCTTTCCATGTCGGGTAACCAGAGGGCGAATGGTGCATCGGATCCTTCCTGTATTACAACCTGGCGTCTTCGACCAGCCCTCATATCTTTCCAGTCTGACTAAGACGGTCTGCTGGAAAGAACGCGATGCTGTTTCCCTTCATGGAAAATTGGTATCAGCTTTATTTTTTTTCCATAGACAATTTGACCTCTTGAACACAACTGTCTGATCCTTAAATACAACAGAACGTCCAGTGGAAATAATAGCCTGGCCCTTGACCTAACCGTAGAGTACTAAGGTCAGGTCGAAGGCTAGACCATTGTGCCTTAAGGGTCATATACCATTGTGGTCATAGGTCATCACCGACTTATCCAAGGGCCACCACCCTCATGCTGATGATCAGAGGGTCGTAACGACAGGGGTCAATATTGGGTCGTTCCACCGTTGTCTGCGTCGTGGCTGGAGATCTTGTGTGGAATCAGGTCACGAGGAGTATTGACGTCGAGGAAGAAGAAGAAGAAGAGAGGAACGGGAGGAGGAAGACTTTCATTCCTCAATTTTCCGTGGAGATATTTACCCCTGGGGATATTAAGACGAAACTCCATTATTTCCAACGTCTTCATATTTACTCGACTGGATTCCCCTCGCCACTAACAGGGGCGGGCATTAAAGTAAATGGCAGATGGCACAAACGAATACGTTATCTGTTATCTTGATACGGTTTTGGATAACTCTGGACTTGTACGAAATGGGGGGAGATGTCGTATGAAGCCAGCAGTGTAAGAGAGAGAGAGAAAAACTTTTTTCACGGACTTCTGACTTATGTAGTGATATGATTTTGTGTGTGTGTGTGTGTGTGTGTGTTGTGTGTGTGTGTGTGTGTGTGTGTGTGTGTGTGTGTTATGATTTTTAACCCTTTTTGTTGACAGTAGGAGTTTCGATATTAATTGATAACATCATCTAAAGTGAATTTCATTTTCCACGACAGTCGCAGTTTGACACTTCTCTTTTGAATATGACGGTACGACCCTTGATCACAGCGGTACGACCCTTGGGCATGATGCCCCGACCTTTGACCTGACCCTTGAGAGGTTATGCTTCTGGAGTCGTACAGCCGTGCATCAGGGGTCGTACTCTTGCGGTCTGGGGGGGGTAAATTAAGGTCCTCCGGTTGCCCAATTATACCCAGTGAAGGTAGGAATCAGACTCCAGCGACAGAGAGTGAAAGATATACACGTATGTCTGAGAAAAAAAGATAATTGTCTGTCTGCTGAATTATACAGGAAAGTTTCCCGTGAATCATTTACGACTTGAAGGGTAGACAAGTCCTCACGAACGCCAGCTCTGTAGATCCTACGAACAACGAACCAGTGTCGTGCAGGACGTAGTTACCTGTTTACTTTGACGAGGCCATGAAGAGTAATTTTTGTCTCCGATGCGAAATTATAATTCGGCATTCTATTTATGTACGTCTGTCATGTCCAGTGATGGAATAGGAATAATGTCATTTTACCGAGTGCAATCACAGACCTTTCGTGATATTCATTTTTTTTTTTTTTTTGTCGTAATTAATGTATAGTATAGCCGAGGGTCGTGTGGTTAGATGATACGTTTGAGCCTCGCTGCAGAATGTCACACTGAGCTCAAAAACATGTTTTCTCACAAAGATATCACATTTCCCCCCCTTCTCGAGGACCTTTTGAGCACCATGGCACCACAGTGCTTGAGCATTTTGAGCACGATGGCACTACAGTGCTTGAGCATTTTGAGCACAATGGCACTACAGTGCTTGAGCATTTTGAGCACGATGGCACCACAGTGCTTGAGCATTTTGAGCACAATGGCACCACAGTGCTTGAGCATTTTGAGCACGATGGCACCACAGTGCTTGAGCATTTTGAGCACAATGGCACCACAGTGCTTGAGCATTTTGAGCACGGTGGCACTACAGTGCTTGAGCATTTTGAGCACGATGGCACCACAGTGCTTGAGCATTTTGAGCACAATGGCACCACAGTGCTTGAGCATTTTGAGCACGATGGTACCACAGTGCTTGAGCATTTTGAGCACGGTGGCACCACAGTGCTTGAGCATTTTGAGCACGGTGGCACCACAGTGCGTGAGCATTTTGAGCACGATGGCACCACAGTGCTTGAGCATTTTGAGCACGATGGCACTACATTGCTTGAGCATTTTGAGCACAATGGCACTACAGTGCTTGAGCATTTTGAGCACGATGGCACCACAGTGCTTGAGCATTTTGAGCACGATGGCACCACAGTGCGTGAGCATTTTGAGCACGATGGCACCACAGTGCTTGAGCATTTTGAGCACAATGGCACCACAGTGCTTGAGCATTTTGAGCACGATGGCACTACAGTGCTTGAGCATTTTGAGCACGATGGCACCACAGTGCTTGAGCATTTTGAGCACGATGGCACTACAGTGCTTGAGCATTTTGAGCACAATGGCACCACAGTGCTTGAGCATTTTGAGCACGATGGCACTACAGTGCTTGAGCATTTTGAGCACAATGGCACCACAGTGCTTGAGCATTTTGAGCACGATGGCACTACAGTGCTTGAGCATTTTGAGCACCATGGCACCACAGTGCTTGAGCATTTTGAGCACCATGGCACTACAGTGCTTGAGCATTTTGAGCACCATGGCACCACAGTGCTTGAGCATTTTGAGCACCATGGCACCACAGTGCTTGAGCATTTTGAGCACGATGGCACTACAGTGCTTGAGCATTTTGAGCACCATGGCACTACAGTGCTTGAGCATTTTGAGCACCATGGCACCACAGTGCTTGAGCATTTTGAGCACCATGGCACCACAGTGCTTGAGCATTTTGAGCACGATGGCACTACAGTGCTTGAGCATTTTGAGCACGATGGCACTACAGTGCTTGAGCATTTTGAGCACGATGGTGGCACGACTGATAATGATGATGATGATGATTATGATGATGATGATGACCTGATCTTTGACCTCATCTCATGGACGTCAGGTCAAAGGCCGGATCAACGTAGCCAAGGGTTACATCTTTGTGAGTTACTTTTGTAAAAAAGACTTTGTGATGACTTCAGTATCATATTCTTTCTCATAACTCATAAACTGAATCTAACGTGAATGAAATAAAGCTTCACGTATTGCAGTCTACCATAAGCTGAAGTATGCCAGGGACAATTGTCAACATTCCCTCTTTCAGACGTGGAATTAGGTAAAGCTACAATGCTATTCTGATACCCTCATCTTCCCTCATTAGGATGCAATGAGTCAATACCATCCACTTCGTCACGTAACTGGTGGGCATTACCGTAAATGTTATAATAGCTGTGCGTAAATCTAATGAATTTCACGAGTTCCCAAAACGTTAACAGTTTAACCAGTGGAAAGCGTATTGAGAGGAGAGGATCAAATGGTCCCTGTTCCCTACCGTCTATACTGTTCGCGGCAAAATGGGATGTGAATCAGCGGTAAAGCTGGAGGGATGTTTAGTGCGTCTGTGTGCCAGAACATCAATATGTTCAAGTATATATGTATATATATATATATATATATATATATATATATATATATATATATATATATATATATATATATATACACACAAAATGGCATGCTAGCTAAGTCTCTTCGTTGTATATCAACTGAATGTTATATTCTTTCTTGTACCTCTCTTGATGTGATTATTACTCGAAAGTGCACTTGTGGAACTTATCGTTTTTCATTTCCCGATAGACTCATAGGTATATATTATATATATGTATATATATATATATATATATATATATATATATATAGAGAGAGAGAGAGAGAGAGAGAGAGAGAGAGAGAGAGAGAGAGAGAGAGAGAGAGAGAGAGAGAGAATTAGATAGAGACAGACAGACAAATATGGCAATAGTGTGATGGGCTGACAGTTTAGCAAATACTTTCGTTTCCAGTCCAGACCCACTGTGCTGTTTGGGAGGATTTAATACTTTTTTTTTTTTCAAAG
Source organism: Panulirus ornatus (assembly GCF_036320965.1). Taxonomy (NCBI): domain Eukaryota; kingdom Metazoa; phylum Arthropoda; class Malacostraca; order Decapoda; family Palinuridae; genus Panulirus; species Panulirus ornatus. The sequence goes on from NC_092242.1 coordinate 5,973,253, forward strand.
GATTAAACGGTGACCCACAGCTGTTACGTGGGAGGGGGGTGTGAAAAATGCCCTTCCGTCAGCAGCGTTATTATTGGTGTTCGTATGTCAATACGTGCCATATTTCACCCTCACTGTCATTGGCTGACGCCCCCTAATGGAACCCAGTCACTCAGCTGATACTGGGATGGAAAAGGAAAAAAAAAAAGTAAATGCAGTTATTCCCTGTCCACAGGAAGCCATTTTACGTAATGCAAAATAAATACAACACTGCGCAATTAGAGGTAAATTAATGAACTGCGGATATCTCTGTGACGCAAGTGAAAGATCGCTCAGTTAATTAACTCATTTTTCTTCCTCAGTCACCCTATGTTACATACATGTTATAGGAAACCCATTGTTAATTTCCCGTCTTGTATCCTTAACCGTATAGAAAACGGAAGCATAAAACAACAGGAGGGGGACTAAAAAAAAAAAAAAGATATTACGTCTTGCCCGCCAGCAGCTATGACGTACCTAATGGTGCCAATGATGAACCTCTCAATATATATATGTGTGTTCGTTCAGCTCGGCGTCGCCATGGGTTCCCTCGCTGGCTAGACTGCGAGTCATTCTAAGGGACCCTGTGTCCTCCTCCTCCTCCTCCTCCTCCTTCTCCAGGAGTCTAGGGTACAAGCTACCCCCGGGGGAGATATATATACGAGAGCCTTTTCCCCCCGCTTCATGTGATGCTCTTTTGTCTTTCCTGATGAGACGCTTATGGGACTTTTTTTTTTTTTTGTCAATCGTGCCTTCATTCTCTCCCTTCATCCTCCTTATCTTCTTCTCCTCATCCTCTTCTTCTTCCTCCTCCTCTACGTGATACTGCTGGATCTTTGAAAACCTAATTTGTAATGGCTGGTAAACAAATCTGAGAGGAGATACGTCACGGACCCCCACACTCTCCTAATTTACGCGCGGGAAATTCCTTATATGATATAGACACAGAGACTAATAACCGCATTACCACACGTAGATGAGCATCGCGTCCACCTCAGAGTGTGAACAGAATCCTCCTCTTACCACCATTCGATCGTCCTCCCACCGACGTTAAAGTGGCCTCGTAAGTGTCATCATCTAGCCTGTTGTGTGGGATTGAATACCTCCTTACGTCTTCCGTCTCCATCCACACCAGGAGACAGTGCGTTCCAAGATGCTCAGCGCCTCACTGAACACTCCAGCGTCCGGAAAATGTTGTATAATACAACACGTCTATGAGATATTCGATGTGGTTAGAGTGTGGACGGGTCATTCGTTGGCTCATACCATATACACACACAGAACCTCCAGCACACACCAGGTTAATAAGATACTCTATTACGTCCCTCCTCTGCCTCCTTCTCCTCCTCCTCTCCTCCTCTCCTCCTCTTCTCGTTCTTCTCCCAGGACCAGCAGACGTGAGGGGCTGTGGAAGAGAGGTTTATGTCATCACATCTCATAAGACTAACAGACTCACCAGCCCTGACACACAAGGGTTTTGAGCCAATGGACGGATAAGAAAAAAAAAAGATTCCTTTTAAACTGAAATATCAATAATGATGTCCATATTTCCATCTTGTATAGTAGGCTATAACTGTCCAGGTCTCATGATAGTATATCTAACGTCATTTATAAATTTCCTGTTGACCAATCACTGCAAGAGAGAGAGAGAGAGAGAGAGAGAGAGAGAGAGAGAGAGAGAGAGAGAGAGAGAGAGAGAGAGAGAGAGAGACCATTCTTGATGGAATCTATAGGTTTTTTTTTTTTTTTCTTTTGGACATTTCCTGTTAACTAATATCATGAGCTCCTTATTTTCTTTTTCTTTTTTTTTTAACTCACGGGGGAAATGATGATCAGACATGAACGCGAAGTTAGGCTAAACAGATGTATCAATCAAATGTTAATTACGTCTTAAGTCTCATCAAAAGAACATTACTAGTTCTTGCGGTATTTCATTTCCATGTCTCATTCCTCTCTCTCTCTCTCTCTCTCTCTCTCTCTCTCTCTCTCTCTCTCTCTCTCTCTCTCTCATATATCTTCTCTGGCCATACAGCCACCACGAAAATGATACGGTAGCTTCTTCACTTCTCTTTCATTTCCCGTAATTCTTTCCTCCATTATAGCCAAGGGAAGTGAGTTCGCTCCCAGTGGTACACTGCAACGCATTAAGCTTCCACACTCCCTTGATCCGTCTCAGTGCCCGCGCGCGCGTATGCGTGTGTGTGTGTGTGTGTGTGTGTGTGTGTGTGTGTGTGTGTGGTAATCCATGTATATTCATGTTTGCCTCTTTGTGCTTCACGGGTAGGGCTCTATCAATCATATATGCATATATAAACACACACACACACACACACACACACACACACACACACACACACACATACGCACACACACACGTATGTGTATACAGCTCCTCCTCCCTCACTTTCAGTATCCCGCAGATCATCGTCTACCTGGCAGATAGACCTTACACCGCCTGGAACATCAACCAAGTGACACCCTGAGCCCCACAGATAACTGGATGGTGTCGTCAAATAATAAGACAGTGGTTCCTCTTCCTCCTCCTCCTACCCTCCTCCTCCTCCTCCTCCTCCTCCTACTCCTACCCTCCTCCTCCTCCTCCTCCTCCTTCCTTCCCTCCCTCAGCCCAGGATGAAGATTCATATGAAACATAACTTGTGTTGTGGTGGCGAGACCGTCAGAAGCAGAGTCTTTACGGCGGCGTCAAGTAAACAGGTGGAGCCTCAAGGTGATGTAGAGGAGGAGGTAGAGGAGGAGGAGGACGTGTGTTGGCCCCACACTCTCTCTTCCTTTGGACAGCCTACTAGCCTCATGTCACCACCACCGCTCCTCCTCCTCCCCCCACACACACCTCTGCCTGGACACCACACACACACACACACACACACACACACACACACACACACACTGTCCACCGCCTCCCTTCCCCATTAGTAGACCTGAGGACACTCGAGCTGGAAGCTAGACGGTCGAGCAAGCCCCCCTAGTCTGTTGCTCCATGGGATGGGTAACATTGCATTCAAGACTGGTGGCGTTCACTATTGATGTACGCAAATTATGATTACATTTGGGGCCGTAAATGAGAGAGACGCAGGCCATTGATTTTCTATAGTCAGAAGCGTTTCGACGAATGTATTTATGTATTCCCGGTAAACATAGAACGAATAACAAATATCTCATACAGTTGTTACTGACCTGTGGTGTACTGTCGTATGGGACTAACCTTCTGTTTTCCTAATTATGGTTTTTCTCGATGAATTGAAGGAGACTTGAAGTTACGTTGGGTTCACCAAGCGTTCTACTCCATACATTGAACGAAGGACTCTGATGTAGAACGCCAAAGTTGTAGAAAGAACAAACGAATATTGATAGAAATGCGCTTTTTCTCGTGTGTGTGGGTGGGTGTGTGGGTGTGTGGGTGTCTGTGCAAATTATCTATATATCTTTTTCCCCCTGCCTTATTTTTTCGCCTTAGTTGTTGGATTATAAGCAACGCAAAACTCTGCTCCCGTCCACAGTGTCGTAATGTTTGATCATATAGAGAGCTGTGTTGGCCCAGGCTTTGGCAACCGCGCTAAAAAAAAAGAAAAAAAAAAAGAAAAAAGTAATTTCCACATCACACTTTCCTTATTCGAAATTTTATTTTGAAATTCGTGAATGCTATGGAAAAATTACACTCGAAAAAAGTTTACCCGGTGGATTAAAATGTTCACAAAAATTTTGGAGAAAAAAAAAAGAAAATGGGCATCTATTTTTTTTTTGTTGTTGTGGGAGCTGGGATCATAAAGTTAAGATATTATATAAAGTGGATCTGACAGAGTTATCTTTATATCTGTCTCACAAGAGCCGAAAATCAAAGATGCCTGTTCATGTTTAGTCCTGAAACAACTTGAATATACATAAGTTCAGATATATTCTCTCTCTCTCTCTCTCTCTCTCTCTCTCTATCTATCTCTCTCTCTCTCTCTCTCTATCTCTCTCTCTCTCTCTCTCTCTCTCTCTCTCTCTCTCTCTCTCTCTCCTCTCTCTCTCTCTCTCTCCCTCTCTCTCTCTCTCGACCAGAAACACAAGCCTTGTGTTCCAGTGAATGAGTTTTCGGCAGGCCCAGCCACTAATTGGTACAATTAACCAACTGATGTGAATGATTAACCAGAGCCACTGTTCACTATCAAATCGAATAATCTGCGAGTAAGACCAAATCTTCAGCATTGTGGAGTTCAGTCAACTTACTTTTTTTTTTCTTTTTCTTTCTTTTTTGACTCAAGGACACAATGCTTGAATCACTGAGAACGGAGCTCTGGGTTCTGTCATTCTCCTAGGTTTTTCTTTATCATTCTAATCCTTTCTGGATCTCCACACTATCTCGAATCCTAAATGAAAAAAAAAAAAAAAAAGCTCTTCCTAAATCCTTTAATTCCTAAAACCTCTTCATTCCAGTCAGCTGTCCTAAGATCCTCCAAGAATCCCCTCCTAAGTCCTTCAAATTCAAAAGAGAGACATCCCTCCGATCAACTCTCCTTGTTGAAGCCTTACCTTCAACTCCAAAAAAAAACTCCTTCCCTCCAATCAGCACTCTCAAGGATCCTCAAGATTTCTCCTCTCTTTAAGTTCTCAACTCCCAAGAAATTCTCCCGTCAAGCCAGCACTCCCAACCACCCTCCAAGATTCCCTTCCTAAAGTCTTCAAACGTATAAAACCCTTTCCTTCCATTTAACGAAGTAAAAGACAATTTTCAAAGCTTATTTCCTAACACCTGGACTCGTATCACTTTCGTACTTGTGGCGGCATGGGATCGAAGCTGATTTTGAGAGTATAGGATGATCAAAGTCTCTCATGCTCGTGATTATCAAAGGATAGATTCATGAAGGTCGTCTGTAGGGGGAAAGGCGAATTCTTGTGTCAATAAGTTTCCTCTTTAAACCTTTTACATCAGCTTAAAGTGGCTATACATTCAGAGTCTGATACTACGTGTGTTATCGCTGATACAGAATGTCCTGCGATGATTCTACCTGAGGGACGATCTCCTCAGCTCTTCATGTGTTGATACTTCAGCTCACGGAGAGGTGAGCCCGTAAGCTGTTGGGTTACCTGTGACGAAAAGCAACGCTAAGTTTTCATCCCACTCACTCACTCACTCACTCACTGCGTTCGTCTGAGGAAGAGAAAAAAAACATAGCCAACGCCATGTTCACCTTTTTTTTTTTTTACCATTTGTTCAAACGTTCGCAACGTGAGGTTATGAAACGTTCGTCTGATTGTGGTTCAACGTTCTATCCTCCTCTTGGCCTCAAACCCACCACCACCTAGTTAATCCATGTATCTCCTCAGGCGTCTGTTTAAACTCTAATTCCCCTAAGAAAGGCAGCACCTCTTCAGAACCAGGTGCCAGAGTACGCACAATCTCTCTCTCTCTCTCTCTCTCTCTCTCTCTCTCTCTCTCTCTCTCTCTCTCTCTCTCTCTCTCTCTCTCTCTCTCAGCTCTCTCCCTCTCTTGGCCCAACTCAATAAGGCTCTCGCAGTCGAAGGAACTTCTCCAGAGATCGATGCGAAAAGTTTTTGATTTCGGATTGTTCCATGCTGGATTTCGCCTCGTATGTGTGTGTGTGTGTGTGTGTGTGTGTGTGTGTGTGTGTGTGTGTATAAAAAATGTTGACAAATGTCTTTCTAGCAAAGGCGAGGCCGTGACCTGAAGTATCTCTTTAAGATATGCAAGTTCATGAGTTATCCTAGTTAAGAAGAACCATACCACATATTTGGAGGTTCAGTAGTCAAAAAGAATGTACTGTATTTCTCCTATGAATTTATTTTATAGTACTTCACAGAAGCAACACGATAACTGGCGACAGACAAGATATGATTGCAAACAGACTTCCCCTTTGCTTATATATTTCCTGTTCCGTTTGCGATACTCACATTTGCATAGTTTGCCGGGTTTTTTTTTTTTCCAAATACTCACCAAAAATTTGGATCACTGGAGGCTGTGTGCTACATTTTCTCATACAATAAGCGTAAAAATCTTTCTGTGATTCATCTCCATATACAAGTACTGTGGTATGGCTGCAAGGCTAGTATTATCTAGGTTTCTGTCCTCTAGTCTTCGGTCCTTTCAACTTCGGCATCTCTGGCCTCAGCTCTTCCGGCCTTCGATTCTCTGGCCTTTAGGTTTCATGAAGGGCGTAGTGAAGATGAGTTTGGGTAGCGTGTCTTCTCCCTATAGGGAAGACGATGGCGAAGTATAGCGCAGGGGAAGCGCACACTGCGAGCATTCGTGAATGTTGGCGTTTCCAGTCACATTTAGCATCTAGAACGTATCTAGGGGCAAGAGAAATGGCTGAATCAACTTGTTTTATACGTAGCTCACTCCAAGTTCCTCTGTGTTAAGTAGGCAGCGTTCGTTTAGTTCCTTTGCGCTAGCGAGACATGAAGAGCCGACATGAGAATTGTATTTCACAACAACTTCACAGACTCGACATCTTACACGACTTGTCAGTGAGACGTGTGGGTATGTCAGTGTGGGTTCTTCTGTATGTTTACATCAGCATCATCATCACGTAGATTAGTTAAAGGGAAACTTCTTGTATGGGTGACTGACCCACACAGACGATTTTCCATATCATAGACAATGACATAAGGAACAAAAGGATTAGAAAACTTCGGATCTCTTCATAGAAATGGAAGCCTCGTCGTCAATCACAAGAGTATATCGGGAATTAAATAAATTAATAAGAGCTGTCCCCCCCCAAAAAAAAATGGGGGGTGGGGTGGACCTGCTTAAGACGAAAAAGGAAGGAAAAAGAATCGCCAAATGACACCACAAAGTGTCCATTCTCGGAAGAGTGAACCACCATCCACCGAACCGCTTGTTAAGTCTTTTTTTTTTTCCCTAACTAACTAACTCCTTCATCACTGGGCGTGACAGAATGTCTCTTGTCCATTAAAAAGAAAAAAAAAAGGTTTCACCCAAGTTTTTTAATTAATGTGATTTAAAGTGAAAACTTTTCCACTGTGAAGGTTGGTGAATATGTGATGTGCTGTAGTTTGTAATTTATGATCCGTGCTACGTACTGGAGCTTCGAATTTGATACGAGGGAGTTATGAGGCACTATGAGGCACTTCGACAGAGGAGGTGGTAATACGAGGAAAGCTACTCATAAAAGAATGAGAACCGATTTAGCTAAGGGATCTAGATGTTCACATACCATCACTAAATCGGTCCTCATTCCTTTATGAGTAACTCTTTCCTCATATACCCATCTCCTTTGCAGGAGGGCCTCATAACTCCCTCATATCAGATTCGACCCTCCAGTACGTGAATCAAGTGAGGGAGGGAAGCAGGGAGAGGGAAGGAAAGAGGAGCCGGCGTAGGTGATGATCATGAGTGCACAGCTCTTGGTAGGTGTTTACGAGTCTCTGATATCGTACTGCCACTTTAAGTTTGCTTCAAGGATTTGGTACCCATCACATCCGACTCACGACCGTTCCTTGCCCTTCCATGATCGCCCATGACCCATCACTGACTCATTATCATCATCATCATCTCAGACTCATCACTCACCTCCTGTAATACACTCATCACCCATGACCCATCACTCGCTTATCATCATCATCTCAGACTCATCACTCACCCCCCTCTAATACACTTATCACCCATGAGCCATCAGTGACTCATCATCATGTCAGACTCATCTCTCACCTCCCATAATACACTTATAACTCATGACTCATCAGCACTCACTGTGCATCCACGTATACCCATCACAGACCCTCGTCCGTGAGCTATCTCTAAATCTAAGATGATCCGAGGAGAGACAGCGTTTCACACGAGCTATGACCTTCATCAAACACCTCGTCCCAAATTCACTTGTAACTCTATCCTTCATAACGAAAGACTCCTGACTTTGTAATGTCTTTTCACGAAGCTTTGCATAATTTTCCCCACATCCGAGATGCAGGAGACGAGAGACGACACAATGAATAACTCTCCACTGGAAGGGTGTGTGTGTATTATGTATAATTCTGGCTCAGACGAAATAATGAATAGAGAATGAAAAAGATATAACTTGGTCGATTGTCATTTATCGTCGATTTCTGATTCCGGGAGAGAAAAGTAAATGTTCAATTCGGTAAAAAGAGAAAAAAAAAAAAGATTCTCCCTTTATATATATATTGTTTATATATATATATTGTATATATTGGAAACACCCTCGCAAGCCAGCGTTAGCCTTTTTAAATTCCGTCCTCAATGCACAAAAGTATTTCATCGAACTTCAATAAACAGTTTGCTGTGACAGAAGAGCCTTGTCGTATGACCAGAGGCCACACAGAAGCAACGGTGTGAAAGAAAAGATAAGAAAGATATATATCGGTGTCCCATGACGGTCCCACGAAATGTGTGTGTGTGTGTGTGTGTGTACTATGTACATTTACGAAGGTCAGTTTTGTAGTCGAGTATGATGAGAGTGCGTTGCTGACCACACGCACTCCATGGCGAGGCAAGGAAAGGGGAGAGACAGACAGACAGACAGATTGTTGCCACACACCCTTTCTGTAGCTAGAGAGTAATATATATATATATATATATATATTGTCACCAAGCGACCTTGTGCTGTGCATGTAGGCGGGCCCCATGCACACCAGAGCCTTCCTACCACGCACAACACATGAAATTCCCGAAACATGGGAAAAAATACCAGGAAATCCAGAAAACTGGAATTTAGGTGCCAAGTTTCGTATCTTCCCTGTGAAAACAGTTTGATAAGAACTGTGCCCAAAGAAAACGTAGACAGGGGCCAGGGATGAGAAACAAGACTTTCCCATTCTTAAACAGTGAGGGACATGCGTAGCTGCTGTGTTAAAAAAAAAAAAAGGGAAGTAACAGTGAATTAACACTGAATTAACCCGCTTCTCAAAGATGTTTCATGTTAAACGAATTGAGATGGGAGGGGAGGAGGAGGAGGAGGAGGAGGAGGAGGAGAAGGAGGAGGAGGAGGAGGAGGGACTACAGCTGCAGCAAATACAGCAGCAAGACAAACACTAACAATACAACTGGTGTTTGCCCAAGCTTGTGTAAATCTTCTTAACTTTGTTCCCTCGTTGTCTCAGCTGGGTCGCTTCCAGAGATTTTCCTGAATATCTATGAAAATGTGGCTCAAGTTTACGGTTGTTACAGCTTCCTGGTGTTGTCGTGGGCTTGTAGGGGGGAGGGAGGAGATGGAGGTGGTGGTGGTTTTGTGGGGGGGTGAAAAATGGGTGTACGAGGAGGGGGAGTTGAGGGGGGGTTAACTATCCTGACATCACAGTCATATGATTGTCTCTAACCCCCTGCACTGTCAGGGGTTTGTTTTTTTTTTACCCTCGCAGCATGGGAATGTTGGCTGATGAAGGTGCTGTCTTGCTCTTTCTCATCGTTACTCTTAAATTGCCATCACGCTTGTCTAACCAAGATATATGTGTGTGTGTGTGTGTGTGTGTATCATCATAGTTATTCATCCATTTTATCAAAACACGCTGAGAAAAATACCCGTCAAATATCGCAACTACGTAGGTGAGATGGTCAGCCAGTTCTCCTCTACCAACTCAAACCTCTACGGAAATAACACATCGAAAATACATCTTTGCAAAGTCGTTCTCTTTCGTAACAAAAACTGGGTGTGTTTTGGGGGGGGGGACAAGGTCCTTTATAATTCTTAGAATCTTGGAGAGAGAGAGAGGCGAGCCGTAGGTTTGAATCATTTTTACAACGGGAGGACCTTGTTCACCTCGAGTTTACTGTGTGTAGAAGACTTCCTTTTTGTTTTGTTTTACGTAGTCCTTGTGGTGCTACATCTACGTACACACGGAATCCACCCCGAGTGTCCGCTACAGTTTAGCGATAAGGAGAGTTAGCGCCGCTTCGCTCCTGACGACCGCCTGGGGGTCTAGCGAGACACATTTTTCACGATTACAGAAGATTACAACAAATCTTCTGTCCTGGGTTTTTTTTCCCCCCCACAAACGACAGTTCAGCGTGGCCTAGACTCTCCCATTCCCGCCAGTATATATTTTCAACCCTAAACTTTACTAGAAAAAATAAGATAAAGTGACTAAGCAGTGAACAACAGTGTATGAGTGTATAACAGACTTCACGACGCGCGCCCCTTTTCCAAAGTTCTTTTAAAAAAGAAAATATCAAGGACATGTTTGAGATTATTTTTTTTTTTCTTACGGAAGATAATACTCTTTAGTTCCCTGTGGTCGTATAGAAGGGCCACTGATATACCCCATACCACTTCCAAGTGGCTGGAGACGAAGGAATGAGTATCTCTCTTGATGGTAGACTGGAGGAGGAGGAGGAGGAGGATGGAGGGAAGGGTTTTAAGAGCTGGGGAGTTGAGAGTCTTCAATTGGATTTGAGGAAGATACGTGTAAAAAAATACTAGTAGGAGGGTCATAGCCTTAGAATGTAGACCGAGATGCGACACATTTTTTCCCTCGTTCTAGTTTGGTCAGATGGAGATTAAGCCACGAAGGCTGATGGTCGTCAGTGATGATGATGAGGAGGAGGAGGAGGTAAAGCTATGGAGTGGGAGGTGCGTTAGGACCCGGACGCTCTGTCTACTGTTTGCGTAAACCCAGTGAAGGGAAGGGAGTCGACAGCGCGGATGCTCATGCAGATGATAATGGTAACGCAGTTTGTCAGAGGTAACGCTCTTAAAGCAAAGGGGAAAATGGTAGAGTTAACGCCATTTAAAAACGAGGAAAAATGATGAATGAGAAAATCTTTCATTGGGAGTGAAAAAAAAAAAGAAAGCACGTAAACAAGAGTTATAATTTTTTTCTCCTCACTGCTCGACCATCAAAACAAAGGCATTACAGAACAACTCACAACAACAGATCACCATCACCCCATGTCTGCGTAAAACAGAAATACAACGCGATACAGTGGGTGTTGTGTAACTCCTGGTCACACACGAGTCGCTGGGTTAATGATAACTGATAACACTGTCGAACATTAAGGCCGTATAAGTCAAGTTATCTGACACTTGTGATCCATCTCTCTCTCTCTCTCTCTCTTTATCGCCCTTTCGCTACCGATCTCGTGGGAAAAAAAAAAAAAACTGGAGACAGGAGCCATCAACAGTGTTGCTCCAAGGAGTTCAACTGATATGCTATGACACGTTGCCGATGGCGATGCTGCTTCCTCTTATGGGAAATAAGACTTTTAACTTCGTCTTTTTTTTTCGTTAAGAATTCTACTAAGCTGATCCTTTTGTTGCAGTGGCCTCAAGAAGCCATTGCCGAAGCTGGTAGCCATAATTCCACTGTGTTGCGTCTGGTGATGTGCAGTGGAGAAACGTAAGAATGATTTCTCTCTCTCTCTCTCTCTCTCTCTCTCTCTCTCTCTCTCTCTCTCTCTCTCTCTCTCTCTCTCTCTCTCTCTCGTAAAGCTTCAGTGGAAGAAGACAGTGGAATTAATCAGTGGGATTGACATTAACCATTTTGATAGCCTTCCTTCCCCATCCTCTTCCTGGGACCAAAGATGGTCACGACGCGTTGGGAGAAGTGTGACGGTTAGACACAAGTACAGGAGTACTGTACCTTGACCCACACTGTATTAAAAAAAACCATCGTCTTTTTCTCCCTCTTTGTGCCCCAGCTTGAAAGATGAACGAAGGCGATGATGTAAGACAGTCTTCTCAAACACAAGATAAATCAAGATGTAAATTACGTGCTAAAACATCTTTGAAAAAGAAAAAAAAGGAAATAAAAGTCATTTCCAGGCCCTGTTTGTGGAAGCCATAACGATTCCAGGTAAACTGTCTCTCTTGTGATTCTTGAAATTCCCGGACAAAGTCGTTGCAGTTCCCCGTGTCCTTCTTATGAAAAGCCAACTGCTAAATCCAAGTTTATCCTTTGTTTTTCTTTTATTTTTATTTCTTAAACACCTTCCTCGAGGTCACAGGTGTGTTCACACACAAAACCTTGAAATACCTGCAGGAGAGCGAAGAGCAAAGAGGAGGAAAGACTGTCCCCCTTTTTTTTTTTTTTCCTTTCGTGGCTTGATTTAGTGAGACACTTTTTCCACGGTTACTGGAAGACAACGGCCACTCTTTTTTCTTCCTGTTTTCCTCTAAGAATTAAGTTTGGTCCTGACGTTCCATTTTTTTTCTCTCTTTCTCTCTCTCTCTTTCAGGGAATTTCCTCTGTTGCAGAACCTCCTCAGGTGTCTTGGCTGACAGATAAATGAGGACATGTGCTTAATAGGTCACGATAAAGAAATAATGTGGTCTGAGCCGTAACTTTCTGTGTCCCGTAACATCAAATGATAAAGACATTTCCGTGGGTCGAACTATGGAGCGAGAGGCAAGGCCTCTTGGTAGGTCGGTTGGTTGATTGGTTAGTTGGTCTTGCTTAGAATTATGGCACTTGATAGCCTGGGATGTAAACATTGGACCTCTGCAACACTAGCCTGGGAACTCATGCTGTCGACGGTTGAACTGGGTGTTCCCAGACATTGGCATCCATCTATAGCCGCTTTTTCACCAAGGTGTTGATCTCCATTTGTGGCCACCAAACTGTTTGGCTATTATGTTATGAATTCATGTACACTGCCACGTCTTCTGCAGATTTCCTTATCTGTATTACAGACGTTATCAGTCAAGACGCTGGCAATTCAGATGCTAAATGGATATAAAAATAGTAACTACGAATAATATAAGCATTTTTTTTCCTCCATTTTCCGTCCCAAATTACAATATCGTATATTACAAAGTACAGAATATGGATAACAGGGTACATCAGACGTCTGCAGCATTTCAGTAGATCAGCTATGTTTATAGAGATGGAGTGTGTTATTTTCCCTGGGAAGGAGGGAGCAGTGTTGTCCGTGTGGTTAAGATGAACGCGATGAGGTAATGATGATGACCTCGAGAGTAAACTAGGGGAAATGATGGCTAAACCTAAGCCAAGATTACTATATTTTGCAGCCATCAGGTGTGCTCTACACGACCGAGAACTCCAATAATGTGGGCAATGTTATAGACTCCTTACCAAACACGAGGCCTGTATGCCTTCCTCCGAGATGTGAGGCGGACGCAGGGGTAAGATGAGAAGCAACAAGAACTTGTACGCGAGTGAAACTAACCAACTCCAGTCCATATGAGACACGTACGTGAGACCCTAGCCCAGGTTTATGAATGTAAACATCACATTTGGTTTGCGTCGGGTAATTGATCATTGACCCAAGGGTGAACACCTTCGTGTTGACTGTGTACAGTATTGGTTAAAGATTTAAGAGGTTGTTTATAAAGTGTTTTGGAACAGTAGTCATTCTGTGATTTACGGATCTCATGATCTACTGACTCAAGTACGCGAGGAGTTATGGTTCGAATCGTTTCGAAATGGTTTGGATGCAGTCTTAACTGAAATATGAGTTGGTGAGACTGTGATAGACTTCATGTGTTTCTGCATAATGTTTTCAGTGGTCTGTCGACGTCTTGAGAGTTTGAGTACAATGTGAGATGATAAGTTTGTTAGACTTTCATGTGTTTTAGTCGTATTTGCTCTTTGGATCCATAAACAATGGTGTTTGCTCTATGCATCCATGAACATTTTTGATATTGAATCAACTTTATAAGACATGATGCGTGGAAGCTTTAGCGTTCATGTACAGTACACAGCTTTAGCCTTGTACCACTGCAGTGCACACGGTGTGAGAGTGTTCGTCCACCGTGTACACACCACATTTATGTTTACGTAGAATGTACACGAAGGAGGTGTGTTCACGTAAAGCTTACATCCGTTTTCTCTGTGTGTTTGCGTGAGTTTGTGTGTCTCTGTGTGTGTGTCTGGGTGAGGTTAAAAACATACTAGCTTTGGTTACCATACCCATTATATATCCACACTATCTAACACTTCTTCAGATGATTAAGGAAAACGGTGCAAAATTGAACACTCTGCCCTCAGATAGACAATGAAGAACTCGGGGACCGTGTGTGTGTGTGTGTGTGTGTGTGTGTGTGTTGCATTAACCTTATTGTGTTGTCGGGGAGTAAGTTACGGGGATATTCACTAGCCCAGAACACGACCCAATCTCCCCTTGACACGACAGGACCCTGTCGTTGTAACAACGACTTGCAGGGGAGGTGGGTCCTTCTGCCATCACCACCCTCCATCTTCCCTCCCTCTCTCCTCTTCCCTCCCTCCGCCACCTCCTCCACCTCCTCCTCCCTCATCACAGGGGCTCCAACACCTGCAGCGTGGCTCTAACGTTCCGCGCCCTCATCTGCATAACACCATTACACACTTGAACGTTGTACGGGAAGCGCATGACGTGGGTGTTGTACCGGCTGCTCGCCAGGCTCAGGAGGCTCTTACGTGTGACGGAAGAGGTTATAAACGGCACAACGCGTCGTAGTTACAACCCCCCCACACACACATACACACAAGTGGCTGATCTCCTACCAGGGCGGTGACGCGCTGGTGGAGTCGGGCAACTGAACCTACGAGAGTATTAACATAAGCTTCCGGCATAGATAGACAAGGAGGGGTCGTCTCTCCCTGTGGATGTCTTTAGGGTCATCGACGGTGCGGAAGTACTGGAAGCGAGTTGTTACGACAGACACATCGACATGATAGACGTCAGGTTTGCCTACGGTCACTGGAGGGCTAAGCTGATAGTCTCCCTCATCTTCGTACTGTGCGCCGAAGACGTCTTTCTCTCTTCTCTCTGTCTCTCCCTTTCTCCCTCAACGCCACGACGCTGCTGCTGTTGGAGATGTTCTCTCCCTTCCTGAGACAGAGCACCTGGAACCCTCCTGTTACACACACTCTCTCTCTCTCTCTCTCTCTCTCTCTCTCTCTCTCTCTCTCTCTCTCTCTCTCTCTCTCTCTCTCTCTCTCTTCCTTCAAGAGTCCCGCAACCCCGAAAGCAAAAATGCCAACACAAAGCAATTGCGTTCGGAAATCGCGGCCAGAAGTGCGGAAGCGAGTGTGAGGCAGCGGATACAGCCA
The DNA here is from genome assembly GCF_036320965.1 of Panulirus ornatus. Lineage (NCBI taxonomy): Eukaryota > Metazoa > Arthropoda > Malacostraca > Decapoda > Palinuridae > Panulirus > Panulirus ornatus. Next base: position 5,988,262 of record NC_092242.1, read on the forward strand.
CCAGAGGAGAGAGGGCGCGGGATGTAGAGCGAAGACACTACACCTGGGAAGACGCGGCAGAAACATCCCGAGAGAGAGGCAGGAAGAAGGAGGAGGAGGAGGAGGAGGAGGTGGCGGTGGCGGTGGTGGTAAGAGGAGAGGAGAAAGTGGGAAAGAGTGAGAAGAGTTGGTACGTGACAAAGTAGACGAGGGTAGATAAAAGGACGGGAGAGGTAAGGGGGGAGAGAGAGAGAGAGAGAGAGAGAGAGAGAGAGAGAGAGATTCAGAGGAAATGAGAGAGAGATTGACAGAGACCCTTAATATTGGTAGAGAGAGAGAGAGAGAGAGAGAGAGAGAGAGAGAGAGAGAGAGAGAGAGTCAGACGTATGGACATAGAGAGATTTATGTGCACAGAGACACAGATATAAGTAAACAATGGCAGGGAAATATAAACAAAGGAAAACGCGAGAAGCAAAGAGATGGAAACAAACTGACAAAATACAGGGAAGACAGGGCAAGGTAGGAGGGTGTAGAGAAAAGAAGACGCGAATAAGAGATGTGAAGGATAGGAAATAAGAAGTGGAAGAAAGAAATCACACAAGATTCCCATCAAATGGACCACTCTCCCACCTCAAGGCAACCCCTATCAGCTGACCTATTTCTTATAGTTATCCCTATTACCTGACCTGTTTCTTATACTTATCCCTATTACCTGACCTATTTCTTATAGTCAGAGTATAATGTAAACAACATTCCTACACTGTCTGTGTAAGTATTCATTTTATATTCTCTACATCTTGAAGGATCATGGAACAGTATTTTCAAATAAAGAAAATCTGAAAAAAAAGAAATCTTTAAGAAGTATTTTGTATTCACAGAAGAAATCATCTGCCGTAATGAGACGTAAGTAAGTTCTCAAAAAGATTCTAATCAACTTAGTGTACTGTGTATGTAAATGCCAACGATAAGAAAAAAAAAGTTTTACCCTCGAATCTTTGAGGATCCGTACTCTGTAATTCCTTTCCTCTATTTGCTCCGTAACTGTACTTAGTTCAGAGCTCTCCCTACATTAGACGGCTTGTGTCTTTAGAGTCAAGTAAACCGCAAGAAAAGATTTGATAAAACAAAAAAAAAAGGAAAGAAGAGAAACGAAAGAAATCTGGAAGAAGAGGAAAAAAGAAAAAAAAAGTTCTTTTTTTTCATGTAAAACAGAAACTGCAGTAATGAGATGTAAAAAAGGTGTCATTTGTATGCCAGGTCTCGAGGCTACGGTGCTCGTCTCGAATTTAGAGTTTGAACCCCCGTAAAGCTTTCCAGGATTTGATGTTGGAACCCTCTGGACCGCTTGGAGTGACCACAGTCTGAGTGGCGGAGGCGGGAAATCTGTGGTGTTGAGGAAGACCTGTAGTTGACGCTGGGAGGGAGGGAGGAAGGTACACAGGTCCTGTGTCTCCCGAGAACAAGAACCCTGGACGAAGAGACTCGATCTCCAATTATCTTTCCCCCACGACAGCAAAGGGTGTCGCGAGTCACGCTGATGTTTCTGAGATCCTCTTCGATCCCCTTAAGAATCAGAACGAAAAGAGGGAATTCAAGACCACAGGCGAGAGAAACTTAAGGGGTTCCAGCCGAGAGAACTCGAGACGCAACTTGCCGAAGAGCGTGCAAGACGTTCCATAGTAACCTTGACCAGGAGCTTCGTCTCTCACTGGAAGCCTTCCAGTCGAGTACATCACAAAGCAAGGCACGTTGATACGCAGCTGGCAGCAGCAAGATTAACTCTGGCACCAGCTATAGGAATTCCCCCCGGTGAAAATCACCTCGGCTCACAATCGGAACCCATCGGAGAGGCTTTTACCCTGAACGAAAATCAATTTTCTGATGTTTCGTAAGAATCCGATATTCGAAAGCCAAATGGGGCATATGTTTAACAGTGGGCCGTTCCAGTTGCCTTATATAGACTTCCTCTCTCTCTCTCTCTCTCTCTCTCTCTCTCTCTCTCTCTCTCTCTCTCTCTCTCTCTCTCTCTCCTCTCTCTCTCGTTCGAGATAGAGCAGTATGGACCCTAAAGCAAAATGCCTTTTTTTCCCCCTCTCTATCTCTTTCTTTTCCTTCTCTTCTTTTTTTTTCCTCTCGAGCGGTATGGAACCCAAACAGGACGCTCCAGGAATTTCGAGCTAATGTAGCTTCCTGTTCAGTATGCAAATTGAATCTTAAGATCCTGACCATGTTTAGACCTGGGACGGTATTTGGCCTTGGGGCTGTTAATTTATTTTTTGTCCTTTATGTCGTACTCTCTATTAGCAACCCCCCGCCCCCCCCTTCCGTGGCGGGATGTGAAGGAGATCACAGTTCGTTGGTCTTTCACTTTATTCACTCGATCTCTCATCTGTTCGTCTTTCGAAGTATCCATTCGTGAACACCACCCACCCTTTCCCCATCACACTTTTCGTTTATCCGTGTGTTCGTTCGTTCAGCTCGACCAGTCTCTCCTTACCACCTCTTCGTCCATCCAACCGTGTCTCTATCCCTCGTCTCATCTGTACCTCGGCCTCGTACATTTCTCTCGCATTTTGGAGTCAACTAACCAGACCAGGAGAACTGACCTCCTCACCCACCCCGCAGGCCACATACCTTCCACATACTCATCCAAATATGCCTGTGGGAGAGGAGCCTCTCGTTCCCAGACGTGTGCCACTCTCAGAAAGCCTGTGACAAGACTGTTGCTCCGTCACCATCAAGGGAAGGGGCATCTGTCTGCACGTATAAACGGTAGTAAAATGTTGTCCATTTTCTTCAATGAAGATTCCGTCGTCCTATTCCCAGGATTACCTTTGTCGGCTGCTCGTGTTCTTAACCCAACCGGGAAATCGTATTTGTCGTTTTTCTTTGGAAGAAAACAAGAGTCGATTCATCAGACTTCATGGCTTGAAAATATAGAGAAATATTTTTGCGGTTTTTCTCGTATTTCTGTAACATAAAAGTATTTTTGATATTTTTGGTAGTATTGTTTTATTGCTTATTAGGCTATGTTTTAAATGATATGGCTTTTTTTTCAATATTCAAAATGTAAATTCGTCTGTAATGCGACAGATGGCTAGTACACTATACTTTTTTTCATCATTAACATATGTTAATGTACGCTACATTAACATATGTAAATATGGTCACATCGCGTTTGGGGATACTTCTATCATATATATATATATATATATATATATATATATATATATATATATATATATATATATATATATATATATTCAATTTACACATGCTAATTGTGATGTACAAAGAGCCTTCCATCCATTATCTAGGATGTGTCTACACATAAATTCATTAACCAGTCAATCAACGTCTTTCATCATTAGGTTTCAAACATCAGTAAGATTACTATGTTATAGAAACGTATATGGCTTACATTCATTTATGTAAAATCCACTAGTAAAAAACAGAAGTAGATTCTGACATTCTCGAATGCCAGATCAAAGATTCTCATACAAGTCATCAGTATAATTTTGGGCCATAGTCTCACAGGGCCATGGACACACAGGGCCATAGTCTCACAAGGCCATAGCCATACTGGAAGCCAAAATGATCTTTGTGCATCATAGACCTCGAATACACTCTCTTAAATGATTTAAATCCCACTGTAATATTCAACTCACAATCGTAAGTCATTTATTTTTGTCATATTCACCTTCCGTCCATGAGATCCACTGAGGTTCTCATGATAGTGTATATTTCTTGTGAGTTTTCAGACGATTCCAAGAACATGCGTACCTTTGCTATGTTAGAAATAATGGCCAAGTCTTGCTTTTCGTACTTCAGTGTCAACACGTATGATATTCTGTGACAAATAGCAATACAGAATGAGGTAAGTGGTGAATAACCTTAACATTACTGCTCTCACGATATCATTCCGTCCTCCATTTTCGAAAAGTCCAAGAATATCTTAGTCTCTTGTCGCATCACTGTAGAAGGGCGTGCAGTGCATGGGTGGGCGCCTGCCACTGTGCAGTGCCTGGGGTCTGGTCAGGACGTGCAGTGCCTGGGGTCTGGTCAGGACGTGCAGTGCCTGGGGTCTGGTCAGGACGTGCAGTGCCTGGGGTCTGGTCAGGACGTGCAGTGCCTGGGGTCTGGTCAGGACGTGCAGTGCCTGGGGTCTGGTCAGGACGTGCAGTGCCTGGGGTCTGGTCAGGACGTGCAGTGCCTGGGGTCTGGTCAGGACGTGCATTGCCTGGGGTCTGGTCAGGACGTGCAGTGCCTGGGGTCTGGTCAGGACGTGCGGTGCCTGGGGTCTGGTCAGGACGTGCAGTGCCTGGGGTCTGGTCAGGACGTGCAGTGCCTGGGGTCTGGTCAGGACGTGCAGTGCCTGGGGTCTGGTCAGGACGTGCAGTGCCTGGGGTCTGGTCAGGACGTGCAGTGCCTGGGGTCTGGTCAGGACGTGCAGTGCCTGGGGTCTGGTCAGGACGTGCAGTGCCTGGGGTCTGGTCAGGACGTACAGTGCCTGGGGTCTGGTCAGGACGTGCAGTGCCTGGGGTCTGGTCAGGACGTGCAGTGCCTGGGGTCTGGTCAGGACGTGCAGTGCCTGGGGTCTGGTCAGGACGTGCAGTGCCTGGGGTCTGGTCAGGACGTGCAGTGCCTGGGGTCTGGTCAGGACGTGCGGTGCCTGGGGTCTGGTCAGGACGTGCAGTGCCTGGGGTCTGGTCAGGACGTGCAGTGCCTGGGGTCTGGTCAGGACGTGCAGTGCCTGAGTGCTGTGCCACATCCTCACGCTACCCTCTGTAGTGTTCGTTGCTCCTCTTCAATCCGTATTTCTTCCTTTGCCAACCAGACGTCTAACTGATGTGTCGCCACGGCGCCTCATAGTAACTCATCCTTCAACCGCATGATGACTAAGACGCATTTGAAATGCTTTAGAATCAGTTTCTTCTTCTTCTTCTTCTTCTCCTCCTCCTTTTTCTTCTTCTTCATCTTCTTCTTCTCCTCCTTTTTCTTCTTCTTCTTCTTCTTCTTTCCCTCCTCCCTGTTCTTCCCCTCCTTCTTCTTCTTCTTCTTCTTCTTCTTCTTCTTCTTCTTCTTCTTCTTCTTCTTCTTCTTCTTCTTTTTCTTCTTCTTTCCCTCCTCCCTGTTCTTCCCCTCCTTCTTCCCCTCCTTCTTCTTCTTCTTCTTCTTCTTCTTCTTCTTCTTCTTCTTCTTCTTCTTCTTCTTTTTCTTTCCCTCCTCCCTGTTCTTCCCCTCCTTCTTCTTCTCCTTCTCCTCCTCCCTCTTCTTATTCCCCTCCTTCTTCTTCCTCTTCTTCTTCTTCTCCTCCTTCTCCTTCCTCTTTCGCGGTGAGTTTCAACATCCCTGAAGATCCGTTATCGGTGCTGCTGCTTATATTCCCTTCTCCAAATTTATCTAAAATTTCCCTTCTGAATTTTACCCTCACCAGTGTTATCGACACTCCACCAAAATCTTTCACGGAATACTTTCGTCTCTTCATCAATATCTTTTATAATTAATATTCTCGTCTCTCCACCGAATGTTTTATTGAATATTCCCGCATCTTGAATTTTTTTTCTTTCCTTTCCTTCTTCTTTAACTTAAGATAAACTTTTGCAAAATTCAGTCCTGAGTTTCTTAGCGTCGTCTTCTTCGTCTCCACACGGCCTTTTTTGCTTCAGTGTTAAGCTTTTCCAAGACTTGATAATTCTCCCCAATGGTATTTCCCTATTTTTTTCCTCTCTCTCTCTGTCTCTTTCAGAAACGCTGTTTGTATTTAATCGAGTCTCAGGTTCTTCGTCTTCAACTTTTTTCTGTGACGTTTTTCTCTTCAGCCTCCCTCCCGCGCATCTGCAACTTTCGATAATGCTCTCTCTCTCTCTCTCTCTCTCTCTCTCTCTCTCTCTCTCTCTCTCTCTCTCTCTCTCTCTCTCTCTCTCTCTCTCTCTCTCTCAGCTGCGAATGTCTGGGTTCTGATCTCAGCCCCACACACCCCACCTCCCACACATACTTCGCTCTCCTACGCCGCACCGCACTCCACTTCCTCCCACACCCTTCATCCTCCGTCACTCCCACACCGAGTTGTTCCCTCCAAGATAAGTCTTCCTAAAACGCATTTTTTTTCTTTTCTTTTTTAACTATTAAAGCTTCCGTGTTGCACGTCATAGTTTAGAGAATGGGAACTGTGGATCAAGCTTGACTTCAAGCCCCCTTAATCCAGGCGATACGACCCATGACAACCACCTTACAGCGCTTAAGCACGACGGTACGACCCTCGAGTATGACTTGCCCTGGACTCTGACCCGGTCGTTTACGGGTCAGGTTCGACGAAGGTCAGGGTCAAAGGAGGGGCGGGGCGGGGAAGGTGGGGGGGGCGGGGCGGGGAAGGTGGGGGGGCGGGGCGGGGAGGGGGGGGTGTCGTAACCATCCTACCACTGAACGGTCGTAACCATCATGCTATCATCATAAGATCATAGATTGCCGAAATTGGCGAAAAGGTTTCCACCCACGTCGTTATTTCTCGCGCTCCTTTGGGGCCATCGTCTCAAATACTGCACCATCTTCAAAATCTCCTCTCAACTCCTGTCTCACGTCGGGAGCCGCTCGCGTCGTTTCGCTGATGCTAAAGCAATAGCTGACCGGGCTTTGTGAAAATGTCAATATGGGATCGCCAGAATCTAAATTTTTTTTTCTTTCTTTCCTTCATCAACCTTGATTTATCTTGAACCCTCGGGGAACGCTGAGAACGCTTACACACTAGCGTTCTGGCAGGCCAGGCCAGGCAGGCATGAGATGCAGACGAGGTCAGATGATATACATAAGTATCCCCCTGAAGGTACGTGTATAAAGTACCACTGTCTTTTGTTATACCTGAATGTATACTTGTTCACATGTGCAAATATACAAGCTCATATGTATACTCATATGTATCTATATGTAGATGCGTAGAGACACACATGATGGACTTTACTTTCGGCTTTCTGGCCTCCCTGCCTGCCACGTAATAAAGATCTTTACTGACCTGCCATGTAGTAAAGCATATTAGGGGCAAGAAGCTAGTACGAGCAATCTGTTCCTGCTACTGTTTCATCTCCCGTGTCTGGCTGTCACTCCCTGTAGATCAGTGATTTCTACCTGTCACTCTTCTACCCTCTGTCTCTCCCTCATTCTTTCCCCTAGCTCACTTAACCAACCCTCTGTCTTTTATTTAGAGAAAACACCGTCACATACCACCTATCCCCGTCTGTGTTCATTACCCATTCCCCCCACATCATTTTTCCAGAGCTGTTCCTCATTGTGATTGTATATTTTCTATTCTTCTCTGTACTCATTGTCCCTGTATTTCTATGTATTTCAGAACGAGGTGTTCTCTGTGTGAGGGTTGACAGTGAACGTTTAGTGGCACTTGTGTATTCCTGTGTCACATGTGTCGTCCTGTGGCTATACTTTTGTCTCCAGCATTGCATTCTTAATATCAGTGCACATCCCAGTGTTTGTATGTAAATTAGATCCTTTCCCAACCTTCTCTTTTCCTCTATGTCATAATACTCACTTCCGTGACTGGACACGTGAGTCTATATATACGACTGAATCGATATGTCTATATATGACTAAACTATATATGACTGAACTGATATGTCTATATATGACTGAATCGATACGTCTATATATGACTGAACTGATATGTCTATATATGACTGAAGTGATATGTCTATATATGACTGAATTGATATGTTTATATATGACTGAATTGATATGTCTATATATGACTGAATTGATATGTCTATATATGACTTAAATGATATGTCTATATATGACTGAATTGATATGTCTATATATGACTGAATTGATATTTCTATATATGACTGAATTGATATGTCTATATATGACTGAACTGATATGTCTATATATGACTGAACTGATATGTCTATATATGACTGAACTGATATGTCTATATATGACTGAACTGATAGACTGTAAAGCATGTGTTGCTGTGTGTTCTAGCCGAGGAACGTTTTTTTTTTTCCCAGTTATCTGCTCCAGCGAGGTCAGCAGACCCTGGATCGTACTTCCCTTTAGCGGACAAAAGGCTGTTTTCAAGTAGAATACTGTGGAGGAAAATAAGATTGGGGAGCCCTCTGCCAGTGGAGGAAAAAAGCCAGACAGACAGACATTTGGACAGACAGCAAGCAAAATCGGATGAAAATTGGGGAGTATTACATGAGCAGGTGGTCAGTTGTGTGTGTGTGTGTGTGTGTGTGTGTGTGTGTGGGTGTGTGTTTAGTTATGTGTCATGGAGAATATTCCCTGACGCGTAAGACCTGGACGATCATGTATTCCTCATGTATCCACACACTGCCTCACCTGACGCTCACTTCCCATCTGGTGAGGGAAAAGAAAAAGGAGGGAGGTTGTGTGTGTGTGTGTGTGTTCCTGATAACAGTTCACAACTTTCCTGGTTGTGATAAAACTGGCGGGTCAACACACAACAGCAAAGTTTGGAGTGATAAACAAGGATGTTCGCCCTCTCACATTGTATGTGTTGTAGAGGATAAGCTTAAGTCAGCTTGAGGAGGGTTTTTGACGAAATTGTTGATATTATACTTGCCATTATGTGGCCCTCATGTCTCCTTGTAGGGAGACATTTTTTTGTTAATTCCTGAAAAGATTTACCTCGATCCTTTCCACATTCTCAAAATCCATTACATGGACTTCATGCTACAATATACGGGAAGAAGGTGATGCACCATCCCCAACACCATCACCTCCTTCCAATTAAGACCCCTCGTCCCCAAGCTGCAGTTCGGCACAGTAACCACATCGAACAGCCCCCATCCCAACCCTTGGCGACATTATCAATGATTAGTACAATAAGCGTTTCCCTGGTCACTTACCACGGGAAAACAGTGCGTCGCCCCAGTGCCCCAAACAAACTTTCTTAGACCCGTTACCAAAGACGTTTATCTCCCGAGTCAAACAAGATAATAAAAGACTATAGAAGATAAATTAAAACAGCAATCACATACATCACGAAAAAAAAAAATGAATAAACACAAACACATCTGAAATGTTTCGATGTTTGTAGAAGAATATCGCGGTCGGGGTTAGATTTTGAGCCCAGGAATATTGACGGAACGAAACAAAGACGAGTGAAACAGTCTTCGTCATGCAGTTCTCGCTGGACTGATTGATTTTCTTAAAAACTCAGTCATTCATCTCCATCTGACTCAAAACACGTTCATTTCTACACAACTGCAACCACTTTTTTTTTCGATGACAAAAGCCGATAAACCATCCAATAAAGAGGCGCGAAGAAAGTAGATAATTACCTTTCATTCCCGATAATTATGAGAAAAACAAATCTCTAAATTCAGTGGAATATTACACCAAAACATCTTATCGGTCATATATTCACCCGGAGCAGGATCCACTTTGAGACGCAACGGCATTACATGTTGCCTGCCTTGTAGGTGCTGAATTATTTGCCAATAGAATTTGTACCATAGCGGAGGGTGGAAATGGAACAGCTGCTCCGAGGGTGTTGAGCTCCCTCGTATCGGGCGAGCGAGGCACTTCCAGCAATGTTACTACAGTATCAAGCAGGAATAAATGTTTGCCCCTCTGGTGGAGTGAATACCTTGAGAATATTGCTCGCTGGGAGGAGGGGCAGAGGGTGGAGAGAATATTTAGGTAGCGTAGGCTCAGGATTATTGGTTGACTGAGGAGTGTTTTCCGTGTATGAGGCTCTATGTGTGTGTGTGTGTGTGTCCGTGTGTGTGGGAGGTTGACGCACCGGGCTACACAGAAAGCCACATCTCTTCTTGGACCTCGGCACCACGACCGTCTCACTCCGGGGGGAAAAAAAAAGACAAAAGGAAAAATATATAGTTCGTCCTGACGCGGAGCGGTATTCAGCCCTGGTTTCAGGACTCCTTCAGAGGGCGACAGACGGTCCGGGTAATCCCGTCACCAGATCTCATAAGCTGGGCGTGACTTGCATCAAATTGGTCTGGCCGGTGTTGGCAGAGCGCCGGGCTATCATTACGAGCTGCTGCGAGAGGGAGGGATGATAGCTCTCGTCCCACGCCCTGTTCTCCTCCGCCCCTACACGTAGGCAGCGCCAGTTGAGGACAGAGCTGAGGGCAGAGGGAGAATTGATGGCTGTCAGAGGAACTGCAGTTTTAAGTCTTATCAGAGATGACGCGTCTTCGTCGTCAAGGGGACAGAACGCACCAAGAACACGTAAGAACATTACTTACCATTGATCACTGAAGTTGATGCCTGTAACAGTACATTCACTTCATTAACGACTACAAGTGATCAATCAGGTCGTTACAGCCTCTCTCTCTCTCTCTCTCTCTCTCTCTCTCTCTCTCTCTCTCTCTCTCTCTCTCTCTCTCTCTCTCTCTCTCTAGTGATCTATCTCAACCATTCTATCGAAATCATGAGAAAGGTCTTCCGATGCCATTACTGTCAATGAGAATAAAGCTAAAGGCACGTCCTGATGCTCAAGAGTCACTAAATTCAGTCTATCTTTTATGTTTTATTTTTTTTCATCTAAAAAAAAAACTTTTGAACATGTTATCAATGATCCGCGATAAGACGTATCTGCGGATCATTGGGTATCATTGATGCGATGGCTTGGCTCAGTGCGCCGTGTGGCGGGGAGGGATTTGTGCATTGGAAGAAAGCGTTCTTATCACCGACTTGAGACTATGGGATTACCAGAGGATTGAAGACGACGTTCTGGTAGGAGAGAGAGAGAGAGAGAGAGAGAGAGAGAGAGAGAGAGAGAGAGAGAGAGAGAGAGAGAGAGGAAGCGCTTTCTTTAATGAGTTCGGGCTGGTTGGCCAGAGATGTTCTGCGATGATGGATGGCGAGTGAAGAACATAACGGAGAACACTGATGAACAGTGGGACGATTAGATAATTCCAGTGAATTGTAATTCGCCCTGAAATAGAAAACGAATTTGCCGGAGGAAAAAAAAAAAAGTTTTTACTAACACTTTAGCTGAAAAAATATATATTGGATTATGCCAATGGAAATATGTGTAATAGAATTCTTGTACTGGGATTTCCATTAACATTTAGAACGTGTAAATTCTCCATTATATGTGATGGACTGATGTTAGATGCATCACATTTTCCAACAAGATCATTTCAAAGACAATCGTGGCCCAAATAAAAGTTGCGTCTAAGTTTCGATCCAATGCCCACGTAGTAAACAATATCCCCTGAGTGAACCCCTGTAGAACAATTTACATTTAAAGACACTGATGTGATAATCATCAAATAAAATGAAAGTTTTATTGTGTGAATCAAATGTTGCTGTTTCCAAGCTCTGCTGGCAGCTCGCCACACAAGTTGGGCGATTGAAATTGCGTTGGTTTAGATACAGAAACGATCTAATATTCTCTTTCTATTTTTGTTCCGTGGTGGTTATTTGGCCTCGCGGGTAAGCGTTCAGTGTAGAGGAATTTAATGTCCTAGGAAAGACACACCGATTGGCTCGTGTCTGGTAATGAAAATCAGAATTAGAGAAATGGCCTTAGGAACTTATAGACGATATTCTGAATCTTGAACCCGCTAGTTAAGATCAGATATGGGCGATTATACGAGGAAAAGAAAAAAGAGAGAAATACAATTCTGGATCTTATCATGACCATCTTGTAAGCTAAGAGAATATAATGACAGACCTTGTCATTGTCACCTCTTGAGCTAAGCTCAGTCCTACGAGGTACGAACACCACCACACTTCCCTGGTTCTCTTGTAGAGATGCTGGTGCTGTGGAGTTGACGAAAAGGTCAAAAGAAAAGACCAATTCGCCAGTTGCCTCTGCCTGACTTTACCGCACGAACGTATTCTAAAATGACAGACGAGTTAGTGTCACCTGTACCATTTCGTGATGTTTCTTGGTTTGCGACCGAGCCATCAGCCTCTCGCTCGATCGTTCTCAGCGATTCTGCGTCAAAGAATTTCAAAAGATCATCGTGGCAGATAATACAGTTCCTGTCCTCTGCAGAGCTGGGTGTACTGGGGTTACACCTTCCTCAGCTCCCTCGTGTTGCTGAGGAGGGTCCTGAGACTACTGCAGCTCCCAGGAGTAAGCACTCGGTCCTCTCGGGTGACGGATGCGTTGTGTCAGCAGCCGAAGCATCTGTCTCAGCACAACAGGTCCAAGTTTTGTCCCCTCGGAACAAAAAGTCAGGGAAAAAGTCAATCGCCCTCGAAGTTCCATTTTACCCTCTCATGGAAGGAGTTAATCAGTCGACGGAGCGTGGAGGAAAGGGTTGGTTTGGTGCGGCCCATCCGTCTATGTCCCGATTGTGAGACACATACTGTGTAGGGCTCACCTCTGTGTCTCACTGCAGGACCAGAGACATGCTATGTAGGGCTCACCTCTCTGTGTCTCACTGTAGGACCAGAGACATGCAAGGTAGGGCTCACCTCTGTGTCTCACTGCAGGACCAGAGACATGCTATGTAGTTAGGGCTCACCTCTGTGTCTCACTGCAGAACCAAAGGCCTGCTATATAGGTAAGGCTCACCTCTGTGTCTCACTGCAGGACCAGAGACATGCTATGTAGGTAGGGCTCACCTCTGTATCTCACTGCAGAACCAAAGACCTGCTATGTAGGTAGGGCTCACCTCTGTGTCTCACTGCAGGACCAGAGACATGCTGTGTAGGGTTCTTCTCTGTGTCTTACCTCAGGACCAGACACTCGCCCTATGGGCTGCTGCTCTGTGCCTCACCTGACAGGTGGAGGAACGGTAGCTTCAGCACACCAACTTCGAGGTCCACCTTGAGCCAGCGTGAAGAACAGCGTCGGGAATAAGACATGACATGATCATTGAGTGAAATAATCCTCTCTCTCTCTCTCTCTCTCTCTCTCTCTCTCTCTCTCTCTCTCTCTCTCTCTCTCTCTCTCTCTCTCTCTCTCTCTTCTAAGAGGCTGCTGCATGTGTGAGTTGCCTGTGTTACGCTTGGTTCAAAAATATACCCGCTGTACAACAGTTTCAGCCAGACGCCAGACGCATGGCAGCGGTCGGCTCCAGTCTGGCCGTCCAACACGCTGCCAGGCGCACGACGACATTCCTAATTCTTCCTTTCTGTTATTGTTCTAGGAAGGAGGAGTGGGAGGATTTCGCAAAAAAAAAAAAGAAATACACTGATTCCCATGGAGACCAGAGCCTGCATGCTAATTTTGTTAGGTAACAGGTAAAAACAGCGAGAGAAATTCGCTCCGAGACGGACGCCGACAAGCATAGCAAATATATTGAACTTCAGATATTCATTCATAAGCTACTACATACGACTGAAGAAGCTTGACCCATTTGCTGTTGAATGGCCCTCCATTCACTGTATTTTTCTCTCATTATTAGCTCATACATCTAAAGACACTTGGCACTATGCCTACAGGATGGTAATTCAATGCCAGGCAACCAAACTGAGTTTACATTGATGGAATACACACTCCGCCAAGAATTCCTTCATACCGCAGACTGTATGATACTGAGAGACAGACAGAACCAGCCAATCTCTTAAGTATTACGAGACGTTTATGATGAGAGATAAAGCTTCACATGCAGAAATTCACCTCTTAACAAGGCATTCTCCCTCCCGGTCTGGTGCACTCGTTAAATCCTACTGAAGCGAATTTTGTCCTTGTAAATAACCCCTGATGGAAGACTTCATATATATATATATATATATATATATATATATATATATATATATATATATATATATATATATATATATATATATATATTCCTATGAGTCCACGGGGAAAATGAAACACGAAAAGTTCCCAAGTGCACTTTCGTGTAATAATCACATCATCAGGGGAGCCACAAGAGAGAAATATAACAGTTAGTTGATATACATCGAAGAGACGAGGCTCGGACGCCATTTGGTAAACATGTGATTGTCCAAAACATGTTTTGTTTACCAAATGGCGTCCTAGCCTCGTCTCTTCGATGTATATCAACTGACTGTTATATTTCTCTCTTGTGTCTCCCCTGATGATGTGATTATTACCCGAAAGTGCACTTGGGAACTTTTCGTGTTGCATTTTCCCCGTGGACTCATAGGAATATCTTGATCACGCTCAAAATTGTGATCCTTTCCAATATATATATATATATATATATATATATATATATATATATATATATATATATATATATATATATATATAAAGCCGAGCGTCTATCGAGCCACGATCAGTTATAAACACACACTGTCTCTCCCTCTTGACAAGATTGTTGCTAATACCCTGCCCAAACACACCTCACCATCCCCTCAAGTCCAGGTAGGTACCTACCAACACTAGACGCCTCTGTGTTGTCAGTCTTTGCCGAACACGGAACCCTACACACCACTCTCAGGCAGCCCTTTGTGTCACGAACACTACTAGTTCGTCTTCCACCAACCACATTGCAACCAGGAACACCATCATATAGCTTCAGGAAGCTGGTTTTGGTGCCACAGACACTCATGTCCTCCCATGTAGCCACTTCGGTGACGCAACAACTTGTACATACTATCAGACAGCCACTTCGGTGCCTGGATCACCATCTTCAAAGCTCCTCGCTCGGTAAGAGAGAGTGAGTAGTGGGGTGCGCGATTCGACGGTCGTAATCTTCGAACTTCGAAAGTGTATTTTTTTTTTTTTTCAGATTTACAATCGTTCGTGTAGAAGTCACACTGTATGACCGACCAGGATGTAGTTAGCTGTGTGGCTGTACAGATTGGTTGCAGGCGTTGCAGCCTCCACAAACTGTGAACTCCCACGGAGGACATGAATATACAAATATACATAACACTGTTATGCTCTCTCTCTCTCTCTCTCTCTCTCTCTCTCTCTCTCTCTCTCTCTCTCTCTCTCTCTCTCTCTCTCTCTCTCTCTCTCTCTCTCTCCCCACAGCAGTCTTTCACATTTTCCAGCCAACCCTGGAATACAGTGTTCTAGTCCATTTGCACCAAATAACTATATTCTTTTTTTTTCTCTTTCTCTCTCTGAATCTCACCCACATTCGCATTATATTTTTTTTTCTATCTTTCTTTCTTGTTCATGTAGAAGCATTTGAGCTTTCAAGGACAGTCATAAATTTGCATGAAACTGTTTCATTCCTGCTTTCTGCACCCCCCCCCCCCCCCTACTCATTCCTTAAGAAGAACATGGAATTTCCTTTCTCCACTTTTACAGCGTTTCCATGTATCCCATTTTTATCGTCTGGTGTGGAATGTGGTGTTCGGATGGTCGCCTCTCCTTTCAGAAGCCACTGCGTGTTGTTCTCAGTTCTATTCCATTTATCGGCTCTCAATACAGAGTTGCGACCATTCGAACGCTGCCTTTTAGACCCTTGACTGATGTTCTTTTGTCTCTCTTTTCGTATAAAACATAAACACGTCATTTGATGGCGCTGACTTGTCTTCCCCTCACTGAACTTATTGTATCCCTCAGAATTCTTCGACCCTCTCTTTCAATGACTCCAAACAGCATATCAAGGTAAGGAAAAGGAAAGAAAAATGAAATGGATTTTCCTTCGAACATTAATCTACTGTTTTGTGTAAGATATAAGGCTTTTGCATGCACCCCCCCCCCCCCCAACACACACACACACACACACACACACACACACACACACACACACACATACCTCTCTCTTCACAGGTAAATTCTTGTCCTTGTAGTGTTATACAAAATCGATCGTCACCACAGTAAGTGTAATATTTTAAAGATAAGTTCCAAATAGTTGTAGGAAGTTGTAAATATCAAAATCTTCGTGGCGCCAGGCGATGAAACATTCCGAAAGGCGATGAAATATAACATGACTGGCTGGCGATAAGCGCCAGAAATTTTTTACATACAATATTCTTTTATTTCCATTTTTTTGCAGTGGGTTTTGATCCTTGATTTTTTGAGGTGTTGGGAGTGGGGTCAGGTGTGTGTGCGTATGTGTGTGTGTGTGTGTGTGTGTGTGTGTGTGAGAGAGAGAGACAGACAAACAGACAGAGACAGAGTGAGCAATGTGGGTACTTGCATATCTCCGTGTGTGTGTGTATGTATACCATCGTGTTCCCCTGGCATTCAGGGTGGGTAGCGAGGCGTGGCCCTGAGCGGTGGGGCATCTAGCAAGTGTGATCCCGACGCCTCGCCTCGCCTCGCCACCACTTCATCACATGATGATATCAGGCATATTTCCATATCAACAATACCACTGTGGCGATACGACACTCGTTGGCCTCGCATGACATCTGAGTGACGGAGGGTTAGCGTGCCGGCTGCCCATGGGGCAGGTCATAGGTCAAGCGTGATGGTCGCTCATGACAGTTCATACGGTTGTCGGAGGTCAACTGCTCTGTGTGATTATCAAGCGTGAGGTCAACTGTGCATGGGGGACGTTGCCTGGCCACGCCCCGCTGTCCCGAAGGACGCTGAATAACGGAGTAAAGCAAATGTCGGTAATAAATGGATATATTTAGGGAAAGTGTATATAGACGGATAGAAGGGCAAATAGACAAGCGGCCAGGCAAAGTTAGGAAGAAATAATGAAGAGAATAATATTAAGAGAAGGCAGGATATACATGTTTAAACATAGATACTGAACGATGAGCATTATGAACTTTTAGTCATACTATATTCATTATATATATATATATATATATATATATATATATATATATATATATATATATATATATATATATATATATATATATATGGTACCATAAATTCCGTATTATTATCATTTTCGCGTGTATCTTATTCATAATGCTATATATGAAACGTAAAAGCATAAGATACTGTACTGTGTATGCTTAAAGAGTAAAAAACATCCCGGTGACATAAATTCCAAAAGCGTCCATGAATGCAAATAAGAACTCGAGGTCTTAAGAAACCTTCTTGGTGAAGTTGGTCAGACGATGATTCATGGTGCGTGGTGGAGCCAGTATAATTTTCACGTTGAGGTTGTTGCCAAAGATACGAGTGTGAATTCCACAAGTTCCATCATTCGGTCTTATTCGCTGTGAAAGAGAGAGAGAGAGAGGGGGAATTCCTCTATATGTCTCCAAATGGGTCGTCATGAGGACCCATTTGGGGAAATCGAACTAGGCGTCAGCTAGTCACGAATGTGAACGAAGCAGTTGGGTTTGAAGATTTGAATCATCACGTTTTCACACACACACACACACACACACACCTGATTCAGGGGGCAGTAGAGAAAAATACACGACACAGTAACACACACGCTTCATGTTAATACGTATAACTGGTCCGTTCTCTTTTTTTTATGATACCATAGAAAACGAACTCAAGGCCTCAAGTAAACTAGTCTCCTCCAGTTGGCACCAGAACTATAGACAGAGTGCACGAGAACTAATAGAAAAAATGAAAATGCTTCTTATGACGGATACTGAACATCACCGAAACCAACACCTGAGTTGTCCTGCCACACCTCAGGATCAAAATATTTTCGTCGACGTGTCTGGAACCGAAAGAAAACGGATAGTGAAGCGTTACTTATCTACAGTCACTACAGAACTGCAGTGGATTCTTTGAACCTTTGCCTTCCTCCACAGCCATGGAGAAGTATATATTGTTAACGCCGGAAATCCTTATCTATTAACTAGCGATCGTGCCGTTTTACTCCCGGGTGGCTTCCTCCCAGATCGCCACCCTGGGGAGAAGAGATAAGAGGGTTGTCCGCTCAGAGCTTGAGAAAGTGCGAGACAATCTCCCAGGATTTCCCACTCGGGCGAATCAACAGCTTACAATATTTATAGAGGGCGGTTCTCATCCATAGTGTTAAAGCTGGTAGTATATCTTGTCGAGGTGCCTAAGCCTCTTTGGCCTGCAGACGAGACCCAATGTTTGTTCTCGTATTTTGGCGTCGCCGCATTCAGCTCCACACAAGCGGTCTCAGCGGTGACGACATATTTGAAGGAAAACCGTCAGGAGAAGGAAACATGAGAATCCCAGGCGCTTTCGTGTATTATTGCCACATCTTCAGAGTCCTCTGAAGATGTGGCAATGATACACGAAAGCTTTTGCATTTATGAAATCACGTGCTTTTTGCCATTTTATACACACACACACACACACACACACACACACACACCAGAATAGCTCACCATTAGCGAAACTCTAAAACATATTATACGTTTCATTAAAATAATCGCGCATATAGTCATTTTTTGCCGCCAAACTGTGACAACATAATCGGAATTCCTCTGGGGTCAAAAACGTTGTAAATTTGTGCTAAATATATACGGGATCTGCTCTGCCTAATTGTTGTTTGGTCCACATGAATATTCATGTGTAACTCGATCATAAAGTTATGGATTCCATTTGCCTTATTCGTGTTGTGATTAAGACCTGAGAGTTGCCAAACTATTGTTTTCAGTGGGAAAGATACAGGACCTCTCTCTCTCTCTCTCTCTCTCTCTCTCTCTCTCTCTCTCTCTCTCTCTCTCTCTCTCTCTCTCTCTCTCTCCACCAGGCACTCAACCACTTCCAGATCACCTCTGTCATCGCTCGAGGGGCTTCGTCTTATCGCCGTAACCACTCATGACGTCAGAGATTCCTTTCCGTGACTACAGGCGTTGAGCGAAGAGGCCAGCGTTTCACACCTCCTTAGCAACTACTTCCCCGGACGCCACCTGAAGGTTGGACTTAATGGCGCAGTTATCCAGACGCCATTTAGCAGGCGCGGGCATGCCCCAGGGTGGTAGTCGAGGTCCTCTGTTATGAAGCGTTGCTCTGGGAAGCCAAATATGTTTCCTGAAGTCTACCGGAAATTACATCCCGACCAGTTCTTAAAAAGATGATTGTACGTATGTTGATTATCATCACTCAACGTCTTGGCTACGTACCTGAGACCAGGATGTTAATGAGGAACAGGTGTGGTTGGCACTTGTAGTGTTTAGGAAGTACGACAGCAAAGAGATTATAATTGCTTTTCACAACGACTGTTAGACGTTCTAAACACCTGAAGCTACATAGACCACTATGACGCTAATCTACTCCCATTGGAATAGGACTTAATCCACTGGAGAACATTTCCGGCATCATTTGTCTACGAGAACAGTCCGAGAGACTCTACTATACCATATGCATCATTCGAAAAGGATGAACACTTTCAGCAAACCGTCCAACATCGTAGAGTCGTCTGACAGTCACGAACAAGGCCAATGTTCGCTCTCGAGGCTGACGACCATCTTACCTCCCTCTCTGTGGTCGACCTGTGCACTGACCCTAATGGACAAGATGGAAAAATAAGAGTATAGTTTCCTCCCACAACCTCCTGATAAACACCCTAGTCTTAATGTTTCTGGTTGGCTAAGCGCTCTGGAAAACAGAAAGAAACACACTATTGCAGTACTTTCTTCTGAAACTCTGTTGATATTCTTTGGTGAACTCCGACAATATATCAGTGTGAAATGCATCCCTAACCCTGTCTTGGTGACGTGGTGGTCCTGAAAGTCGGTTGGCTGTACTACCGATGGTTCGAATCCCCCCCACTCTGGTATCGAATCTGGGATTCTGAAAGACCAGGCTAGAAGGAGCGGAGGTCAGCAGTCTTCATTAGTGGTATTTACACACACACTGGCCTAACATGTATCGCGCCTCGCTGGAGAGAACTCACCTCCTCAGCAGGTGATCTGTAAGCATCATGCCTCACGATAGGTGGAAGGAGGGAGTGAGGGAGGGAGGGAAGAAGATGCGAGTCAGTGAGTCTGCTCCTCTCTGGCATTGAGTCAGCTGGCGCGTCAGTCCGTCCGTTCCTGTATCCCTAAACATTTTACAGAGGTGCATGGAGCAATCTGATCCCCAATTCAGTTGATGATAGCACGAAGTGTAGCGTATGAGCTCCTCTTTTTTTCTCTTTTTTTTCGGGGTGGGAAGAGGATGCTGTTTGATCCGCTGGTGGCGGTTCATTGATTGGACACGTCTTTTCAGCGTCAGCCGTGATAGCTGACGTGTGCTGACTTCCTTCATGCGGGTCGAATAGGGTGGAAAACATCACGCGTGCGGGATGTGAAAATTGTACCCCATTGTCATCCATTCACATGCAATATACGGCGACATCTCATAATTTTTCTTCTTCTAGCGACTGTAGATCATTGTCTTAACGTAGTATTTTGCCTCGGCAGCTTTTTCATAAGCATGCACAGAGTACGACCTGCCTTTATTCACACACACACATCAAGTGTCTCCAGTACCCAGAATTTGGCTTGACGATGTCTTACACTGCGTCCGAATGACGGAAGCTGCCAGACGTGAGAAACCCCCGTTTGCAGTGCGTGTGTGGGCGTCTATCCTTTTATCTCCGATATAAACGGACCCGAATTTTCCTGTTCAGATAACGCGCGAGGAAAAAACGTAGATGATGCGTTCCGTTTATGGCCCTTACTATTTCGCAAGCCGTCCCAAAACAGTAGCTTGAAAGCCATTTTTCTCGAAAGGCTGTATTTCATCAACGTATTGTATGACTGTATTGTATCAACGTACTTTCTGGCCGTCTTCGTCATGTTACAGATATTCAGAAACATATTATTATCTACTTGGTACACCGACCTCAGTTTGAATCGCATTCATTTCTTCTTTTACGTATTTTTACCTCATCGCGTTTATCTCATGTTTGTAAACAATGTACGCAGAATTAAATCCAGTAAAAGTACACGACAGTTATTTTCTAGATAAATCATCGAACCAGGTATGTAAATAAACATGATTTATTTTTTCCTTTTCACTAACACTAAAGATACGAAAACATACCATGCGATCACCGAGGAAGTCATTAGCGTACAGACATCATGCATTCATGGAGCTGTAGTTTGAAGAGGAAGTCTCGACCTGACGTTAATTATCGAGAAGGTCCCGTGGGTCAACACCCAGGATGCGGTGGAGTGTTGTGGAAGAACTGAGGAGGAGGAGGAGGAGGAGTGAACAAAGGGGTAGATGGAGGTAGAAAGAGACGGGAAGGAGTGGAGCGGTGAGTTGGTGGTCCTCCACTGGTGGGAGAGGGGTTAAATACGGAGAGAGAGAGAGAGAGAGAGAGAGAGAGAGAGAGAGAGAGAGAGAGAGAGAGAGAGAGGACGAAGTGTGTTGGAAGTACTGCTCTCTTAGCCGCTACAGGAGCAGTTAGTCTTGAAGATATGAGAGCCAAAAAGGCGAAGATGGTGTGTGTGTGTGTGTGTGTTGCAGGTTGGTTGACGGCGAGGCTAACCATAGTGTTGGGTACTCCATACAGTGGCCCGCAGCGTTGTATATACTGAAGGACTGTTGGGAAGTTTGAGGATAAGGTAGCGGACATCAAATCGAGCAGTTCTTCATCTGTCCCGAAGGGTATGAAAAACCCTAAATCCAAAATGGGAGAGAAAATTATGTTATGACCGTAAAAGGGTCATTATACGTACAGACCACCATTACTCCATCCAGGATAACAGACCCTAGTCTCCTGCAGAGACACAATATTATCTGTAACATGTTTTCTAACACTGAAGCACCAGGGTTCGGGCCCCAGGGCCTGTTACCATCATCCTCTCCTTCTCTGTTCCTATCTTTTATCTTCATACATTCCTTCCATCATTACCAGAATGAATACGATCTCTGGGTCTTCTCTCAGTAGAGATGCACACACGCATGCACGCTCCAGGGCAGGACAAGTTCCCCTATTACAGACCACTGCAGGACATGGCCCCCAAGTTCGGATGAAACCTGCAGTGTCCTCGTATTTGACGTCTGTGTGGGTCCGACTCCCGTAATTCTTGCTAAACTTTTAGACGCTTAACACCCAAGTGAGTAAGCAAGACTTGTGTGTCTGTGTGTGTGTGTGTGTGTGTGTTTTATTTTGGGTGGTGGCAGCAAGCGAGGTAGTTCGTCACTTAGCGCGGGATGCAGTCGAAGTGGAACATCAAGATAAGGTTGGAGGCCTCGAGCGTGGAGGCTACAGAGAGCCGGTCTGTATCCGGGAGGTCATAGCAGAAGTGAGGAAGGAGAGTTACGTGCAGTAAAAAAGAGAGAGATGTTCCTCTCTTGATGCTGGAGTGCTTGCTCGCACCATCTGCCAGGAAGGGGGGGCCAAGTACTCCCCTTGGCCTCTGTGCACTTCGACCTGCAGGCCAGCGCCCGCCAAACAACTCGGCCTGTGATGTGAGCGAGCCATAAAGAGAGAGGGTGAGTACAGACGCCCTTAAGGGGCTCAAGTGCGCGCGTCCAGGGCGCCATGAACCGCTGGAACGAGATGTTCCAGGTGTGTACCTGCCCGGTCCTCCGCCCGCAGTCATGCTGCCTGCATCACTCAGATCCCAGGCCGACGATGCACGGGGAATATGAGGTGCCACACACACACACACACACACACACACACACACACAGAAGAGAGAGAGAGAGAGAGAGAGAGAGAGAGAGAGAGAGAGAGAGAGAGAGAGAGAGAGAGAGAGTGTGTGGAGGGAGTCCAGCAACGCTAAGACATGGCATTTTTCTACCCCGAGCGGTGAAATCACGACAGTGAAGCAGTGAAGCAAGACAGACCCGCTGCCCTGCCACTGACGCATTTTGGCAACAGTAGTCACTGTTGCCACACGAGCTCCCACTTATCACTGTTATATGAACCGCACGAATGAACGGGAGAGTCTGGGGGATCGTTATTTCGTAATGCCCTGGCCGTAGTTACTTGTTCTAGTTATAACACGATAAACCTGAGTTATACCACTCTATGTACACCAATATTCCCCGATGCGGCAGCGTCAGAGAATCGGCCTTATGGTAGGATGGAGTAGCGTTCAGAATGGTTCGCGTCAGTGCCAAAAAAAAAAGGGGGGGGGGCTGGGGGAATTCCTACACAGCAGTTACAAAAGGGGTGTAATTTCCTCGGGCGAAGAGCGTGTGATTCCGTTCTTTGTTGCACGTTCTGCACGTCAATAGATGTGATGCATGTGGCTTGCCACGACCAGCCTCGTATGACAGAGAGTAACTAGTTATTTCATACAGTCTCTATGTGTTGACCACCAGTAGTGGTGCTTTGATCTAATAGCTGGCGTCTGGTGTGTGTGTGTGTGTGTGTGTGTGTGTGTGTGTGGTGTAATATGTCTTCTGTGGCGCCTGGCGACTTCCCTCCTTCTGTTTATGCTGGTCGTCTAAAGTGTCCCCCCTTGTCCTGTGGCTCGCTTCTGTGGTACGTCCACTGAGGTGTGTGCGACATCCCCAGTAGACGTGGGACATCCTTGTGTGTGTGTGTGTGTGTGTGCGTGTGTGTGTGTGAGGAAGGGAGGGAGAGTGGGTGTGTTCATATGACGTCTTCCCTGGGTGAGGTTAACTAAGGTGAGTTATGTCGCGTTCCTCATGGTCGTTTGTGGTGTCGTGATTGTTGTTGACCATGACCCTCACCACGGCTGCCACTACCTCTAGTACTATTGCTGCTACTACTATGACTACTACTACTACTGCTGATACTACTTCAGCAGCACCATCATCCCCAACACGATCACTCCCAACTGGGAGCCTTATCTCCACCACTATCACCAACATCACCATCATACCATCCCTTCCCCCCCTCCAAACTCCCTCCCAGGAACCAATATAAGTCTTATCCTTTTCTCCCTCGTCTCCATTAGACTCAAACCCTCAAAAATCCACGTTCCTCTTCAGTTGGTATTGGTCCAGTTTATTGGCTTTTCTGGCGCTTTCAGCCTTGCCTTACACTTTTTTATATATATACCCATTAAGTATTCAAACTTTCCACTTGAATGTGATTGAATCGTTTCGCCAAGTCGTTCATTCTTTCTTCGATCGCTTTGTTATATCTCCAGTTCTTTTGTCACGTCACACTTCCCTTTGATTTTAATTTCCCTTCGAGATCTGTATTTCCCTTTTTTTATCATTTCTTCTTCTGAAGCCAATAGATGATGTAACATCTTCCCCGTTGGCGCTGTTGTTTCGTCTCTCTTTCTCTATGACAAAGGAAAAAACAACAAAGAGTCCGTAACTATTATTCACAATAATGATAAAAATGGCAGTAGCCATATAAGCCACCATCCTCAGTTGAGAGAACGATCTGGAAAGATGACAAGTTATCAGAATTACCGGACACGTATCCATCAAATAACCCTCCTTGATAGGGCTGCTGGGACGTGTGGAAATGACAGTCATATCAAAGGCCATTACGACGAAACCCCCTTGAGGGGGATGGTATAAAGGATCCAATCTCACGACTCCGAGTCCACAGAATGCTTTTGTTTCTTCCCAATCATAAGAAGTGACATAAGACATTTTGATACGGTGAAGTGAATTATCAATCAGGTCTTAGTAAAGACATTTCTCTCTTTTTTTTAAAGGTAGCCTTAACGTTCTTTTACGATGGTGAAATGAATACGCCTTCCCACAGACACATAGATATAGCCTTAAGCATAGACGCAGAAAATAAATGAAAACTCATCACATATGAAGTACTGACTTACGCACAAGTAAATTCCTGACAGTGACGTAAAAGTGATCAAGCTTTAGTGAATGGCAGGGTTATTCAGTATGTGTGTTTTATCCTTCATCTTTTTACGTGAAAGAAGCTTTTAGGAGACATTAAGGTTTCCCTTGCTTGCGCTCTGCGACTTCTCATCTGGAATGCACTTCGCCTACCGAACTAGCGTTCTACGAGGATTTGTTTGAGAATGAAAGACTTGTCATGTGATGTGTGCGCGTGGGGGGGGGGACGTCACACAGGGAATACACGAATGGTGACCTGAAAGAGAGGAACGTATGGTGTTACGACAGTCGGGAATATGATACAGTGACTCGAGACATATGAAGCAGAGCAGCTCACAACTCTTCTCCAACACCAGGGGAACCAAACACACGACCAACAAGCCACCAACACTGAGGAACATCCTTAGAGCCACCACCTACTTACCTGCCACACACCACAGCAAAACCAGAAGAGCCAGCTGTACACCACACACACACACACACACACACACACACACACACACCAACATCGGTTCTGGGCAAGACTGAGGGGGTGGGTGGGGACGCGCAACACACGTGCTAATGTTTACCATGAATATCTGAGCTCGACCGTGTCTCTGGAAGCCTCAGCTTCTTGACGTGGGGAGCGGATTTCTTCCTCCTCCTCCTCCTCCTCCTCCGTCGCTAGTACACAGCCTCCGCTGAGGACTTCGCTAAACCAATATTTAAGGTTGGGATTACATCCACAGATCACCGATGGAGCTCAACCAGATTTTCCGTACGTGATTATTCTCGATTATTTGGAGAATCAACACGGCGTAAAGCCGATTCGAAACTTGGCGGAGATCTTACCCACGACGTATTTGATTGAGGAAAATCCTCGGGAGTTTCGTTCCTTCTCACGGTTTATCCAAAAGTGTGTTGCCAACAGCCTGACGACCAGTGGTGTCTTGCTGACGAAAGAAAGATAGGAAGCCAGTTCCATACGAGGGAACCATTGAGTAAAACTCGTCACTGAAGATGGAAAGATGATGAGAACCTTTGATAAAGTTGAACTTCTTCTTCTTCCTCTAAATACACTTACGTGGGAATGATGTTGTCTTGGATAAAGAGCTCCCACATTGGTGAGGAAGTCTGCCCTTCCTGTCCAACTAAAGATAACACTTGCGTATCAAGTCTCAAGCTCATTCACTTCTTTCTCAGGATTGTAACACACATTAGTCTACCTTACAAATCAAATATCTTCTCCACCGCGTGTAAACCCAGGACATCTTGGCTTTTGGAGACGTTTCATTAAAAGTGGGCAATAAGGTATATCAGTATTATCCACGGAACTCGTCTTTGTTTTTATGATAACCCAACACGTGTTGTGTCGCCTTCGCTAGCGGTGTTGGTCTGGTGGAAAGCAATGCTTCCAGGAGTGTTCATTTTATCTTATGGATGTTATTTTCATGATCTTAAGGACCAAAATTACATCATAGAGTATTTTCTAACGTACACAAGTTCATTATTAGTGCCTCGCCCTCTTGTGTTTTTTCAAACGTCGAAAGAAATGCCGAAAACATATTATGTTCGTAACCAAAACATATGAATACTGTACAGCCTTACGGTCACTCCTCCCTACACCGTAATGGCTGCTAAGTTTAGTGCATCCCTGTTTGTAGGACACGTCCATCAACTCGAGTTGCTCGCGTCCTAAAGTTGTTCAGTTGATGGCTGTCAGGACCCTGATCCATCACATCGCTGGAAGTTAGAGATTGAAGGTTGAGAGGGCACGGGCGTTCAGAGGCCGGTTCCGAGAAAGACTTTTGACGGGACGAAGGCACCGTCCTGAAGGTCTTCCGACGCAAGTTTGCGCCCTACTGACGAAGGGGATTGTGTGAGAGAGGCTGACAGTTAAGATGCAACGTAGAGGAAGCGCCACCGTTCTGTCTTGTTCTGTTGGCGTGTTCTGGAGAACGAGTTCTGACGGTGACATGGCCTGAGAAGAGAGGGACGGTGGCTCCCCTTGTGGGAATGAGTGGCACTAACGTTTCCTGTGAAGGTGACAGGAAAAGTGACGCGTCCTATGAGCTTTTTTACAGGACCAGTCGCGATTTGTCCAGAACCGGAAGGATAAAAAAAAGAAAAAAAACTCATCCTGTGATGGAGGCATTAATGACATACGCTGGAAAGTAACTAAAAAAAAAATGAATTTTAAAAAATGAAGCCCCTTTGTCGTATCTCGCGAGAATGAAATCACCAGCACTGATTTACCCTCATGGAGGAAGCGGTCCACGATGAATCGCCCTGGGAAGAAGACCGTACCAAAAGTCCTTTGAGCTATAGCCCAAGCGGTAGTAGTCTGGGTCCTGCTTGGCACCGCTGCCAGTAAGACATCCCTCAGGTGGCGCGGGACGTCGGCGAGTCGAGTCTTTCCTCGCAGATCAGACGATGTGAATCGGATCTTCTTCGGTGGAAGATTTCTCTCAAATGCCTTTCGTAAAAGCAGCAATTGTACGTCTCCAGACGTAATACCACGATCCTTCCGACTTGATGATAAACATTATATATTTCCTCTTTCTTCTGTTTACGTAGACGTCACCACTAACTTAAAATTGTTGCTCATAGTTACGAAATAAAGAAGAAATAGTGAGAGCGACACCAGATCTGCCCCACTGGAGTATTGGGACCTGACGCAGCTGCCGGCAGGATTAACGAGGCAATGGATATTCACCAGCTGAGCTGTGCAGCGGACTGCAGCACCGTACGTCATAGTTAGCATAAGTTCAGCATAGGTTCAGTTGGCAGGGAAGGGATATCAGATCGGAACCGGCCCAGAGTTCGTCAGCATCCATTCAGAGTTTGGGAACAAGGTCGTCTAGCTTGTAAACACTGAACTGTAATGATCCTTGGCAGCAGCGGGAGGGATTCATCCGCCCTTCTCTCTCTCTCTCTCTCTCTCTCTCTCTCTCTCTCTCTCTCTCTCTCTCTCTCTCTCTCTCTCTCTCTCTCTCTCTCAGCCAGGGTACCACAGAAATGTGATAACACGAATTTCTGAAAACTGTGATTTGCATTCTGGTGCTGAAAACATGAGCGGTTTCGCTGCAGTAATCCCACAGTCTTAGTGTCTTTAATAATAATCCGGGGATTTCCGCTTCTCTCCTTTTCCAAGAAGGGAATTATATTCAGGTGGTCTCCGAAAATGCTGTCATTGTCATGCCAGTTCCAAAAAACACAAGAGCAAACATGAGAAACAATAGCTGGGGTTTTTTCGTCTCCTGTCTTGGTAGCTATATTGCTCACATTGTACACACCTTCTGTTCCACATCTTTCATTCGGAGTTTCGAAATATTCTATATAGCTGGAGTACCTGTAGGTCATTAAGCAACCCTGGTGGACAGAAACTCTTTCTTTAAATCATGGGAAAGGAGGAAAAAATCTCTTTCTCATCTTCCTCTGCAAAGATCAGGCAGACCTGATGTTGCCTCAGAGATAATCAGACTCGGTCACGAATATATTGTAACGTACGAGAGGAATGTGTGTACACACTCATGGTTCAATGGTTCGTGTTTGTCTGTAGTTGTGCGGTCCACCTGTGACCAGATGCCTGCACCCATTCCCTGAAGACAGAACCTTCTCCTACACTCCTGGTAGACAGGACCTTCTCTCCTACACTCCTGGTAGACAGGACCTTCTCATCTACACTCCTGGTAGACAGGACCTTCTCTCATACACTCCTGGTAGACAGAACCTTCTCTCCTACACTCCTGGTAAACAGGACCCTCTCTCCTACACTCCTGGTAGACAGGACCGTCTCTTCTACACTCCTGGTAGACAGAACCTTCTTTTCTACACTCCTGGTAGACAGAGCCTTCTCTCCTACACTCCTGGTAGACAGGACCTTCTCTCCTACACTCCTGGTAGACAGGACCTTCTCTCATACACTCCTGGTAGACAGGACCTTCTCTCCTACACTCCTGGTAGACAGGACCGTCTCTTCTACACTCCTGATAGACAGGACCTTCTCCTACACTCCTGATAGACAGGACCTTCTCTACTACACTCCTGGTAGACAGAACCTTCTCTCCTACACTCCTAATAGACAGACCTGTCCTCCTACACACCTGGATATAGATATCTCCTCCGACACACATGCATAGATACAACTTGTGCTTTTGTCCTGATGAAGCAGAGATCGTCAGGCCTTTAGTTGATTTACAGCAGATCATTCGGGTTAAATTCCTGGCCAGGGCGGCATAAAAACTGTATTTCAAAAGCTTGTTAAGACAAGGTAAGAGGTGAAGACGAAGAGAGAAAATCTTGAAACAGGATCTGAATGGTTGATACACACAGTGATGTGTGTATCAACAAAGTATCTCGCCCCTGTTAAAGGGGAATTGAAAACGAAGTCTCCAATTCTGAATAAGTAATGAGGAATCAGCAGAATGGAGAGGGAATTTAAGGAAGCACCGAGATGTAAAATGCGAACCTAATCCGATTACTGTGAGTTTCTTCTGTTATCAATGATTCCCTTATTGATGTCGCAAAGAAGTGAGAATAAAGCACAAGAGATTTGATAAGTAATGGAAGACCATAAAAGTGACATTATAAAGGTATTCGATACTGCAGTAATGAGATGGTAAGTGTTGCCATTCGTATGCAAGGCCGCAGACTTCAGGAGGTCTCCTTGGTTTGAGAAGGTCTCAAGTTTTTTTCAGGAGTTGGTAAAACTGCCTCGCTCAGAGTGACCACAACCTGATTGGTGGAAGTTAACAACCTCTGCTGGAGGGAGGCAGTAGACGGAGGGAGAGAGTGAAGAGGAGGAGGGGGAGGAGGAGGAGGGAGAGAGAGGATGGAAGGGAGAATAACGGGAGGTGAGGGAGGGAAGACCACTTTGTGCTTGCTTGCATCCACTCGTCTTCATACCAGATAGATGGATAGGTAGATAGATATGTATAGATAGATAGATAGAAGTAGATATACGTTGACAAGATAGATAGATAGATTTAGATAGATAGTTTGACAGATAGATAGATAGATGTAGATATACGTTAAGATAGGTAGATAGATAGATGTAGATATACGTTGTCAACACTCAATGGTATCAATTATACAATAATTATACTAACTGCCAAGTTAAGGCATTAACTTAAATATTCAGGGCATTCAGTTAAATGCCTCATTTTTTTTTCTAAAGGCATTGCTTGATTGTTATGAATACCAGTGATCATATAAAGCTGCTGCATTCGCAGACTCTTCTAAGAATACTGCGCACGTCCATAGTACAGCTGCGCGTATACAGAAAACGACCAACGGTCACTCCTCCTCACCGTCTTAGCCTTGACCCGTTACTGTATAAGATGCATTTAAAAGAAAAAAAAAGACGGTATATACATTCATCAGAAAGCCGTAGGAGTCGAGGGGAGTGACGTAACCGACACTGGGTGTGTAACTACATAATTTCAGCTGCGTCTGGTCGTTTGATTGTTCAAGGACGTGTGTGTGTGTGAGAGAGAGTGTCGTCGTCATTAGCCTCTCTCTCTCTCTCTCTCTCTCTCTCTCTCTCTCTCTCTCTCTCTCTCTCTCTCTCTCTCTCTCTCTCTCTCTCTCTCTCTCGTTCGCCATGCACCGTCAGTCAGGTCATGGTCTACTGTTCACACCCCAGTGTTTGTGGACGTGGTGTGTTTGGTGTGTGTGTGGTGTGGTGTGTGTGTGTGTGTGTGTGTGTGTGTGTGTGTGTATGACCCAGGAGCGTTATGACTTACATTCAGCGCGTTGTTTAGCCTCCTTTTGTGCTGTTGGTCATACTGTGGTCTACCAAGACCCTGTGTATTCCTTACTACCCTGCGGAAATCGCAGCAGAAAAAAAAGAAAAAAAAAACACGATTTCGAACTGATTACGACGAGGTTTACGACAGCTGTTAAACAGTCCAGGAAAGTGGCTGCGGTGGATTGTTGTTATGACGGAAGGTGAGTCGTTTCATACTAATGTATGCAAATGAAGGGGACGGTGTCTGGGGATAGGAGAGAAAGAATACTTCCCACGTATTCCCTGCGTGTCGTAGAAGGCGACTAAAAGGGGAGGGAGCGGGGAGGGGGCTGGAAATCCTCCCCTCTCGTTTTTAATTTTCCAAAAGGAGGAACAGAGAAGGGGGCCAAGTGAGGATATTCCCTCAAAGGCTCAGTCCTCTGTTCTTAACGGTACCTCGCTAATGTGGGAAATGGCGAAAAGTATAAAAAAAGATATATATATATATATATATATATATATATATATATATATATATATATATATATATATATATATATATATAGATATAGATATATATTTTACCCCCTTCCCCTTCGCCGTTTCTGTTGACCCCTGGCAACTCCTAGAGAACCTTAAGATAATGGCCAACGGGAAAAATTAAGCCATTAGTTAGAGGATTAGTGTCGGCCTTTTTACTAGGGAAAGAGGATTACCTTCAGACGTGAGTATATTGCGCGAGGCAACATACTGCTTCGTCCATCGCCTCATATGTGGCTTTATAACATACCTGGCAATATTCATGTTTCGCTCTACAGTATTCGGTGAATACTGTAGGAGCCCAGAATATTCGGTGTTCTCAACTTGCAGTATTCGGTGTCTTTTCTGTAATTCCTTTGAATATGTTTTGTCTACGGTGATCTCCGGGGTCTGGGGTCATGCCCCACACATGAGCCTCAGGGGATAGAGTCATGCCCCCACACATGACCCCCTGGGAGGATAGAGTCATGCCTCCCCCACATATGACCCCCTGGGAGGATAGAGTCATGCCTCCCCCACATATGACCCCCTGGGAGGATAGAGTCATGCCCCCACACATGACCCCCTGGGAGGATAGAGTCATGGCCCACACACACATGACCCCCTGGGAGGATAGAGTCATGCCCCACACACATGACCCCCTGGGAGGATAGAGTCATGCCTCCCCCACATATGACCCCCTGGGAGAATAGAGTCATGCCCCCACACATATGACCCCCGAGGACGAGCGGGCTACAGGTCTGCTACCACCTCTTCCCTTGGCTCTCGTCTCGAGGGAAATTAGCAAGAAATTGCCAACTTTGTAACAATTACAGCGGGAGGTAATTTTTCTCCGAAGTGAGTTTCCTTTTGAGTCCAAAGTTGAGGAGATATTATTATTGGAGGTGGTGTTGTGAGCGCCGGCGCTCCCCAGCTTGGCTGGGAAAGGAGGAGGAGGAGGAGGGCGAGAGGAAGGATATATGAAGGACCCTTCGCTTGGTCGTGATGCGTTCTCGGGCCGTCTGGGGCCGAGTGCATAGGTTCGAATCCTACTTGTGGCTGTTGGTCCACGATCAACCCAGTTGTTCATCCTTCCTTTGGGGGGAAGGGGGGGTCGACAAATTGGGTACCTGGCTTAGGCTAGGATATGAATATATATATATATATATATATATATATATATATATATATATATATATATATATATATAATGGCGTTAATGAGGAAGATGTTCAGTGGAGGAACGAGTTGATGGGCATCACTGGTGAGCGTGTCTCGCTCTTGGTGTTTGATGGATGACACCAGATGGTTCTGCTGAGGCCAAATGAACGCAGGTATATACCTCTCTCTCTCTCTCTCTCTCTCTCTCTCTCTCTCTCTCTCTCTCTCTCTCTCTCTCTCTCTCTCTCTCTCAAAATGTGTGGTATGTCTCCCTGATTTTTTTTTCCTATATTTCCTGAAGCAGCAGCAGCAGCAGCAGCGAGGTTGGGAGAGAGAAAAAAAAAAGGGACAGAATGGGGAAGGTTTAAATAAGTTACCAAATGTGTCGTGGAAAACTGCTGGAGGAGGGGGAGGGAGGGAGGGAGGAAGTAGGCAGGCAGGAGGAGGTAGGCAGCTCACAAAAGACACTCTCCAGCAGAGCCAAACGCGAGGTTCATGCTGGGAGAACGTGCGACGTGAGTGAGGCTCTCGTAGTGTTAAACACACGACGCAGCGGCGGTGAATACTTGTTTTCTGTTTTTTTTTTTTCTCTCTCTTCCCTGGAGGCTGCACCAGGAACAGAAGTGGGGGGGGAGGAGGGGGAAATATAGAACAAAAGAACAAAAAAAAAAAAGGAAGGAGTAAAGGCCCAGGTGACCCAGGAAGAGGAGGAGGAGGAGGAGAAAATTTTAAAAATCGGGGAAAGTTTTCCGAGTCTTAAAAGTTGAGGACCTTCGAGGAGAGAAAAGACGATGGCGAGTTGGTCATGGTAAAGAAGTTTTCGAGGAGCAGCCGCCTGAAAAATATCCCTTTTCGGAAATCTTGAACCTGAATATTCGACTTCTTGAGTCTGCTTTTTTGAATATCATATCTTTTTTTCCTTCCCATCAGCGACAAATAGAAAGAAGAAAAAAAAAGGGTCTTCAGTAACCATAGTGTTATGAACTCGATCATTGTTAAGAAGTACATGTATATCGCCGCTTAACAGGTGACAGCGAGAGAAAGTCGCTTACTGTCGTAAGATATAACAACCAGTTAGGGTTAGTTGGGGGTCATCGAAACACCTTCCTGTCTGCGGTAACACAGGCGACACTTGGGCTCTGTTGGAGGATGGACAGAAGAATAAGAAAAAAATAGATATTCTTTAAAGACTCTTCTTATTTTCAATATTCATCTTCGTCTCCAATTTTTTTTATTTTTTTATTTCCAAGATATCAACACAACTCTGTTGATGTTATAGAAAATTGTGTGTGGTGAGAAAAACGTAGCATATCCGATTAAAAGTTAAGAGTATAGTGTGGTTTGTAAGAATATGATGTAGTATGTTAGAGTATGATGTAGTCTCTTAGAGTATGATGTAGTCTGTATATGCAGATAGACAGAGCTGTATGTAGGATACTTACATGTGAAAGCATACGCTTAGTCTGATAAGAACTGAATGCTTGAAGGACATCTTAATGTGAACAAGGGAATGAATATGTAATATAAGTTTACCATTTGTGTATTACGGGTAGGGTATTTTACACCCGTGTTGTCACGTCTCTTAACTTTTTATGTGTAAAGGATCGTAGCATATATACAGGGTGTCCCCGAACAAATGTACTCACTTTTGGACACCCTAGAACTCATCTGAAAAAAAAAAGTGATTTATAGGGTGTCAAAAAGTGAGTACATTTTTTGGGACACCCTATATGTATATATATATATATATATATATATATATATATATATATATATATATATATATATATATATATATATATTCTTTCTTTTTCTTTCAAACTATTCGCCATTTCCCGCATTAGCGAGGTAGCGTTAAGAACAGAGGACTGGGCCTTTGAGGGAATACCCTCACCTGGCCCAATTCTCTGTTCCTTCTTTTGGAAAATTGAAAAAAAAAAAAAAACGAGAGGGGAGGATTTCCAGCCCCCCGCTCCCTCCCCTTTTAGTCGCCTTCTACGACACGCAGGGAATACGTGGGAAGTATTCTTAATCCCCTATCCCCAGGGAAAATATATATATATATATATATATATATATATATATATATATATATATATATATATATATATATAGATAGATAGATAGATAGATATAAATATATATTATAACCTCATTAAACCCCAAATTCATCATTATATAGACTGAACAAAACGATGAATTACCGAACAATTCATCCTTGACCCACCACCCGCTAATTCTCTCCTCCTAACAACATGTTAATCACCGAAAAAGGAAATTCAGCAAAGGTGCTTTCGGTGTTCCATTAATCAATCAGCAAGTGCGTGAGCCCTTCAAACAATCGGGAGCCCAAAATACAATAGCAAATTAGGGCATTACTTGAGAGCCAATTGAACACGAGGATTAGATATTCATTAAACACCACTTCATTACGGAGACTCAGATTGATGCTGGTTACCGGGATGATGATCGCCAAGGGACGGCCTGTGGGTCATTGTGGACGCTGTGGGTTAGCCTGGCACGGGAGGGAAGGACTGGGATGGGAGGAGGAGGAGGAGGAGGAAGAGACTCGACGATGGAATAGTGTGCATGGGAGATGGGTTGCTCTCATTTAGGACAGTGACGAGGTATAGGAGGAGACCGGAGGGTATGGGCGAGGCGATGGTCACTCTAGATATAGGAAGAGACAAGAGTATACGGGAGAGATGATTATCGCTCCCTAGAGATAGTGGAGAGATAAGACAAATTGGGTGATGAGGTGTGGAAACGAACAGAGAGTTCTGATTGTGTGGGATCGATATTGGCCACAATCAGCTTTGGAAATTTTTAAACGCGAGGTTACAAGAGTTACGAGATGTCGTGAACTAGATCTGGAATACAGAGAATTAATCAGCACTCTCATATAATCATTTATATAAACGAATAACAGCAATATTTATCCTAAGTTATCAGGTCTTGTTGGATATGAAGCACTTGTGCCCAAGGGTCGTACCGTCGTGTTCGAGGGTCGAACCGTGTCTATGAAGGAGTTCAAGAACTTTCACTTCAATCCACGTTTTTATTATGATGCAACGTTATGTGAGGGTTTGTCCACATCTGCCTGACGAAAAGACAGACATAAACTTCCTCAGTATTTACCCCCAGCAGATATAACAGAGGAGGCTCTGTCTATGCCCCATACTGGAACAAACAACCCAGCCAGTCAGTGGCGGTAGATACGAGAAGCTGGTGAAGTGCAGGGAAGGTGGAACCCGAAGGAAAAACAAAAGAGAGAGAGTTTGTGACACCTTCAGCAAAGTTACAGATATTCATGCAGAGATAAGGACGAAAGTTCTTTTGAAGAAGGTAGAAATTGACCTCTGGGGATATTGCTAGTGAGGTACATAATATCTATGACTGATGATTTATATCTAGATAGCATCTCGGACCAGCTTGCCTGAGCATCATACCCAAAGACGGAACCGAGTCGATAATCACATGCACATTAGGCTGCTTGATTAATGCCACCTTAGCCGGTCAGGTCAGAGGTCACGCACACGCACACGTGTGACGCCAGACGACGTGTGCGTCGCCCGAAACCAACGAGGAAGGATCAGATAATTGGATAGTGTCTCGCAGGGCGACCAGCTCGCCGGGGAGAGGGAGGGGGGGGTGGGACAGGGGGAAACAGGTCACCCCTGGAAGTTTGGACGGGCAAGAGAATAGTTCTGGGGGAAGGGTCAGACGTCATCATGTCACCAGGAAATGTGTAAGCAAGGGCCACGCAGGTCATGTGGTCCTCGGACGGAGGACACGCCCGTTGCACGACAGCAACACAGGTGTGAAGTTAGGGCGGCATTAGTTTCTGTGTCGTTGTGGCAAATCCAGATATGATTGCTGAGACAGTCGCGCATCACTACGAAAAAACTGTACATATATATATATATATATATATATATATATATATATATATATATATATATATATATATATATATATATTTATATATATATATATCATTTTTCAGATGCGTAATGATACGTTACACAAGAAGGTGATCATTTTTCACAGTAAAGAAGAAAACTTTCACGTCACCAATGCAGAGGACAAAGAACACGGTGGCTGTATTACCGCATGTACAGAACGATACGAGCAAGAAGACAATAAGAATGTGATTTGTGGCATTGCATTCAGGCCATCGAAAATAGGAAAAGGAGATGGGAATCCTTTGTACCGATACATATAAAAATGAGATCATCATAAAACAGGAGAGATTGACGGAGACAGAGATTTCAGTTAACTTTGCACTGAATGGAGCAACGCCGAAGAAAAAAACATAATGGAAAAACAGATTTAGCAGATAACTGTGTGTTTGCGCCAAACAAAACAATGCGCAGACCTAGCGCATGTTGTGTATTTGCGCCAAACCAAGGATGCGCAGACGTAGAGCATATCGTACTTGGTCTAACATCAGCTACAGAAGGAGACTTGATACATCATCATTGTGACGTATGAGGAAAAAAAAATATTATGAACGGGATTATAATAACCCTATCTACAACTAATCCTTTATCAGATTCCTGGAGTTTGTGTTCTATGTGCCAAGTTTTAAGAAAGTAACTTTGGAACACCGAGCAAATATCTCACAAAAGATGAGCTGATTAAGACTTCCAGATATAGGCAAAGTACGAAAAAAAAAGAAAGAAACTTATAAGATTTTGAAAATACATTTCAACAGAATGGCAATAAAAAACATCTTAAAAAAAAAGACAAGGAAAACGAGACTTATTAAAGAATTCATTTGCATGAAGACCGTTAAATGAGTGTATGATAATGCAAGCTAAACTAGCTAAATGAGTGAGTAGATTCATATATAGAAAGGCTTCTAAAAGATCAGAACTCTAGATACACAAGAACATCACCAGACATAGGAGAAAAATAAGATGGTACATCTTACTTTTCTCATCATTGGCCATGTCGGCTGCAGCTCGTCAGGGTTGACGCCCTACGTCTGATCCTGCGTCCTCCTCAAACTCCCTCCTGGTCTGGATCACTTACTTGCCCGTCACTCCCTGCCGCCAGGTTGGCTCCACTGTCCACTTCGTCATCCTCTAGGACTAGGTTGCCCACCCGCTCTTGTCTTCGTTCTTTCAGATGGGTTTGTCTTCGACGCTTCCATCGCTAAAATGTTTTCGAATGTAAGGGTTTCGCTCGTAGATTCATTTGTGGAACTTGAGGCTTCCTCTGTGGAAATAATTATATATGTATATATATATATATATATATATATATATATATATATATATATATATATATATATATATATATATATATATGTGTGTGTGTGTGTATGTATGAGACACGTGCTTCAAGCTTGTACGAGTCATGTACATTCTCTGGATGAATTAACTTTTTGTGGCCTCTGAAACGACTTTGTGTACGTGAAGTTAGTGTGCACATCGTTAAATACATGCTGTAAACTGGTCCTGATCTGATTTATATTGTCCAAACGGTTATAGAAACATAGATGCCTGTGAGATCTACCCGAATCTATATAGCTTTTGGAATTCAAAGGAAAGACTTAAGGGATGGTTAGCGAGGGTAGGGGGGCTCTGATTGGTGAGTACTTGGCATTGAGAGAGACGCTGGAGACGTGGATTCTCCACTTCGTAATGGCCAGTGGCGGGGAGGTCTCGAGTGATGCAGCACAACTGAGTGTCTTTGTGTCGGGCAGCTTCATTACAGGTGATGTTATGTAGATTTGCATATACACAATACATGTGAATTAATCCCTCCAGCCTGATGGTCGTCAGGGAGAAGCCGTGATCATCCGAACAACAGAGGGTTAGTGTGTCGACCGTTAGCCTGGTGTTCATTCCCTGGAACGCGAAGGTTCGACTCTTGAACACGAGGGTTCGACTCTTGCACACGACGGTGCGACCCGTGAACGCAACGTTTCGATCCTTGGAACACGACGGTTTGAACTTTAAACCACTCGGTACGACACGGGCATGACATTAAAGTCATATTAGCATACTCAGGATGAGCGATACTCAGTCATTCGTAGAATATAGAAATACTCCAAATAAAAACCAAAACCATATTTCGATTAATAGACAGGACATTGTTCTTTGTCCATTTAAACTTTAAGCTCATCGTAAAGTAATCTGTTACGAACTCATCGGTCATTGCGCTCTGAGATGACTTATCCCTCTTTGAGGTGGCTCCGATGCCTTGCAAGTCCCTATGACCGAGAGATACTACAAAGCATTGGAACTGAATGTGTCCATGGAGGTACTGAAGAATGAATTCAGATCCTTTAAACCGATGCTCACTTAACCAGGGGAGTTCGGTAGTACATTTCAGACCGGTAATTCAGCCCTTGACCTGAGCGTTTAGAGTTCACATCCTCAGGTCTAAGAGACAAAAGACAGTCATTCATATTTCCTACATGATATCATATCTAAGAAATCAGACTGGGTTTATCTGGGACATGATAATGCTCATAACGAAATTGATATAGAAGACAACAACTGTTGTTAGACAAGTGGTTTATACTCCTTAAGTAAGTGTCACAAGTGTTACTTACAATCGTCTGTTGGTGGCAGCCAAGTCTCCTTTTTTTCTTCTCTATCTCTCATCTTGTCTTTAACTTTTCTCCCTCGTTTACACTCTTTGTCTTCGCTTCATTTCCTGTATTACCACGAGTGTTTCTTTTCTCCCTCGATTATCTCTCATTCTCCTCTTATTGTTTGACTTGTTTTCCCCTTCACCTCTGCGTCCCTCTACTTCTCTCCCTGAATATTTGATTATCCGTCATTTTCTTTGTTATATCGTCTTCCTTTCGTTAACTCCTCCCTTCCTCTGTCTTAACTTTCTTAGTTCCATATTGTTCATATATATATATATATATATATATATATATATATATATATATATATATATATATATATATATATATATATATATATCCCTGGGGATAGGGGAGAAAGAATACTTCTCACGTAATCCCTGCGTGTCGTAGAAGGCGACTAAAAGGGAAGGGAGCGGGGGGCTGGAAATCCTCTCCTCTCGTTTTTAATTTTCCAAAAGAAGGAACAGAGAAGGGGGCCAGGTGAGGATATTCCCTCAAAGGCTCAGTCCTCTGTTCTTAACGCTACCTCGCTAACGCGGGAAATGGCGAATAGTATAAAAAAAAAAAAATATATATATATATATATATATATATATATATATATATATATATATATATATCCCTGGGGATAGGGGATTAAGAATACTTCCCACGTATTCCCTGCGTGTCGTAGAAGGCGACTAAAAGGGGAGGGAGCGGGGGGGCTGGAAATCCTCCCCTCTCGTTTTTTTTTTTTTTTTTCAATATTCCAAAAGAAGGAACAGAGAATTGGGCCAGGTGAGGATATTCCCTCAAAGGTCCAGTCCTCTGTTCTTAACGCTACCTCGCTAATGCGGGAAATGGCGAATAGTTTGAAAGAAAAGAAAAGATATATATATATATATATATATATATATATAGTACACGCCCAATCCAATTTGATGAGAATTTTCGACGTAAATCACACTGGAAATTGAGCAGATCTGACCAATAAAACATTTCACGAACCGAGGGAGTTGATCCTGGCTGTCACCCGCCCAGCGTGACATGACGCGCCGATTTCCATGTTTTACATCCCGGCGTAAAAGTGGCCCCGACGAAAGTCGACAGGATGGGCAAACACACTCTCTCTCTCTCTCTCTCTCTCTCTCTCTCTCTCTCTCTCTCTCTCCCAAGTGCGTATCCGTACACACACACACACACACACACACACACACACACACACACACACGAGCATGCAAAACATAAAAAAAAATAGATAACATGAAAATTGTAAACTTGTAAACAAGGACGTGAAGAAGTACCCTTATGACATGAGAATGGCGGATGAACGGAAGGGGATTGACTGAGGACATGGTCAATACAGACGTTATTCATCGAGTTTAGAATCCGTATGAGAACGTACAGTACAAAGTGTTGATCATACCAACACACAGCCGTGCACCATACATGATGGACGTTTCTTGTCACACTTACTCGAACTTGATAC
This sequence comes from Panulirus ornatus, assembly GCF_036320965.1. Taxonomy (NCBI): domain Eukaryota; kingdom Metazoa; phylum Arthropoda; class Malacostraca; order Decapoda; family Palinuridae; genus Panulirus; species Panulirus ornatus. The sequence goes on from NC_092242.1 coordinate 6,028,193, forward strand.
CAGCGATGATAATGCTCGCCTGTTACCGGGTGCCCCCAGATGAGATATGGACCCCCCCATGACTTAACTACGTAACGACCCGCCCCCTCCATGACTTAACTACGTAACGACCCGCCCCCTCCATGACTTAACTACGTAACGCCCCGACCCCTCCATGACTTAACTACGTAACGACCCGCCCCCTCCATGACTTAACTACGTAACGACCCGCCCCCTCCATGACTTAACTACGTAACGCCCCGACCCCTCCATGACTTAACTACGTAACGCCGTGGTGCTGTTCCTAAAGGCGTTACGCTACTGTTCCTGTGGGACTTCGACTACTGCTCCTGAGCGAGGTTAGAGCTCAGGTACTTTACGTGATGGAGCTTAGTTATGCCTCCAGAGGGAGCTCAACTTCGGCTTTCCTGGGGGAGCTTAATTTCTGTTCCTGAGGGAGCTTTACTTGAGTTGAGACTTGCAATATGTATATATATCTCGCAGTTGCATCACAACCCTGGCCATACGTCTTCCACCACTGCTGTGTGTTTGTTCCCTCTGATCATCCATCTTCTCCTTACGTTGCCTCCGTGTGTACGTATATATCAAGCACGAGCCACACGAAGGCAGTCAGGGCCAGGTCATCCCAGAGACAGTTGTGAGGGATTCATGAGAGGCGGTACTCACTTTGGTTCATCCTATGGTGAATGTTGTGTTGTCTCGACCTACATCTTCGTCTTCTGTGATGACCAGGGTCACAGAATGTCTGTCTGTCCTTGTTCGTCAAGGATCGTTTGTACTAACGTGAACATTTCTTGGTATCTGGGTTATATTCAACTCGGGAATCCAATTTCCCGTGAATTTAACACTATGGGTGTTTCCAATCAGGTGTCAGAGCCGTTTAGAACCCACAAAGAATAAATATAGCATCAGAACCGTAGTATTGTATAATGTACTAACATGCTTAGCTGTTTTGATGTGCAAATACTTAGCTGTCTTAATGTGCAAATACAACAGATTCGAAATATAGGTGTGTCTTTACCTCTGACAGTCTCTATCAATATCAGTATGTCCACTAGATGGACCCAAGCACTGTCAAGGTGTGAGGCATTCCCTCAAAATGACTTCCAAATGGACAGTTCTTTCGATTCACCAAGGTCGCCACCCCTCTACCACACACACACACATATCTCATCCCTGATGTATTCATAATCTTGAGAGAAACATCCAGAGAAGGAAAGTAGAGGCGCGTTTCATTAACACGCTCCCACTGCAAGTTTTCAATTGCGGAAGATACGTTGTCCAGAGGGCCGTTTTCTTATTCCCTCTGCTTCTCGACAACCTTAGAAGATGAAGGCTAATTCGTGTAGCAAGACACGAGGACTGATGTGAGTCTTTCTTTAATTAACTTCTGTAGAAAAGCTGTTTGGTGAGAGACTCTGTGCGTGTGTGTGTGTGTGTGTGTGTGTGTGTGTGTGTGTGTGTGATGTATGCCCGCATTCTAGACTAGGTTAAGAGATTATAATCACTAGATATCTATTCCAAGAGATGTGGGATATCGGTTAGCAAACAAAGATGTGGAAGAGAAAAAAAAAGGTGAAAATACACACCTCTTTTTTCACGGCAAATGCCTTTCTCGCGCATGGTTAATATACGAGAGAATCTTCGATCCTAAGAAGTTTAGCTCACCGACCGGCATATGTTGACGGTGTGGAGGGAGACCCGGATGGTGTGGCTGCTCAGTTAGACTCACCCGCCCAGCCTCCGTCACTTATCATCACCGATGCGAATGATAAATCAGGATACACAGCCGCTGGAGTCCATCGTTCCTGGCGTCCGTACTGACTAGCGACCGAAAGTACACGCTGACGTTGTCTGTCTGTCTCTGTGGGATGAGAGGGAGGAGGAGGAGGAGGAGGAGAAGAAGAAGAAGGAGCTGCATCAAGTTGTGTCTAAACGCAATTACTCAGTCAACAGTCGTCTCTACCGAGGAACATCTCTCTCTCTCTCTCTCTCTCTCTCTCTCTCTCTCTCTCTCTCTCTCTCTCTCTCTCTCTCTCTCTCTCTCTCTCTCTCTCTCTCGTGGGTAGTGCGCAGGAGACGGGACCTATCATGAAACGTCTCCCCCTCCTCCCTGTGGATGCGGTTAATGTAGCGGGCCGTAATGTACCTGTTTACACGACTTCGTTGATGTCCCCTGGAGGAGTTTTAACTGAGCTCAAACTGCACAGTTTGTCTTACAAAGATGGCTCACAATGTGGCCATAATTTCTCATCCATCTCTCTCTCTCTCTCTCTCTCTCTCTCTCTCTCTCTCTCTCTCTCTCTCTCTCTCTCTCTCTCTCTCTCTCTCAGGGAGTTCTCGTACATCTTCTTCGTAGTGCATCTCTCGATCTTATTACATTTTTCACTCGTATGTATGTAATATTCAGAGTAATTCCCACTTGCATTTTACCCACATTGGAATATTGGTGATAAATTAGGCCTCGTCTTTTACCATTGAGTGACAAATGGGATCATCAATTACAACTGCCTTCATACATGTGTTGTCCCTTTGGTTGGGTCTGGAGGCCACTTAAGTATATATATATATATATATATATATATATATATATATATATATATATATATATATATATATATGTATATATATACCAACTCAGATTCCACTCATCATCACCATGTTACACTACCGTACTCTCCCGCACAGTCTGACCACCTCCTCGATTAGCCCGTCTTATCCCCCCCCCCCCCCCCAGCCTTATTCCACCACTCCGTTTCCCCGCCACCTCTCTCTCTCTCTCTCTCTCTCTCTCTCTCTCTCTCTCTCTCCAATCCTCCTCTGTTATCAACCCATCCTCGCCCCCCAACCATCACCTATCCTTCGTCCTCCCTCCCTCCCACACACACACACACACACACCTTCCCCACCTTGAACTTTGACTCGTGTCTTCGTCGTGCCTTCTGTATCAACATTATGCAAATGCTTGCAATGTGATAAAGTCCAGCACAGAGTTCTCTGTCATCCCCTCCACCCCACCCCAACAGAAAAAATGTCACGCGTCAAATTATGCGTCCAGCATTTTATGGAAATCAAGATTTGCATATCTTTGCCCTCCCTCAAGATTATAAAGTCGAAATATCCCGTCGTGGATGAGTGATTAGAATAGAAAAGAAGAAAAACAGTACAAGACTCTAACGGTGGTGAGTGCAGGTTGCTGGACACTGTGAGAGATGAAAGGAAAAAATAATGATAAATTATGAAATATTGACTTTCTCGTCGGTTGACTGAACACCAGACGTGGTTATCAATGAAGTCCTCAAGCTGATTAAGGAGACGAGAGAGAGAGAGAGAGAGAGAGAGAGAGAGAGTTAAGACACAACAGTCGCACGAGAACCTGCCAAGTCGACTTTCTGCGGGAATTCATAAGTTATCGAGGACGTAAAACGTATCTCGTTCATTGTCTTCCTGAACTGGTGCCTATATAACATTGGAAACTTCTGGACACGTAGACAATCCCGTGTCTGCAATTTGCAGCACTAACTCTTCCTCTTGCCTCCGGGACCTTGGAGCAACTCCTACCTTCCGTGTTTATCTTCGCTTCGTCCCCCTTCGAGAATCGAACCACTTCTTTAGGAGATCGCATTCTCGTCTCGCCCACTCAGGACAAGGTCCTAACTCCGTCTTGTACGTCTAAAGACGTGGATGAATTCCTCCCACACTGATATTCAACGATACGAAGCTGACGACTTCATTCAGCTGCGAGAGCCAGAGACGCGCCACTATGTGGCCAACCTGACCGTCACTAGCTATGGCCCTCGGCCGTGATCATACCACCGAGTAGGCCACGATGAGTAAGGCCGCCATCCTCCCCGGTGCAGCACTACCCAGCGGCCTCCTGGCCAATGGTCAATGACCTCAGCTGCCACCAGAGACATGCCATTAAAGCCGGCCAAGCCTCCTCACGTAACCTCATTCCTTCACGTCGCCTTCCCGGGCGACCATCAGAGGCAGCGACGCAGCAGCGAAACTCGCTAGGGTTTCCTCCTCCTCCTCCTCGTCGTCGTCTTTCGCACAGACGGCCGGAGCCTTTCTGCAGATTCTTCCCTGTGGTCAGCTGGGCCATGGGAGCCTGTCTACGTCATATATTTGGAGGAAAAATATTGGTCCATTACACCCAGCAGGAAATTATTTATGGCTCGCCACAAGTCATGACCAAGATGGGAACTGCTGTAGACATAAACCCGCCGGCCATCTGTTGTGGACGCTATACAGACGATGTAGATTTGCTCGTGGTAAACCAGGGACAATCCTCAACAAATGACGCGTCCCCACCAGGCATTTTTACCCCCCTGTAGCGACGGTCTGATGCCTGCTAGTGGGACTTAATGGGAGGTAGGACTCCAGTGTTACTGTAGGGAAGCATTTTCGTTGCTTTATGTCATCTGTTCTTTGGCCACATTTGCTGAGGATTGGAAACCCCAGCTTTTGGTTTAACTACTGGAGTTTGCTGTGGCTGTTTGAAGATGTTCCTATTCCCCATGTGCAGCTCTAGTGTCGACCAATGTTTAATTGATAAAAGTCTTTTCTTTTTCTTGTTTTTTTTTTTTAACGATTATGTGCGACTGGAATAATCCCTTTCACGTTTTCTTCTTTCAAGGCGCGGGGGGTTCGAACTCCCGTCCTCGACGTAATGCCTGCGTCATTTTTCGCTCGACTGTGTCTGCTAACATAACCGGGAATTTTCATATCCGGATCATGAATCACCAGATATCGGAATTCGGTGAGTTACATCTGCCCGGCTCGCCCCTCTGATTTCTTAATGCTTTAGGACCTCATATTCACATACCCGATACATTATTGCGTTCTACATTACCCTGAGACAGGGCGTTCCAGTGGAATGAGGTGGTTTTGAATCACTGGGGGGAACCTATTCCTACAGAACGTTATTCATATGACCTCGTAATATAACTCGTTCTATTATTTGATTAGGATGCGAATCGTACAACGACCAGGCCTCTATGTTATCAAAATACAATTTGAACTTATCTATGCCCTACGAGGATTATACGTGAATGAGTATGATCCGATACTTTAAACGACACGAGAAACAAATGAATGTCACTTTAAACGGTGGGTCTTTAAAGGATGACTTTTCGTCAGTTTCTTCGACTTGACATTAAATGGTAGGACACCTTCCCGTAACATATGTGTACATGTGAATCAGACTGGCGCTCAACTAGTCTGCTTGAGAGCCAGCCAGTAAGTACCTGAATACTGCCACCCTGATGTTCACTTCGGGAGGAGAGTGTCATTGACGAATTCTCTTCTTTCATTGGTACTACTTCTTTCAATCTCAGTCTTGCGAAATTGATGCCTCCTATAGGGCAGATGTCTGTGGTATGTCACAGCACAATAGAGCTCCGTACAGTATAGAGCGTAATATGGTATATTCCTCGTATCAATGTTTTATCCCAGGCCTGAGGTTTTCCTGGTGGCCATATTTCACTGGATCTTGAGAATGTCATGTATGGTAAACTCGGATGATATTGAATGTTTTTGACCCTGCACTCATAAATCTACGTAAAAGGCGACATCTGGCTGCCAATATATGTACATATATCCCACCGTATAGTTGAATTTGTCAGACGTATATGATAGGATGAAAACGGGGAGGTAAAGGGGGGGCCTCTGGGTCTATGAAATGCGTTGTTCTGAGATGACGTGATTTTACTCGCCCCGTCTTGGAAATATAGCATCTGTTGCAAATAGTGGCTTTTTCTGTTTGATTATAAGATTATTATTATTATTATTATTATTATCATTATTATCATTATTATTATTATCACCATCATTATCATCATTATCTATTATCATTATTATCATTATTATTACTATTATTATTATTATTATTATTATCATTATTGTTATTATTAGTAGAAGTAGTATCATTATTATCATTATAATTATCAATTATCATTATTATCAATATTATTATTATGATTACTATTTACCTTGACTTAGAATTTGACTCAGAAATATTGAACGTAAAGGAGAAGCTGTGAATGATTTCAGATTATGGTTAGGTTTATACACTTGTAGATCCTCACGTGTGCTGTGTGAAGCAGAGGGTCAAAGTGGAACGACGAGGGGTGACCTGTTGATGTTTTGCGCCCTTAATAAAGACCCTTATGGTGTGTTTGCAGAGTTCATACGACCATTTATTCCTGACAGCAGTGAGGGATGGACGTGGAGACACACACTTCAGCCATCAATTGATGCTCAACCCTCTTGAGAATATAGCTTTTATTCAATGTGTCGCTGATATGTGATCTGAGGAGACCATCTCCAAACACCCAAGTTACCCCTCCTCTTCTTCTGACCATTTTCTTTATTCTTTTTTTTCCTGTACCTGGTTTTGAAATGGACTCCGACCATTTTTTTTCCGCTCATGTTCGTAACTGTTCTTCAATCATCAGTCTGTCTCGCTCAGTATCCATGTAGGTTTTCAAAATTCCTCCCACTCCTTTCCCCTCCCTCCCCACACCCCCACACCACACCTACAGTAAGAATAGTTTGTAGTTTAGAACGAATTAATCCCCTCCTCCTCCTCCCCCACCCACAGTGCAGTATTTTAAAGAGTGCTCGCGGAAACCGTGTTTACAGAGGTAAAATGGCAATTACTGAGCGAAAAGCAAAAATCTGAATGGTGAGGGAAAAAGAAATAATGTGACGGTAGAATTCGCTGGGTTGCCACACATGCATAGTTAATTAGCACCGGTGTTATCCTCTCTTTACCTCAGCGAGTTAACTTGTTTATATCATGAGAGAGAGAGAGAGAGAGAGAGAGAGAGAGAGAGAGAGAAAGAGAGAGAGAGAGAGAGAGAGAGAGAGAGAGAGAGAGAGAGAGAGAGAGAGAGAGAGCGTTTTTTCTGCTGTTTTCGAGATTGGAACCAAATATTTTTAGTTATGTTTCGGCATCTGTTACTATTTTTTTTTTTCAAATGTACGACGAAGGACAGTATTGCAGATCATTGGCATACGTCTGGGAAGATGACGGACGGACGTATAAGGTTGCGTGCGTCGCGTTAGATGGGAGACAGTCGATCGCTGTGGTGTATGTGTGTTGGACCAGCTTCAGCAGACTGGCTCCTTGGTGGAAGGATCTCGGCAATGCCTGTATACCACAAGCCAGTGTTGGTCTGGATAGATGGTTGGTCGCCTTGGTTGTCTGGGTAGTTCGTTGGTCGCCTTGATCGTCTGTGTAGGACGTCGGTCAACCGGTTGTTTGGGTAGTTAATGGTTAGTCGGTTGGCTAAACGTTTGGGTAGGTAGGTAGCTGGTTGGTTGTCTGGGTAGGTGATTGGTTCCCTGGTTGTCTGGGTAGCTGATTGGTTCCCTGGTTGTCTGGGTGGCTGATTGGTTCCCTGGTTGTCTGGGTGGCTGATTGGTTCCCTGGTTGTCTGGGTGGCTGATTGGTTCCCTGGTTGTCTGGGTGGCTGATTGGTTCCCTGGTTGTCTGGGTGGCTGATTGGTTCCCTGGTTGTCTGGGTAGCTGATTGGTTCCCTGGTTGTCTGGGTGGCTGATTGGTTCCCTGGTTGTCTGGGTAGGTGATTGGTTCCCTGGTTGTCTGGGTAGCTGATTGGTTCCCTGGTTGTCTGGGTGGCTGATTGGTTCCCTGGTTGTCTGGGTGGCTGATTGGTTCCCTGGTTGTCTGGGTGGCTGATTGGTTCCCTGGTTGTCTGGGTGGCTGATTGGTTCCCTGGTTGTCTGGGTGGCTGATTGGTTCCCTGGTTGTCTGGGTGGCTGATTGGTTCCCTGGTTGTCTGGGTGGCTGATTGGTTCCCTGGTTGTCTGGGTAGCTGATTGGTTCCCTGGTTGTCTGGGTGGCTGATTGGTTCCCTGGTTGTCTGGGTAGGTGATTGGTTCCCTGGTTGTCTGGGTAGCTGATTGGTTCCCTGGTTGTCTGGGTGGCTGATTGGTTCCCTGGTTGTCTGGGTGGCTGATTGGTTCCCTGGTTGTCTGGGTGGCTGATTGGTTCCCTGGTTGTCTGGGTGGCTGATTGGTTCCCTGGTTGTCTGGGTGGCTGATTGGTTCCCTGGTTGTCTGGGTAGCTGATTGGTTCCCTGGTTGTCTGGGTGGCTGATTGGTTCCCTGGTTGTCTGGGTAGCTGATTGGTTCCCTGGTTGTCTGGGTGGCTGATTGGTTCCCTGGTTGTCTGGGTGGCTGATTGGTTCCCTGGTTGTCTGGGTGGCTGATTGGTTCCCTGGTTGTCTGGGTAGCTGATTGGTTCCCTGGTTGTCTGGGTGGCTGATTGGTTCCCTGGTTGTCTGGGTAGCTGATTGGTTCCCTGGTTGTCTGGGTGGCTGATTGGTTCCCTGGTTGTCTGGGTGGCTGATTGGTTCCCTGGTTGTCTGGGTGGCTGATTGGTTCCCTGGTTGTCTGGGTGGCTGATTGGTTCCCTGGTTGTCTGGGTGGCTGATTGGTTCCCTGGTTGTCTGGGTAGCTGATTGGTTCCCTGGTTGTCTGGGTGGCTGATTGGTTCCCTGGTTGTCTGGGTAGCTGATTGGTTCCCTGGTTATCTGGGTAGCTGATTGGTTCCCTGGTTGTCTGGGTAGCTGATTGGTTCCCTGGTTGTCTGGGTAGCTGATTGGTTCCCTGGTTGTCTGGGTGGCTGATTGGTTCCCTGGTTGTCTGGGTGGCTGATTGGTTCCCTGGTTGTCTGGGTGGCTGATTGGTTACCCGGTTGTCTGGGTAGCTGATTGGTTCCCTGGTTGTCTGGGTAGCTGATTGGTTCTCTGGTTGTTTGGGCTTCAGGACTGTCAAACTACCAGAGGTCATTTAAGCCCGTCTACGTGGCTGCAGAAGTCATAACAACAAATGAGGGTCGATCCTGGAGAACTGTGGAAAACTGGAGACTTCGAGAGTTACTGAACCTGGAATGTGACGTGAGAGAGAGAGAGAGAGAGAGAGAGAGAGAGAGAGAGAGAGAGAGAGAGAGAGAGAGAGAGGGAACGAAAAAGAGAAAGAAAAAAATAAAGAAACATGCGCAGCGAAATGCATTAAGTCCTTAAAACACCCCCACTGAAAGAAAAAAGGGAAGCATTAGAAGTACAAAAAAAAAAAAAAAAGGACAGCATCACATTTTCTCTCTGGGCGCGAATATTTCCCAGGGCAAATGCTCGCCACGTCCTGTGCTTATCGCGACAACGCGGAGGCAATTTTCCAGCGAGATAACGCATTCCAGCCCGCCTCGCCCCGCCCTTCAAGCTTACAAGGGGAGAAGGGGGGGGGAGACGAATTATTCATAAACCAGGTGTTGGGTCTATGTGTGCGCGCCAGAGAGCGCACGAAGGGCACACATGTAAGTACCAGCTGGGGTAGGGGAAGAGGTGGTCGTCTTCTTAAACTGTTGAGAAGGGAGGTGGTACGGTACGTTACTGAGCGACCCTGTTTATTACGCGAGTGTCTGTCTCTTTAGGCGAGCGGAATGGCTTGTCTCGAAGCTGTGAGGGGAGTACGCCCGTCTGAAGCCATCCTGCGTTAAGTGCGCTTGCATACATTAAGTAACTCATTTCCATACGGTATGATACTCATCTCACTTTACAAATGGAGTGTGCTTGTCATGGACGTATTCCTGGTGTAGAACAGAACCATCGCCGTGGATTACGGACGTGGAGAATGGCTTAAGGTCTTAGGTATGACACAGTCCACAATGCTTGGGTTGTTATATAGTGGAGGAGAGAGAGAGAGAGAGAGAGTAAGCTTGTGCTTGTGGTTTTTATGTTAGTGCTACAAGCGCAAGAAGTCTTGCACTATCCGTAGATACTAAATTTGCAGCTCATTTTCTATACTAGGGTCTACATACCCCCTCCCCACCCGTTTTCTATCCTGGGGTCTACATACCCCCTCCCCACCCGTTTTCAGCGTAGTTACAGGTGGAGGTTTGGGTCAAAAAGTGGTGTCGCCATCTTGGCTGCATTCTTATGTAAGCAAAAGGTTGATTTCATCATGACCTTTAACCCGCTGTGACCCCTGACCCACCCACCATGAACCCATGACCCAGCATGAACCCCTAAACCCACCATGACCCTTAAACCCACCATAACCCCTGACCCACCACATAACCCACACACACACACACACACGTACAGTTACTCTTAATACACTGGACATTAGACAATGCCACTGTGCTAGAGTTACAAGTGGGCCAGTGTTTTGCGCTTGTGAAGTTAAAAGGAAATTATATTTTGCATATCTAATTTGCATTGCTCTTAACTCAGCAACGTTGCATGTGGCGAAAAGCCTCGCCCACTCTGAAACTTAACACATGGCAGCAATTCTTTATTCAAACATTTCTTCTTTTTTTCCATTTTCCGTATTCTATTCGCTTAGTGCTACAAGCTTCGTGTGGGCAAATGGAATACTTGCGATAAGCCTTCATTAATCAAAAAGCAGTTTTTGAATCGTCATTAGACGAACAGAAAGCCACATTAGACGAACGGAAAAGCCACACTCTCAGTAAATGTTATCTGTGGTTGTGAAGATAGAAATGTATTAGAATCTACGAAATAAGGAAAAAAAAACAAACTTGCATTTCGGCAGACATTTTCCCTCTTACCAACTGGAAAAATTAAGATCTATACCTTAAGAAGTTTAAGTTACCATTATTCTACACATTTTCTAAAGTCCTTTGATTCCGAAATAAATAAGAACGGGGTGAAGTTAACAGCCTTTCTTTCACGATATAGAAAACGGAGACGTACAGGACAGAGAATATTGTATCGGTAGATTACAGAGTTAGAACGTACCTAGTACACACACTACACGAAACGCAACGTTGACTAGAACTTTGCGATTAAGTTTTCCTACGTTGTGTACTGGAACATCCATTGCGAACTTGGGCTAACGTGTGGAAGATCAGGGAACACACGATGAAAGAGTCCAAAGCAGTGAGGGAGGTGAAACATGACCTCCACCCCTTTGTCTGGTCGTATTTCATGAGTTGGTTTCAGCAAATTTCTCCTCTTCTCCTGTAGGTTCTTTATCGAAACCTGATTATAACACGACCAAACTCTGGAAACGAAGTAGGCAAAATTAAGCGTAAGTTGAAGGCTGGAACATCGCTCCGGCGAAGAGTTAGTGAGATATATTCGTGCTCGACACAATGTAATTAAACCTGATAAATCAGGGTCTTTTGACTCGCAGTTGCCTAAAGGAAGGAGAGAGAGACGGGGTCGTCTAGCCCCAGGCCCTGGCGAAGTCTGTGGCCATCGGGACCAAAGGACTGATAAGGTTGATCTTCATATCCAGATTCCCTTCGGCATTAAGACCTAAAGCAACCTGAAGTTCCAGACCTCTCTGGTACGCCCTTCCAGCTCTGGTGGGTGCCATTTGTTCCAGCTCAGCTGGCTGGAGAAGTTTGACAACATTTCTTCTTCACCAGTTGCCTTACACGGTGAATTACTGGAGGCTTACTAGCGGTGCGCCGGAGTGATGGAGTGTGAGGGGGTTATGGGAGGGAGCGGCGAGGGACAGGTAAAGTGAGGAAAGGGAAATAGAAGGACTGAGGTGGAACGAGATGGAAAGGAAGAAGGGGAAAAAAAAACACAAAGACACAAACACAAACACCGACAAACGTTGAAAAACTATGACTGAAATTCCATTGTTTTCGTACGATTATTTTTTTCTTGGACTCTTGGATTTTTCTTGGATTTCTCTTCTATGAATGGCTGTAGCTTTGAACATCCCTCTCTCCCAAGAAACGAGGATATCATAGAGTGATATTTGAAGTACTATATTCAAACATATTGTCAAGATGTCACGATAACAAGATAAAAAAAAAGAAAAACCATAACTATGATTTTCTTTTTTTTTACTGTATCCTGAAGATTTGAGTGTCCAGGACACTTCTGACAATATGGTAAGCGTCAGTGTTCAGAACAGATTGGTGGAGCAGTGGCAGGGGAGGGCCTGACTGGCTAGGAGGGAAGGAGGGAGGGAGGGATGAAGGTAGATGGGAGGGCCTGACTGGCTCACTCTCACTAGGAGGGAGGGAGGAAGGTAGATGCATGTTGCAGTTGTTGCAGTGGCGGAAATTGAAGAAATTTCTCAGTCCGTTCGCAAGGAGGGGTTTGCCCGTCGCTGGGTAATTGTGTTCTGGAGGAGGAACCTGGTCCCTGTGAGTGTAGTTGCCGCAGTGGAAAATGGTGTTTACTGCTCTTCTGACGCGTGATACCGTCTCCCGCAGGTCTGAGGTGTGAGGACCTAACACCCAAGGGGGAGGAGTGGAGGTCAGAGTGACGGAAGAATAGAGTCTGTGGTCAGTCAGTCTGTCAGTGACTGATGGCCTCCCCAATTATCAGGTTAGTCCATTGCGTTATTTCTGAGTCAATGGGTCTTCTGTTATGTCATGTGACTATATGGGACTCTCTTTCCATTGTATTATGTCGGTGCTGGAGGGTCTATCTCACTGTATTGTGTGGTTGTGTGTGGGTTTATTGCAGTATTAAGCAGATGTAAGGTATCCTTACCTCCCTCATTCTTTAATGAGGCTCTGCATTAATGTATTGTGAGTCTGTATGGGACACCCTTATGGTAATGTATGACCGGGCGAATCTGTTTTCTCATCATGTAGTCATGATTAGAGTTTCTTTCTTATCGTATTACGTGTTACTGAGATCCCTTCTGCCGTTCTGTGTATCCGTGTGAGTCTCACTCTTTTACTTGGGTGAGTTTATCTCAAGGCAAAGTAACCAGATGGATGCATAGTCAAACGTACACACACACTACCATTACAGTTGTGGTGTACCCCATGGGTAGAGAAGATGGTCGGTGGAGTATATAAATTCTACATCTTCAAAAAGAAAAAAAGAAAAAGGGAAAGAAAAAGAATATACAAATTTGAAGGATCTATATAAAAGGTGGAATACGTAAAGGAGGTGTCACTACACACACGAAAAGTGCGAGGAATGGGAAAAATGAAATATAGTATTCTTACACATTTTGGCTTTCAGCTGTGAGGTATTGTGCAGAACATGAGTGGCCGGTGGGTAGTTTGGACGGAAACAAGTGACGTACAGTGGGTATGATGCCCTAAAACCACACCGACCGAGAAGGTAGTGTTGCTCTGAGGAGAGGACAGAGTACTGGAAGATGAAACGTGTCCAGGAGGGAAGCTATGGGCAAGAGGGGCTTTATAGAGTTTAAGATTCGCCTTCGTCAAGATGGATTTAGTGACGGTCAAGAAACATATACAGGTCGTCAATCCTGTGTACCTGTATTGAAGTGTGAACTAAGAACGGATCTGATCAAGGACGAGAAAGAACTGGGGAAGAAGGTTGCCTGTGTTGCAGTAGATGGAAGACCTGTCGAGCAGAATAACGAACAGTGAAGAAGACGCCTTTTGGAGATGGGTCTCTCGTGGAGCAACCATCTTCGACCCGGGCCAGCTGTTGGAACCAATCATCTTCGTCCTCGCCAGCTGCAGGAGTCAACCATCTGACTCCTGGCCAGATATAGGATCTCCATCCATGCCATCCGTAGGAGCCATCTGTATCCGGCCTGGCCAGCTGTAGGAGCAAGCCATCTCGGTCCTGGCCAGCTGGCTCCCCAGTAGCCATCTTCGACATGGCCAGCCAACTGCAGGTGCCTGGCCCTATCCCCTGCCTTGTGAGCTTCGACAGCATATATATATATATATATATATATATATATATATATATATATATATATATATATATATATATATATATATATATATATTTATACCATCCCTAAACTGTGGCCAGCTTTGGAGAGCAGCCATTTCCCTCCTCACCAGCTGCGGGAGAAAGAGCGCCGCCTCCGATGACACCACCAGCAGTAGCCAGTCATCTCCCTCCCCAGCAGCTGTCGTGGGGGGGCGCGCGCGCCATCGATCACACCGGCCTCAGTCAGCCGACGAAGCTCCCAAGAGTAACAATATTCCATGAATACCTTAACAATATTCCATGAATACCTTAACAATATTCCATGAATACCTCACCAGAGCCTGGCTTTGCCCTCGAATCTTCCTTTATAAGTGTGGAAAGACGCTTTATACAAGTGTGTTACACTGGAATATAAATGTACTGGAGGAGGCGCGATCACCTGTTCGCTGGAAAATGCTGAGGAGTTTATTTCATAGTGCCGTCATGTGTTGTGCCAGCGACCAAATGCTAGCGAACATTCCTACAGCGACTGTCTTTTGTGCTTGTTCGTCTTAATTCTCTCTCTCTCTCTCTCTCTCTCTCTCTCTCTCTCTCTCTCTCTCTCTCTCTCTCTCTCTCTCTCTCTCTCTCTCTCTCTCTCTCCGGTTCTGGGGGTCCTCGATTCTGTTACTCCTTGTCTGGTTTTCCTCTGTCACGTATTTTCTTCTTTTCACTCATTCGCAAAAAAAAATTCTATTTCACGTGAGAATGCTGCGGTAAATTCCTCTCACAAATGGCGTTGCGATGCTATAAAACACGAATAAAAAAACGTTCATCCGTGTCTGCAGTAAATGACTGTGAAAGGGAGGTTGTATGTTGGTCAAGTTTGGGTGTCTGTTTATACGTTGGTTTCTGGGTTTACCTACGTGTGTGTCTGTGCATACATGTGTATCTATGTATGTCCAGTGCATTTCATATATATATATATATATATATATATATATATATATATATATATATATATATATATATATATATATATATATATATATATATATATATGTACGACCTGGTCATCTTGACCTCCACCCAATACAGCGTTCTAAACATAAGATTTCGAGTAAGTTTTGCTGTGAGGGGGGGAGGGGGGGGGGGGAAGGAACCATCTCCCGCAGTAATTACTTAAATGTCACGAGTTTTCCTCCTAATTTCCCCAGAGAGAGAGAGAGAGAGAGAAAGAGAGAGAGAGAGAGAGAGAGAGAGAGAGAGAGAGAGAGAGAGAGAGAGAGAGAGAGAGAGAGAGAGAGAGAGAAAGGGCCGCCTGTGTCTCGTTCCTCCCCGTCGTAGGCTTCACCTTAGCGCTAAAATAGGCACCGCCCAATTCCATATGATGAAACTATCCCTCAAAAGGTCAAGATTGTTCATGACTTTCGTCGTCGTCTTTTTATCTCCAACCATTACTTCTCTGCTCGACAAAAGTAAAAAAAAAAAAAAGAATATTGCAGTTTTTTCATTAATTTGTGAAAAGCATAAGTCGCTCTATTCCTAGAAGAAAATAAACACTGCCCATTTTCTTTGATATAAGAAATATGATTGTAATATATATATATATATATATATATATATATATATATATATATATATATATATATATATATATATATAGCGTCCTAGCTTCGTCTCTTCGATGTATATCAACTGAGTTATATTTCTCTTTTGTGTCTCCCCTAATGATGTGATTATTACACGAAAGTGCACTTGGGAACTTATCGTGTTTCATTTTCCCCGTGGACTCATAGGAATATATATATATATATATATATATATATATATATATATATATATATATATATATATATATATATATATATCTTTTGCAAGAGACTGAAAGCGACGCCCCCTCTGCCGGAGGGTAGGAAGCTTGTCAAGAAATTCTGTGTACTTCCGTCCGCCCGGAGCTAGCCTCCTGCTGGGCAAAAGATGTACTTTTTTACGGTATTTGATATACATGATTCCCCAGCTGAGGCTCCAGCCTCTTGCTGACGAGACCCAAGAGTAAGAGGTTGTGAGAGGAAGTCACAGAGTGAGAGTACAGGATGCGTAGGTGGTTGTGAGAGGAAGAAGTCATAGAGTGCGAGCAGAGGATGTTTGAGTGGTTGTGAGAGGAAGTCATGGAGTGAGAGCAGAGGATGAGTAGGTTGTTGTGAGAGGAAGAAGTCATAGAGTGCGAGCAGAAGATGTTTTAGTGGTTCTGAGAGGAAGTCATGGAGTGAGAGCAGAGGATGGGTAAGTGGATGTGAGAGGGAGTCATAGAGTAAGAGCAAAGTGAGAGTAGGAAGTTGTAACAGGGAATCATAGAGTGAGATTAGAGGGAGAGTAGGAGGATGCCAGAGGGAGTCATATAGTGAGAAAAGAGGAAGAGCAAAAGAGGATGTGAAAGGCAGTCATAGATATATGAGTAGAGGGATAATAAGATGATGTGAGAGAGGACCATATAGAAAGAGTAAAGGGAGAGTAAAATACACTCCCTTACTTTCGAACCCTCGACCTCACTGGCTCGATACGTACAAAGACTTCGAATCTCTCACACCAGTTTGATGATGGCGACAGCGAACAGTTTGTTTTTTCGATAGATGGAAAGACAGAGCAACCAGGGGTCAAGTTATGAAAGACATTTTAAGAAAATATTCTAATAGTACTAAGGTAAGTGGTTGATGGGGAATCAGGTAAATGACGAACCTTTGAACTGTGAATACAAAAAGTTTAAAACGTTCTATGACTACAGTTCAAGAGGTGGGGGAACCTTACGAGTATAGAACTTCCTCCCTAGGACGGTACAAGTAGATAATTCCAGAGAAGTAATCACTTATAAGTCAGTGAGTCATCAGACGAGTAGATATGAACTCTAAACCGCGAATGAACCGGTCTCGATCGGCTTCGAATGCGCTCATTCGGCCGACTCCCTCCGCCCGCACGCCCTCCATTTCTTACCAGTAACAATGATAATGCAGTCAAAGGCTTCGCTTGCTCTGCCTTGTTCTCGTCTGCACAAAAGCATCACACAAGGCCCCTCGGAGCGTCTTGCGTGAGGTAACAGCTTTACTAAGGGCACACAAAGGAGCTCCGAACCCATTATCATACAACTGTATTAAATTTCAGTATATTGTGTTCTGTCTTAAGCCATCGTTCATACAGACGGCGTGTGTGTGTGTGATTTGATGAAGGACGTTCTCCTATAGAAAATACTTCATCTAAGTGCTATTTGTGGACACACATTGTATAGAAACGTTCAATCTGGTGTGGGTGATGAAGAAAGGAAAGGACAGCGACCTGGGCCAAAGGAGTGACACTTCAGCCCCTGAAGTGTTGGCTCACTGCGCAGGAAGCAGTGATTCCCCCAACACCCATGGAGGTATAGTGCCGGTAATATACCTCCTTTGTGTAGATCTCGGCATAGAAAACGGAGGTACCTAGAACAGCAACCAACCACATTAAAAAAAAAAAAAAAGAAGAAAAGAAATGAAAATTATAAAATGAAATTAGAGCAAATCATGTCAGCCACTATGTGCTTACATTTCCTCCCCATAATGATCTAATGAGTCTTGTACGTTGACGCCAAACGTGAGAAAACCAAGGCGAATTCTCCTTCCACTCCAGGGCCTCGAGGAAGATAATTGAGCAGCAAGTGAATGCTTCCTCATTTTTTCGGTGGAACGCCGGAGATTACAGAGCCAAACACGACCACCGTGCCGTCTATCCCAGGGGCAAAGCTGGTGACTTAATGTGATGAGATGAAGATTGTGGAAAAGAAAGAGAGATTGGTGTTATATACTCATGAAACTGGAGCATTTAATAATGATGATAATAATAATAATAATAATAATAATAATAATAATAATGATAATAAAGATATTAATGATAATCACAATAATGATAATATTAATATCAGTATGATAATAATGATAATAAAAATCATAATAATTATAAGAAGAAGAAGAAGAAGTATGATAACAATGATAATATACACATGAAAATAATGGTATTGATAATGATGATAATATTGATAATAATTATGAAAATGATAATGATGGTGATCAATAGGTGGGTCCCTTCTTCCAAACACTTGTTGAACTGCCACTCTTCTATGTCAACAGATTTTCTCCTCCCTGAGGCAAGTGTAGAGAGAGAGAGATCCATCTTTCTTCAGCATCTGTAGACAGATCCGTCTTCCTCGAACATCTGTAGACAGAGATCCTTCCATTCTCTTCACACGTATCAACAATCCTACCTCCATAGAGAAATCCCTCTGGACAAACACCTGTAGACCCTTCCTTTTAAGCACACACACACACACACACACACACACACACACACACCTGTAAACAGATGTGTCCCCCCCCCCTTTCATTTTCTACCTCTTAAAAGTAATGGACAGTTAACAGCTTCAAAGTTTTCTTCAGAAGAGCTAAGATAATGCTCAGCCAAGAAAGGAAGACGTTATATAAATCCACCGAGAAAAATGCTATACCTAATTTATGTTTTTTTCCTTAATACAGTAATGGAAAAGGTTCCTCTTACCTCAGTTTTCTGTAACTTGAAACAAGACAAAGAAAATGGGTTTAGCGTTCACAAAAGACAAGGAAGATGGATTTAGAATTGGTCAAAGACAGGGAGAGATGAGTTTAACTTTTTAGCGTAGAAGACCATTATAAATTGGTTTAGATTCGGTAAAGGATTGAATATAGGCTTTAATTCCTTCCATGATAGGGACAAATGAAGCGCTGTAAACACACCCACACACACACACACACACACACACACACAGGACACACACACAGGACACAGGGCCAAACTTGATAACTAGATCCTTGTTACTAGACAACACCACGAAACGCCAGCAAGTCCTCTTGATCCCGACGCAGCACCAGAGGGGTTAGTTCTGCCAGCACGGCGTCGTGGCGTCAGAGAGGGTGTGTGTGTGTGTGTGTGTGTGTGTGTGTGTGTGGACGGGGGGTAATTGGTGTGTGTATCTGTGGGGGGGGGTCTTCTTCTTCAAGGCCCCGCCCGCTTTCCTTCGTCTCCTCCACAGGGTTTCGTCCATAACGAATGATCGTGACTGACACTTCCAGTGATTTTAATTGATCTGCGAAAACGCAGACGAAAATTTCAGCAAGCTGATTTTTCTTTCTTTTTTTATTTCATTTTAGCTGCTCTTAATACGTATATTCTTTTTTCTTCTTTTTCTGCTTAATTTGAGCGGAATATTTTCATATTCTTTCAGTTTCCCGTATCGACCGAATATTTGCCTGCGTCTATACTTTGTACTCACTCGCTCCGGGTAATACACTCTCTCTCTCTCTCTCTCTCTCTCTCTCTCTCTCTCTCTCTCTCTCTCTCTCTCTCTCTCTCTCTATCTATCTATCTATCTATCTATCTCAGCGGTGAGTGCTACGCCCTCATGGCAAAATCCCGTCGTAAAGTAGAGGTTGGTGAGTTCGCAGTCACCGGTGAGTTTCGCAGTCACCCTATTTGCACGAAAGTTAACGACCCTTAGAGATATATAAAGGCCGGGCCTTTTGTTCCGAGCCATTTATCAACGAATATTATCACTGTACATGTACCATTGTAGCATTAGATCTCTATCTATCTGCTTATCTATGAATCTGTCTACAGTCCAACCCGTCTATCTGGCGATCTGTCCAAAATCATTAGTCCTCATATGTTGCCCGTGTCTTTCTCTCTCTGTCTCTTGACCTGTCTGCCTCTATCCTCATTCATCCGTCTGTCTCTCCCTGCCTTCATCACCTGTGATGTTATATGTGGCTATATCAGCATAATGAGAAAATAGACGTTTGAACCTATTGAAGTAAAACTTTGGATTTCAGGAAATGTGAGACGCGAATATATCCTCGTATGTAAAAAGGTTTTCCGTAATTAGATGTAATTTCTAATACCCCTTGAAGGAAAAAAGGAGTCCTTGCGCACGACATTACGACCCTTGCACACGAACGTACGACCCCTTTTACAAGAGCGTACGACCCTTGAGTGTAATGGCCAGGCCTTTGTCCCCAACCCTTAAAGAACTGAGTCATACAAACGCTTTCGGCCTGAGGCACAAAGGTATCAGAACACGTCACCAAAAGTGTTTACGCGAAAATTAAGATTTTTATTTCTTTACGACGTGTTTTTTTCCGCAGAATTATGTCATAAAATGGTCGTTACCTCATCTTTTATGAATCTTAAATCTTTTGGACTCTCCTTCTCTCCAGGGACACGTATCTTAAGATCGAATTTTCTGATATTATCTCCCGAATATTTATATAAGAATATTTTATCTGAATATTGATTAAAGAGTTGTGTTGAAGTGATCGAAAATTAATAAAAAGGGGAGATTGCAAAAGAAATCGTCTCAAATTACCTATGAAACAATTAAACAAAAGCATTATGACAAAAGAGTTCATGTAGAAAAAACGAAAGAATTCCATTCTTATGTTTCTGATAAGAAAGGTGTTTGTCCACATCTTGCCATGTGTATCAAACAAAAAAAAGAAAAGAAAATAATTGTTTCATCGATATAGCTGCCGGAAAATATAATTCCTTTTTTTTTTTTCTATAAATGCTATTTCCAGGAGAGTTAACCCAGTTTCCAGCCTCAGTCATGTCAGGAATTCTCCCCAACAGACCGTATACGTGACTGGAAACTCGAGCAAATTATCTCCTTTCTTTCCTTTAATTCGTACGTACTTCATATATATATATATATATATATATATATATATATATATATATATATATATATATATATATATATATATATATATTTCTTTTCTTTCATACTATTCGCCATTTCCCGCGTTAGCGAGGTAGCGTTAAGAACAGAGGACTGGGCCTTTGAGGGAATATCCTCACCTGGCCCCCTTCTCTGTTCCTTCACTGGGCACAAAGGGAATATCATTAGCCTGATTACAATTCACGAAGATATGTGCGCCTCGTTTTAGATAATTGGATGATTGGAATGCTTAAGTGAGGGTACAATCACCTGGAAACAAGAGACAGTAACTCGAGAATAGCCATAAACCTTACGACTTCATTCAGACGAACCAAGATGTTGCAAAGACGATCCACAAAACACACACACACACACACAAAACACTCATTGCACTGTTAAGGGTAGACACAGGGAAGTGATACAGAATTCATTATCACCTTCTCCTCTCATCGGTGTTGGAGGCCAGGATGCCAGGTGCACACACACACAGCATACTAGATGTGGCCGCAGGTCCTATATTTCCCAAAGGCAGGATTATAGGATATCACAGGTCAAACCCCCTAACAGCTCCTGCCGAGCAATGATAACAAAAAAAATATATTCCGTGGACCCAACCCCCTTCATCAGGAGTTGGGGAAAAAGAAAAAAAATCGCTCCGTTGTATTATAGGGGGAAGGGCCTCAGTCGATGTGAAATATAATGAATGGAAGGGAAACTAATGAATATTCAATATCCACAGGGAATTGACCCGGTAAATTATCTCTTCAGCTGGGCTAGTGGTCATATCTCCCTCTTGCTAACCCCAAATATAGCAATAAAAAGATACAAATCAATCGGGGTGGAGAGCGCTGCTCCCCTCCACCCCCTGGCCAAGACCTACTGGGTATTACGAAGGGCGTTTGATTAATCTAATGGATTTTAAGGAAGTAATATCCGTTTCTTTTGCCCGCCCTTTGATTAATTCTTTACGCCGAGTTTGTTTGCTCACATGTATTTGTGATCGGTTAGTTTAGCTTGTGATTATGTAGGTCAAGTGGAGATTGTCATCTATCTATCTATCTATCTACCTATCTATCTATCTATCTGTCTGTCAATCCGTCTATCTAGCTGTCTATATATGTTTACATGTATATATATATATATATATATATATATATATATATATATATGTATATATATATATATATATATATATATATATATATATATATATATATATATATATATATTCCTATGAGTCCACGGAAAAATGGAACACGGTAAGTTCCTAAGTGCACTTTCGTGTAATAATCACATCATCAGGGGAGACACAAGAGAGAAATATAGCAGTCAGTTGATATACGACGAAGAGACGTAGCTAGGACGCCATTTGGTAAACATGAGATTGTCTTGGAAGAAAAACTGACCATAGAATAAGAAAAGAATTACATATTTGTCACATTCCTACTTTACGATATATGTGATATGTCACGATATTTGTAGTCGTGTTCAAGGGTCGTAACAGCGTTCCCGGGTCGTACCGTCGTGCTCGAGGGTCGCAACGTCATGATCAAGGGTGGTACCGTCGTGTTCAAGGGTCTTACCGTCGTGCTCAAGGGTCGTACCGTCGTGTTCAAGGGTCGTACCGTCGTGCTCAAGGGTCGTCGTACCGTCGTGCTCAAGGGTCGTCGCACCGTCGTGCTCAGGGGTCGTCGTACCATCGTGCTCCGGGTCGTACCGTCGTGCTCAAGGGTCGTAGCAACGAGGTCGCGTCGTGCCGTCGTGCTCCGGAGGTCCTTCCAAGCCCGTGCCCAAGGCGCCGGCGCCCTCAGGTGCACTATACGACGAAGAGCCGGAGACGTGATTACATTCAAGGATTTATGAGGGGGGGTTGCGCGCGCCACCCAAAACACGAGCGGGGTGGGCAATGCTTCTGCTGCTGCCGACGTCGCTGCTGCTTGGTGGAATGAATTTGTCGCCGGTAAAGCTATCATTTACCGGAGGTTGCGTTGTTAACCGTTCCAGATGAAACACTTGTGTGATTTTCTGTGGGTGCTGGGAAGACAAATATTTGGGTGTTGATTTAGGAGGATTGGCGGCCGGGCTTATGTCAAAGACTGGTTTGTTGGAAGTGCAAACACGGGTTTCTCTGTCTCACGCGCCGAGAGATTGGTTGCCGCCCGAGACAAATGTTTGTTGCCGGTATTTGTTGTCGATGTTGTAAGAGAGGAGAAAAAAAAAATGTACAGCAGCATCACTAGGGTGTGTACAGGAAAGCCTTTCTTTTTTCTTCTTCTTCTTCTTTGTATGTTGAAGGTTTCCAGTCACAGTGACAAAAGTCTACATCAAGGCCAGGCCTTCGTTGAACTAGGGAGAGAATTATGAAAGAGAACAAAGACTAGACAAGGGGAAGTGTTTACGAATTTTTGAGGTGAAAAGCCTGTTTGTTTGTTTTGTTCTTTTAAATGTGCCAGGTCGTAATTACTGGGTAAGATATGAGGAGGTAGGACTTCGGTCATCTTGACAGCATTTGCTGTTGCATTCGTTCATGATGTGATGAAACATGGGGCTAGGAAAAAAAAATATTGCTGTCTCTTAAAATCACTTTCGTTTTTGCTTCTTAAGAAAAAACAGTTCTCTTTAAATTTCTATGACTGAACCTTGTCACTTGAACACTGACTTTAGATATGCGAGCTTGATTACATGTCCTAAGTTGTTTGAAGGGAGAGAGAAGGAAGAATTATGAAATTCCTCTTCTGGGCCATGATTGGGCATTTACAAGGTCAACCCGTCTTCGTTTTCTGTTTCAGAAATGATGGTTTTCTCATCCCTTTCCTTTTCAGAACACACACACACACACACACACACACACACACACACACACACACACACAGCTCTTGAACTTCAGTCTCTTTTTAATTCTTAAGCCTGTTCTCTCTCTCTCTCTCTCTCTCTCTCTCTCTCTCTCTCTCTCTCTCTCTCTCTCTCTCTCTCTCTCTCTCTCTCTCTCTCCTCCTCCTCCTCCTCCTCCTCCTCCTCCTCTTTGATGCAATATACTTGAATCCTGAGACGCAGTCAGAGATGATGATGATAATCATCATCATCATCATCAGCCACCCAGAGCTGCCAGTGTGAAACTGAACATCCCATACAGTGCGACAGCCGCGCTGGTCTGGGAGAAACGTGACCCCCCCATCCATCCATATACGAGAATTTCGTCCTCTTGGGCCACTGGAACATCCACCGCTGACTCTGCCCCAGAGTGTGACTACCAGCCCTCTCCCAAGCAACACGTTCTCCTACGTCAATTTGCAAGACCAAGAAAAAGAAAGAACTACAGATTTCTTTCTTCTTTTTTTTTTTCGTACGTTTATTCAGCTGAAAGAACGGAATGACGTCATGCCTCGGGATGGGGCAAGAGAGCTTTGGATCCGCCAACAGAGCAGAAAAATCCTCGTGTCTCATATGACATATTTTATCCTCCCCCGGAGGCCAAGATCCCCCCCGCAGGGTATTCCTTGGTATTACAATTACAGAAACGGATGCATCAGAATATCGCCATACGAAATTGGCCTGTATGAAAACCAGTGAGAAATTCCATCATATATTGACCTTTTATAGGAATACGAGTTGGCCCTGATATATCGCAAAGCGATTTTATTAAAAGGAATGTTACTTTCGGGAGACTTGGCCACGGTGATTGTGTTCTTTGGCCACAGTGGTCGTGTTCCTTTGACCACAGTGGTTGTGTTCTTTGGCCGCAGTGTTTGTGTTCCTTCGCCACAATGATTGTGTTCCTTGGCCACAGTGGTTGTGTTCCTTGGCCACAGTGGTTGTGTTCCTTGGCCACAGTGGTTGTGTTCCTTGGCCACAGTGGTTGTGTTCCTTGGCCACAGTGATTGTGTTCCTTGGCCACAGTGGTTGTGTTCTTGGCCACAGTGATTGTGTTCCTTGGCCACAGTGATTGTGTTCCTTGGCCACAGTGATTGTGTTCCTTGGCCACAGTGGTTGTGTTCCTTGGCCACAGTGATTGTGTTCCTTGGCCACAGTGGTTGTGTTCCTTGGCCACAGTGGTTGTGTTCCTTGGCCACAGTGATTGTGTTCCTTGGCCACAGTGATTGTGTTCCTTGGCCACAGTGATTGTGTTCCTTGGCCACAGTGATTGTGTTCCTTGGCCACAGTGATTGTGTTCCTTGGCCACAGTGATTGTGTTCCTTGGCCACAGTGATTGTGTTCCTTGGCCACAGTGGTTGTGTTCCTTGGCCACAGTGGTTGTGTTCCTTGGCCACAGTGATTGTGTTCCTTGGCCACAGTGATTGTGTTCCTTGGCCACAGTGGTTGTGTTCCATCATGTCTTAAAAACCATTAGGAATATAAGATGTTGTATCACTTGGTCTGATTTAACTTGTTGTCATTTCGTCTTAAGCCTTTGAATACGACGGTACGACCCTTGAGCACGACGGTACGACCCTTGAGCACGACGGTACGACCCTTGAGCACGACCGTACGACCCTTGAGCACGACGGTACGACCCTTGAGCACGACGGTACGATTCTTGAGCACGACTGTACGATGCTTGAGCACGACGGTGCGACCCTTGAGCACGACGCACGACCCTTGAGCGCGACGGTTCGACCCTTGAATATGGCGTACGACCCTTGAGCATGACGGTACGATGCTTGAGCACGACGGTACGACCCTTGAGCACGACGCACGACCCTTGAGCACGACGGTCCGACCCTTGAGCACGACGGTTCGACCCTTGAATACGGCGTACGACCCTTGAGCACGACGCACGACCCTTGAGCACGACGGTTCGACCCTTGAATACGGCGTACGACCCTTGAACACGATGGTACGATGCTTGAGCACGACGGTGCGACTCTTGAGCACGAAATTACATTTTCTATGAATCTATCGACTGTTTGACTGTTCTAAATAAAGAAGCAACCACGGTGCGTGTAAGAAAACGGAAGATGGGTGGCACCATCTGTACCTTAACCCCTCCAACCAGGGCTCAACGCCCGTATGGTAATTAGCCTCCCTGAAGCAGCGGTGGACGAAACACGTCACCTCTACTTCGTTATGGAGTTAGGTCCAGACGGGGTTGATCCCGGGGAAGAGGACGACAAGTGCAAGAACATGTATGAAACAAGCAAATTCTTGATGTATATGCAGATACGGTATGCATACGGTAATCATACGGTAATCATATGGTATGCATACGGTAATCATATGGTATGGATACGGTAATCACACGGTAATCATACGGTATGCATACGGTATGCATACTGTAATCATAAGGTATACATACGGTAATTATAAGGTAATCATACGGTAATCATACGAAATCAGTGATGATAAATTCTCCGGTATTCGTTGTAGTTTCGGCAGTTATAAAAGGCCATGAACACCCCTTTGAAATATGAAAACAAATGTCATATTCTCTAATGATGACAGTGAGAGAGAGAGAGAGAGAGAGAGAGAGAGAGAGAGAGAGAGAGAGAGAGAGAGAGAACCCGACCACACGCATTGCTTACTGCTACTTTTTTTACGCTTCGTTTGTCTTCTTTGTTTGTTTGTTTTTATCTAATCCTTCGCAGTGTGGTACTTCTTTTAGGGTCCACGCGTTAAATGGATGCCTGCTCTCCTTTCCTTTCTCCTCCCGCCTTTTTTGAAATTTGCTCCGGTCGTTCTTTTAGCCAACATCACGTACTGAGAGATTCTATCCGGGGCGAAAAATCCCCGCCGAAGTTAATTTGTGGACTTGGGGGTTTCTCCCCACCGACGCAGGGGCATTCGGATGCTGGACATGGATGCTGACAAGCGATAGTTGAAGGTCGCTGCTCGAACGTATATCACTCGTAGTCAGACTTAAAAGAACGACAGGAGGGTTTCTTTTAAGGGGGAGAGAAAGAATAAGAACGAAATCAGGTAAATGTAATGAAGGAGGAAATAAGATGAAAATCAGTAATACGTATTGAAGAGAATGTGTAGCATTTTTTGGAATGGTAGGTGAATGAAGGAGGAAATAAGATGAAAATCAGTAATACGTGGAATAATAGGTAAATGAGAGAAGAAATACGATAAAACCACTAATACGTATTAAAGAAGAAGAGAGATGCGTATTGTATGTGGGATGAATAAGTGCGTCTCCAGCATGTAGCAGAACACGATTGTGAGAAACAGGAGCAAGAGGGAGCCTAGAAATCCTTCCCTCTTTTATTATCACTTTCTAGAAACATAAGAATAGGGGTTAAGCGATATTGATTTCTTCTTCTTCCTCGTAGGTTTGATTCCTAATCATGCCACAGTCAGATGGAGAGGTCGAACGCATATAAAAGGAATACGCATGCGTACCGAGAGAGAGAGAGAGAGAGAGAGAGAGAGAGAGAGAGAGAGAGAGAGAGAGAGAGAGAGAGAGAGAGAGCTCAGTGGCCCGGGGATAGCGTGCTTACCTACATCTCGCCCAGCGGATGTGGGTTCGAGTCCCACTGGAGGAGCGGCGTTGATGTAATATGCATGCGCAGCCACTAAGCTCTTATTTCGACAGTGTACGTAATACCGCAAACAATTCTCCCTGAAATTAACCGTAAGAAATTATGGCGAGTTATTCCCTATGGTCGTAGTAAAGTCAGCTCTCTAAAGCTGTATGTAAATAAGCCTCTTAAAATTTACTCCTTGCCGGTAAATAGTGAGGAGGGAAGAAACCATTTTCAATCTTGCGAGACTTGAAGAGCCAGAGGCGATGTAGTCTCGTCATTACGGTCGAGGTCCCAGGACTCGGGTGTGGTAATCATTAGCCTCTCTCTACCTTTGCCGCCTCGAAGGGCAAGCTGACGAAAACGGATTGAGAGGAGGAAGACGCAGGGAAGAACAAGAGGGTTGGGGGGAAATAAAATATGGAAGGGGGCAAATTAATCGACCGCTTTCCCATCGATTCAGAGCGACGTAAAAATTGGCCATAACACGCGTATCGCAGTATCGCCCTCCCTCCCTCCATTGCACCCCCTGCTGATGCGCGTCTGTGAGCGGGAACCGCGTACACACGAGCGACCACCGAACACTATACCCCAGTCCCTGCGCTAGTAGAGACCTTTGCAAGGCCGGAATAACAAAGTCGGCGCTCGGAACACCACCACCTCCCCTCGAAAGCGGGGAGTGGGTGAGATCCTCTGGGCGCGTCCCACACTCCCTGCTCCCACCAGAACCCAGTTTGATGAAAACCAACTCAAGCATACGGGATTCCCAGCTGGGATTGCCTCCTCCCCGCGCGCCCCCGCCTTGTGTTGCATTGTCGGGAAACGTGGAGACACAGCTGAATATCAGACCCGGACGAAATATGTTTTCCCCGCGAGTTCCCCCTGGGAGGGGGGGGGAGGCTGCGGGGGGGCCCATAGGATCAAGAGGCGTGAGTGAGGTGAGGCAAGTTGACGAGTCGCGTGCGCGCGCTCTCCTCCCGAGTTCCACCACAGAAGCGTATGTCACAGAGTACCATTGTGCCCTCAAGCTCGCCTCAGAACAGCGCGTACTACAATACTTCTGTCAAACTAGTTTACTCGTTAAGTAAATGTGCGATAAATGTAACTGGGAATATAATGCACAACTCTGTTTGATATTGTTAGATTTCGCCAGCATTCAACTTTAAGTTGGACGAAGCCTAAAGGTATTATTATTATTATCATTATTATCATTATTATTATTATTATTATTATTATTATTATTTTTGTTGTTGTTATTATCATTAGTATCATTATTATTATCATTATCATTATCATTATTATTATTATTATTATCATTATCATTATTATTATTATTATTATTATTATTATTATTATTATTATTATCATTAATATTATTCATTCAGTCAGTCGTTTCATCCTACCGTTCTTTACTGATCTTTTCCATAAAACCCAATGACTGTGAATCAAGTGTATGACAGGACTAACATAAATGTGGGTTAGTCTTGGTGACTGGTGAGAGCAATTGAAGAACACAACTACATCAACCACATAATGTTTGCGTCGCGAGGAGTTTGTTTGTCCCTGCCCAGGTACAAAACATAATCAGTATGACTGTGTCTAGCTTAAGTAGCTATATGTATCTTCGCTGGAAAGAATAAGGCAAAGGCTGTTGTCTCCTCCGGGCTACAGTGAACCACCGGTGGATTAAACAGTGTCTTACTGTTTGAGATCCTTCAGCACAACGTTTAGGGTCAGGTCAAAGACCCCGACATCATACCCAAGGGTCGTATCGTCGTTCTCAATTTCATCCTCTCCTGCTCAAGGAAAACGTGCCATCGTCCTCAAGATTTTTTTTTTCTAAACAGCATAAGATCAAGTATTGCCAAGAATGTCTAGTTCCTCAAAGGCGACGGCAAGAAACACAAAGGAATTTGAAAATCTCTTCAGAGTGTATCGGTCATGGCTGCTGGAATAATTCCTTCCCGTTCTGCTGAGAATCTTTTCAACAGTTTATTGAAAGCGGTTATGCAATTTTTCACACTTCTCGGCCTTTTTCCTTGCACTGGTGCGGATGATTTAACTTATTCATCCCAACTTTTCATTCTACGACTTTACATAAACTGATGCAATGTTTTTTTTTTTTTCGTACGTTTATTCAGCTGAAAGAACGGAATGACGTCATGCCTCGGGATGGGGCAAGAGAGCTTTGGATCCGCAACAGAGCAGAAAAATCCTCGTGTCTCATATGACATATTCTATCCTCCCCCGGAGGCCAAGATCCCCCCCGCAGGGTATTCCTTGGTATTACAATTACAGAAACGATGCATCAGCAATAATCGCCATACGAAATTGGCCTGTATGAAAACCAGTGAGAAATTCCATCATATATTGACCTTTTATAGGAAATACGAGTTGGCCCTGATATATCGCAAAGCGATTTTATTAAAAGGAATGTTACTTTCGGGAGACTTGGCCACGGTGATTGTGTTCTTTGGCCACAGTGGTCGTGTTCCTTTGACCACAGTGGTTGTGTTCTTTGGCCGCAGTGATTGTGTTCCTTCGCCACAATGATTGTGTTCCTTGGCCACAGTGGTTGTATTCCTTGGCCACAGTGGTTGTGTTCTTTGGCCACAGTGGTTGTGTTCCTTGGCCACAGTGGTTGTGTTCCTTGGCCACAGTGATTGTGTTCCTTGGCCACAGTGGTTGTGTTCTTGGCCACAGTGATTGTGTTCCTTGGCCACAGTGATTGTGTTCCTTGGCCACAGTGATTGTGTTCCTTGGCCACAGTGGTTGTGTTCCTTGGCCACAGTGATTGTGTTCCTTGGCCACAGTGGTTGTGTTCCTTGGCCACAGTGGTTGTGTTCCTTGGCCACAGTGATTGTGTTCCTTGGCCACAGTGATTGTGTTCCTTGGCCACAGTGATTGTGTTCCTTGGCCACAGTGATTGTGTTCCTTGGCCACAGTGATTGTGTTCCTTGGCCACAGTGATTGTGTTCCTTGGCCACAGTGATTGTGTTCCTTGGCCACAGTGGTTGTGTTCTTGCCACGTTTTGTTCCTTGGCCACAGTGATTGTGTTCCTTGGCCACAGTGATTGTGTTCCTTGGCCACAGTGGTTGTGTTCCATCATGTCTTAAAACCATTAGGCATATAAGATGTTGTATCCTTGGTCATGATTTACTTGTGTCATTCGTCTTTAGCCTTTGAATACGACGGTACGACCTTGAGCACGACGGTAGACCCTTGAGCACGAGTACGACCCTTGAGCACGACGTACGACCTTGAGCACGACGGTAACGACCCTTGAGCACGACGTACGATTTCTTGAGCACGACTGTACGATGCTTGAGCACGACGGTCGACCCTTGAGCACGACGCACGACCCTTGAGCGCGACGGTTCGACCCTTGAATTGCGGTACGACCTTGAGCATGACGGTACGATGCTTGAGCACGACGGTACGGCCCTTAAGCACGACGCACGACCCTTGAGCACAACGGTCCGACCCTTGAATACGGCGTACGACCCTTGAGCACGATGGTACGATGCTTGAGCACGAAATTACATTTTCTATGAATCTATCGACTGTTTGACTGTTCTAAATAAAGAAGCAACCACGGTGAGTGTAAGAAAACGGAAGATGGGTGGCACCATCTGTACCTTAACCCCTCCAACCAGGGCTCAACACCCGTATGGTAATTAGCCTCCCTGAAGCAGCGGTGGACGAAACACGTCACCTCTACTCCGTTATGGAGTTAGGTCCAGACGGGGTTGATCCCGGGGAAGAGGACGACAAGTGCAAGAACATGTATGAAACAAGCAAATTCTTGATGTATATGCAGATACGGTATGCATACGGTAATCATACGGTAATCATATG
Source organism: Panulirus ornatus (assembly GCF_036320965.1). Classification (NCBI taxonomy): domain Eukaryota; kingdom Metazoa; phylum Arthropoda; class Malacostraca; order Decapoda; family Palinuridae; genus Panulirus; species Panulirus ornatus. The sequence goes on from NC_092242.1 coordinate 6,058,932, forward strand.
GTATGCATACGGTAATCATATGGTATGGATACGGTAATCACACGGTAATCATACGGTATGCATACGGTATTCATACGGTATGCATACTGTAATCATAAGGTATACATACGGTAATTATAAGGTAATCATACGGTAATCATACGAAATCAGTGATGATAAATTCTCCGGTATTCGTTGTAGTTTCGGCAGTTATAAAAGGCCATGAACACCCCTTTGAAATACAAACACAAATGTCATATTCTCTAATGATGACAGTGAGAGAGAGAGAGAGAGAGAGAGAGAGAGAGAGAGAGAGAGAGAGAGACCCGACCACACGCATTGCTTACTGCTACTTTTTTGCGCTTCGTTTGTCTTCTTTGTTTGTTTGTTTTTATCTAATCCTTCGCAGTGTGGTACTTCTTTTAGGGTCCACGCGTTAAATGGATGCCTGCCCTCCTTTCCTTTCTCCTCCCGCCTTTTTTGAAATTTGCTCCGGTCGTTCTTTTAGCCAACATCACGTACTGAGAGATTCTATCCGGGGCGAAAAATCCCCGCCGAAGTTAATTTGTGGACTTGGGGGTTTCTCCCCACCGACGCAGGGGCATTCGGATGCTGGACATGGATGCTGACAAGCGATAGTTGAAGGTCGCTGCTCGAACGTATATCACTCGTAGTCAGACTTAAAAGAACGACAGGAGGGTTTCTTTTAAGGGGGAGAGAAAGAATAAGAACGAAATCAGGTAAATGTAATGAAGGAGGAAATAAGATGAAAATCAGTAATACGTATTGAAGAGAATGTGTAGCATTTTTTGGAATGGTAGGTGAATGAAGGAGGAAATAAGATGAAAATCAGTAATACGTGGAATAATAGGTAAATGAGAGAAGAAATACGATAAAACCACTAATACGTATTAAAGAAGAAGAGAGATGCGTATTGTATGTGGGATGAATAAATGCGTCTCCAGCATGTAGCAGAACACGACTGTGAGAAACAGGAGCAAGAGGGAGCCTAGAAATCCTCCCCTCTTTTATTATCACTTTCTAGAAACATAAGAATAGGGGTTAAGCGATATTAATATCTTCTTCTTCCTCGTAGGTTTGATTCCTAATCATGCCACAGTCAGATGGAGAGGTCGAACGCATATAAAAGGAATACGCATGCGTACCGAGAGAGAGAGAGAGAGAGAGAGAGAGAGAGAGAGAGAGAGAGAGAGAGAGAGAGAGAGAGAGAGAGAGCTCAGTGGCCCGGGGATAGCGTGCTTACCTACATCTCGCCCAGCGGATGTGGGTTCGAGTCCCACTGGAGGAGCGGCGTTGATGTAATATGCATGCGCAGCCACTAAGCTCTTATTTCGACAGTGTACGTAATACCGCAAACAATTCTCCCTGAAATTAGCCGTAAGAAATTATGGCGAGTTATTCCCTATGGTCGTAGTAAAGTCACCTCTCTAAAGCTGTATGTAAATAAGCCTCTTAAAATTTACTCCTTGCCGGTAAATAGTGAGGAGGGAAGAAACCATTTTCAATCTTGCGAGACTTGAAGAGCCAGAGGCGATGTAGTCTCGTCATTACGGTCGAGGTCCCAGGACTTGGGTGTGGTAATCATTAGCCTCTCTCTACCTTTGCCGCCTCGAAGGGCAAGCTGACGAAAACGGATTGAGAGGAGGATGACGCAGGGAAGAACAAGAGGGTTGGGGGGAAATAAAATATGGAAGGGGGCAAATTAATCGACCGCTTTCCCATCGATTCAGAGCGACGTAAAAATTGGCCATAACACGCGTATCGCAGTATCGCCCTCCCTCCCTCCATTGCACCCCCTGCTGATGCGCGTCTGTGAGCGGGAACCGCGTACACACGAGCGACCACCGAACACTATACCCCAATCCCTGCGCTAGTAGAGACCTTTGCAAGGCCGGAATAACTAAGTCGGCGCTCGGAACACCACCACCTCCCCTCGAAAGCGGGGAGTGGGTGAGATCCTCTGGGCGCGTCCCACACTCCCTGCTCCCACCAGAACCCAGTTTGATGAAAACCAACTCAAGCATACGGGATTCCCAGCTGGGATTGCCTCCTCCCCGCGCGCCCCCGCCTTGTGTTGCATTGTCGGGAAACGTGGAGACACAGCTGAATATCAGACCCGGACGAAATATGTTTTCCCCGCGAGTTCCCCCTGGGAGGGGGGGGGGGGGAGGCTGCGGGGCCCATGGGATCAAGAGGCGTGAGTGAGGTGAGGCAAGTTGACGAGGCGCGCGCGCGCGCTCTCCTCCCGAGTTCCACCACAGAAGCGTATGTCACAGAGTACCATTGTGCCCTCAAGCTCGCCTCAGAACAGCTCGTAATACAGTACTTCTGTCAAACTAGTTTACTCGTTAAGTAAATGTGCGATAAATGTAACTGGGAATATAATGCACAACTCTGTTTGATATTGTTAGATTTCGCCAGCATTCAACTTTAAGTTGGACGAAGCCTAAAGGTATTATTATTATTATCATTATTATCATTATTATTATTATTATTATTATTATTATTATTATTTTTGTTGTTGTTATTATCATTAGTATCATTATTATTATCATTATCATTATTATTATTATTATTATCATTATCATTATCATTATTATTATTATTATTATTATTATTATTATTATTATTATTATCATTAATATTATTCATTCAGTCAGTCGTTTCATCCTACCGTTCTTTACTGATCTTTTCCATAAAACCCAATGACTGTGAATCAACTGTATGACAGGACTAACATAAATGTGGGTTAGTCTTGGTGACTGGTGAGAGCATTTGAAGAACATAACTACATCAGCCACATAATGTTTACGTCGCGAGGAGTTTGTTTGTCCCTGCCCAGGTACAAAACATAATCAGTAAGACTGTGTCTAGCTTAAGTAGCTATATGTATCTTCGCTGGAAAGAATAAGCCAAAGGCTGGTGTCTCCTCCGGGCTACAGTGAACCACCGGTGGATTAAACAGAGTGTTTTACTGTTTGAGATCCTTCAGCACGACGTTTAGGGTCAGGTCAAAGACCCCGACATCATACCCAAGGGTCGTATCGTCGTTCTCAATTTCATCCTCTCCTGGTTAAGGAAAACGTGCCATCGTCCTCAAGACTTTTTTTTTCTAAACAGCATAAGATCAAGTATTGCCAAGAATGTCTAGTTCCTCAAAGGCGAGGGCAAGAAACACAAAGGAATTTGAAAATCTCTTCAGAGTGTATCGGTCATGGCTGCTGGAATAATTCCTTCCCGTTCTGCTAAAGAATCTTTTCAACAGTTTATTGAAAGCGGTTATGCAATTTTTCACACCTCTCGGCCTTTTTCCTTGCGCTGGTGTGGATGATTTAACTTATTCATCCCAACTTTTCATTCTACGACTTTACATAAACTGATGCAATGTTTTTTTTTTTTCGGTATTCACTATGACACCCACTTGGGTAGAGCGACAGAGAGAGAGTTTGGTAAGAGGAAGACATTGAGATGAATATGAGCGTAAACGGGACACCAAATATATGTGGCTCTTCATGAGAATCAGCGTTTCAGCTCCTTGAAATCTAAGCTGATAGAAATTTGTTGTGTATGTGCCTAGTTCACGAATGAGATCAGGGTGAATTTTCCAGTATTTTTATACCCGTTGTCCACAAAATAGATATACGAGTCACATAAGTATAAGAAACACAATCTTATATAGAGAAACGTTAGAGATATATAGTCTATACTCTATAGCGAGGTGGGATATAGGGGTCGACCATTGCAAGACTATAATTGGCCAACCAGTATTGATGATACCTACCATAGTCTAAGCCCAGGCCAGCGCCGCCTGCCAGCCAGCACCTGAAACTCTCCCACCACCACACACATTCGTCTTGTTAAACAAAACACCAAAGCAACGATCTTTATTTCACCTTCCATATAAGTTCAGACGATAATTATTGTGGCTTTCCACCTCACACGACCTTCTAACCAACGCAGGTTGCAAGCCATTTCCGTATATACGAATTTCGCCCGGGTTGTGAGGATAGCAGCCGAGACGCTGGCTGCGGGAGTCAAACGAGCGCGGAGGAGGTGGCTTGGCCTCAAGTGAACAGCCAGGAATGTGTGTGGTAATTGAGGTAATATCTCAGAAGATATCTGGGCGTTCTGTCACTCGGTAATTCTGTTCTGGAGGCAGCCTGGGGTCCGATGAGTCAAGCCTGGGGCCCACTAAACTTGCGATATACTGCTGACCTGCCACAAGATACTGCACTTTACGACCCCCTGATATGGGGTTCATGATGGCGTGCGAACGGGTCTGGCAACAACCGAGGAGAGGTGCGTGGTTTTCGACCTGGTTCTCCCAGCAGGTGGGGCAGCGAGCTCCCCCTGGCTGTGAGGCTCCAATGTTGTTATTGTTGTGAGATTGGCCAGGTCTCCACACACTGGCATGGACACTTATCTCATGACAGCTAGCGAGACTCGAGGGGGATCTCACTTCGTCCTAGTCGAAGGCACTGCCTTACCGTCTCACGTGACTGTGTTTAAGGTCTCCTGGTGTATAATGCGTTTGAGATTCTCTCTTGTTGAATTTAGTGAATCACGAAAAATGTATTTTGTGGTATCACGTGACTAAACAAAGCTCCTCTCACATCACATGTGTCGCAACGTAAAAGCCTTCTCCCAGTCGTGTACATCGCGGTGTTAACCTCTCTCTTGCAAATCGTTATGTAAATGCGCGTCGATATTGTATTGTGTGAATGGTTAGAATAACATGTTATTCGGAGGGAGTTCTAGTGGGTTCCCGTGTTGGTGCATCACACGACCTTCATAAGCGGCGACCTCAGACACTCAGAAAAGCTGGTTGTACATAATGAGAAACATCCAGAGGTCAAGTCTCGAGTGGAACAATGTGTATAGGTGGACTAGATTTCGGGCGCTGTATGTTACGTTGATATGCTACGTCAAGAATAGATTAAGGGGCATCTTACCCTCACACACACACACACACACACACACAGACACACACACACACACACACACACACACACACACACACACACACACACAGCCCCTGCACCTCCAGAGTTGCGTTACAGTCAGTAGCAGGGAAGGATTCCTTTGAAGTTCTCTTACGGGACTGTACTCTTTTTCGTCAAGTGACGATGATAGAGACTCTTCAAAGGAGAATTTTCACTTTCGATATTACTTCAAAAGGGCGGACTCTAGCAACACCTAATATATATATATATATATATATATTTTTTTTTTTCAAACTATTCGCCATTTCCCGCGTTAGCGAGGTAGCGTTAAGAACAGAGAACTGGGCCACTGAGGGAATATCCTCACCTGGCCCTCCTCTCCGTTCCTTCTTTTGGAAAATTAAAAAAAAAATTGAGAGGGGAGGATTTCCAGCCCCCCGCTCCCTCCCCTTTTAGTCGCCTTCCACGACACGCAGGGAATACGTGGGAAGTATTCTTTCTCCCCTATATATATATATATATGTATATATATATATATATATATATATATATATATATATATATATATATATATATATATATATTTACTTGTATGCACCGTGTACATGTTTGGAAGAATCTCTGCTTTATTTCAGTGAAGCCAAACTGCTGTCACGGGAGAAAGAAGAGGAGAATTTATAAGACTTGTTGGATAATCCTTTTGAATAGAGGCAATAAGGAAAGGCAAGGAGAAAATGCAGGAAATCTTAAGAAATGCCAGAGTAAGGCGCTTAATGGCCTTCACTAAGGAGGGGTAATCTTAGGAGAAAATCAGGAGAGAGCAAGATGGAAGAGGAGGAAGTGTGTGAATGTCACAACGCGATTTCGGCGACGTCTGAAGAGCCATTAGTTTAGTGTTGAGTTTGCGCGGGTTGGGGCAGTGTTAGGGTGTCTGGAATGTCTTGGAAGTACTTGTCGTCAGCTCTGGCTCTGGAATTTAGATGTTGTCTCTCATAAAGTTCTCTGTAGTGTCTTCACGTATAGCTGGCGTCATGTGAAGTGTCCTAATACACGAGAGTACAAATTTTGCGCGTTAAGTGTACATAAGTAATGAACATTTTCAACAAAAGTTTGCACAGAGGTACTACTTTTTTTCAACTGAGGTACTACTCTCTCCGCTCTTCCGATCCAAACATTCTTGTATATGTATTTCCACGAACTCAATTTTCTAGTTTAAAAGTTTGACTATTGTGTTTCGCATTCTAAAAAAAAAAAAAAGTTGCCTAAATCTATTTCATCCCGAGAGCTACTGTGAATGTAGAATCCGTACAGAACATTCAGCAGACGAGGGAGTTTATATTCTTCATAACTTTTATCAGTGTCGAGGATTTGGAACAGGTGAACATCGCTTTTACAAAATGTGTCGGTCAAGGGACGATCTAAATCCACAGAATTATCGATTGGAAGGACTTCAGCACAGTGATCAAGTGGGGAAATTTTCCTCGTCATTACTGTTTAATGTCATGTAATCAAAGTTATAGGAATATGACGAAGAAATAGGCTTCGGTGTTCTAAAATCAACTGGGAAATACACAAGACTGTATCTTAGCTGTAGTGTTCACAGAGGTGCCTGACTCTGGCTATGAGAATAGAATTCCTCAAGCTTCCTCCTAGCATAGTGAGAGACCACAGCTTCCTCCTAGCATAGTGAGAGACCGCAGCCTCCGCCTAACATAGTGAGAAACCACAGCCCCCGCCTAGCATAGTGAGAGACCACAGCCCCCGCCTAGCATGGTGAGAGACCACAGCCCCCGCCTAGCATAGTGAGAGACCACAGCTTCCGCCTAACATAGTGAGAGACCACAGCCTCCGCCTAGCATAGTGAGAGACCACAGCTTCCTCCTAGCATAGTGAGAGACCGCAGCCTCCGCCTAGCATGGTGAGAGACCACAGCTTCTGGCTACAGTAGGAAGACACCACATCCTCCACCATCGTCATGAGAGAGCACAGTTTCCAGTAGCGATACAACCCTTTAAGCACGACGGTACTCACAACCCTCAGCCACGAAGGTACGGATCCGCGAGTACAGCCGTACATCCTTCGGGTACGGTGTTCGAAAACAAGTGAATGAAGGAGGCATTCGTCCTTCAAGAGCGCCTCCCCGGACCTGCCACATGTTCTTCTTTCAGCAGCAGTAAAAAAAAAAAAAAAAAGGCGTTTGTAAGTGGCTTTTCTCCCTCCCTGTTAGTCTTACTACGTGCAAAGGAGACGCTCTAACTGCTTTGACTATTTCACTCAGGCGCCCAGCGATCGTATGGCATCTGATCGAGTTACGTTTCATGAAATTTGATAATAATTTCTCATATTTCTCTCTCGTTCTCTTTGCGTGACCTGAAACTTCATCCCTGCGAAACCAAGGGTAATGGAGTCCCACTAATGAAATGCATGAAAATGAAAGCCCATTATGGCCAGCAATATCATCAAGGGAAAGGAAGCCAGTCTCCGGCAGGGGAATCCGATTCCTGAAGAAGGCGCTGTTGCAGGACCTGACCGAACTCGGCTCACACGACGCATAGAAAATGGATGAGCTCAGCTATTCGTGCGCGGCCAGAGACTTCCAATCAATATATAAGCCAGAGAGACGAACGTAATCGTGCACTTCGATGCCGTGGTAAAGGACTCGAACTGCATTTCTTGTCTTCGAGCTGTAAGCGTCGGATGGGAGCTGAGATGTATGCTGGACCGCTGTGCTAGACCTGACGCGAAGGTATTGGAGTTTTCTGATATGTGGCTTAGAGGAGAGATGAGAACAGCTGCTGAATGCATGTGATATGCCCTCCTCCTGCTCAGCGGACGACCCAGAAATGGAGGGGAAAATTCACCAATTGACCCCTGGCTCAACAGAGGTTTCGACCAGCGTGTCATGAACGGAGTACTCATAGATACGTATACGCATGTTCATGGCGCGCAATTTAGGCGTTTGTTGAACTGAAGATAAATGGTGAATTTTGCCTGTGAGTCTGGATTTTTGAGACGCTTTTGCTGGATGGGTGTGGGAGAGAGGAAGAGCAAAGCTTCGAGAGCCTTTCACAAGGGGAACAACAACAACACCATCAACAACAAGCAAAATCCAAAACCTTTATTTTGTTGTGCCTGAAAGTTGTAATGGACGTGAAATGGCCATAAGCACTTTAGCGGTTTCTTGTGATACTGGAAGAGAATGGACATATTCCAGGCTTAGTGCGTGGGCGATGGTTACACTTCTCTTATGCCTTTCTCTCCATTCACATGCGTTTCTCATACAACACGGTTATGAGTGGCAGTAACTCCTCATATCGTTTATATCCTCTGGTATTTTGGTGTCTACACAAATAAGACGAAAAGAGTCGGCTACATGTGCAGTGGAGGAAGATGTTTTACACTAAAAGAGAGAGAGAGAGAGAGAGAGAGAGAGAGAGAGAGAGAGAGAGAGAGAGAGAGAGAGAGAGATGGGAAGGAGACGCAGGGAGGAAGGGAGAGAAAGAGAGAAGATATGAGAAGTCGAGTGGAAGGGAGATCCACCGAAACTCTCACCTCACTGAGCGAGACTTGGTGGAGGGTGTGGATGATGAGGAACCTCCCACCCCATATATCAAGTCATTATCAGCAGGTGGGGGGCCAGCCAAGCACCAGAACGTTGAGTGGTGACCCTTGATAGATGGGTTAGGTTCCTGGGCTGGTCTGTAGGTCCAATATATCATAGAGATTAGGGAAGTCCCCTTTACCTGGCCTTAACGAACCCTCGCAGAACGTATTGTTTACATCTGCACTGAACGTTGATATTTCAAAGTCTAGCTTTTATCCTGCCAGTCTGACACATTCTCTTTTTGAACTGTCGTAGATGTATTACCAAAACAGTTTGATAGATGATATTTTTTCCCCTCCCTCCTCTTCACCACCGTCTGGCGCAGGAAGATCCCTCAAGACCTGACAATTTTCCATGGGAGTAGGTCGAGTGTTGGGATTTTTCGTTGTCGGTAGAAGGTGCTCTGGTTGGTTCGCACCTGGTGGATGTAGGGGTCTTAAGCCTTGGTAGTGAGGTATGCGTCTGTTTGTCAGTGTGTGTGTGTGTGTGTGTGTGTGTGTGTGTGTGTGTGTGTGTGTGTGTGTGTGAAACAGAGAGAGAGAGAGAGAGAGAGAGAGAGAGAGAGAGAGAGAGAGAGAGAGGAGAGAGGAAGGGGAATGTTTATATGCATAGGTGTTCATCAGATCCAGAGAACACAGATGCACTCCAAGGGTAAAACTTTTGAACATGTTCCTGCTTGGTGATCAGGTAATGCCATTTCTCTCATTAATTAGAGTAATTGCACGCACTCCTGTTAATTAATTGCATTGCACAAAATTCGAGAATTTTAGTTTCACGAGTTTTTATACAGTTGAGAAAAATTTGTGCCTGTGATGCATCTCATTAAGTGTATTCATGATGAGGATAGAATGAGACATAAGTAACCCAGTGATGTGAGTAGTTTTGGGTCTCATTATGAGTGTGTGAGTTCATCTCCCGACGAAGACTGAGGCTATAACCATACAAGTGTTCTCTTAACGTTCAAAACTCCACTTCGTATATATTGTTCGTAGGGAATTCTTTTTTTTTTTGTTAAGACTCTGCCTGACAGAGATGCTGAGGGCTTTGACCAATACCTCCCTGAAGGAGGAGGACGTATCTCCTCGTCTCCAAACACAGGAGGCGTCGTGTATGATGCACTGAAGACGAACTCGTATATTTTGAGTGGGTGTTGTGCCTCATAACTCAACACGAGGCTTTCTGCCTCTTCTACGTTGCAAGGATTCACTTTACTTCTTCCTTGATGTGGGAAGGGGGCCGTCTGTTCCATAATTGCTTGGGGGGGGAAAGGGAATGTCTCTCTCTCTCTCTCTCTCTCTCTCTCTCTCTCTCTCTCTCTCTCTCTCTCTCTCTCTCTCTCTCTCTCTCTCTCTCTCTCTCTCTCTCTCTCCTGCTGTCGTCCCTGCCCCAACATACCGCCCATCCTCGTCTATCGCTGCTCTTCTTCCTCCCTCGTCTGCCTCTCTCCCATCCCCCGTATCGCCAACACCGGGGTCCAGAACACTTGTCAGTCGCATTTAATTGTTCCCGGACAAAGGTCACGTGTTCAGTGTTTACACTGGTGGTACAACACCGTAATGACAACTGTTCGACGGTGCTGGACGGGACAGCACCATCTGCAGATACGCAATCTATTTAGTCCTCAGATAAGCAGAGATGAGAGACATTGATTGTCAAAACTGTATCGTCGAAGAAAACCGAGTGTGTGTGTGTGTGTGTATACACACAGACGTAGATTCGTGAATCAACACTCGACAAATATAAATATTTAATTGGTTCTTATGCATATACACATTTCCATTAATTGAGAGGCAGTTCAGCTCCAACGCGTCAGAAAGACAAACACGCCCTGCACGGGACGGGACCCATGGAGAGGGGGACAATAAAGCGCAGCTCATCATAACTCTTGATATGTCGAGGGTGGAACGCTTGTGAGAACCAGGTCGCCCTACAGAATACCAAGAATTTTGTTCTATATTCTAAATAGACATAATCCCAGACGGTGTCCAGCACAATTCGGTGATATACGATTCTCCTGGGATCATCCCTCGTCTCTCTGTGTCCCTCGAGCTTGCGGGAGGACAAGAGGCGGCGCCCCCCCCGGCCCCACAAGGCCTAATGGCATCCCAGGCCTCGTAGAGCCACCACACAACACTGATTCACAACAGCTTCCGCCCTGGCTGGAAGGTACAGGTGCTGAGGTATTGCCTTCAATTTGCATAATGTTGACCCCCGGGAGCGACGGTGGTCGAAGCAGCGGCGCTAATGTTAGCATTAAACAACATAAACTTCTCGGTATTATGATCATTTTTCTAGCAAAACTAATAATGGCTTTTTCAATAGCCATAAATAGAACGACGGATGAAATACAAGGGCGACGCGGCAGGCTGGGGTGCGTCAGTGTAGGGAGGTTGTTGAAGGCCACACACACACACACACACACACACACACACACACACTTCATAAGCCATGGTTAAAGCCCGTAGCAGCAAATTTGTGGAGCTCGATGAAAAGATGCACGGGACAATTACCAAAATATTCGAAAGAAATCTTGACACGTTGTTGGTATCCGACCCAGATGAACGTACGATGCTCACGTAATCCAGGCGGGGGTGGGGATGGGGGCTGAGGGCGGGGGTGGGGGCTGAGGGCGGGGGCGGGGGCGGGGGCGGGGGCGGGGGCTGAGGGAGACGGTGGTCAATCATGAGGCAAGATGAGAAGTGAGCGCTTCCCACCTAGCCCTGATATAGGCCCACCTAGTCCTGATGTAGTCCCACCTAGCCCTGATGTAGGTACTCGTACGTAGGTAAGGATTCTCTCTCTCTCTCTCTCTCTCTCTCTCTCTCTCTCTCTCTCTCTCTCTCTCTCTCTCTCTCTCTCTCTCTCCAGGTAACTAGCGTCAGCATTTCGGAGCTACGCTTCCACAACAACACTCTCCTACATACACCATCCCTCATCGAAGACAGCCAGTGGCATTTCAGGTAAAAGTCCATAAATGTATACATATTTATATATATATATATATATATATATATATATATATATATATATAGAGAGAGAGAGAGAGAGAGAGAGAGAGAGAGAGAGAGAGAGAGAGAGAGAGAGGGGGGGGGGGGGGGGGGGGAGAGAGAGAGAGAGAGAGAGAGAGAGAGAGAGAGAGAGAGAGAGAGAGAGAGAGAGAGAGAGAGATAAACCTCCAGAACCGACAAGGCATGAGATCAGAAAGACATTACGAAAAGTTTGACCTAATATGCCAAAGATGAGGAGAGGGAGAGTGACAGACAGACAGACAGCGCCAACGCACCCTACACTTCCTGCAATAGGTAGCCACTGCAGCCTGCAGGCACGTACGTAAGGTGCGATGATTTACGATATTATCTCGAGCGTTTTAAATCTAGTCTTAAGTGGCTATAAACTGCAGACTTTATTTTGCCATTTACATACACATTTCAGTCCCTGGGAGTCGGGGGGGGGAAAAAGATATTGTCCACGTATCTTATACGTTTTATATATATATATATATATATATATATATATATATATATATATATATATATATATATATATATATATATATATATATATGCCGGCATATGTAAGATATGAAGAAGAAAATTGGCAGAGGTGAGTGGTTGGTACCACTGAACAATGCCATTCCGCCGCTCAGGGTGACGGTGGCCAGTGAGGGAGGAAGTGTTGATGGCCATGGGGGCTGGGTGCGATGGTGATGAAGGAAAATGTTTGGTAAAAAAGAAAAAAGAAAGGGAGGGGGTTAGGTGGGAATGGTTGCGGTAGCCAAGTGTGGTGGTGATGAGAAGGGATGTGCTAGGTCTCCCCCAGGAGCGAACAGATGAGGACCCAGAATACCGAATATCGTAGTATGTAACCACTGTTTCAGCTGCCAGTCAAAAATGGTAGGTTCTTGGGCCGGTTAACTTGGCGTCAGAACCTGTCACCAAGCCAGGGTCATTAAGGCTGTCATTACCAAGCTATAAACACGAAAATATTAAGATGATCATCATCTTCAGGTGTATAGGATGATTTAAGTACCATAGACTCTCTCACGAAATATATGGTCCTTCCAGATGCCCGAGACTATCACTCTTGTAGCTTCCGTTGAGCTGGGCGCCGTGTTGTGGGGGAAAGGGGGAGGGGAGTTGCCAGTTGCCTCCAGCAGTGTAACAGACACTTTCTATCGCAGCCTCCTGTCTCATTAGTCCTCATCACGTCAGCAGATTATCTTCTACAAAAGTTTTCACTGAATTTAGAAGGAGTCTGACAAGGCTGGCTCGTGTGACGAGACTCCAAGATTTCATTCAAAAAACTTCGTCTGAATTAATTGTTTAGTGCGAGATTTGAGGAACAAAGATGGCGGACCTGATGACGCAGGAATGCTGTCACACGCCCGGCGTCATATCTCTTTTATTATCTTTTTTTTTTTCCCTATCTTTCTATATCTTCATAACAACTGAAGAATGTCTGACCAGATATCTGAGTGATGGTCGCTCAGAATCATTATCGTAACCGGTCTCAAACATTAATTTCTACTTCAACGCGAGCTAAACTTTTAATAGGAGTACTGAATAGAACTTTTGATATTAAGATGATTAGTGTTATAGCTCGAAGGCGCCCTCCGCGGGATCAATTTTTGATGCGTAGACCACTGGCAGATCAGGTCAAAGGTCACCACGCCATCATACCCAAGGGTCGTACAGCCGTACTCACGATTAGAAGACAGTTGTTTGTACGTGTAGTTAGAGCTACATACCCTCGCAACACAGCCAAGATGAAGGTAGTGTGTAGATAACCACTCAAACATACGTGGAGACGTGAGTTTTAAAATCCCTCGTGCTTTTCTAGTTAATGGAAGTAGGTAATTTGATAATTTGTAAGGATATGATATCAATGTTATGTCTTGGTCCTCTTCACTGAGCACTTTGAAACCCCAGTTGAAAGAAATCTTCATGAAACTCCTTTGCATTGCTAAAGTTATCCCCTAGAAGAAAATGGACGTAGTGTATATTTATTGGCCTGAAGTTACGATTTCAAAAACAAATAAAAATGTTTTTTTCACACAACCCCCCCCCCCCCTAAAAAAGAAATACCCTTTAATCTCCGGAGATTTGCGATAGAATTCCTTCTTATTCCTTATTCTTTCGTTGCCTATACACTCTCTCTCTCTCTCTCTCTCTCTCTCTCTCTCTCTCTCTCTCTCTCTCTCTCTCTCTCTCTCTCTCTCTCTCTCTCTCAGCATGTCTTCCCTCGTCCTTCCTTCCCTCCCTCCATACTTTGCCTTCCACACCGGGCTAGAACTTTGTCGTGCATTCCCCGATATATTTCTGGCACCGCACAATGCCCTCTTTCTCTGCAGTCCTTTGAAATATATCCATTTGTCTCCATCCACTGCGGAACCTTCAGTTCTGCTTCGGTGGCCAAGGGGCCAATTATTTCCCCTCCTGTGAGCACAATAATGTTACTGTTTTCTCTCTCTCTCTCTCTCTCTCTCTCTCTCTCTCTCTCTCTCTCTCTCTCTCTCTCTCTCTCTCTCTCTCTCTCTCTCTCTCTCTCTCTCTCTCTCTCTCCATTTCTCTTTCTCTCCCCATTACTCTTTACTGAAGATTACCAGCGTCGTCACCGTTATACAGAAGGAGAGGAAAACAATACATCATTGTCTCAGGAGGGATGTTATATATGTATCGTATATATATATATATATATATATATATATATATATATATATATATATATATATATATATATATTCCACTATATAAATATATATCGTTCCAGTTACTCCATTCCTTGCACCCTTTTCACCCTCCTGTATGTTCAGACCCCGATCGCTCAAATATACATAATATATATATATATATATATATATATATATATATATATATATATATATATATATATATATATATGTTCCTTCTTTCATACTATTCGCCATTTCCCGCATTAGCGAGGTAGCGTTAAGAACAGAGGATGAGGACTGGGCCTTTGAGGGAATATCCTCAACTGGCCCCCTTCTCTGTTCCTTCTTTTGGAAAATTAAAAAAAAAAAAAATTAGAGGGGAGGATTTCCAGCCCCCCGTTCCCTTCCCTTTTAGTCGCCTTCTACGACACGCAGGGAATACGTGGGAAGTATTCTTTCTCCCCTATCCCCAGGGATATATATATATATATATATATATATATATATATATATATATATATATATATATATATATACACAATTTTTCTATCTATACTCATTATACTTAACCGCCGTCTCCCGCGCTAGCGAGGTAGCGCATGGAAACAGACGAGGAATGGCCCAACCCACCCACATACACATGTATATACATACATAAACGTCCACGCACGCACATATATATATATATATATATATACATACACATTTCAACGTATACATACATATACATACACAGTCATATGCATATATACACATGTACATGTCCATACTTGATGTCTTCATCCATCCATTCTCGTCGCCACCCCCGCCACACACGAAATAGCATTTCCCCCTCCCCAAGCGAGGTAGCGCCAGAAGACAAAAATGCCTCGTTCATTGTACGGGTTCGATGCCGTGTCCCAGCCTCGTTCACTGTACGGGTTCGATGCCGTGTCCCAGGCTCGATGCACAACTTGTTAGTCAAATATTTGTATTTTGCTTTTTCAATTAGTATGTATATATGAGTGTTTGTTTTCGTCTGCGTATGTATTTGTTTATGTGTTGACGTGTGTGTGTGTGTGTGTGTGTGTGTGTGTGTGTGTGTGTGTGTGTGTGTGTGTGTTATGCGTTTGTGTCTTTGTGTACGTCTCTATGTGTATGCATGCGTGTGTATGTGTTTGCATATATGTACGTTAATCCACACACGACAGTTCTTATGCTCACCTCTGGAGTCACTACGAAGAAGGATGATTTTACAGAAATGTAAAGCAAGAAATCGTTTGGGCATATATATATATATATATATATATATATATATATATATATATATATATATATATATATATATATATATATTGCATTTTGTACATCTGTTGTTTCTCCCCATCTCTCTCTCCACACTGCAATAATTGAAATCCGATGCGTTCGTGTGAAGTCACGGCTGGTGGGACAAATTGGCTGTTAATCTTGGCCCGGGGCGTAGATTTAGATGAATCCTATGAGAAGATTCTGGGCAAGAGATGTTAGTTTCCCCTGGTGGGGGTTTATAGCAAGAGGGAAGGGCTGTGCACTGAGAGGACGAGGGAAGGCTAGTGCCTTCCTGTAAGTTCCCCGAGAGGATGGAGGTTTGTGTGAGGTTCGGTGAGAGGATGTGTTGATAATGAGATTTAGCAAGAGAAACTAGTTCATGGGATTTCGTTGTAGAGGAGATTGCTGGTAAAAGATGATAATGATGATGATAACAATCGATAGTGTATTGAATATACAGGAAATGTACACAATGTATAGACAGCGGGGCTCTTAAGAGCGTCTTGAGGTAGGCAAGTTAAACAGACAGACAGTCAGTCTTTATATACACAAGCTGAGGTGGCAATCTGTACCGAAGTTGAGGAAAATGTTGTGATAATGTCAGCGGCTCAGACCGAGGAAGTAACTTTGAGATTACCTTTTATAGGGAGAGATAATTTGGGGTTATATTATGAAGACTAATTTTTTTAGTCGACGTTTTTACTACTGATCTGACACTTGATATTGACGTTTCAGTTTCATCCGAGTTTAAATGATGTTTAGATGTCATTGGTGAACTTCAGCGTAGCAAGATGCACTGAAGATAGAAAGTGCATTGCTCAGTTTACCTTTACTACGTACGTATACTTAAAGTATGCATGACCCTATCCATTGTTTATGGTGGGGAAAAAAAGAATGCTTTACCAATTGTAATAATCACACTCAAGATAACGGTGGGAAAAATAATATCCCTCCCACTACTGGACCACTAAAGTACGACCCTTGAGCACAACGATACGACCCTTGAGCACGACGGTACCCATGAGCACGACGGTACGACCCCTCAGCACGACTTCAAGACTTTTAGTTTATGGTGACGAAACTATGGAACACACACACACACACACACCCTCGGCCACACGAAACTGTGGGACACGAAAGTGTAGAACGTGCGTGCCCAGTGTGTGGCTGCCCTGCACCCCGGCAGCGCCACACGCCACTACCACTAGAGGGATTACTGCTGTACTTCCTCTCCTCCTCACGAATCCCTCTCCGCCATTATTTTGGGGAATTGGCTTTTCTAAGTCAATTTTCCTGCGCCATAAGTTCCACTGTCCCCGGAGCGTTGCTGAGGGGGAGGCAGCCAAGGACCCAGCGCCACCACACACCCCACACACTAGCTAGAACTGTGGTACAGAGAGACCGGGTGGGTCTGCATCACAAGCCTGGGAGACGTGAGAGAGGAAAGAGTAGGGAATTATAATACAGACCGATGACACAATGCTGAAATAAGTAGGAACTGTGGCTTTTGGTTACCGAAGTAACTGGAAGGGGCAAACATGCTTGCTCTGGTAAACCGTGATGTGGGACTGATTACGGTGAGTGATAAGGAAATATGACACATCTCGCATGGCCACAGCAAGGAACCTGAATACACCGTCTTGGTTCCCAGGTAGCCTTCTGGAACTTTATTGGCCATCAGCAACTCTCCCTTCGTCTTAGCTTGTCTCTCTCGATTCTGCAGACTATTGGTTTAGATATTGATATTATTTTAGAATTGTTCTCTTGCCATAGCTACCAAATCATTTCATGCACATGTCCCATGAAAAAGATTATATATATATATATATATATATATATATATATATATATATACACTAATGTGCATGTATAGCCAAGACCTCCAGCAGCCTCTCCAGTGTACGTGTCATCCTTTCGACGTGAAACTTCCATTTTGCCCAGCCATCACTCCTGGCTACCGCCTCTTACCGCACCTCTCCACGACGCCCCTGACAATTTATTTCCCCCCTTCCTGCTTCCCTCGTCACCTGGAAAGCATCAGGGAAACATACCACACACTTTACAAGCGGAGAGAGGAGCGTAAAAGAAGCCTTGCCTCGTCCAACTCCATCACAGCCATCTTATGTCAAGGCTCCGGGATGTCTCCTCTCATTCCCCCGTCCAGTTAACAGCGTCTTCGGCGCGGAACTTGTGGCAAGTGTGTTGTGCGTCCTCCACTACACGACCAGTTGAATGTAAATGTCTTGTTCCCCGCGGGTGGCGTCGTGTGTGTGTATACCCACACTTAGTGGTCTCCATCAGGGAAGTCTTCTCCTCCTTTCGGCAGGCACTTCACCACAAGGTTCCTGGCTCTTCTGATGTCGAGTAATTCTCTTCCTGGTGGCTTCTATTCTTTCTTTTTTTCCCCCCTTTTCTTCCCGTCTCTAAACTCGTGTTTCGTATTTCCTCCCCGAAATTTGTGTTTAAGATTTTTTTTTTTTCCCTCAGCGAGTAGGTCTCTCTCCTTGGCAAAAATTTCTGTTCGCTGCTTTTTTTTTTTTTTTTTTTTTAGATTTTTCCCAACATTTTTACAGTTATTTAGTAATGTGTGGACGGTTTGAGCATTTCTGTGTCATCTTTCCTTTAACAGCATTAAGGCACCGATGTTTCTCGGCGAGCTTGGGGCTTAAAATGATAGTGTGGTATGTTCATTTGTTCTCTGTGAATGGTTTGGACTCTGGAGGTGTCTGTTTGTGTGTGTGTGTGTGTGTGTGTGTGTGTGTGTGTCTGTGCGTGTACTGATTGGTGAACATATACTGTGTGTCTGTGCGTATAACTACGTATATATGTATATTCGTGTGTATATTTTTGTCCTTGTTGTGTATGTATTCCTTTGTTGGTGTATGTGAATGCGTGTGTGTGTGTGTGTGTGTGTGTGTGTGTGTGTGTGTGCACATGGATATCTTTGTGTTCGTGTGTACGTATGTGTGTACGCGTGTCACTCATCCACACCAGCATCCACCACCACAGGTGTTATTAAGACTGCTTCACCCAGACCATGTTAAACACAGTGTGGCGGAACGAGGAACGAGAGAGAGGGGGGAAAAAAAGAATTTAATCCAGTTGTTTGGTTCTGACTGCCAGAGAGATACCCTCTACTGTTGGTGGCTCTGTGAAAAAGAGTCACTTCGAGTCCAGCTTCAGTTTTTATTTAACAAGGTTTGTGCCCAGTTGGTGCCGTACCATGCCTGACACACGGGATTTCAACGATGAGAGAGTCACACCAGAATTACTTTATATATATATATATATATATATATATATATATATATATATATATATATATATATATATATATTGGAAAGGATCACAATTTTGCGCGTGATCAAGATATTCCTATGAGTCCACGGGGAAAATGAAACATAGACTCATAGGAATCAAATTGCGTAGAGAAGTATAAACGGAAAGACAGGATGTCAGAGAAAGGTGCAAGATGGTTAATATAGGGCAAGAACTTGAGGTGGAGAAACTATTCAGTATTTTTAGGGAGAATTACAAGAATTCTAGAAGGAAAGAAATAAGGGCGATAGTACAAGGGAGCAAATTGGAATTCAGTGAAGGCGTAAAAATGGGAGTTATACACGAATGGGAAGTGGAAGTGCGAATATTAAAGTATTGAAGTGTTGAAGTGGTCGAGAAGATGGAGTTCGATAGGGTTTTGTCAGCATCGTGATCAAAGTGAGAGGTTAGGAAATAATGACTTGGTATAAACAAGAAATAGATATAAACTATTGCGAAAATAAAGCGCAAAGCAGCTATTTGAATGTATTCGCAGTGAATATTATTAAAAAAAGAGGTGAACATGCAATGTATTGCGAGCGATGAAGTGGATTAATAGTAAATTAAATTCTGTACGGCTTGGCATGAGATTGGCGGAATGCATACTCTGTTGCCATTTGCCAAAGCAAATGGATAAGAGTGAGCAAATACAAGTATTAGTTGTTGTGTTTTTAAATTATGGACGGTATTGATTGGTAGGGCTCCGGCAGTAACGACATCAGATTTAGGAAACAACGGTTCAGAAGTGGGAGGAGTGATTCCGTTTTTACTAAATTTGAAGAGTAGTTTGAGTAACTTAAATGCAAATGTGTATTAAATAGAGAAATAAGACGATAGGCATATGAAGATTATACGATGCTCTGTGGAAGATAGAAATAATGTGGGAAGATAGTTGAGAAGCAGTAAAGAATTATTGACGAGGACTTAAGCACTGTGAACGTGTGTACGAAGTGAAATGTTTCCATGTAGAGGTTTGCGCAAGGGATGTGTGATATCCACTGGTTGTTAAATTGTTTAGAGATAGGTTTTAGGGGAGGTAATCAAGTATCCTGGAAGAGGGCAGTCTAACATAAGTCTGGGTTTGGGATGAGAGCTTGGGAAGTGCGTCAGTTTTTTCCTATATACAGCCATTGGCTTTCCAGTCAAACTGCAAGCTGCTGTGACTGCCTTTGGACAAGTGTGTAGCAAATTAAGAACATGTGTGATGCAAGTTATATTAGCTAGCATGTTGGTTGAGGTCCCATCATTGCGTCGTTTTAAAGATTCGCAAAACACTTGACCCGGAGTGCATAATTCACACTGGGAGTGGATCCAGCGACTACCATAGGACTGGCATAGTGGGAGCGGGCGAATTTCGAGCCTTGAAAAATGCGTTGTAACGCGAGACATTATCTCGCAAGCAAAAATGGGTATGTTTGAGGGAATGGTGGTTCCAACAATGTTGTATGGTTGCGAGGCGTGGCTATGGATAGAGTTGTGCGCAGGAGGATGGATGTGCTGGAAATGAGATGTTTGAGGACAATGTGTGGTGTGAGGTGGTTTGATCGAGTAAGTAACGTAAGGGTAAGAGAGATGTGTGGAAATAAAAAGAGCGTGGTTGAGAGAGCAGAAGAGGGTGTTTTGAAATGGTTTGGGCACATGGAGAGAATGAGTGAGGAAAGATTGACCAAGAGGATATATGTGTCGGAGGTGGAGGGAACGAGGAGAAGAGGGAGACCAAATTGGAGGTGGAAAGATGGAGTGAAAAAGATTTTGTGTGATCGGGGCCTGAACATGCAGGAGGGTGAAAGGAGGGCAAGGAATAGAGTGAATTGGAGCGATGTGGTATACAGGGGTTGACGTGCTGTCAGTGGATTGAATCAAGGCATGTGAAGCGTCTGGGGTAAACCATGGAAAGCTGTGTAGGTATGTATATTTGCGTGTGTGGACGTGTGTATGTACATGTGTATGGGGGGGGGGGGTTGGGCCATTTCTTTCGTCTGTTTCCTTGCGCTACCTCGCAAACGCGGGAGACAGCGACAAAGTATAAAAAAAAAAAAAAAAAAAAAAATATATATATATATATATATATATATATATATATATATATTAATCTATGGAGTGTCTCATTCCTCTTGGGATTTAATTAACAGTGGGGCGAGTAAAACGAATGAATTATCAGCAGTACCGGAGATGAGAGCTAGGAAAAAAGATTAATGTTGTTACGTATGCAAATGATCACATAACATAAAAATTCCCACAGATGTGTTCGGGATATGCGAGGAATGTAGCGTGTTTCTTTTTTTTTCTTTTTTTTTCCCCACAGCATCCTGTCTAGTGCGACAAAGTTTTCCAGTTTTGCTTTCCCTCCATGTCCTGGAATTACTAAGATGAAAAAGAAACAAAATGAGAATTTTTCAGAATCATCACATTCGGTGTGACGTACAGAAAACTGTCTAATTTTACTGACTCTGCGCAACACTGACGGAATGGGACAGTGCCTCGAATTATTACAAGACAAGTGGATGAACAAGATAGCTGGAACAGACATATGAGATGGTTTCGACCCCTGGACGTTGTAAGCGCCAACCTAGCTATTCATATCCCCTCGGGGCAGGTTGATAAATAGATACCTGGCTTATATATATATATATATATATATATATATATATATATATATATATATATATATATATATATATATATATATATATATATATATATTATAAAACAAAATCAAAACAAATGCCCAATGATTGGCGAGCGATGAAGGTGGCATTCAAATGCATCCCACACCACCATCTTAAATTCCTGTACGTCTTTGTCAATTAATAGAATAAGTTACGAGGCAAATATCTCTTTTGACATGTATTTGGCCAAATATAAACTTCTCGCCGCTCATGAAAAACAGAGGAAATACATTCGCCCTGCGTTGCGTGTTTGTTTACGAATGTGCGTCACCCATGTGTGATGGTGGAGCGTTCCCGGAAGACTCGAACCATTACTGTTTTACTTGTTTACCAACGGCCTTGACTGGGACGGTTCTTCCTTTTTCACTAAAACAATATTGCAGAGGCTTCAGGTTTCAGTGCCTATGAATGCTCGTGTCTCCGATCAACAAATAGAAGGAAATAAACAAGCTTCATAGGACGTCCCCAACTTTTCCCCATAGATGATGGGAGACTAGCAAACCTTAATGGGGAAAATGTGACTCCCGACGAAAGTATAGATTAAAGGGGCGAACGTACCTACACCGTGCAAGGTGTTTCACGAATTGTCTTTGCAAATGTCATCCTTGTCCTAAGGGTTATGACGCGAAGTGACATATCATTATAAAAAGACACTTTGATAACAGGTTTCAGAATACACCTTTGGGGGGGACGTGTCTCTGTCTCATCCGTGGGTGTCAGCACTGTTCTCCAACCATATTTCTCTGGTGCTCTCATGGCCTCTCCTGCTCCTCTCGCTCCCTCTTCCTTACCTTTCTTCACCATTGTGTTTCCAGGTCCACCACCCACTCTCTCCTCACCTGCCTCCCCCTCACTTCCTCTTCTTCCATATTACCCCAGGTCCTCCTGCTGCTTTCCCTTATATTCCTGCCTCGCTCTGGTCCGCCCTACTCTTCCTCTTCGCTTCCTTTCTTTAAGAGGCTTCCTCATCCTCCTCTTCCCTCGATCGTCCACTAATCCCCACCCCACGCCCCCGCCTCTTCCCGCCCTCACATACTGGCCCTCCACTGCCCTGAGACCCCTCCCACTCTCCCTCACACACCAGAACTCCAACGCCGTCTGTATACGCGAGAGCAACTCGCTCTCAGAAGCGACTGTGATGAAGAAGAATTGTTCCCAAACTTTTTCAACTCGGCTCAAACTAATGGCGTCGACCGAGGTCTACGAGGTCAATAAGACAGCGCCTACCAGTGAGGTTGCTCTAGGTTCACATGCACACATAATCCAAGTATGAAGATCGACCTTATTTCTTCCTCTTGGTTTCAACGACCGCACGCCTCGTCGGGCCTAGGGCGAATCACACTTGTTAGTGTCTGGAACATGAAAGACGTGATCTGTTAAACTAACGATAGAAGTAGGCTGTAGATTACTGTGTGTAAGCCATGGATATTTCTCGCTTTTTTGCACCTGGTGAGGTTTAGCCTATCGCTTTGCCTCAACTCTTTTCCGTCTATTGGCGATACATCTTCGCCAAGGGTGATTTTTCACTCTCGGTCCAACCACTTGCAGATGGAGTCCCGCGTTAGTGAGGTAGAAATATATATATATATATATATATATATATATATATATATATATATATATATATATATATGAGTGATATCGTTTGTTCCTTAGAGCCCATTTCAAATTAGATACACATTGAACACGTGTCCGTAAACCTGACAAATTAAGGAACAATAACGTTTTCCGCAGCGGTGGAAAACTTCCTGCATCACCACACTACTCTGCGTTAAGCTCCTGCCGAGGCAGTTCTTGGGGTCGTTCTATCGGGAAGCCATCACTGGCGCCTTCAGCGAGGAACATAACAGGGGCTGGGCGGGCGCGGGGGGGGTGGTGAGTGTTGCTCACGGCCTCACAGCTGCTCCTGCTGGGGGTGTGGGGAGGGGGTCTTGGTGGTCTGGACATTGAACTTAGAATTACATTTGCTGGTCGTGTGAACAGAATTACATTTGCTGGTCGTGTGAACATTTCTTCCTCCCACTTCGTCTCCCATAACGAAAGCCTTCAGCAGCTCGTCGTTCGAACTTTCCCAAAGATCTTTTTGAGTCCACTTAGACTCCGCGAACGGGAAATCCTCCAGACCTCAGACATAAGCTTGTGAAACAGAGACGATTATTCTTAGCATAGAACCAGTAGTGCTCAGGCGCCCTGTAGGTAATACTTCCAGTCATACCCCGTCAAGAGGTTGGAGTGAGCGAGGAGGTACGATACAGCGCAGAGTTCCCTGCATGTCGACAGCGCAGTCACTAAACCAGCTAGGCTACCTCCACTGTTTACAATGTTTCTTCATTACCCCACAGTGGGTCCCCGTGGTATTGAAAATGTCTCCTCTGCACCCGTTACGGCACACTGTGCAACGGAAAACAGTTTATTTAATTTCCTCAAGAGCAGGTTTTACAGACCAAGAAGAAACTCGCATTTCTCGTTTTAAAACCGAGCTTCGCCACCAGCCTGCACCGCCAAGTTTAGAATTTCTATAAAAGTTTCCTTATCATTCAATGGTATACTTATAATTCATGGGTGTTCACGTCTGTCCTGTCACAGTTAGGCTGAGTTATCTATCAGTTCAAAGCTTTCAGCAAAGTGCATTAGCATGGTGTGGTATCCTCCTCAAATTCACATACACCTCTCTCTTTCTCATCTTTCTTAAATCAACAGACTTTTTTCTTCCAGTAACAGTTAAACTTTCTCCTTCATTCTCGACAACACTGCTGCATTAATTCTGGACTAATTATTTCCGAGTAATTAGTTCGGTTAAGAGTCTTGAGATAAAGATCATAATGATATCAGCGAAATGTTTCGTTCCACACAAGTCCAAGATACAAAAGAAGCCTTCTTAAGCCACTGTAAATGAAGAAAATACTAAAGGCCTCTGTCGTTTTGTCTGGGATATATATATATATATATATATATATATATATATATATATATATATATATATATATATATATATATATATTTATATATATATATATATATATATATATATATATATATATATATATATATATATATATATATATATATATAGTTACTTCATATTCAAAATCTCCGTTGCCTTTACATTGCCTCGGCTGTTCATAGTTCTCAATCTGCTCCTAAGATGCAATTACACTTTGGGATGCACGTAGCGCTACTGCTCCGGCTTTATGTCTTCAAGACGTGCCTGGTGTGTGGGCGTGTGTGTGAGGTGGAGGAGGGAACTCCTGGCGGAGGGATCTGTAACTAGTAATTCTGTTGTTTCATTTCCTACCTTCGCTTCTATCGGATATATACATTTTATTCTCCCCTTCTGTATTCCTGAAACTAAAAATGTCTCTAAATGCCTCTTATATTTTTGATAGGAACTCACGAAATTATCAGTGTATACCTTTGGGTAAATTAATAACCTTGCTTAGTGGGAGTGTTCCCAGCTAGCGTTCCCAGGCGCAGGCTGCGACCGAGTTTGAGGTCGGAATGGGTTACACATCTCCCGCGGCAGTTTACATGCGCCAGATGACTCGCTGGTTAATTAGTTTACCAGGAGGTCGAGTCCGGACAGTAGTAGGTCAAGGCTCAAGGAGGCTTCATAAAGTGTTGCGCTGCTGTTATTGTAATATTCATAGACACCAGAGGCTGGCTGGGTACCTTGTGAAGACGGAGAAATGCTAATACTCTCTCTCTCTCTCTCTCTCTCTCTCTCTCTCTCTCTCTCTCTCTCTCTCTCTCTCTCTCTCTCTCTCTCTCTCTCTCTCTCTCTCTCCTGCATTGGTGTGTGTGTATGTGTGTGTGCCTTAGAGCCATATACATAAATGAATATTACACTAGACGTTGTATTTCACAGAAATGGTTGTACATTATACATTTTTTTTATTCTTTCTACCTTAGTAGCATTTACATAGTTTTCAATGCATTTTCCTGTCCTTTTCAGGGAACATTAAATCTCTTGAGCTGTCTTCTCTTGCTCAAAGGAAGATCTACGGATCTTGGAAGAGGGAAATCACTCGTCAGGCCAGACTGGGACACACGATTGTTTGATAATGACCCTCATCAATCTTGAGGTAATCAGGAGGGTGATTTGCAACAGAGGAGATAGAGAGAGAGAGGAGTAGGAGGCCGCAAGGAGCTCCAGAACTCTTCATTATCTTCTGCGTTACGTAAGGACGGTTAGGGACACATAATTTCATTCTCGGAGTCTGGGCTGCCAGAGGAGAGAGAGAGAGAGAGAGAGAGAGAGAGAGAGAGAGAGAGAGAGAGAGAGAGAGAGAGGGCGTCTTCAGTCAATGACTTCGAAAGAATTTCTTTCTCCAGGGCGCGATCTTTTATGGTAGACATTTTCTTAGTCTTCGGCGCGCGATGGATTGTTCACTGTGAACGAGTAATCTAGATATCTCAGAGTCTGAAGACTTCACAAGGGTTTTTTTTTTCCTATACAGTGAATGAGACAAAATGTCTTTTTAAAGGTTAAGTAAACGAGATGGTTTTGATCGACGGTGTTGTGGCCGTAACAGGTAAAACCCGGAGTGGTATATGGACAGCACAGCCGTCATTTTGACACTCGATTTATGTGACACCTGCTCCTCGTGATGAATGGCATGTATGACACCAGACCAATGTCACGGCATGCCCGCATGACACCTGTGTCGCGTGACAACCCTTTCGCCAGCTGGTGTTGCCAGCGATGGGTCACATTATGCCATTCAGGTATGGTCGCTGTGTTTACATAACCAGTCCTATAAATCATTTTTTTTTTTTCTATCTTCTCAGGTTTGTCTTTGGAATCCGGCTTCCTTAACACAACGTCCGAGTAAATTTCCCCCTAAACTTGGAACTTAATATGGGACGCTTTGAGGAAAAAGATTATCACGAACGTAATTACTTGACAGTCAGCAGTTCCTCCTTAATTTCCCTGAAGACGCTGGTCAAGACTCGAGGAATTATTGGCCTCGGTTTGTTGAGCAATTTTTGCACGTATTTGTATTGTCACCAACGTCAGTTGTCCTCAGCCCAGGGAACATCTGCTGCAGCCTGTCTAGTGGAGGACCTTCGTTCTCAAATACAAGGAAACACCTGTAACGTCTTTTTCGGGCACCGCGCCTCAGCTGGACGACTCAAGCGACGCGCTCGGCGCTCCTTAAAAGTTTCGATCTTTGCATGATTCAGTTGACAACAGACCCCGTCTCCCCCCACACTCCTATCCAGTCTCTCATATCTCTTTCGGTTCCTCTAGCTTCTGGGTCACCTAATCGCGTATATTCAAATGTATAAAGGTTCACAAAGAGCCTTTGATATCTTGTTTTCTCTCTCTTTCTGTTCACGGAGATACATAACATGAGATCAAACTTATTCTGACGAATTACTGGCCCTTCAGAACCTTTCGTGGATCCAGCGACGTGTTTTAGATAGGCATTTCAAATTCTGACGTGGTGACAGGTGTGATCTTCGCGGTAAAAGATTGGTCGCTTCGGTAGCATTGGCTGTTTTGCATACAGGTTTTCCCGAGCGTTTCACGCTCCTCTCCGAAAGTAACAAATGTATGACAGAATAAGATATGACGCTGGAAGAGGCAAACGGCTCTGATCGTCCTCCTGTCAAGCTTACTGTAATATCTTCTACGTTGCCTGGCTATAAAGCATCAAGAGCATTTCCCTTCATCAGAGGAATTTCCTCCGAATGTATGTTGTTATTGATGGGGATTTTTCTGTCGTGTTCCATAAAGCGTCACATTTTACGGTATGAATAATTCACTCATTGCTGACACACTTTGCACAACCCATGATTTAGGAATGAAATATTGACGATTCTTTTGATGGACAATGTTTTGTGAGTGTTCCAAAACATGCAGAAACTACACGTTACTGATTTCTTGCGCTCTGGGAATTGGTGAACCAAAATGTATAGTTTGTGTGGTCTTTGTTTGCCTTCAGTTGTGGTGCAGTTGTGGTCCCTGTGTAGCTACAGTTGTGGTGAAGAAATATGAATAGCCACTGATGGTTATGAGAGTGTGATCCTCTGTGGTTGTGGTAGTAAATACAGGAATATGTGTCGACGCTGTGTGGTTACGCTTATGGCATTGTGGTCTTGATGTGGCTACAGTGGTAGTTAGGTTACGTTTATGGCATGAATGTATACGCGGTCTTTATGTGGCTACAGTGGTAGTTAGGCTACGTTTATGGCATGAATGTATACGTGGTCTTTATGTGGCTACAGTGGTAGTTAGGCTACGTTTATGGCATGAATGTATACGTGGTCTTTATGTGGCTACAGTGGTAGTTAGGCTACGTTTATGGCATGAATGTATACGTGGTCTTTATGTGGCTACAGTGGTAGTTAGGCTACGTTTATGGCATGAATGTATACGCGGTCTTTATGTGGCTACAGTGGTAGTTAGGCTACGTTTATGGCATGAATGTGTACGTGGTCTTTATGTGGCTACAGTGGTAGTTAGGCTACGTTTATGGCATGAATGTGTACGTGGTCTTTATATGGCTATATGGTTGCTGCAGCTATAAGGGTGCGTTACCCTTTGTAGTGTTAAGGTCTGTGGTCCCTCTGTAGTACCTTTTGTGCTATATACCTATGTGGTCCCTGTATGGTACGTACTTGTGTGGTGCCTGTGTGGTATCTGTGATCACAGTGTTTTCTAAATATACTTTTATCTACTGTAGACTGTCATACGAAAGAGTAAGTAAAAGAAGTTCTTTAAAAACTCGGGAGATAGCAGTTCAGGCGTCGGTGATTTAAGAGAGAAAAAAAGTTCGAGAATGGAAGACCTTTTGACTCGTATTCGAGGAGGCGGAACAAAGCTAAACAGACCAATATAAACGTTCATTCAGAATGCAAAAAAAAAAAAAAAAAAAAAAAAAAATAAAAAAGCTGGTGAGAGTTGGCCGTCACAAAGAGTGGGAGAAAAATGGCTGAGTAAACAAGGTGGGATTACTGAGGGCAAGAAAGCAAGGAGGGAGGAAGAAAGGTGAGTGTCGTCAGGCACAAACTACCACAGTGTTTTTACAAGAGCTGTTGCTTGAGGACCAGAGGCCAAGTGGACTTGTATGTGAGAGCGCGAGAGACGATCATCGCTGGAGACTCCGTCAGACGGTGGATATATGACCAGAGTGAGGGAAGGGAGCACACTGCCTCACTGCAGGAGGTCCTTCTAGTGTGGGAGAGACAGTCAAATTGCAGGACACTCCCCTCAGACTGCGGAAGACATAGCCAGGCTGCGGAGGTGTGTCGCATCTTTTAAGGTAAGGAACTTCAGTCGTCGTGCGGGTACAGATAGCGTGGGACGTTCGAAGAAAGATGATACTGCCGTTCGATTCGTTCCCAAGTGTAACATGGGCCACTCTGTCGCGTCACAGGACTAGGGGTGACGCTTCTGTGGCCTGAGCGAAACGATCTCGTTGTAAACAGTAGAAGAGGACAACGGTCTGGCGAATGACAGTAACATTTTGTACTCCGGTCCGGCATTGGTTCACATCCAGTTTGAAAAGTAAAGTGAACGCTGGCCCGCAGTTTCAACATTCCACCGCGTCAAAGGCAGTGACTGGCCGCTGTCCAAGCACTTCTCAATAAAAGTTTCCCCCCTTTTTTTAACGTTTACACCCTCATGATATTTTGTCATTGCATATTTTTGCTCGTGGTGCCTCAATTATGCGTTTGTAGTTCGGCTGTTTCATTTTTTCTCACCTCACCTCAGTGTCATGAAACATTTTAGGAGATAATTTGATACAGCTTTTATCATCGAAGTGACCCTAAGGCGTACCTGTAGCTAGGTGATCTGATATCTATCGTTTTGTAATTTATTGGACCATGGATTTTATGTCTGATATATATTAAAGTTTCTTGTCTCTGTGTTCTTGATAATCTCGACATGTTCCTCAATGAAATCCGGCCGTCAAGTCACACCAGTGGGGAACACACTGAAATACACCTCACTGAATTTCAACATTCTACTAATTTCTCTTGACTACGATATGAATTGCTCCGAGCCTCGGAAGCTTTCTAGAGAGGGAGGGGGTTGCTCTGGCGTCTTCTTAGTGCCCTTATGATTATCTGCATCATGAGTCTATGCTGATGTTGACAGGGAATTTCGATCCATAATGTGTTTCTTGGTATCACAGGAGGAAATACATCATCTACATTGTCTTCAACCTTCGTCTGAATCGTTGAATTACCTGCTTTCTCATTTCGTTATCCGTTGTAACAATAGATTTTGCTTTACGTTTTAAAAGAAATCTTGAATCGATTAGTTAATGAATTCCATGCCTTTTCTTTTTTATTTTTGGATGATCTTTTCTTTTTCTGATACCATCTTAAAGCCTTTTAGTTATTCATCTCTCGTTTTCTCTTTAGAGAGAGCCACCATGTGTGTTCGCCTGACATGTCTTTGACAGTTGTGATTCTTGTTTTCTTATTCTTTAGACTTTTACCATATTGGCTCATTCACCACAAAACAGGAATTCTCCTCTTTCCAAACTTGCATTTTACGATTTTATGTATGGTTGGTGACCGTCGGCCCATTTTCTGACCTCGAATCTCAGCCGGGGAGGAGAAAGCTTCCCTCCTTGCACTTCCAGCCGCAGGTACTGGGGACCTCCTACTCTCCTCTCCAGCCTTGACCCCTCAGCGCCCAGCTCGACCTCCAGTTTCTCCATATGACGATGCCTCCTCCCCTTCCCTCCCATCACAGATTAAAGGTGTGTCTGTGGCAGAGAGATAAGAAAACGGGCAGCAGGGGGTCCCTCCTGTTGATGGCGGGATGTCTCGTCCCGCAGCCCAGTGTGGTCATTACCGGCGGGAGTCCTTCAGTCCTGCATCCCCTTCTCGGAGGCCCGTCACCCGCACGGTGGCACAGGAGGAAGGAAGGAAGAGGTAGAAAATGGCAGCAAAATGTGAGGAGCGTCCGACTACATCACTAACGAACGGATGTACGATCGACCACCCTGAGGCAAAGGCTTCGATCGCTTTGTGGGTTAGGTCGAGGAGGCGAGTGTGAGTAAGCGACTGTCACACTGGCAGGTGAGGAGGCCCTCTGAGTTAGTTCCCGAGGGTTCATTCCAGTCACGCCTCTACACGCCCTACCTACGTGACTTCCTGGTGTGTGTACATCTCAGGAAAAGACTTTAAGATGCGATAGATCTTCGACCGAAGGCGTTTGATCAAGCTCAGAGTGAGTGAGCTACAATTTACGAAGAATAAGTGGAAATCAGTTATGAATATCAAATAAGGGCCATTATGACTTTACATGATCATAGTCATATTCAATTACGTGTAAACGATGATTTAGGTGATAGGATGATGCCAGTTTGTGATGGTTAATCGACGCATGTGAGACGTGATAGTGGAAGCGACGATGCTGCATCGAAGGAACTTATACGAATACCATTTTCTCCTTCTTGACCTACGGGATTAAAAGGCTGAGGATCATCGACGTAAAGGATCATCTTTTGCCATTCCCTTACGCCCCGAGAATAGGGTTCTGTTTATCAGGCGCGGCGCATACAACACGACGGTCTTAAAGAGTTCGTCCCAGACGCGACGGGTCTGGCCTTGAGAGAAGCCTCTCGGTGAACTCTCTTGACTGTTTAGTTTTACCAGAAGCAACGATCTGGGGCGTCTCGCGTCGCACGCCAGATGAGACGACCGAGGAACAACAGGACATGACACCTGTTACGTAGCTAATAGTGGTCGTGGTGGTGACTCTAGCAATCATGGCGGTGATGATGGTAGCAGGTGGTGTTAGTGGTGGCAGTGATGACGGTGGCGAGCTCTCGCTGATTTTCACTGCCCGCCATGGAGGATGGGAACAGTGAGAATCATATACTACCGTACACTACCCCTCAGAGTCAGTATGAACAGGGGTACATAGCGAATGGTGATATCCTTCCTGTTACTTGGCACCAGATGAATAAGCTACGTAATATATATGTAGATCACTGGGCCTGAGTTTAGCTAAACTTAGCAAAATCTCACATCTTGGTGAGTGTTGGCGAAACGAGAATGTTTAGCAGACTTACTGTTTGTGTGAATTCTGCCAAGTTTGGTTTATGAAATTGCAACGGGATATGCATATTCATGAGGTCCGTGACAAGTGTGTAAATGAATTTGAGAGCAGAACCTCACCTTTACACTCCCAGACACAAAGTTAGGAAGCAGACTGGCAGGCAAGCGAATGGGTAGGCTGGCTAGATAGATTGGTCCCTAAAGCATCGCTACTTGATGAATAGAACGATACACATCAAGACAGTGCCTGAGATTCAGGTTCTCTTCCGTCTTGTTCGTACTGTTGTACCATATTCACAACTATTCAAGTTCGTACGATTGAAAGAAAAAAAAAAAGTGTCCTTCAGGGAGATCTTTAAAAAAAAAAAAAAAAGGATCTAGGTAATTCTCATACCTTATTTATCTTAGCTACCTCGACGTGCCTTGATAAAAGAGTGTTCCTGATTCCTTAAGCATAAGTCCTGAGTCCCTATCAAGAGTATGGCCTTCAGTCTTAAGAGTCCTTGTATGTTCATCATCATCATGACTGACCTGACCACGATGTCAGTAATTCAGTCCAGACATGGTCATCCCTGCATGCCTTCAAGCGTAGACTTATTCATCAAACCGTAGGAGCAGTGGGTATGAGTAACCAGGACAACAAAACTATAATGAGAAGCTGTCTGACAAAGATAACAAAGCGAGTCTTGACTCACCAAGATGACAAAAGCAACCTAAGTAACTCATAAGCAACAGCACCAGCAGCTGTGTAGATTGGGGCCAAGCCAGACTCGCCACAACAGAGGGATCAGACTAAGCAGGACTTTTCGTTGGGCGCGTATAGAAGAACGAACCCTCAACCCTGGCGTGCCAACATCCTAGCTCACACGGTCCCATGAGGCCGCTGTCTCTTGCTCCGGTCTCGCACGCTCCTTATCTTCTGACATTTTTGCACAAGTTATGCTTCCATCACCAGCATATATATTGCACATCACCAGTTCTGAGGAGGAGCAGCAGTTTCTCCGCCTCTCTGTGTGGAAGACTTATTTTTTTTCCTTCTTTCTCCCCGTCGACTCTCCTCACATCACGGGGGAGACACAGAGAGCACCTCCCGCTGATAGAACCCGCTACATTTTTCACTCCCGTCTTAAAATTCTGCGAAGTCTAATCAGGAAAATCCTTCAGATGTCTCGAAAAAAAAGAAAAACTAATAAAAGGAAAACACGCGTTATCTTTGTTACGGGGTTACATGAAAACGTTAGAAAAATATGTCAACAAAACTAAGCGTATGCAATGCCCTTGCGAATGATGGATTCGTCCACAAACATGAAGATCATAGCGAAGATTCGGAGGAATAAACAGAGTGACATTCACGATGCGCGAAGGTAAGAGAAAGAATAGACGAAAGAGTGACTAGGATGAGGGAGGATAAGAAGAATACAAAGAGCAGTTTTGTTGGACAGTGAAGAATGGCTGCTGTTAAGACGTGAATGACCCGTCGAGGGCGGGGGCAGTGCTGGGCGGTGGGGTTGAAGGAGCTGGAAGAGTGTGAGAGGAGGCGGGTGAGGTGGGGGAGAGTATGGGAGGTGGGGGTTTAGGGTGGGGGTGGTAGAGCGCGCTTTATGAATTATTTCAGAGGCTTCCGAGAACAGATGTGTGTGGCAGTGCGTGCAGGTGCCTAGCCATGTATACTTATGTATTCATGTGTGTTATGGTGAAGCCATGAACACGCTTTTATGTTCGTGATGGTGTGTATATCCATGAATGCCTGTGGTGTATATGTCTGTCTGTCGGTGTCTGCGAAAATTCCAGCTGCCTCGTAATATTGAAACAAGACACAGAAATGGTTCGGAACTTCTTTGACACATACTATACGTATTTCAATTTGTTTTCCTTTAAAGAAAAAAAAAAAGAGAAAGAAAAATGATCGTTTGTCCTCCGCCTCGACGTTGTGGTGAGAGCAGAAGGATGACTGGCTCTCTCTCAGACCTTCGTTCTGTTTCACTTCGACTGTTTAGTTCAGAGACGACCTACGTAATACTCTGAACTTCGAAGCGACGCTTTCGAGCTCCCTGGAATCTGTATTTCCAGTAGAGGAAGGTTTTCTTTGGGAAGGTGTCTGCCGGAGTTCATGGTTATGTGAAGGTGAACGTTCGGTAACTACTAGTTCGCTGTGTGTTGGATAAGAGGTAATCATGGCTGGAGTGAAAACTTGGGCATTTTCCTCTGTGTCTTCACAGGTCCCCATTACTCCCTTCGCTCCAGGTGTTGTGGACGTTTCTTTCTTGAGCACGACGTAAGGGGCCTTTGGATACGATCACCTCACCCTTGACCTGGCCCTGACGGACTAGAAGTCTAAGGCCAGGTTAACATAATGGTCCCTATGCTCAAGGTTTTTAACAAAGTGATCGGTTAATCTACTGCAGATCACGCACGTCCAGGCTATAAGCTAAAGTTGCGAGATCTCACGCATTTTCAGATGCCAAAAGTGTGACATATAAGGTCTTTCTCTGGTCGGCAGTTTCAGTAATGGAATCAGGACCCGCAACGCCATACACTGTTACCATTAACACTTGTCATCAACACACATCTTTCAACACTCGTGTAGGTTCCACCCCCCCCCCCCCCCAACCCCCACGTAGAGAGACAGACCTGCAAGAACATAATTTGAGGCAAGGACGCCATAGCGAAAACGTCGGTGTTTCAAGCATCACTTGTATTAATCGCTACCAAATTCGCTTCGCTGGAAGGACGTCTGCCAAAGGTGGATCTCAGAATCGCCCGGGTGTTGGCTGCAGCTGAACCTAAGAAAAAAAAAATATACGCAGAGGTTCTTGGCAAGATCGATACATTGTGGTACAGCATCATATCGGATATTCTTCTCTGTGTCTATCGCCTGCATGATCATTTGTTCCAGGAGGTATTCTGGAGGCTGGATCTTACGGTGGAAAATGTAGAAGACTTCCTTGCGGCTGGTAGGTTAAGGTCTGTCAGGAAAAATGTTTCTGCAGTCAGAAATTTATATATTCTTCTCCCGAGATATGTTTCTTCCACGTCTATAGATGGAAGTCCATCTTACCCTCTTACTAATGGACAGGATTACATTACGTCCACCTTACGAGCAGTAACTACCTGGAACAGATTCCATTTATGTTCATAGGTGTAACTGATATCATGATACTGGACGGTGGATGTTGGCCAACTTGGCCCGTCGTTGGCCCACTCGGCCACCGACATCAATACACCGGACGGTAGACATCGGCCAGGGGAGGGCCCCGAGCTGAGGCCAAATTGGGCCGTCCTTAGCCCGCTCAGCTGCCCTCCACCATCAACATTATACCTACCGGTAAGCGCCTGAAACTTCCCTCATATTCCGGCCAAATCCCTCCATTTTTCTCCCCGTCTCGGCCGAGATGGGGAGGGTAAACCCTGACTCTGGATGGGGGAGAATAAACCAACCCCCAACCCCCCCGCCTCAAGACGGGGAGGGTAAAATTGAATTTGATGCTCTCATAAATTTCTCTGTAACTTTCCTTGTTAGAGAAAGACATGAACGAATCACTGGATTCAACTGAGGCCCAGTATCTGTTGCCTCACACAACGGATTGTTCAAGTTTCCCCTGACAAACTTTGGCTGCCTGCGTCCGTGGCCTTGTGTGTCTGCGTGATCAACATCTTCCTCAAGCAGAAATGTTCAGAGAAGCGGGAACACCCAGAAGGCCGATGTATGTATATGATTCTCGATGACTTAAGATTAACAAGACAGGCCTTATAGATTATGTATACTAAGACAGTCATTCACTGAAGAAAAGAGGAATATATATATATAGTAGTTCCAACAATGTTGTTTGGTTGCGAGGCGTGGGCTATGGATAGAGTTGTGCGCAGGAGGATGGATGTGCTGGAAATGAGATGTTTGAGGACAATGTGTGGTGTGAGGTGGTTTGATCGAGTAAGTAACGTAAGGGTAAGAGAGATGTGTGGAAATGAAAAGAGCGTGGTTGAGAGAGCAGAAGAGGGTGTTTTGAAATGGTTTGGGCACATGGAGAGAATGAGTGAGGAAAGATTGACCAAGAGGATATATGTGTCGGAGGTGGAAGGAACGAGGAGAAGAGGGAGACCAAATTGGAGGTGGAAAGATGGAGTGAAAAGGATTTTGTGTGATCGGGGCCTGAACATGCAGGAGGGTGAAAGGAGGGCAAGGAATAGAGTGAATTGGAGCGATGTGGTATACAGGGGTTGACGTGCTGTCAGTGGATTGAATCAAGGCATGTGAAGCGTCCGGGGTAAACCATGGAAAGCTGTGTAGGTATGTATATTTGCGTGTGTGGACGTGTGTATGTACATGTGTATGGGGGGGGTTGGGCCATTTCTTTCGTCTGTTTTCCTTGTGCTACCTCGCAAACGCGGGAGACAGCGACAAAGTATAAAAAAAAAAAAAAAAAATATATATATATATATATATATATATATATATATATATATATATATATATATATATATATATATATATATATATATATATATATATTGCCATGATTGAATGGGAGGCAGTTTCTGATCGTGAAATGTATCTACGTTAACTTGTACATAAATGCTTTTGTAGTTGCTTCTGCATTTTTCATTAGCAATTATCAAAACTTCTAAGCCAATATTTCTTACTCACGGTTGTCATTATGAGTAAGAATTATAATTAAGAGAAATGTCAAGAGTTGAAATCAAACTGCGCGTTAACACTCCCTTTGCGTATGGCAAATATCAACTTCACTCCGAGTGTAGGACACAAGTCACCCTCACTCTCCCTTCGAGTGTAAGATGGGTCAACCTCACTCTCCCTTCGAGTGTAAGATGGGTCAACCTCACTCTCCCTCCTTGCGTGGGGCACAAGTCAACCTCGCTTATGAAAACACAAATGCATATTCATTCATCTGAGGTCAAATTTACTCGGTCAATGCAAGGAAAGGTTAATTACTCTTCAAAGGGACTTGTGTGAAAAAAAAAATGAATTACGTTTTTTTTTTCCTCCCACATCCAAATTGTTCAAAGGTTCGGTTTTAATTTTCCATGAATTCATTGCTCGTTTTCAAAGCTACGGGCAAGCCCTTACCCCAGTTCCCCGTTCTTCCACAGTGCGTTTTTGGTGTACGCACATCTGACGTCATCATCATCATCATCATCATCAACTATCTGTTAAGTCGTGTAATGTCTTCAGCAGCTTCCCGACCTCCTCCAGGCTGAGGAGTGAGTGCACACATGTGCCGAACACCACCACTGTACTGCCACTGACACTTCACACACACACACACACACACACACACACACACACACACACACACACACACACACCAAACAGACAAGTACGCTTACAGTGAGAGAGAGAGAGAGAGAGAGAGAGAGAGAGAGAGAGAGAGAGAGAGAGAGAGAGAGAGAGAGAGACGTAGACAGGTTAATAGATATTAGTTTATGGATAGATAAGAGCACATATTAACAGACAGATTGATAGATAGATAGATGCTGATTTAAATATGCTGTATTTGAGCGTATACGTGTAACCGTCTATATATAATAACAAAGCTGATATGCCTTATATAAAGCCTGATGGGATGTGTGTTGATTCTACCATACGAAACAAAAAGTCTTTCTCAATTCATAAAGAAATTAATCTCCAAAGAATATATCGCCAGAAATGAGGTCGGTAGCGGATGCAGTGGGAAATCACCCGTCCATTTCTTTGCTTTGTTTATTCTGACAGCTGTTAAGCTCAAATACCTGTTCGGTTTACGGAATATTTCTAGAGTTAGTCTAACCGCCCACATTCTCCGACTCATAACCAAGGGCGAGGGGACCACAAACATGTCATACCAGCATCTATATTGCACCCTCTATCGGCAGACAGATCACGTCCTTCATTCTAGTATCCGCAGTGTAAGAGACAGGACTCGGCGTTAATGGCTTTTCTTGTAAGCTCACTCATTCAACTTTCAGTCGAGAGAAGAAATGACTCATAAAACCCTAGGAAATACTTATTATCCTCTCGAGATTCGCGAACGGCAGAGCTGGGCCTGTAAACACTCACGTAGACAGACATATCGGTTTTAAGTGTGACGCGTTTCAGAAGCAACGTTTCCCTTAAATAAAGTTTGTTCAAGATTAACGTTTTCTTTACGGTAACGTTTTTTGTGTGTGGAAGTAACGTTTCCTTAAGGTAACGTTCGTGGAAAGGTAACGTTTCCTACAGGAATGTTTTTTTTTTTTTTTAATGGAAGTTTATTCAAAAAGCAACGTCCTTGAATATAACTCTGCTTTTTAACAAAAAGTTTTTACAGTATTACATTGTTTGTCTCCTGCATCACCTCATCGTCTTCCTTCCGTCCTGTTTATCCTCCTTCTCCTCCTCCTCCTACTCCTGCTCCTTTACCTCCTCCCTCCTCTCTTCCTTTCAGCCCTCCAACCTCTCCTATTTTCCCGGCTCTCTTGCGATCCAAGAGAAAAATGAGAGGGATCCAGACCAAACAACACCTGGGGTCGTGTTGCTCCTCAAGCCTCCTCATGAAGGAGAAAATGCACCGTCAGTAGCCTAGCCCCCTGGCTCTGGCAACCACCTGCAGTAAGCGACTTGCTTGCTTACCCGCTTGCTTGCTTACTTACTCCTCCATCACGTTGCAGCTACACGAGGCCAACACCATCTTCTTTTTCTCGTTTCCCCTTCACTTCGGTCCTGCGGCCTCTCTCTCTCTCTCTCTCTCTCTCTCTCTCTCTCTCTCTCTCTCTCTCTCTCTCTCTCTCTCTCTCTCTCTCTCCCTGAGTTTCGCACACCTCAGGTCCTGCATCCCTTCTGACGCGGAGTTCCGCATCCCTCTTGTCTCGGTACCACGACACCTGGTCCTCCTAGTCTTCCCTGAGATCTGTCGCACACCGCAACGCCCTCTAGACCGACCTTCTGTTGTCTCCTATCCTCTTTATGAGCCCGGAACCACTTCACACTGGCTGTTCTTCGTCGCAGACTGAATGGTGGCTGTTCATGTCTGGTCTTAACCATCTTCAGACCCCACCAAGGTCGTCCCACTTGATGTTATAACATTCTTCCCGGTGATCTCGGTGTAAAGTACACCCCAGTGAATCGTTGCTACACGCTTATCTCCCCAGTTCTTGTCTCCCTCGCTCCCCGCTGCTTCAGTGCGCCAACACCATCTCTACCCTACCCAGGTGCCAACTCTTTTGCTCTCTTACCCATGTAGAAATGTTTCTCTACCCAAAGCAAACTGCAACTGCGAATCTCAATCCCCAAACGACCCAGTTCTGCACCCCGACTTTTTTTGTGCTGGAAGGGTTAGAAAAATACAGACTGAGTCGAAGAATTAGAGGCGGGGTAAGACTGACGGTGCAAAGGAGAGAGGTTAAAGAGAGGGTAGAGTGATTAGAGAGGGTTTGTGGTCTATCTTGTGTCTCTGTGGATGTATCCTGTGTCTGGAAGGGTTTTGAAGAGGATGTGTCACCCATTTCATGCATAGGATAACATCCTCTCTTACGTCCATAGCTCCAGTGACGTAGATATCGTCTTCCGCAAAGCAAAAAACTCTATTTTCCTTTTTTTCTTTCTTTCTTAAGACTGAGCTTTCCAGTAGGTTAATCCCTTCGTTACCTCAGACTCGGTCATCCACAAAGTGGACTATAATTTCTGGGTGGACCTCAGCTGCCGTTTACAGTACTTCAATCTCAGCACAAGCTTGTATACGAGGAAGTCTTGCAACTAAGTCTCCCAAATACCCTCAGGCTCTGTATCGGTCGCGTCACATAACACGACTTCAGTATCCCCAGCAGTCCATATGTTTCCTCTGTAATGTGCAGCCTCTCCATAAATCCTCCTCAAGGAAACTTCTAACCAGCATATTTCTCCCTGGGTAACAGTCGTGGGGAAACTGACCGAAGCGTTATTGAGCATTAACTTTGATTTCTTGGGATAAGTTTATGCGTCGGTTAACAGCAGAGACGCCAGTCTTCGCAGCCATTCTCCTGCAGCTAGTTGTACTGATAACCTGGGCCGAATTGGGCTATCGAGTCCCCAACGCTTGGTTTATTGGAGGTGGTGGGATGGGGGTTGGGGGTCTTGTTCCTTTAACAGCATATTTAACTTCGTTCCCGAGGCCTGACGCGGGCGTAATGGCGAGAAAGAGAGAGAGAGAGAGAGAGAGAGAGAGAGAGAGAGAGAGATGGAGTTTCGGATGGCTCCCTTTCATCTCCACCACCACCACCGGTAGGTGCAAAAGTGAGACATGTTGAGATTTTTCCTCGTCTGTAATGAAGCCCAACCTATTCGTGTTATCATCTCTCCTCTTGTTTACGTCATACCCTTTAATACTAGGCTTCCTGCCACACGCCCTCCAACCCGACTGCGACGTCCGCGGATGTATTTCAGTGTCTCCAGAGAGTGTGAGGAGACGCCCTGTTTCTCGGTGAACGCTGATTCTCTCGAAATGCAGCCTCGTTGTTGCGGGCGTCGCTTAAAAGGGGTCCTGGGGATGTGAATTAAGAGATAATATTACTCTAAGTTGTTGTCGAATACAGTAGAGAAAAGAAATCTGTTTCATGATCTGCCACTGTGCTGGAGAGTAACAATGACCGCTTGTTGCTAGGCGCCTCGAGAGCTCACTTTCTGTTCTAAAATACGCAAAGCACTAAGTTAAGTGTCCTTAGGAGTTATAAAGATACCATTATTTAACTTATGATATTCAACCAAGGAAGGTGAGCAAGGGAAATAACTCAGATCAGCGATAGCTACCGAATGACCGGGAATGTTTGGTAAGTCGATTTGGCACATACGCCTGGAGGAGGAGGATTGTTGTTGCCACGTCTGTGTTGTCTTCGTCAGGTTGACAGTTACCCGCTGGCCTTGGTAGTGACAGGTTGTCTGCTATACGTTTCAATTTTTAAAGGTATATTGGTTTCAGGCAGAGCATGTGATGTGCTTGATTGATTATTTTTGTATTAATTGAGTGATCATTTGGTTAATGAAGGTGTAATAAGTGAAGTGGTTATAATTCCCTCTTGCAGGTTGAGTCTTGCCTGGAACAATCTCCGGCTCTTGCACGCAATTATATTTCGGTTGACGTCTACAACAGGGAGGTTCAACACTGGAGCACAACGTTACGACCCCTAGGTAAGTTGACATGTCCACTTATCCCAAAGTGAAAGGGCAAAGGTCACGCCATCACAATAAAAGGGTCGTATTTTTAAGGTTAATGAGCATTGTTGATTTCCGCTAAAATTTGTATTTTGCTTTTTTATTTTGTAGTCAAGGATTCGTATGATTTTCGTGAATTCTGTAGAGATGGTAATGTTTTCTTGCAAAGTTGTTGAAGGTAATTAAGGGGTTATAGTTCGAGGATAAACCGCTGGTGAGAAGGACCTTTCAAGTCGAACCCAGTATCGTCATTGCTCGTTTTGACAGTCGTTAAATGTTCAGTTCTGTTAATCATTTTGGTGCCCGAACGTTCCAAGCAGGATCAGAGAAATAATGAACTCTTTTGGAGCGTGAATTTCCTCTATAAAACTGTTCCTCTTCGTTCGGTGACTGTGTGGGCAACAGGTGAAAGGATGAACCATTGGTGCTCCTGCTGGCGCCCTACCAGCTCATCGTCCGGTCACAGACATTACTTAGATCAGCAAACTAATGTAGAGAGTGGGATTTGGTGGGGCCAGATTGTGAGCCTGTTGCCGGAGATGGGTCTCTCGTCGGTTGCGCCAGGATTAAAAGTCTGCGAAGTGACATATTTGAAAGGTTGACGCAATGCTAGTGAAAGCCTACTAGGAGTGTGGTGTCCACATGGATGTAATCAAATATTCATACGAAGGCACATGCGAAAGGATTTATTCCTATAATGAGATGCGTATACATAATCTGCTTCGGGGACCCGTAGGAAATGAATAAATCTAGCAAACTCACTGTATTCTTCACTGTTTATCCGAGAATCCTCATGAATTAGAATATCTTGTACTCATAGTATCACTGTTTTCTTCTCGGGAAGCAGATAAAGGTGTCCGGAAAGCTCCACAAGGCAACCGCGATAAATGCAACGATACAACAACATCCTAGGCTGATGAGTTTGCAGTGGTCCCATCAGCGGAGATTGTTTTTTGAATGAGATCTTTGCGGACAGCCTTGCGCTCTTAATTCAACCTCCGTGTCTCCTGCATTACACCGTAAACTTGCATGAGAGGTGAATCACTCGGAAAAGTCGTTCGCATAAGTTGCAGTGATACCGATCAGGCTTTATGGTATTAGACGCGGCTGTCAGACAGCCGATCAGATTCCAATACGATGGGTTTACCCACAAGAGGCTGAAGGGTTGAACTGGAAGTTGTGTTTGTGATTGTCCTGAGCGTAGACAAGTTGTGTCGAGGCTCTATTGGTCACGCACCAGAATGGTACCCGTAAATTCTGATTCGATGTTCGAACGAAGCGTTGGTTTTCGTAAATGTGTATTAGTTACTATCGCTGGGTAGTTGGAATTTCTGTATTACATGAAAAACGTAGCAATTTGCCTGATAGAAGACCTTTTGTTCTTTCCCTTCCTTACCCGACCCGTTTCGAAATGTTTCCCCGGTTCGCTTTAAAAACTAGAAACACCTTTTCACATTCGGGTTCCTTCACCATCACTATTATTCTTTGTCACCTGTAGTGCCACTAGCTACTTAAAGTCCTCAGGTGCGTCACGTGTGTGTTAGTACTTTTCTGTGCTTGTGTTTTTGTATGTGTGTGTGCTTGCGCGTATTACTTTTGTTTTGCGTGTTTGATTTTTGTACATATGTGTTCTTGCGTGTTTTTGTTTTATACACTGATTCCCATTATCTTAAGGATAATTAAAGACCTCTCACGACCTTGGTAACGCATATAGCAACATGAATATGTCAGATGCGCAGATATAATCTACATAACTTTTCCTGAAAAGCTGAAAAGACAATCAGCTTTAATGGCACGGTATTTAAAAGGCTTTTCTCCCTTTGATCCTTATAGGAATATTAATACGACCGGGTCCAAATTTAGTAACGTGTTTATAAATGCTTCCCTAGAGATGAGGCTGTGGTCTGATACCTTACACAAAGTCTAGGAGTTTGTTTCTCTTTGTGTCCAGATGACCAGTCGTTGTAATATGTTAGCAGAAAAGATGTAGAACCACACTTTCTATCCACAATGCAAATTTCACGTCATTAATAGTCAGATGAACACGTCAGCTAAAATCAGTACCATAATCCTAGTAGTGTTTGGAAAATGGTTGTGGCTGGCGAGGGCAGAGAGCTTAGAGTGAAGGCTGCGTGCCGGAGCCAGCCAGCCAGCCTCCCTCCTGTTCCATTGGCCTGGAAGGTAACCTGAGCTGAAATGCGTATGGGAAGGTTCAGTTTTGTCCACACAGTTGACTGCACTGGGAGGGGAAGGACCCATGTGCTGCTGCTGTTGGACCTGTGACTAAAATCCTTTTATTTATTTTCACAGTTTTAAGGCAACCAGTTTAAATGCGTTTCTGTCGGTGATTTTTACTTCAAAATTCACGCGTTTAAGAGCACCGCCAGATACAACCTCCAGTCACGACTATGCAAACTCTGCTTGTTTTTAGCTGGAGCCTTGAGTCTCGAGAGAACTGCGGAATGAAAAAATACTCAGAATACTTCCCCTACCTTAAATGCCGGGTTGATGTTGGTCTGGTGTACG
Organism: Panulirus ornatus; assembly: GCF_036320965.1. Taxonomy (NCBI): domain Eukaryota; kingdom Metazoa; phylum Arthropoda; class Malacostraca; order Decapoda; family Palinuridae; genus Panulirus; species Panulirus ornatus. Next base: position 6,102,136 of record NC_092242.1, read on the forward strand.
TTTATCAGGTTGGGCTTGATGTTGTGGTGGACCTGCTAATGCTTGGGATGGTGTTGGTGACGTTAACGAAGGGGGATGGATATTGCTGGAGGGGACCAGGGGTGTTATGTACATGTAGGTAGGAATATTACCACGGAATAAAACGCTCGCACATATTTGCATAAATACATGCGTGTGTGAATATACACATATATGCATGCGTTAAGGATTTAAAAGTTTTCCACGTGTTCTAGTGATCTGATGCGGTAATGGGATATCCTGAGGACATTCCATCCGAAGCGTTTTAGTTAACTGATATATATATATATATATATATATATATATATATATATATATATATATATATATATATATATATATTTATATTATCCCTGGGGATAGGGGAGAAAGAATACTTCCCACGTATTCCCTGCGTGTCGTACAAGGCGACTCAAAGGGGAGGGAGCGGGGGGCTGGAAATCCTCCCCTCTCGTTTTTTTTTAATTTTCCAAAAGAAGGAACAGAGAACGAGGCCAGGTGAGGATATTCCCTCAGAGGTCCAGTCCTCTGTTCTTAACGCTACCCTGCTAACGCGGGAAATAGCGAATAGTTTGGAAGGCAGAAGTGATATTGTGACAGTGATTGTGTCAGCGTCGCGTCGCCTCGCCGCAGTGTATCGAGACAGACTTCCCCAGAACTTTTAAAGGGGAAGTAAATGTTTATAGTTGTGTTACTGGAGTGATAGTTTTCATGCATGGTGTTTTTGACAAGAAAATAGTGAAGTTGGAGAAAAATGTAGCTTAGACATTGAAGCTTATTGATACAGTGGTGAAATTGATGAGAACTGCTATTTACGTTTGTGTGAATAAATTGTACATTTCCTTTTCCATAGCCAGAGGTTGAACCATTATGTGACATTCATTTTTTTTTTTTTCATTCATTTCAAGCTAAAAGTTTGTTTCTAAATTGTTTCTTACATTTTTCATATGTATATATATGTATGTGTGTGTGTGTGTGGGTATGTGCGTATGTGTGTGTATGTGTGTGTGTGTGTATATGTATATATATATGTATATTATCCCTGGGGATAGGGGTGAAAGAATACTTCCCACGTATTCCTCGCGTGTCGTAGAAAGCGACTAGAGGGGACGGGAGCGGGGGGCCGGAAATCCTCCCCTCCTTGTATTAACTTTCTAAAATGGGAAACAGAAGAAGGAGTCACGCGGGGAGTGATCATCCTCCTCGAAGGCTCAGAGTGGGGTGCCTAAATGTGTGTGGATGTAACCAAGATGTGAAAAAAGGAGAGATAGGTAGTATGTTTGAGGAAAGGAACCTGGATGTTTTGGCTCTGAGTGAAACGAAGCTCAAGGGTAAAGGGGAAGAGTGGTTTGGAAATGTCTGGGGAGTGAAGTCAGGGGTTAGTGAGAGGACAAGAGCAAGGGAAGGAGTAGCAATACTCCTTAAACAGGAGTTGTGGGAGTATGTGATAGAATGTAAGAAAGTAAATTCTCGATTAATATGGGTAAAATTGAAAGTTGATGGAGAGAGGTGGGTGATTATTGGTGCATATGCACCTGGGCATGAGAAGAAAGATCATGAGAGGCAAGTGTTTTGGGAGCAGCTGAATGAGTGTGTTAGCGGTTTTGATGCACGAGACCGGGTTATAGTGATGGGTGATTTGAATGCAAAGGTGAGTAATGTGGCAGTTGAGGGAATAATTGGTATGCATGGGGTGTTCAGTGTTGTAAATGGAAATGGTGAAGAGCTTGTAGATTTATGTGCTGAAAAAGGACTGATGATTGGGAATACCTGGTTTAAAAAGCGAGATATACATAAGTATACTTATGTAAGTAGGAGAGATGGCCAGAGAGCGTTATTGGATTACGTGTTAATTGACAGGCGTGCGAAAGAGAGACTTTTGGATGTTAATGTGCTGAGAGGTGCAACTGGAGGGTTGTCTGATCATTATCTTGTGGAGGCTAAGGTGAAGATTAGTATGGGTTTTCAGAAAAGAGGAGTGAATGTTGGGGTGAAGAAGGTGGTGAGAATAAGTGAGCTTGGGAAGGAGACCTGTGTGGGGAAGTACCAGGAGAGACTGTGTACAGAATGGAAAAAGGTGAGAACAATGGAAGTAAGGGGAGTGGGGGAGGAATGGGATGTATTTAGGGAATCAGTGATGGATTGCGCAAAAGATGCTTGTGGCATGAGAAGAGTGGGAGGTGGGCTGTTTAGAAAGGGTAGTGAGTGGTGGGATGAAGAAGTAAGAGTATTAGTGAAAGAGAAGAGAGAGGCATTTGGACGATTTTTGCAGGGAAAAAATGCAATTGAGTGGGAGAAGTATAAAAGAAAGAGACAGGAGGTCAAGAGAAAGGTGCAAGAGGTGAAAAAAAGGGCAAATGAGAGTTGGGGTGAGAGACTATCAGTAAATTTTAGGGAGAATAAAAAGATGTTCTGGAAGGAGGTAAATAGGGTGCGTAAGACAAGGGAGCAAATGGGAACTTCAGTGAAGGGCGTAAATGGGGAGGTGATAACAAGTAGTGGTGATGTGAGAAGGAGATGGAATGAGTATTTTGAAGGTTTGTTGAATGTGTCTGATGACAGAGTGGCAGATATAGGGTGTTTTGGTCGAGGTGGTGTGCAAAGTGAGAGGGTTAGGGAAAATGATTTGGTAAACAGAGAAGAGGTAGTAAAAGCTTTGCGGAAGATGAAAGCCGGCAAGGCAGCAGGTTTGGATGGTATTGCAGTGGAATTTATTAAAAAAGGGGGTGACTGTATTGTTGACTGGTTGGTAAGGTTATTTAATGTATGTATGACTCATGGTGAGGTGCCTGAGGATTGGCGGAATGCGTGCATAGTGCCATTGTACAAAGGCAAAGGGGATAAGAGTGAGTGCTCAAATTACAGAGGTATAAGTTTGTTGAGTATTCCTGGTAAATTATATGGGAGGGTATTGATTGAGAGGGTGAAGGCATGTACAGAGCATCAGATTGGGGAAGAGCAGTGCGGTTTCAGAAGTGGTAGAGGATGTGTGGATCAGGTGTTTGCTTTGAAGAATGTATGTGAGAAATACTTAGAAAAGCAAATGGATTTGTATGTAGCATTTATGGATCTGGAGAAGGCATATGATAGAGTTGATAGAGATGCTCTGTGGAAGGTATTAAGAATATATGGTGTGGGAGGCAAGTTGTTAGAAGCAGTGAAAAGTTTTTATCGAGGATGTAAGGCATGTGTACGTGTAGGAAGAGAGGAAAGTGATTGGTTCTCAGTGAATGTAGGTTTGCGGCAGGGGTGTGTGATGTCTCCATGGTTGTTTAATTTGTTTATGGATGGGGTTGTTAGGGAGGTGAATGCAAGAGTCCTGGAAAGAGGGGCAAGTATGAAGTCTGTTGGGGATGAGAGAGCCTGGGAAGTGAGTCAGTTGTTGTTCGCTGATGATACAGCGCTGGTGGCTGATTCATGTGAGAAACTGCAGAAGCTGGTGACTGAGTTTGGTAAAGTGTGTGGAAGAAGAAAGTTAAGAGTAAATGTGAATAAGAGCAAGGTTATTAGGTACAGTAGGGTTGAGGGTCAAGTCAATTGGGAGGTAAGTTTGAATGGAGAAAAACTGGAGGAAGTGAAGTGTTTTAGATATCTGGGAGTGGATCTGTCAGCGGATGGAACCATGGAAGCGGAAGTGGATCATAGGGTGGGGGAGGGGGCGAAAATTTTGGGAGCCTTGAAAAATGTGTGGAAGTCGAGAACATTATCTCGGAAAGCAAAAATGGGTATGTTTGAAGGAATAGTGGTTCCAACAATGTTGTATGGTTGCGAGGCGTGGGCTATGGATAGAGTTGTGCGCAGGAGGATGGATGTGCTGGAAATGAGATGTTTGAGGACAATGTGTGGTGTGAGGTGGTTTGATCGAGTAAGTAACGTAAGGGTAAGAGAGATGTGTGGAAATAAAAAGAGCGTGGTTGAGAGAGCAGAAGAGGGTGTTTTGAAATGGTTTGGGCACATGGAGAGAATGAGTGAGGAAAGATTGACCAAGAGGATATATGTGTCGGAGGTGGAGGGAACGAGGAGAAGAGGGAGACCAAATTGGAGGTGGAAAGATGGAGTGAAAAAGATTTTGTGTGATCGGGGCCTGAACATGCAGGAGGGTGTAAGGAGGGCAAGGAATAGAGTGAATTGGAGCGATGTGGTATACAGGGGTTGACGTGCTGTCAGTGGAGTGAATCAAGGCATGTGAGGCGTCTGGGGTGGACCATGGAAAGCTGTGTAGGTATGTATACACGTGTGTGGACATGTGTATGTACATGTGTATGGGGGGGGGGGGTGGGCCATTTCTTTCGTCTGTTTCCTTGCGCTACCTCGCAGACGCGGGAGACAGCGACAAAGTATAAAAAAAAAAAAAAAAAAAAAAAAAAATATATATATATATATATAGTGAGGCTTTGTCTGGAGCTTTACATAACATGAGCTTTTAGTTCGTCTAATCCGCTTCAGGGAATATGTGGGCTATCGAAGGTTTACTTTCAGGTAGTTTGTGTATAGAATTCGTAGTAGAAGTGTTCCAGTTCGTATATATAATATTTTGGTTGGATGGAGAGTAAGTTTGTTTTCATAGACCGATTTTTCTCCATTTAAACGTGATACATAGCTAAAGGACATGATACTTGCATACGGAGTTCTTGCATGTCTTCCAAAGATGATGGTGAAATAGGGTATCTGTAACTGGCCTTGTTTCATGATTCATAATCTACGGAAGAATCTTAAATGCACCTCTGTATTTATTGATTTATGTATCCCCAATAGCTTGGTGATTTAACAGAAATTATAAATAGATTTTTGATGTGATATTCAGGCTAGAAACTCGAAAGCAAGTTTCGATAAAACGAATGAGTATTTCACTTTATTGGTTTGCCCTGCGTTAGGAGTACTCAATTTTCTGTGTGGTAGGTACATATGAGTAAGATAATGTTGACGTCTCAGATGAGCATCAGCTTATGGAACAGAGAGATGGACTGTATAAGGAGACGAAGCTTAGACGATGATGTATACATAAATGTGTCGTTTCTATTTTCAATCTGAAGGTTCCAGTCACGAACAAAAGTCTTCATCGCTATCAGGCCTTAAATAGAACGGAAAAAAAGTGAAAAATAATCAAGAAAGGAGAAATGGATGAGAATTATCTAAGATTTTCTGAGGTGGTGGAGAACCTGTCCCTCACTAAAATGCAGGTTCTCCACCTCCTCAAAAAAAAAAAAAGTCAGAAAAAGATAAGGTGAGGAAGAGTGTGAGGATGAGAAGTAAAAGACTCTTCTATTCCAAAACTCTCTTTCCCATTCTCCAACTTTGCCCTAAATCATTTTAATTCCGTGTTTCATGATGAGAAAAGGAAGTAGAAGAGAAGAAGCGCCGAGGTAGGAAGTGAGGAGAATGATAAATGTATGATGTATGTCAGGAGAAAATACTGACTAGCCTGACAAACTTAGCCATCATCACACCGAGGATGTAAGATATTGTCCCGCGTACCAGTTTAACGCTCGCTGAGGCACTACCGTTCCGGGATGTGGAATAACGGGTTGTGACTGACAGTGAATCGGTTGAATCCCCAAGCAGTTGGGCCTCCTTACCGCTTGACGACTGGGACTTTTAAAAGTGAGTTTCAAGAAAAATCTGCAGTTTGCGACGTTATTAATTTGTTGATGGTCAGTAGAGCTCAGAAGGTATGCACTTGGAGATTTACACCTGTACCACTGAAAAGCTGGGTCGACGTACGTGAGAAAATATCTGAGAAACCTTTCCCTCCTCCACACTAACGTTGGAGGTAGACCGTAGCCTAGGCTGGCCGAGCGTCATCACACACACACACACACACACACATACACACAGCACCCTATCGACCACTTCGGAAACTTCTACATTTTCAGCCACCATTTGCAGTCCAAAAGGAACGAATCTGCAGCAAATTGAGGATCAAAGTTTCCAAATCGGCGTTAACTATAACTTGTGGGATCGTAGGGTAACTTTGGGTCCGACTGCTGCTCTTAAGGGATTAGATCGTTGAACTGTGGACCAAGTCTCAGGCCTGGGGAGGCTACGACTGTCTCTCAGGAGGAAAGAAGTTTGCCGGAGCGAAGATTAACTGTGTTACTCCCTTGGTTCTGTTATGACACCGAGTCAACGAGATGACGTACGGCTCCCTTAGCTAGCTAGCCCGTGGATGTTGCCAGTACCTCTGGTACATGAGCGCGTCTCTGGATGAAACTTGTTCACCCACCTCCGGAAAACCTAGCGAAAGTTATCCATCCATCTCATGAATATTTACCGTGATCATGGTCATACTTGGTTCACAAACACGAAAAGGAAGTTAGAAAGAAAGAAAGAAAAAAAAAAAAGCTGGTCCTACGAGGCAAGCGAGTGGGAAGGACACCAAACAGTCCTATGAGCCAAGATTTGGCACAGACTCGGGGCTTCCATCTAGAAATTTAATGCCATTTTACTGATATCTATAATGCGTTTATGTAGATAGTACTTGAGTTTTACTTTTTATATTTTGTGATGGGAGAATGGATGACGTAAGACCGCTGCACGCGACCAGCATCAGTTTGTCAGGCATAGTTAGAGTACATGGGGAACCAGCCTCATCTTAAGGTTCCATACCCACAACTAACCAGAATTTCGAGCATATTTATTTATTCTCAGTTTAGAATTAGATATACTTGGTGTAATGTTGACGACGAAGGCGATAAACGATTATTTTCATCTTTACGTTAACTACTGGTTTTAATTAAGGTTTGTGAGAGAGTCTCCAGTCTCACTGAACGTCTCATTTTCATACAGATTGTTGAAAGCTGGAAAACAAGTTCTTAAATGAGGTGAATTTTGAAAATTATGCTGTTTCCAGAATCTGCGTCGCATATGTTTTCCAGGATCTGCGACCTCTAACATCATTATACCAAACACTTCAACAATCGAAGGAAAAACTATAAAGAAGTTTTGTACATGAACAGATTTGGGATGTCCTCAAACATAATGAAAAATCTTTGTGTCATCAGTCAACATTTACGGGAGATTTACATGTTGCATCACCTTTGCCCAGAGGCGGAGACGAAGATTCAAGATTTCTGGTGCTAGGCTGTCCAGCCCCCAAGGCCATATACCACACAAACACCCGCCTTGACGCACCTCACTCTGCCCGACCGTAATGTTGACACGTTTACACCTCTCGCTTCTGGATGATCACTTCCTCCTGAGGCCTCTACATGTAGAAGATAATATCACCCTCTGAAGGGTCGTACCGTCTTACTCGAGAGGTGGTGCCATCGTTTTAAAAGAGGTTAATAACCACAGCATTCCGTCAGTCTCCGCGCCACCATTCTTCACACTTCATCACCCGGGGGTCAGCGTCATCCATCATCGGACGCCTCGCGTTCAAAGGCCCCTCTCCCCCCAAGGAAAAACCCTGGCTCCTCCTCCTCCTCCTCGATAGCGTCAACAACCACTTTATCCGCTGAAAATTCGCCCGCTTTGAGAGCTTTAGACTTTTCCGTGGCCTTACCGTCTCCCTGCGCCTCTCTCTCTCTCTCTCTCTCTCTCTCTCTCTCTCTCTCTCTCTCTCTCTCTCTCTCTCTCTCGCTCTCTCTCTCTCTCTCTCTCTCTCTCTCTCTCTCTCTCTCTCTCTCTCTCTCTCTCTCTCTCTCTCTCTCTCTCTGCCAGATGCTGCAGCTGGGACGCAGTCCTGGTAACCTACGTATCTGTAGGAAGTCACTGTTGATTGTGGAAGTTCTAACCGGCCTGTGTGTGGTGTACAAATACCCCGTTTCCCCAGGAAGTTAGATGAGGGATTCATAAGCCTTTCAGAGAACTTCTTGAACTCATTAAAGGCCATTAAATATTCAAACACATGATGAATTATTCCGTCTTTCACCTACACACTGATAAGCACTGGAGGCCACGACCTGCCTTAATGTTCATTGCACACACACACACACACACACACACACACACACACACACACACACACACACACCAACTTTAGCCAACATGATTATAAAGAATATCCAAGGTTAAGAGACGGCGCAACATGAGTATAAAACTCTCTCCTTGTAACGCAAAATGTAATCACAGGCTAGCCTCACGTGTGGTTGAAGACAGTGATAGCCAAGTGTCTTGAGAGGCAAAAGGAACAAAATATCCTGGACATAAAAAAAAAAAAAAAGGACCCACGCATCTTTGTGCTGTTTGGCAGACCATGATGCCGACGAGATCGTCATGATCAGCAGCGCTCGTAATTTTACTCCTGCTTCTATACTCGACCCGCTAACACGTCACGGGACTTCCCTGCAGCGTCAGATGCTGGGCCCGGCGACCGCAGACCATCCCTTTTCTGTAGGAGCGGAAGACTGAAGGAGCCATGACCTTGGGCGGCACGTCAGGATACGTCGTTCACAACACTGACAAAGCCTCCCAGTGTCCAACACTAACAATGAAGGTGCCAAGGCCAGCGTCTCAAGCGTGTGTGTGTGTGTGTGTGTGTGAGGGAGGGTTCAACGGAGCTATCGCTGCTGCAACAAAGATTCGTCCAGCCATAAAGAAAACGGAAAAGAAACTTTAGTCCAGTGTTGGTGTGCCGGGCTTTACCTAAAGGCGGATCACAGACCGTCAACTTTCTCCGAGGCTGACCGGAAAATCCTTCTAGTGGATGTTTTTAGATCGCTAGATTATATTTTGCTTTTGTAGAGAAAGTCTCCAAAGGGAATTAATTATCCGACACGAAATTTAATGTGACATCATCTCGTCGTATCGTAGAAACTTAGATGCAGATATTTACGTCGCTGGCAGTGTTCAGATCTGAAAAGAATTCAGGTTTCCATCATAACCGCCTCTCAGACCAATGACATATACGTGTTTTTACAGTTATTTCCAGTCCTATTTCTGATCCTTTGCGATTCCTGGGTGCCACATGCCCTTTTGCGTCTTGCGAACGCTGTATCGCTTCTGAAGATAAGCTGTGTTAAACACCTCGAAAAATTACGAATTTGGTCCGAGTTGCCTAACTGTTGATGTGGTCGAGGTGGTATTTCCTTCCTTGCACCATATAATGACCAACAAGAGTTAAAAGAGTATTGCACAGAGTTTAGACACGGAAATTAATTAGTTTTTTAGTGGGCAACATAACATATCCTCAGATTTTTAAAGGATTTGGATCATGTTGACTCGTCTTGCTTCCACTCCCGCCTCCTCGAAGAGAATCTGTTGCAGTAATGGAGATAAAAGTTATGATCGAGATTTTCATTTAAAGAATTATGTTCAAGATGAGTATCATCTGATATGCAAGGCTTATTCATCTTGGAGATCTCTAATTACTAATTTGAACATCGAAAGTATTTTGATATATGAATATTCCTGTTTACGAGTTTCGCTTGGTCAGGTTCTTACCCTTCCTTCAGCCGCATCAAACGCCTCTTTGCCTCATGGCCACATGAAGAGGCGCTGTATGTGATGGAGCAGAGGTTCGTATCATAATCACGGAAAAATACTCGGCTTTGGTTATCTACCAGCAAAAATGTGCTCCCTCTTTGATGCTGCAAGTAAATAAACTTAAAAGAATAATTTCCATTTGTGTCGATCAGCTAATGCACAAACGTTGTTGCTTTTATAGTTTTTTGTATTTCTCTTCAAAATTTATGAATATTGATGTTTGAGTATATATATATATATATATATATATATATATATATATATATATATTATATTGTGTGTTTGTGTAACCCAAACTTTCGTTTCCTGGCCAGATGAACTGTACTTAAGACGTTGAGTTTTCAGTATTAAAAAGCATTTTCATACACGCAAGTAACCAATCCTCGGAATCAGTAACCGAAGTAATATCTAGAAGATAAGAAAGAGAAGATCAACAGCACGATGTGGGGAAAGAGGGCAAAGCGTAGGAGAGTTGCCTATGATGGTGTTACATAACACCCTCACTTATTTTCTATTTTGTCCTGGTAATCTCGATACTTCCGGTCACAAAGATCCTTCTGGTGATGAGTATGAAGAGTAGTTTGTTGTATTTTCAGTCGTTACAAAAAAAAAAAAATAGAATAAAGAATTACCACAGTCGACAGTTATGAAAGTTCGCTTATACCGCATCAACATTACCAACGCCAATATACACTTCCGCCGCTCATTCGCTGCTCGCATTAACTTAGGCTGTAGCAAATACCTCAGGATTTAGGGATCTTCACGCTAATTTCGTGCTGGATATTTATGTGATAACGCGCTAACAATATTCTCATTAAGCACAGAAAAAAAATGTGTACGCTTTATTTTTTTTTTTCACAATTTTTCGGACTTTTAAGAAATGTTAAGAGAAATTGTGAACATTCATGGATTCAGTGTGTGAAAAGACATTAGCAAAATCATTTTTTTTATATTCTTACGTAATCTGTATTTAAAATTACGTCATCGCTTAAGGCAAGTATAGAATGAAATACAAAGTGTAGAGGATTTAGCGAGAAAGAGTGGGATTACAATAAGAGAAGAGAGATGAGATATAATGAAAAGTTGAAAGTTAAGTAGGTAACTTGCTGAGGGTGAAGTGAAGTTTTAAGATGAGATCAAAAGAGTCAGTAAGGGAAGTGAGGTACTGGAATGGAGGAAAACGGGCCTGGATGACTAATATTCTTCCCAAGTGTTGTCTGAGATGGAAGGATGGAGTGCTTACTTAATACAAGGCTGGAGGAAGGGCGTATTAATACCAGACTTTATGCTGCTCTGGAAATGAAAAAGATAAAAAGAGATTGCTCTAGATGCGGCAAGGAATGGGATATATATCTGACAGAAGACGGGGTTATGTGATACACTTTCGGGTGTTCATAAAAATCCGTAGACTGATCTCATCTGGAAAGATTGAGTGTACGACAGTTACCATGAGAGGACTTGAATAAAGAAAAGAACACAACAGTTGCTTTATTGACTGCACGAACACCGCGAGAAACGAGAGGAAGGTGGTACACGAGGCAGTTGTATCGCCACCAGACAGACCTACATGTACACTAGCAGCTGTACCGTCGCCAGAGAACCCACTGGTACACCAGAAGCCTTGCCGTCGCCAGAGAACCCACAGGTACACCAGAAGCCGTACCGTCGCCAGAGAACCCACAGATACGCCGGAAACTGTACCATCGCCAGAGAACCCAGAGGTACGCCAGAAACTGTACCGTCGCCAGAGAACCCACAGGTACACCAGAAGCTGTACCGTCGCCAGAGAACCCACAGGTACACCAGAAACCGTACCGTCGCCAGAGAACCCACAGGTACACCAGCAGCTGCGGCTGGGACGCATAAGATTTGAATAATGCGACGGGTTCTCAGCTCGTCTGGATTTGTTGAGTCAACGTCGGAAACCTTCCTGAAGTTGTTTCTCTTCTTTTTCAGCTTGCGGCTAAAAATGATGTAAATATTCTTTTGTTTCTTTTTATTATTACTGTTACTGTCACCGCTGTTATTGTTAGCTTCTTTGGGGGTCAGGTCAAAGTTGAAACCATTATACTTATGGATTGTGCTGTCATAAGGTGATTAAAAATGTGATTATGTTTCTGTTTAAAGTCTGATCTGTAATGCATGATTGTGTCATCACTTTACATCAGCCTTTTACAGACATTCATCCTGACCTGACATAAGAAGACAGGTCTTTGAAATTGCCTCTGTTAACAGAACTGTTCGCGGCGTCACATGCGACGTAGACGAGAAGCGACACTCACCCCAGCTTAGGCGAAGCGACTATTTTTTTTTTTTTTTTATCTAAAGAATATTGTAGGGTAAACACCGTCGCGATTATCAGTATTGACCAGGTACACACTTGTGTAAAAATCTCTCGTCCACTGGTTTTAAGTATTACCATTTTCAGGAAATTTAAATCATTTGATAGCTTGACAGATTTTAAGTTAACTTTCCGCGCAATGGTTGCTGGCGTGCAAAGGTAGCGGGAGGGGTGTCTCCACCTCCAAACCAACCTGTTCAAATCGTCCATGTTTATATTTTCCGTGTAGCAAGATGTAGATTTTGTTTGGAAAACTGATGTGTTTTGTGTAATACAAGTTGATTCTTCAGTAAACTTAAAGATTTGATGGAAAATTTTGCGCCTTCGATGCGTACCGTAAACTCTGTTTTATAACCTACCCCCAGACTAGCGCTCTGATCATTCTTATAAATCTTTTGTTTTTTATACAGAGGACATTAGAAACCAGGGTCATTACTATATTATCTTAATGACCTCCATTAATATTAGTATCCCTTGGTCCGAGTAAAGTGGGTTTTTTTTTGTACAGATAAGCCCATTAAACCCGGGTTAGATTCTACCTGCTTTAAAGTCATTGTGATCGGTTGCTTCCCTTTATATTGTGTGCGGTGGACCTGAAATTATTGTCATAACTGACTAACGTCACGTTGGGTTAGTGGCATTTTTCACCGTTGTTGATATTGGTTACATAAAGGGAATAGGTTGGTAGTCCCAGTTTCCGTACACGTCCGAAAGCCCAGGAGTGTATAGATCTCTAATGGTGATTTTAAGACGTAGATGCATCACGACCTTATGAAAATTAGAAATAGTTTTGAAATTGTATTCTGTCTGTTCGTGTTTCTTTATTCAACATAAGCTAAGATAAACCTCTGTCGTCGGAAGAGCTGCGATCTGGAAAGACATAATCCGAGACAATGATGAAAGTCAAACTTTGTCTTTAATGTATTTTTGGGTTTCAGCTCAACTCGGACGGTCGTTTGAGCGACGGTGATATCATATGTATCGGGAAAATGAATTATTGTTATCGATTATATACCTGCCCTTTTATGTACAGTATTATAGATATACCTGAATCCTCATCAGTATATGGTTTATGAAGAAGACGGCAGATTCCTCAGTATCAAGGTATATTCAGACACCACTCCCGAGACGAATGAAGTTCCCACCTTCAACTCGGTTTCCAACGTGTCTAAGCGCGGCTTACCTAGACCTCAGATCGGTCAGGGGTTGGCTCAGGCCGAAAGAGCGTCTGCCGACATAAGGATGATCACGCTTAACATCTAGGTTCTTTATATATATATATATATATATATATATATATATATATATATATATATATATCGTTTGGTTTACCTAAGTGGAAAAATCCGTTCAAGTGTTCCGCTGAGGCTGTCGCTACGGCCAAGATGAGGAGGTGAGTTTAAAGTCCTGTTGAAAATTCGTTTTCGAGTAGATTATGACGAGAATGAACGGGGTGATAACAAAGTTGTGCTATAACTAAATTACGTAAACTTTGTTCTGAGTGATTCCCCATGTTTCATGTGTAGCATGTTTTATTCGTTTCCAATGTATACCATAGTATGTAATGTTACCTTCATTGTTTTTTTATAGAGTGGAGTATCATTGGCTTTATTACGTAGGTAACATAGATTATTGTTAGCTTTATCGTGTATGTAACATGGAGTATCATTAGCTTTGTGGCGTAGGTAGCAGATTATTGTTAGCTTTATTGTGTATGTAACATGGAGTGTCATAGCTTTATTGTGTATGTAACATGGAGTCTCATTATCTTTATTGCTAAGGTAACATAGGTTACTGTTACCTTTATTGTGTATGTAACATGGAGTATCATTAGCTTTATGGCGTAGGTAACATAGATTATTGTTAGCTTTATTGTGTATGTAACATGGAGTGTCATAGCTTTATTGTGTATGTAACATGGAGTCTCATTATCTTTATTGCTAAGGTAACATAGGTTATTGTTACCTTTATTGTGTATGTAACATGGAGTATCATTAGCTTTATGGCGTAGGTAACATAGATTATTGTTAGCTTTATTGTGTATGTAACAATGTGGTATTGTTACAGGTGCGGTGGAATCCGATGATACAGTCTCCGTCGTCGCTCCCACACCCCGGCATCATATCCACCCTGTGGACCCCGATGACAGGTGCCTCTGGCAGAGGCTGGACGGCCGGCACACACACACACACACATACACACAACTCCCCACAGGCGTCATAAGGTGAGCTGGTGCGTCTGTTAATACATAGCTGTATGTAGTAAATCCTCTTGATACATTACATACAGCAAGATATATATTAGAAATGGGATGAAGGCTTTGAAATGGGCATAATGTATGACTGCGATGGTTTACCCATGCCTGCAAAGTTTACCACACTTTCCCCTATGGATGTTTTCTCCCTCAAGCGTATTATAATAGAACCTGGGAGCCTGTTATCTGCATGGCTTGATGACGACGAATTGAAGAAGGGTTTCCTCGTTGTCCTCGTCTGTCTCTCAGTCCGACGATCATATCCACCACAACGTTTCTCGAGCCAAAAATAAATCAAGTCCATTGCTGGAACCACAGTCCCTCCCTCCGGGAATGGCTGCAGGTGGTTCCTGAGGGGGGGGGGGGGGGGGGGGGGGCGAGATGTTTGTTGGCGTCAACTCCGTTCCGTTTCCGTCCTCCGTTGCCCACCCTTTTTATCCCAATTTTGTGGTTCCGGTTACAGTGGGAGGAGGCGACTGTTGATGTGAATTCTTTTCCCCCAGGTGAGTCACAGCCAGAAAGCTCCGGGCTGGCAGATGAAGCAATCTAAAAGGCACATTAAAAGCACAAATGAAGAAATGCAACGTGAATTTTACCACCTGGTTTCAGAATGTGGCCTGCTGCTCCCAGTTGGTAAAATCCATGTCGCATTTCTTCATTTATGCTTTTACCGTGTCTTTTGGATTGCATCGCCTGCCCGCCCGAAGCTTTCTGGCCGGAACTGAACTGGAAATAAAGAACTTGTTGACGAAGTCGACTGTCACTCAGCCCGCAGATAATGCCCAGACCACTGGAGCTGCAGCATCATGGTTTTCTCCCCACTGCCGATGCTCCTGACTTCGACAGGAGACGTTGGCAAAAGCGAGTCTTTCTTCCCATTTTATTGGTCATATTTTCCCCGAAGACACTCCTGGCGAGATCGGCAAACTCGCCCTTGTTTCGCAGCCCTAGAGGAGTGAGGTGGAATGGAAAGATGTCATTACCACGTTTACATACCACAGTCATAATCTTATTCCTAAGACCCCGTCATTAGATACGCTGTTGAGTAGTTTCCCGAAAGGGATACCGGCGTATCAGATTTTGTGGTGGACCTCCTCATGAATTCCTGCCGCTTCGGAAAGGTGGCTGCTCTCCGTCTGTGGAGGATCAGGTTAGGATTGCTAGCCACATTGGTGTTCCATAGATTTACTATAGCATGACCGAGAATGCACGTTGTAAATAGACTGGAGAAGGATAACCAGGTCTGTATCTTCACTTGGGTTGAGAGTCGTGGTTCTGAGAGGCAGGGAGATGTACCCACAATGACGTTATCTGATGGCTGCAGGAGATGGACCAAGGAACGTTAATGAAGATAACAAAGCGCACAAGACACCCACTCCTCAAGTCTCTCGGGAAATTATCACCGCATCTTGGACTTGGCAATGATTAATGTCTTGTGTTCATCTCGTGGCTCAGGTCTGATTGTCCTTCGCCAACCTTCCCTCCACTACCACCACCGTAAGACTGACTAGGATCCTTACATGATAACAGTACAGACTAGGCGCGTTCGAGAACCCCTTACATAGCATAGGATCCAGTTTTGTGTTTGTTTTTTACATCTTTAGTTAATAGTAGGATTATCATTTTATCTCAACATAGTCAACAGTTTAAAATATAAAAATCTGTTTACCCCTGCGGTTTCTATACAGTTTAGACGTTATGAGAGCGATACCCTGTCCTCTTTCTACCACAAATAAGATTATAACCGCAGATAACCTCGTCATGGTCCATAAGGTCTCCTATTATCTGTCCTCCCTGTGTACCTCTGTGTTACAGGGGAACCAGATGAGAAGAGACATCTAAATACATCAGTTATTGGCGTCCGTGCGTCAGGTTCTTTCGTTACGTTTCCATAGATAAAATCATATCTGGTACTGGAGTGGCTGATCATATACAGTATATATGTGGACGTTTGTATTTGTTTAGATACCTGAATGTAATATAAATCAGTGTATGTAAGTATTCCTCCTTGTTACGTCGAGTTTTAAAAGTTAACTAAAATGCTAATGAAGAACTTGCTTGAGGACGACGCAAATCCTTGAATTTGATGAAGAATTGCTGGTAATTTGCAGGTAATTACAGAGAACCTGGGCCCAAGCCTCTCACCGCACCCGCCGGCTCTCTATATCCTCCATGACAACTCCAGTTCGTATTAAAGGACCCTTCCATCTCTACCTCCTAATGAGCTGAGCAACTCCACAATATACAGGACAGTGTAGTGTGTTTCCTGGCGAGGCCGTATATGTTTTAATGCTCAGAAGGACGCGGCAAAAATATTTCAATAGAACTGAAATATTATAGCGGAAGTTATTAAGGTTTGGTCAAAATACATGAGCGATTAAAAAAGCTATTATGATTGTCACTGTGCTTTGCACCCAAACAAAATGTAATAAAGACAAACCTAGGTGTAGGGAAGTCATTCGTACATTAAGATACTTAAAGATTAAAAGAGATAATTCACAAGACCCATTATATACTTATGAAAGGGTTATTGTGCTTCATAAGTATTGTATACCTGCCAGGTCAAACATGATTTTCTGGTGAATAACAACATTATCATCCCCTTGAAGGCAATGGCTCAAGTGCTTGAGAATAACAACTACTTGAGTACGACGACTCATGTTTACTTTCTTTTTACTTGGTGTACTTGAGGGGCTAATAATTAGTCGTACTTCGATGTGTCAGTATTCCGAGAACAAAATTCGTGCGAGTCCGTCCCCGCTTTGTTACGTTGTTTCAACACCCAGACGCGTACCGCAATACTATGCTTTCTTGATTACTTGAAAACAGAATAAACTTCCAGTGTACTCTGTGATGTTCAGTGTGTGACGGTCTTTCTCACGGGACTACTATACGCCCTCAGAAAGGCTTTGCCCTATGATGAATGCTGACATGTGAGAACGAATACGAAATCTCCCTCACCTGTTCCGTCTGGGCTGTGTGCGCTGTAGCCTTGGGCCTCGTTTCATCCAAAAATGATCGGAATAAAGAGGAATGGCGGGTCTTAAACCTTCTTGGAACGGGATGTTTGTTCACGAAGAGAGAGACAGATAAACTTATAGGCAGGTCTAAAAAAGATTCTTGGCAGGGAATGAGAAGAAATGTGGTGATGTAAATGGAAGGAAATATACCTTGATATAATCTCCGCATCAGTGAAATAGCTAAGACTCCCTAAAATAGACAGGGGGTTTTGTTCAGGCGTCCATTGTATTCTCCGTAGGAGTAGCCACTCGAGATGGACAGGTGTTTGATTTGTCTCTGTATGGAGCAGTGATCGCACAGCCGGAAGCCTTCTTTCTCAAGCTTCTGTCTCTACAGGATTCAGCTCGAAGTAGCTCACCTCATCACCCCCTACCCCACGGTTTTGCCTGGAAAGACAACATCGTGTATCAGAAGCGGTCACAACGAGCGATATGACTATAGAGTACAAGTGAGGAAGAAACTAGATATTGTTCTTCGCCGGATCAGCACGACGACACATGACCGCCAGACTCGCAGGAGAGAGAGACTTACAAGGCGCGATGGCCTACCATAATCCACCTGCAGGGAGGTGTCGTCTCCAACTGTAGGAGGTTCGCGCCCTCAGGGTTCGGAAAGGCTGGCCCCTACCTTACGGGAAGCTTGCCCGAGCCTGTGACAAATGTTGCCTCGTAAGGAAGCAGTGTTGCGGTTCACTGTGGGAACATTTGCAGTATTGTTATCTTCCAGCCGATGGGTCAGGTCGGAGGAAGATGGACCGCTTGGCGTGGGCACCTCACCGCTGGGATCAGATACTGCCTGATTTATAATGGTTGGAGGGAGGTGGGCGAGGGAGACGTGGAGGGTAAAGGGTGAAAATAAAAAGAAGGGAGTGTGTTGCAGATGGAAGATGGAGCAGCAGAGTGGTGGAACCTAATGGGTGGAGTGGCAGAGCAGTGGAACCATAGAGGTTGAGTGGCAGAGCAATGGAACCACAGAGGTGGAGTGACAGAAATTTGTAAGATGTGAGTTGAGATAGTCAAAAGAACCTGGAGGTTGCGGAAGGCAAGGCATTAAGACAATAGTTAGAGGGGTGAGAATTATCGTTCCTTCGGGATGAACCATGCTACATGTTTCCATGGTGAAGGAAGTTTATATATTTTTGAAAAGATAAAAAGGGAAACGGAGGAGGCATTTTCTCTCGTGCTCCGATACTACTTGTATCCAATCACCTTTTCCCTGTGTAGATTTCACAAGGTCTCTCATTATTCTGCTCTGATGTGCCTTGGGATTATGTCCCCCTTTATGTATTTCTGAAACTGTACAGCCTATCTTGATTTCCCTCCATGTATCTTCTCTAAACCCAGTTCGCTCTCTGTACTCTAGCACTTCTTCACTTAAGTAGCTCTTCAATCTAGAACTAATGTCTCCAGTTTCGAGACTTGTACTCAGAGCTATACTCAAAGTGTTGGTACCTACACTCAAAGCCACGCCTCACCAGCCTAGTAGGGTCGTACACTCAAGCCTAGTCGTACTCAGAGCTATACTCAAAGTGTTGGTACCTACACTCAAAGCCACGCCTCACCAGCCTACTAGGGTCGTACACTCAAGCCTAGTCGTATTATCGGTGGACAGCAAGTCAGTGGATCTGGACGGCTTGTTGATGCATGGTTGCGAAGGTTTTCTTATGCTTGGCCCACGAAAATGTATCAGCATAAATTGTCACCTTTTTGTGAATCCCAATTGCGCACTGTGTTGCTCAGTAGTTATTCCCTCCACTATGAAAACCTTTCCTCCGCATTACCACTGCCGGTCTTTCATGCATCCGTCATCTTGATTGATCTTCACCGACATCATTAAAGACCAGTTTGGTTACCCTCAACTCTTTTTGAGGGTTGAATACAAATCAGCGTAATTCGTTCACATTGTCCAAATTATCCACTTTTCAGAGTACTGGCTCCTCGCTCACCCTTACCAACTGTATATTCTCTAGAGGCTTCCCAACTCGTGCCTTATTGCCATCTCTGGCGTGTACCACGCGCAGATGTTTGTCGTCTCATGAGTAATGTTTCTAACCCGTATGGACCACGTCAGACGTGAAAAGTAATTTGAAGTAAAGCTCTTAATATCTCGTCGGGTAAATAACAGGTCGAAAAATGGTTCTTACAGACGCTGGCGGCTATTGGCACTATCTTTCAAACTCTCAAATCTTGTTTGAGCTTCCCTTCCTTAAATCCGTGACAGAATCAGATATGTAAATATGTGATATTACGTTAATTTAGGTTTACGTAAATACGTATGTTATATAAGCATTAAGAATTAAAGACCCAATTTCAGCAGTAATACAAATTAGCGAACAGTGGTTTACCCATAAACAATAGGCCATCAGATCTGTTATCGTGCGAGGGAAGGAGCTTCTGTTTAAAGAGGAAAACTTTTCTTTTTTTATTCTCGTGGTAAAGGACTTACATATAAAAACCAGCCTCATTTTGCCCCGGGGGTGCAATGTCATAGTATTTTCTGGTTGTTCTCCGTATGCCCAGAGGGGTCTCGCCGAGAAAGGTATATTTATTGAAGATGAATAATTTACTTCCATACGTGGCCTCGACCTTTCCATTGTGGAGCCTGAAGGGCAAGGGGGAACCTGGAGCAGTGGGAGGGAGTGGGTGGGAGGCTGCTGCTTCACCTGCCTGTCCATGAGAGGGAGTAAAGTAAGCGAGGGGGTTAGGCTCGCGAATGAGGTAAGTGAGGGGGTTAAGCTAGCGAATGAGGTAAGTGAGGGGGTTAGACTAGTGAATGAGGTAAGCTAGGGGGTTAGACAAGCGAGGGGAGGTCAGGCAAAAAAAACTGAAGATGAACGAGTAAGAGGGGAGGAAGGAGAAGTGAGCGAGTAGTGTTAATGAGTGAAGGTATTAAGGTGAGGTAAAGCGAGGCTAGGAAGACTGTGCGGTAAATCGAGCAACGTTCACCTTTCTCCAGACTTGAATAAAATCCTTCCCCATATCCTGTGCTTCCCCTGCCACTCCGTGCACTCCCTTCTTCCTCTCCCGTCCCTCTGCTTGGGCTCAGATCCGGCGTCAACTGGGCTTCCCCCACACCTACATACTGGCAGCGTTACGTCTCTCGCAGCCTATCCTATGTATCACCGGTAACTTGCCGGCTCTCCGCCGGGGTGTGTGTGTGTGATATCTTGACGTCCGTTCCTCCATCTCTATGAATGCTTCCCGGGTATTTGGAATTCTGGACTCTCTCCAACCTCGTGCCATCTTAATCCTACCTCGCCCTGATATCCTTCCCTTAGACGCCACCATTCTTGATATTCTTGGTGGTCACTCAAAATCCTTCGTTTTACATTGCTACTACTGAAACGTTTTAGAAAACTGTACGTTAAGAAAACAAGTTTAAGAGGCGATGCCCCGCGAGTGTAAAGCTCCCTGCCCGTGTACACAGTTAGGTAAAAGAACAGTTAGAAAACTCCAATACAAAACATTCATAGTTCGTCCGCCTTTCCATTAACTGCTCTTCGCACACTGACGCTCCTTCCAGTCCTCCCCTGTGTAACCTGCATTACCCACCCAGGTCTCCCTTACGTCATTGAAAATCTCGGGTACGTAACGCCCCCGTCTGTCTTCAGACAACCAGCGACCACACGGCCATTCCTCTTGTCGCCCTGACGCCAGACTACTCAGGTAGAGCCCCTTCACCCCTCCGGCAGCGTCCCCACACTTCGTATTCTTTATGACACACTGCTCAGTCCATTCCTGCCAACTCCATACCGTAGGGTTTTCTAAGCCCATAAATTTTCTAGACACAGTCTTTTCACTTTTCTACGGACGTTCTCCGCTGTCCTCTGTGTTGTACACAGATGCGGACTTTAATTAATGCCCTGAATATGTCTCTCATTTGTTACTTTTGTAATCCTTTTAATTTCGTGAGGACTCCCGTCATGTGTACCTTCCCTCTTGTGCTTAATACGAGTCACCCTGCAAGGTATGCATCGCTCTTCAACACATAAGCGTTTGTACATAGTCACTGTATTCATCCACTTCCTCGGTATTCTACCTTCATTCTTGGCTGTGATGTGAAGACACTTGTCAGTCCACTCACCTCAGGTCTCATGTTTCTCTTGCACCTTACACCTCAACAGGAACTCTCCTTAAAGCTCCTAGTTTCCATTTGTCTACTGCTGACATGCCATCTTTTCTTACCGTATTTCACAAATTCCGGAGCTCATAAGTTATTCCTCCAGTCTTATACATATCCATCGACACGAACGTCCGCGACAGAAGCTACATGAAAAGGTAACTGATGCATGTGTTCGTTGCCCATGATAAATTGATTTTACTATGTTCCGGATAGAATGTCAGCGGGGAAAATAACTGAAATGTCTCGAGTTCTTTGGCCCTGTGAAATTTTGAGAGGCCCTCAGCACTACAACCAAGCTGTGAGATGGTTGTCAGTAATAAGATAATTCATGAAAAGAGGAAACTAACAAGAACATGAGGAGGAAGCGGTAAACATTGGAATGCAAGGAAAACAAAAGCCAAGCCTGGTTGATCCCGTCAAGAAAGGGACGTTGATCGATAGAACATGGTCGTTAACTCCGGTTTAAACAGAAAGACCACACGACACAACTGGCCCTCAGGTGGCACACACACACACACACTGCGACTAGAGGAGGAAATGAACACGTATAACCTGGATATAAAGTTCGTTCCCTTTATACTCTGGTTATATATCAGGGACACTGGGACGGGATTCAACACGGGGTCTCTTATCTGTTCAAGGATAATTGTGAATTTATTCGTATTAACGCAGACAACTTCTCTAGCACGACGATGCAGCCCTCTGACCTAACCCTTCGGGATCAGGTCAGAGGTCATGTCAAGGGGTTGTGATTTTTTTAAATATTTCAAAATGTTGACCAAAAATAAATCAAGGAGTCAGCAAATGGAAAACTGCATAGGACTGTTAAAGTTTATGCTAATTTGTAGTAAATTAATACATATCTGACTCCACTGTATAATTTATTCCAACGCTACCACACACTGCTGAACACATGGGCACAGAGGGACAGATACAGTAACAACTTAATTAGAAAAATGACCGGATAACTTCATTAACCCATTAACCCCTTGAACATGATGATACGACTCTCGAGCACGACGGTACGGTCCTTACGTGTAATTAGCGTGGCATTTAAACCTAACCTATGATAAGGATCAGGGCAAAGGTCAATCATTGTAATCAAGGGTCGTGCTCGGGGAATTCAACGGGTTTTATCTACTTACTGCTGGGTGATATAAGGCGAAGGAAATTATTCAACCCGCGTTGTTGCGGGTTGAATCCCAAGAATTTGCGTTCAGTCGAAATCCAGTCTGCAGTAAAGTGGGTTTTTTTTTTTGTTGTTTTTTTTAAGAGCTTTTGGTAAGCTGGTATAGATCGTTTCAATCGTAATTCGAAAAAAGAATTGGAAGCTATAAGTAACTGTACTTTGAAGCAGTGAGGCATTATATTTCTTTACAAGAAAGATCCGTAACCCTGAGCATTGCCAGACCCCTAACATAAATAAGTTTTAAACCAGAGTATTAACAGACACGCACCATCAGCCCACAGTAATACCAGATACCTAATACTCCCATCCGCTTACAGTATTACCAGACACCTAATACCACCATCAGCCTGCACTATTACCAGACACCCAGCGGCGCAATTTTTTATGCAAATTAAGTAACATCTCATTACCTAAAATCTCTCTGCTTTGCGAAATTAAAAACCTTCCATTTGCTTTTATTTCCGACGTAAAGGGATTATATATATATATATATATATATATATATATATATATATATATATATATATATATATATATATATATATATATATATATATTTTTATTTATTATACTTTGTCGCTGTCTCCCGCGTTTGCGAGGTAGCGCAAGGAAACAGACGAAAGAAATGGCCCCACCCCCCCCCCCCCCCCCCCCATACACATGTATATACATACGTCCACACACGCAAATATACATACCTACACAGCTTTCCATGGTTTACCCCAGACGCTTCACATGCCTTGATTCAATCCACTGACAGCACGTCAACCCCGGTATACCACATCGATCCAATTCACTCTATTCTTTGCCCTCCTTTCACCCTCCTGCATGTTCAGGCCCCGATCACAAAATCTTTTTCTCCATCTTTCCACCTCCAATTTGGTCTCCCTCTTCCCCTCGTTCCCTCCACCTCCGACACATATATCCTCTTGGTCAATCTTTCCTCACTCATTCTCTCCATGTGCCCAAACCACTTCAAAACACCCTCTTCTGCTCTCTCAACCACGCTCTTTTTATTTCCACACATCTCTCTTACCCTTACGTTACTCACTCGATCAAACCACCTCACACCACACATTGTCCTCAAACATCTCATTTCCAGCACATCCATCCTCCTGCGCACAACTCTAACTCTATCCATAGCCCACGCCTCGCAACCATACAACATTGTTGGAACCACTATTCCTTCAAACATACCCATTTTTGCTTTCCGAGATAATGTGTGTGTGCTACCCTCTCATGGACAGTAGCCGCCACATCGTTCTACATCGCCCGCCTCAGGCAGAACTTACCTTCAGCCATGACCGTGCTCAGGCCTTTGTGACGCTCCTGATGTATTATCCGCCCGTATGCGAGACAGCTGAATTAAAATGGCTAAAAAACAAGAACGATGCGCTTCCTTGTAAAGCATAATAGGAAAAATACATGTTTATTCTGTCCGCGTCGATGTAAAGTATCAAGTCCCATTGATTAGTGAATGAGTCTTGAAAATCATCCTTTGTATGCATTAAAGATCTGATGGCGAGTACATTCCAATTGACGCTGAGAAAGAAATGTAAAGACTGCAGAGATATTCTCATCAAGTGAAAATACCAGACTGTGAAAAAGCCGGTATCCAGTATCGGATTCCTGCAAAGTAAACCTCTTATATATGAGGATTTTGTTGAAATAAAGATGTGGAAATTCGGTAAATGCAGAGTTGATATCCTGAAGCGGTTACAAGAATATATATATATATATATATATATATATATATATATATATATATATATATATATATATTTTGCTTTGTCGCTGTCTCCCGCGTTAGCGAGGTAGCGCAAGGAAACAGACGAAAGAATGGCCCAACCCGCCCACATACACATGTATACACATACATGTCCACCCATGCACAATATACATACCTTTACATCTCGATGTACACATATATATACACACACAGACATATATGTATATATATATATATATATATATATATATATATATATATATATATATATATTTTTTTTTTTTTTTTTTTTTTGCTGTCTCCCGCGTTTGCGAGGTAGCGCAAGGAAACACGAAAAAAATGGCCCAACCCACCCCCATACACATGTATATACATACGTCCACACACGCAAATATACATACCTACACAGCTTTCCATGGTTTACCCCAGACGCTTCACATGCCCTGATTCAATCCACTGACAGCACGTCAACCCCGGTATACCACATCGATCCAATTCACGCTATTCCTTGCCCTCCTTTCACCCTCCTGCATGTTCAGGCCCCGATCACACAAAATCTTTTTCACTCCATCTTTCCACCTCCAATTTGGTCTCCCACTTCTCCTCGTTCCCTCCACCTCTGACACATATATTCTCTTGGTCAATCTTTCCTCACTCATTCTCTCCATGTGCCCAAACCATTTCAAAACACCCTCTTCTGCTCTCTCAACCACGCTCTTTTTATTTCCACACATCTCTCTTACCCTTACGTTACTTACTCGATCAAACCACCTCACACCACACATTGTCCTCAAACATCTCATTTCCAGCACATCCATCCTCCTGCGCACAACTCTATCCATAGCCCACGCCTCGCAACCATACAACATTGTTGGAACCACTATTCCTTCAAACATACCCATTTTTGCTTTCCGATATAACGTTCTCGACTTCCACAATCTTCAATGCTCCCAGAACTTTTGCCCCCTCCCCCACCCTATGATTCACTTCCGCTTCCATGGTTCCATCCGCTGCCAAATCCACTCCCAGATATTTTAAACCCTTCACTTCCTTCAGTTTTTCTCCATTCAAACTTACCTCCCATTTGACTTGTCCCTCAACCCTACTGTATCTAATAACCTTGCTCTTATTCACATTTACTCTTAGCTTTCTTCTTTCACACACTTCACCAAACTCAAGTCACCAGCTTCTGCAGTTTCTCAAACGAATCAGCCCCCAGCGCTGTATCATCAGCGAACAACAACTGACTCACTTCCCAAGCTCTCTCATACACAACAGACTGCATACTTGCCCCACTTTCCAAAACTCTTGCATTCACCTCCCTAACAACCCCATCCATAAACAAATTAAACAACCATGGAGACATCACACACCCCTGCCACAAACCAGCATTCACTGAGAACCAATCACTTTCCTCTCTTCCTACATGTACACATGCCTTACATCCTCGATAAAAACTTTTCACTGCTTCTAACAACTTGCCCTCCACACCATATATTCTTAATACCTTCCACAGAGCATCTCTATCAACTCTATCATATGCCTTCTCCAAATCCATAAATGCTACACACAAATCCATTTGCTTTTCTAAGTATTTCTCACATACATTCTTCAAAGCAAAACACCTGATCCACACATCCTCTACCACTTCTGAAATCACTCTGGTCTTCCCCAATCTGATGCTCTGTACATGCTTTCACCCTCTCAATCAATACCCTTCCATATAATTTCCCAGGAATACTCAACAAACTTATACCTCTGTAATTTGAGCACTCACTTTTATCCCCTTTGCCTTTGTACAATGGCACTATGCAAGCATTCCTCGAATCCTCAGGCATCTCACCCTGATCATACATAAATAACCTTACCAACCAGTCAACAATACAGTCACCCCCCCTTTTCAATAAATTCCACTGCAATACCATCCAAACCCGCTCCCTTGCTGGCTTTCATCTTCCGCAAAGCTTTTAGTACCTCTTCTATGTTTACCAAAATCATTCTCCCTAACCCTCTCACTTTGCACACCACCTCGACCAAAACACCCTATATCTGCCACTCTATCATCAAACACATTCAACAAACCTTCAAAATACTCACTCCATCTCCTTCTCACATCACCACTACTTATCACCTCCCCATTAGCCCCCTTCACTGAAGTTCCCATTTGTTCCCTTGTCTTACGCACTCTATTTACCTCCTTCCAAAGCATCTTTTTATTCTCCCTAAAATTTGATGATACTCTCTCACCCCAACTCTCATTAGCCCTCTTTTTCACCTCTTCCAACAATGTTATATGGTTGTGAGGCATGGGCTATAGTTGTGCGGAGGAGGGTGGATGTGCTGGAAATGAGATGTTTGAGGACAATATGTGGTGTGAGGTGGTTTGATCGAGTAAGTAATAATAGGGTAAGAGAGATGTGTGGTAATAAAAAGAGTGTGGTTGAGAGAGCAGAAGAGGGTGTTTTGAAATAGTTTGGTCACATGGAGAGAATGAGTGAGGAAAGATTGACCAAGAGGATATATGTGTCAGAGGTGGAGGGAACGAGAAGTGGGAGACCCAATTGGAGGGGAGTGAAAAAGATTTTGAGTGATCGGGGCCTGAACGTGCAGGAGGGTGAAAGGCATGCAAGGAATAGAGTGAATTGGAACGATGTGCTGTACCGGGTTCAACTTGCTGTCAGTGGATGGAACCAGGGTGTGTGAAGCATCAGGGGTTAACCATGGAAAGCTCTGTGGGGCCTGGATGTGGAAAGGGAGCTGTGGTTTCAGTGCATTATACATGACAGCTAGAGACTGTGAACGAATGTGGCCTTTGTTGTCTTTTCCTAGTGCTACCTCGCGAACATGTGGGGGGGAGGGGTTTGTTATTTCATGTGTGGTGGGGTGGCGATGGGAATGAATAAGGGCAGACAGTATGAATTATATACATGTGTATATATGTATACGTCTGTGTGTGTATATATATGTATACGTTGAGATGTATAGGTATGTATATTTGCGTGTGTGGACGTGTATGTATATACGTGTATGTGGGTGGGTTGGGCCATTCTTTTGTCTGTTTCCTTGCGCTACCTCGCTAACACAGGAGACAGCGACAAAACAAAGCAAAATATATGTATATATATATATATATATATATGTGTGTGTGTGTGTGTTCTTCAGTCTCATCCTAAACCTTTAATGGAGACAAAAATATCTATTATGGAAGTTTGTAATGTCTGAGTAAGGATGGCTAGATTCCATATGAGTTAGTAGTGTTGAGAATATCATCCAGCACATTTTGTTGAGGATGAAGTGAAGAAGACCTTTGATCTGACCCCTTGACCCTAAGATGGGTGGTATAGATGAGGGCATAGTGAAAATGTCATTGGTGTCAGTAATAAACAAGTTAAATATATGATACGTTTGAGTATGCTAATGTAGTTTTTCAGATCTAAATGAACAAATGTAATGAAAATTCTTGCAATATTATATGTGTGATGGCAGCAAGTATGTATAAGCATAGGACAAAATGAATGTAAGGCATGTGTACGTGTAGGAAGAGAGGAAAGTGATTGGTTCTCAGTGAATGTAGGTTTGCGGCAGGGGTGTGTGATGTCTCCATGGTTGTTTAATTTGTTTATGGATGGGTTGTTAGGGAGGTAAATGCAGAGTTTTGGAAAGAGGGGCAAGTATGAAGTCTGTTGGGATGAGAGAGCTTGGGAAGTGAGTCAGTTGTTGTTCGCTGATGATACAGCGCTGGTGGTGATTCATGTGAGAAACTGCAGAAGCTGGTAGAGAGTTTGGGAAATGTGTAGAAGAAAAAGTTAAGAGTAAATGTGAATAAGAGCAAGGTTATTAGGTACAGTAGGTTGGGGTCAAGTCAATTGGGAGGTGAGCAGGATGTACAGAAGATAAGGTTTATGAATATAGCTTTTGACCAAAATTGTATGGGCCAGGTCAAAGTCCAGAGGTGTTGAGAGTGCAGTCAAAATGTGTTTGGCAGAGCATAGTGAATTTAGGTTTCTGAGGGGTGTAGAGTTTGTTAAAGTCTCCCTCTCAAGGGAATACGGTTGAATGATATTGTGGAAGGCAACATACTGCAGTAGCTCAGTGTTCTAGGTACATGTGTTTTTGTTGGAGGGAAGCAATGTAACCCTTGTCCTAAATGTTTTTTTGTTTTTGATGTTTACTTATTCAGAATTAGTCAACAATATACTCTGTTATTTGATGCCTCTGCATCAGTTATCCAGACCTACCTTGATCTTTAGCTCTTTTGTCAGTAATTAACTAGTTACAATTATGATACCCCAGTTCTGCAGTTGCTCAACTGTATATTTTCAGACAAATGACTACCACAATTCAATAAACCATTCTTTATTATTTATTTAGATGCACACAAGCTATTCATATCCTACATAAGGACAAAACTAGAATGTAAGGCATGTGTACGTGTAGAAAGAGAGGAAAGTGATTGGTTCTCAGTGAATGTAGGTTTGCGGCAGGGGTGTGTGATGTCTCCATGGTTGTTTAATTTGTTTATGGATGGGGTTGTTAGGGAGGTAAATGCAAGAGTTTTGGAAAGAGGGGCAAGTATGAAGTCTGTTGGGGATGAGAGAGCTTGGGAAGTGAGTCAGTTGTTGTTCGCTGATGATACAGCGCTGGTGGCTGATTCATGTGAGAAACTGCAGAAGCTGGTAAATGAGTTTGGTAAAGTGTGTGGAAGAAAGTTAAGAGTAAATGTGAATAAGAGCAAGGTTATTAGGTACAGTAGGGTTGGGGGTCAAGTCAATTGGGAGGTGAGTTTGAATGGAGAAAAACTGAAGGAAGTGAAGTGTTTTAGATATCTGGGAGTGGATCTGGCAGCGGATGGGACCATGGAAGCGGAGGTGGATCATAGGGTGGGGGAGGGGGCGAAAATTCTGGGGGCCTTGAAGAATGTGTGGAAGTCGAGAACATTATCTCGGAAAGCAAAAATGGGTATGTTTGAAGGAATAGTGGTTCCAACAATGTTGTATGGTTGCGAGGCGTGGGCTATGGATAGAGTTGTGCGCAGGAGGATGGATGTGCTGGAAATGAGATGTTTGAGGACAATGTGTGGTGTGAAGTGGTTTGATCGAGTGAGTAACGTAAGGGTAAGAGAGATGTGTGGAAATAAAAAGAGCATGGTTGAGAGAGCAGAAGAGGGTGTTTTGAAGTGGTTTGGGCACATGGAGAGAATGAGTGAGGAAAGATTGACCAAGAGGATATATGTGTCGGAGGTGGAGGGAACGAGGAGAAGAGGGAGACCAAATTGGAGGTGGAAAGATGGAGTGAAAAAGATTTTGTGTGATCGGGGCCTGAACATGCAGGAGGGTGAAAGGAGGGCAAGAAATAGAGTGAATTGGAGCGATGTGGTATACCGGGGTTGACGTGCTGTCAGTGGATTGAATCAGGGCATGTGAAGCGTCTGGGGTAAACCATGGAAAGCTGTGTAGGTATGTATATTTGCGTGTGTGGACGTATGTATATACATGTGTATGGGGGGGTGGGTTGGGCCATTTCTTTCGTCTGTTTCCTTGCGCTACCTCGCAAACGCGGGAGACAGCGACAAAGTATAATAAATAAATAAATAAATAGTTTGAACACCACACCTAAAGAAGCTCAAAGAACTAGTGGAGAAAGTCCAGAGAAGGGCAACAAAGATGGTACCAGAATTATGAAAGTTGAGTAACAGGGAAGGCTGTAGAGGCTTTAAATTTGCCTGTCTTGGAAGGAGGAAGAGTTAGGAGTGCCATGATTACAACCCTAAAGTTTTTAAAACAGATTGATGATGTGGACAGTGAACAGTTCTTCGAGATATGGAGGGATAGGACAACCAAAGAACATAACATGAAAGTAAGCAAGATTTGTTATGTAAGATGTAAAGAAGTACTTTTATCATGTGAGTGATGGGAGAATGGAATAGAATGACTGAGGACAAGGCTAGAGCAGACAGCATACAATAATTGTTGTATGATAGCAGAGAATATTCAGTGTAAAACTCTCTCTCCATTCAAACTAGGTAATCACACATACACAAAGCTAGATCACCAAGTCGAAATATGCGAGATACTCTTCAGTGGATTGATAAAATTTTTGGAATACGATAGAGAGCATACATCAGAGAGGCATTCCTTGAAATTGGTTGAGGTAGCCATTGAAATATCACATGGGTTTGGAACCATCAATTATCTTGATCTATGCAAATGACTTGCCAGAAGTTATGGACTCCTTCCTGAATATGTTTGTAAATGATTCAAAGTTGATGAGTTAACTGAAAAGAGAGGAGGATTGCATTCCCTTACAAGGGGACCTTGATAGACCCCAAGTTTGGTTTATGTGGCAGATGAAATTCAGCTTGAATAAATGGAAAGTGTCCATAATGCATATGGGAAAATATAGCTGGTACATGCCAGGTGAGTGTAGTTTTAGCTGAGTGTATGTCTGATGAAATGGAGTTTCAGACTGGGTTGGGAGTGGTGGCTGTTGTGTTTGTCATTACTGTGTAAATCAGCATTGTCATGTCCTGTTTGTTGAGAAAAGGGTGGATCTTTGAGAACAGATCACTGAAGTGGGGAGCAAGGTAAATTTTTTTTCCTACTTGGGGGTTGGTTGGTAGTAATGGTGTAGTTTGGACCGTAATAAAAGAATTTCCCAGTAATGAAATACATAGAGCAGTTAACATTTTCCCAATCACCATAATCAAATTAACTGCCCACATGTAATGTATATCCACACGTATTCGATGGTGATATGTAATAGGGTGTGTCTACTTTTGAATGAACACCTTCCAATCCCTTTTCCATATTTATGACTGATTTCTTATGGATGATGTGAGGCCGGTCAAATTGGAAATAAATACCCGAAACGAAATTAGATAAAACTTGTAAGTAGAAACATTAGACAGGAGCATAGGTTTGCTTCATTAACAGTCCCCCTCCCAGGAGGTTTCCTTGAGCAGTTGATATTTCCTGATAACACCAAAGTCTGCATGAAAGCTGTTAATTCTACTTATTGTAGTATACTTTCATAAGAGCCTCTGAAAACACTGTGCTAGAGTTGTCTTCTGCCAGTGGACTCTTAAGGTTGAAGCAGCAAGGGACTAAGAAACAACACTGAAGTTCACCAAGTATGGAGACTTTTTCTGGAGCAACCTCCTGGAGGGAGTTCCCCAAGGGAATGGGCATCATAGATATAGACAAAATTAGTTTAAAGAGTATGGAATATAATAATCACATTATTTAAAGTTTATTTCAAACATCAAAACTTGTTTTCCATGTAATCAATAATGCAACAAGTGTACCTTAAAACCTACTAAAGTTGGATTTTATGGTAAGGATTATTTTTGTCTTTCTAAGCAATTGTTAGTCCATTCATGAAAGTTCTTCCATATACCTGTTATAACTTTCCTATAAACACTGTATTCTTCCAAGGTGATATATTGCAAACCTTATATTTTCCGATCAACACTGGAACATTCACCCATATATTCTTCATGAGATAATGATTCTTATCATTCTTTTCACATTTTCAGTGCACCTTGATCAGTTCTAATTGTTCCCCATATAAAGAATCACAATCAAGTGCATACCATAACATTTTCAATGTATATGGTGTATGGATAGATAAAATATCAAAACAGCCACCCTTTCACTTTTCCCAACTCCATCAGTAAGTTTCCAGTTTATTATGTGTAATGGCACTAAAAATTTCAAAGGTTACTTGTAAGATGAATAAAATATAAACTTCACAGTAGCCATGAACAGAGCTCCATAGTCAAACATAATGAAACTTATTTAATCATTGTAAATTACAAATCAAACATTCATACATAAGTACAATATTAAAATTTTCATGTTGAACTTTCAGGTGTTCGTCTCATCCAAGGTTAGGAATGGGACCTCAGGGTTAAAGTGTGGTCTAATGAGAGATCGCCATGCCCATCTTAATGCTGCTAATATTAAAGGGAGAGACAGCAATCCAAGGAGTCCACCCATTATATAAGAAGCCAGTGTTAGTCCACTAACTTCATTTGGCACATACTCGCACAACTTCAAGTCTGCAAGGGGAGAAGAATGTTTCCATCAACACATAGCATTATCATTCTAAACAGTAAGAATACTGTCTCTACATTAATATTTTGAAATAATAGCAAATATAACTTTAGCATCAGTATGAAATGTACTTTGCTTTAAAGAAACTATTTTGCTTGTCCTGTAAAGTCACATCAAAACTAGCTTTAAATCCATCTCTTTGTAGATGCCTTGGCAGCATTCCTCTTTTCTTTTTAATTCCCACTTGACCTACAATGCAGTCTACTCTCCCATTAGCCACTTATTCTCACCATTTTAATTAGTTCAATTCTGCATGTATCCAACCTGAGCTTCTTGCTAAAATACTTGGTAGTTATACAGCATTAACGGTGGCCTATGGTTGATGATCACTTTAATCTTGATTGCTAGAATTTCAGGCATGGGTGTCTTGCAGAATTCAGTCAGCTGGCTACACAGCAACACACTAATAGTCTTTCTTTAGTCTGCACACATCCTTCCTTTCAATAAGCATTGCACAAAACTGCATCAAATGTCATCAGTATGACCACTAATGAAAGTGCTATGAAAGATGAAGTGCAGCAAAGCAGGGGAAATGGATGGGACTGCATTTACAACCCTCAAAGAATAGGAGTGCATCACTGATAATTGGTTAGTCATATTCTCTGATGTTTGTATAGCCCAAGGTGAAGTGCCTAAAAACTGGGAGAATGCATGTATTGGGAGATACAAAGGCATATTCAATTTACAAAAGTTTGAGCATAACTGATAAGGTGTATGAAAGGGAGGTGAAAAGAGTGTGTTAGTATCTGACTGGGGAGGAGTATTGTGGCTTTGAAAAAGGTAAAGGCTGTGTGGACCATGCATTTGCATGGAGAAAGAAGGAACAGCGACATTTGCAGATCTGGAGAAAGTTTATTAGAAGCTTGACTGAGATGCCTTGTGGATGGTGCTATGATATATGAAGTAAATGAAAGTTAATACATGCAAAGAAGTGTTTTTTTATGGGATAGTAAGGCATGTGTGCAAGTAACAAGGAAGGATGCCAAGAGGTTTCTATTGAAGGTGGATCTGCATCAAAGATATATGATGTCACTATGGTTATTTAATTTGTTCACAGATAGGGTGGCGGTAAGATGTATAAAAAAAGGGTTTTGGAGCAGGCCCACGATACGCAGGGGGTGGTATGGAAGGTGAATCAGATGCTGTGTGCAAATATGACTCTGATGGCAGACTGCAAAAAGAAACTCATCTGGGAGAATGTCTGAAAGTTGAGAGTTAATGTAAACAAAGGTGGAGCAAAAATGTGCTGCCAGGGGTACCTTGTTATAAGTACCAACAATCAGATTTCACCACAATGGTTGGGCTGGCATGCAGTGTTCACCAAATGCCTTGCTTTTTAAAGTATACTATTTCCACGCCATGCTTCTTTCATAGTTGCCAGTCAGATATTCATCTAGGACTGACCTTAACAATGTAACTAGTTTTCCTTTAAATATTTCTGTAGTTTCTCAGAGAGAGGACAGTATGAGTGTTAGTTTAAATGTGGTGGACCTGAAGTACAGTGCTTTAGGTTCTTGGAAGTGGACATGGCAGCAGATGAAACCATTGGGGATAAAGTGTGTTGTACGGTGAAGCCAAGGTCCCAGGCACATTACAAGCATGTGAATGAAAGGGTCAGTTTCTGTAAGGATTATGCTGAATGTTTGATGGTTTGTTAATCCTAACAGTGTTGAACAGATGCAAGTCTTAAGTTGTGAATGCAAAAGAGGAAGAGGGTATGCATGTTGAAAAAAAATGCCTGAGGATATGTAGTTTGGGTAGGATGATCATTTAAGGAATGATTGGATCAAAGAGTGGTAGTAAATGCAGTCTGATTGAAATAGCCAACCAGGGTTTGCTGAAATGGTTATGGTATACATGGATAGGATAAACAAAAAAAATACTAAGAGAATCCACACAGCAGAAGTGGAGGGAGCAAAGGGAAAGCGGGAGACTGAAATGGATGAAGATGGCTTCCAGGTACAAGCCTTAACCTTCAGGACAAATGTGAATATATGACAGGCTTTCGATGAGTCAGCATAAACCATGTAGTAGTCTTCAGGGACTGGCTCTGATATTGGTACATTGAACATGACAGCAAGAGTGTTGTGTGCAAATGAGGTCAATGTTCCTTTGTTCGTAATGCTACCTCTGATGCAGGACAGCATTTAGATGTAAAAAAAAAATATTTCTCAAGCATAGGTGAACATGCATTTCTACTTAAAAAAATTTTATATAACCTGAGGAATTGTAGATCTCTCCTAAAGTAACAGATGGGCCACAAGTTGATTCAGAGAAGCCAATCACACTGCGACTTCGGTCAAATGTGACACATAATCCCTCTAATATTACAGCACCTAGAACAGTAAGACAAAATAAGCTCAAGTTAAAGCTTCTTTCTGTTACCTTATGAATTAAGCCATAGGTACAATTTTCTTTACACCCAAAGCTTTATTTGATTGTTTTTCAGATTGTATAATTAAAACCAATAATGAGAACATTTCTGAATATTTAAATTGCTATAAAGTATAAATTGTATATGTGCAAAAAAAAAAAAGTTTTTCTTTTCCTCAAAGAAATTTTCCACTGTCCCTGTTTACTAAATGTGTGTGTATGAAGTAAATACTACCCTGGCAGTGGTTAAGGTTCCATTAAATGTTACTGTTTAATGAAATCATCACTACCAGTAATTCTAACCTCTTTTATCTCATATACACCAAGTAAGACGCCATATAATACTATCCAATATATATAATAAGCAAAAACTCAGTCTTGCTATATACAGTAAAATTTTCACAAAGACAAAGATGCATCTTATGTTAAGTGCTTATATATATCTATCTATGTTTCTATTGCCTTATCCCTGGGGATTGGGGAGAAAGAATACTTCCCACGTATTCCCTGCATGTCACAGAAGGCGACTAAATGGGGAGGGAGCGGGGGGCTGGAAATCCTTCCCTCTTGTTTTTAATTTTCCAAAAGATGGAATAGAGAAGGGGGCCAGGAGAGGATATTCCCTCAAAGGCTCAGTCCTTTGTTCTTGGCGCTACGTCGCTGATGCAGGAAATGGCGAATAGTATGAAAAAAAAATCTAATGCCTATTCCTTCCTGGAACTCCCATCAAGGGGGCCATGGCAAAAGACTGCATTTATCACTGTCTTGCATGCCTCCCTCACATACGCCATTTCACACATTCTTTCGTTATTTCTTTCCCTCCAGTGCTCTTCCGATCTGTTTCCCCATAATACACAAGGTTTTCCTCTCACATCATCCCCTTTAATCATACCCTTTCCATTTTGCATTCTTTCCACATGCCAAAACCAACTAAAAAAATTACTGTTTCACCCACTCTAATTGCTTCATATGATCTTCATCAAACTTGTACAATACAGTACTTTCACTAATTCAAAATTCCTCAATGTCGCTCTAAAGAAAAAATGATTGTTACACCTCCAATGCCATTCTCATTTACAGAGCAGATTAAGTGTAAACAGTAAATCGCTTCACTCATTTATTCTCAGCCTCTGTTCATGATGTTATTTCAAGTCTTTCCACACTACTGCACCAGTGTTTTTTAAGTAATCACTTTGCACCCTCAAATGATTCATGAGAAAACTAACGTTTCCATTAAAACTTTGACCTTATAAACAAAATGTTTCCATTGCACACAATCAACAGTTCAGTGCCTGGCATCCTTATATGAAGTATTTTCATTCTTTAACATATTAACTGCATCTATCCAATCCTTTTCTGCTTATTTCTCCTTGTATCAACCATATTAAAACATACTCACAACCCAATCATCTATCCTGTATTCTTTTATGTCCATACCATCTCAAAAGGCTTTCATCCATGTGCTTTTCTAACTACTACATACCACATAACTTGTTTTCATTCTTATTCATTATCCTAAATTCAAGAGTAACATGCTTCTTTAATTGAAGGTTAGAAGAAAATATGGCAGTCTTTACCATATAATCTGAGTATCAAGTTATGATCCTTAAAGAATGTATTGGGCTGGTCAGAACATGAAATACTTGAGAAAGATTCTGAATTCTGATGAAACTGTACATGAAGCTGATGAGGCATTAAAAAAAGTAATGCAGATGAATGTTTAGAACTTAGTATACAGTAAACAAATGGTCTGATGAAGAATTCCCATGCTTCTTTATGCCAAGACATTATAGAAAATTTCACATGGAGCTTACCTAACACAGTTCCTGTTTGTGACTCGTTGATTCCCAGCACCCAGCAGTCTGTGGTGTCATTGACAGCATCTGGTGCAGGGCGCAAATAAGACTGAGGTGGAATTGTGATGGCAAATGCTGAGTTGTTATTGTTAGCTAAATGTATTGTAATGTTAGGAAAGGCATCCCAAGCCTGGGAAAGAGAGAGATCTATTAATGTTCACAGTATAAGTATAAATACTTGCATATTCTGGATAAATCAATATATTTCATGTCCAACTGACAATCCCTTTGATGAACCATTCTTAACAAGCTTAATTATTTACAGTAAATTCAAAACTGTGTCTCCTCTCAAAGTCTTAAGATATGATGCTTAGCCATGACAACTCTCAAAGTATAATGAATTAACTATAATAAAAAGCCCCTTCATTGTCTATGATGACAATTACTTACATACCATATCTTAAGACTTGCATAGTAATTACACAACGCTTTTATATCAGCACTATTACTACCATTCCAAGGTTTGCATTCAATTAGCTCAATCCAATGAGAACATGTACTGCTTTCTCCCCTACACCTTAAAGCTTTGGAACTCTAATTTCTCATGTTATTCCCAATAACTATGACCTGGCATATATTAAAATACAGGATTTTCACGTCCTCCAAAATTTGTAAATACTTTCTTTCTCTTCTTTTTCTTTCATAATCCTCTCTATATTTCAATTAAGGCCCAGCCTTGATGTGGACTTTTGTCTAACTGGAACCTTAAACAAAAAAAAACTGTAGTCCATTAATAGTCCAATATTTTTTTTTTCATACCAAACTGGTTCTCCTCCTAAGCAAGGTAGTGTCAAGGACAATAAAAAAACAAACAACCTCACTTGTATACATCCAACCTCTAGCTGTCGTATGTGATGAATCAAGTCTTACGTTCAAATCTCTTATTTTCTAAACATATAAAGTGCTAACCTTATGATCCTCTGGCCAGCAAACTTCTTCATTTCCCAACCAAAATTCCTGTGGCAGCGGTGGCTCCAATACAGAAGTCTGAGACTGTATTTCTGACATTACAATCTTGAAGACCTGTTAAAAAGACCTATTTCAGGTCAAGAACATACTTCCTCACCATCATTGTACAATATGACCATTATACTGCTTTACTTATTTATTTAAGCCTAAAAATTTTATTACATTTTCATAGCTTATATGAGAATGTAATAAAAACTAAAAGTTATTCACCGCCTGTCTGTTTGTATTCGTGGCAAACTATGTATCAAAAAGCAGAATGGAGGGTCAGTTGGATGAATCACAAGTGTCTTCAGGAACGAGAAGGAAGGAAATCTATTCATAATGCACACATTAACGAAAGCAAAACATTCTCAAAGCCTATCTCAAAGAGGAGGAGGAGAAAAAGTACTAGTTCCACCAATCCTCCATCAGCAGACTACATATCAACTGTTTGACTCCCATTGTACTGATAATGCTAATGAAATCATATCAGACAATGACCCTAGTTGTGAATGCAGCCTGAAATCTCAAGACTGGAGGATGCTATTACTTGCTACAAGGAGCTTTACAGTGTGAAGAAAAATGAGCACAGCAATAAAAAGTCTAGTCCTACTTCTTACCAAGACATTCTCCAGTATTAAGACAATTGAAAGATAATGATGCTGATAATTCATAGAGGTAACCCCCTGCCCAACTCTTTAAGCACATTGCTGCAGCATAAATTCACACAATGTGTACTATAGTTTCTTGTAAATTTTACTGTTTTGGTAACCCATTTGATTATCATTCTCCATGGTTATGCAAGAAAATAACTTTATGTGCAAAGTGTAATTTAATAAGTTCTGAATCTGAAAATCTTTTAATAGGAATGCATCTTACATTATATAATTGAACTTAATGGGAAAATACATTCCATTATACTATATGATATTCATTTCAATATCAGGATTTCAGGGCAACTACCCAGATGTATTAAATCTCCCAATTTTCTGTGGGATAAATCAGATACATACAGTCTCTCAAATCACTTGCCCAGTGTGTCAAAGTGAAACATGAGTGTACACCTGTAAGTGCCTCTTTTTCACTTTGCACTCTAAAATTATTTATAATTTCCATTCAAACTACCTCTATATTCAAAATGCTCCAACTTTCTTTGATATTGCACCATCATTCTGGCATTATTATCTGGAAAAGTGTACTTGTAAAAGATGGAATGGGTAAAAAAAAAATCCTTTTAAACTAACCGTACATGCAAGTTATATTTTGAAAAAAAAAAAATACATACCTCAGATGGTAATCGCAAATTGGATGTCCCTGAGTCTATGATACTCTTGTCTGTGTTGTACTCTACACAGGGAAGGGTAAGTATTTTTCCACCAATATCCAGTGCTACCACTAGGACTTCATAAAACCATGCTCGTCTGATGGGGCTGGTAACAGTGGGTGATGGACATGCACCAGTGGCAGATCCTGAACACCAAAACAGTTTAACTATCATTATCAAACACTATCATTATCGCAAAGAAAATTGAGGCCCTTTAGGAAATCAGTTATTCAGCTGTTAGGTATAACTGGGTAAATTACAAGTATATTCACACTTACAAAGTATTTGAAAACATGATGAACTACTCCAAAAGCCAGCATTTTCAAATCATAAATACGGAGCTCAGTAAAATTGGTATTACCAAGCATTCATTAAACATCAATCAAAGGAGTTGTTTCCAGACATTAAGACGTTATAGCTCTCTTCCTGGTATCATAATATTTATGATTTAAAAATTGTATTATGGTATGAATGAATTTCACATTACATTCCCTCCAAACAAAACTGACTAATCCACAATATCACAAGTGTTTTCCTTCCAAAACTCAAGGTGTGTGAGATCTCGTTATATATACTAAAAGACTAATTCACTGCTTTGAAAAATTAGCTCAAGTACATATAACTACAACTTCAGAACTAACCAATAAACAGCCGTCCAAAGTGATGAAATGTTCCTTCCTCTCTGGAGGGTCCACACAGTTCAAGAGTAAAAATGTTAGCTGCTTGGTTCCGGGCAACAAGTCCATCAAACCATGGTTTAACTACTCCCTGAGGCTGAGCTAAAGCTGGAAAGGCCAGGCCCACAATACCCTAGAAAAAGGAAGTCTGTTTTATGAAATTGGGTCCAATTCCTTCCAAATGTAAGTGGATAAATAGAAAGCCTCTTCAGAAATATGTAACAGCTATGCATAAGTTCTGCATGTAAATGCAGTATACGCCAATACATGAAAAATCGTATGACTTAGGGCTTACTTGTTCACAGCCTTCATTACTGGTCTGATGCATATGATGCCCATATGGAGAAAGACTGGGTACCTTTCACGATGTAAAACTAGATAGTTATGAATACATCTTGTGCATGTACACAGTGGGATCCAATGCACAAACACAACAAGTTGGAGGTACCTCTTTTTATATGAGAACACACTAGAAATCACTAAAAATTACAGACATAAGAAGACATCAGCTAATAATGAACTCATTGGTACTACAAGGAAGTAGTCATACTAGAATGGTTTTCCTATCCAAACTTTTTTATCATTACCATTACTTTGTTATCTATAGTTTCCCAATATGAGATACAAGTGCTAGCAATGAATGAAGTAAAGTTCAATTGAAGAAGTCATAGCCATGTTTATCATTAACAGAACTCAGATTACCAGGACATACATTTGAGTTACATTGGATGAGCCACTCTTCTAAAATCTAATTCCGAATTCCATGACACTTAGGGTCTCACAAATCATTGAGGAAACTATGTCATGGGTCTATTGTACATCTAACAAGCCTCCTGTAACTGTGAAATTTCAGTTGCTAAGCAAAGCCAAAGAATGCCCTCCTCTTTCTATCACATACCTATAGAGACTCCAGACAATGATTTGGTGTGTCACAAATACCTATGGGATAGTAGGAGCTCACCAATTCATCCCCTGTGTCTGTGGATATCTAAATATCAAATAATGTGGGTGTCCTACCAAGGTGAAAGTGCCTAAAAATCACTTCCATGTTATTTCATTGTGAATTATTGAGTTGTATTGTTTATTCACCTTTTCAGAAAGGTAGCATCAGGAACAGATGAACTATAGCCTCAACTGCACACATCCAAAATCTACCTATGCACAATGTACTGATTCCAGAGATTACCATCCACAGACTACACCATGCTTTTTCTTGATCACTTCTCATGCCCTGCTCCTGCCCAATGACTAGAAGTCATCCACACTCCATCAAAAGACCACATCACTCTATGATGTATATCCAGTGCATTCCTTTCCCCCTTCTAAATTTTCAGGCTCTCTGCACAAGAACTAGACAAGCAACAAGAGGTCAAAAATGTAGGATATTAAAATTCCAAAACTGAGAGTATAACTACACTTACCAAATGGTGATGCTCTGGAGACTGACTGACAACCAACCAAGGTGTTACACATATGGTACCTCGTGCATTTTATGTTGTCCACAAATATATAATCTCTCCTTGTCACACATAACACTTGACAAACGTAACTCATTCTTCATGACTAGATTTTCTTGCAGTGAACACTATGCGCTAACCCTACCTTTTGGAGAAATGGTATGAGCAATGAATAGAAGTAGGAACATTAGAAAGGAGCATTACAAAGAAACAGGTAAAAGTAACAGGTAGATATATTAGGTGGAAGAATTAAGTAGTAGTATGGTGGAACATTAGGTGGAAGTAGTAGGGAGGAAAATTAGGTAAACACTTCATGTAGAAGTAGTCGAGAGGAATGTTACGTAGGAGCCTTTGAAAACACTGAGCAAGAGTGGCCCTTTGCCAGTGACTATTAAGGGTGAAGCATTAAAGGCCTAGAAATGGCACTGGAGTTCACCAGTTATGGAGACTATTGCCGTGGCTAACCCCTCAAGGGAGATCACTATGGCTCTACGGGAATTAGCATAAAAAATATAGAAAGACAGATATTAAGTTCCTTATCCAATAAGAAATCACAAAAGGTCATGATAAGATTATTCAACAATCTATTACAATACTGTACCTGCCACTGGGATTTGTTGACATAAAAATTTTCTGACTTTGTGATGAGTGCCAGGTCAGTTACAAGGGGAACTATGCCAGGCATACTAGAAAACTTCACCAGGTCACGTCCCAAATGGCCTGTCCAACTACCCTGTAAAAAAATATGAACATCTATTTTCATATGTTTACAATATTTATGAATGTAATTATAAGTGAACCAAAAGTTGCCAGCAAAAAAGGCTTGAGCAAAATGAGCCATTACTGTAAATATTCTTTCAGGTGATTCTGTGCCTGATGTAAGCAGATTTCAAACAGTTATGTTCATCAAAACTTGATATGCCTCCTTTCACTGCATAACAAAGTAACACATGGAAACAATTTCTCACCGAGGCCAGAGGTGATATTGGGAAAGGTCCAAGTAAGAAGGGTAACAGAAAATAAAACTAATGCAAAACAGTGAAATCAGTAAATTCCTAAGTTGAAGAAAAACTTTAAAAAAAAAGTACTGCTGACCAGTTGAAGTGCCTTAACAACACTATCATAAACAACAGACCAATGAGGTCAACCCTATCTAATTCTCTGCTATTCAGGTGCTCTTAAATACTCGAGTTTTGTTTATGGTAAAGAAACGTACATGGTAAAATAATATATAAGATATAATCCTGAATATTGCTGTGCTGTACAATTACTAGCAAAACAAGAAGAAATCAATATATCGGAGATAATTCAGTAACCCTTTACAAGCAAAATCAAGCTTACACAACATCTGGCTATGATGGAGAGCTTGAAGAAATTATGTAATCTATGTCAATATATTAGGGAATTAAAATATAATACTAGGACTACAACCTTCATGATTATAATGGAGGAAATTAAGTAATTAAATCCTCAAGATGCCCTGTACATATATCAGAAAGGCACGCCTGAAAGATATTTGACTGCTCATGCATGAAGGATTGAGACTTTTTCGTGTTTTGAAAAATGAAATTCAAATCTGCCTGGATTAAGTACAACAATGGCTAAAAGCAGTTCCAGTTGAACCCAAATCTGACTATACTGCATTGTGCCTG
Organism: Panulirus ornatus; assembly: GCF_036320965.1. Classification (NCBI taxonomy): domain Eukaryota; kingdom Metazoa; phylum Arthropoda; class Malacostraca; order Decapoda; family Palinuridae; genus Panulirus; species Panulirus ornatus. Next base: position 6,144,637 of record NC_092242.1, read on the forward strand.
GTTGCTAAAGAAGTAATAAATGTGAGAGCTGTCTCATGGCAAAATCTTTTCATACATACAGATAGTCAGGAAGGCATGATTCAGTAACAATCCCAGTTAATATAAAATGGTGTTATGTGATGGAACCTACCTGAGTATACATCACCTTAACATCCATGTTTCGATCCACATATGATGATGAGTTTTGACTTGCAAAGAAAGTGTCAAGATCATCATGTGGAGCACCTGCTATGGCCAAATTGCTGCTGCCTGTGTCCACTAGTACATTAAACTGAAACAAAATATGGAGCAAATTGAAAAATTTGCATAATAAACTAAAACACTAAAAGTGTAAATGGGGAAATGAGGTATATATTGACAGGAACATCAATCATTACTTGTGCCACGTCATGTTCAAAGTATCATTGGAAAATCTGTACATACTGTAAATTCAAATATCACTTTCATCACTTACATTAACATATCAACAGGTACATTAACGTATCAACAGGTTAGTTCAGGGCCAAAACTATCAAACATCTTTTGACATTACCAAGATAAGTTTTCTAAGATTATTTTTCTTGGAAAACACAGTGGCAATTAGATGAATTTTAAGAAACACAAAAGACCTCTCCCTTTATAAAACACAGTGGCAATTAGATGAATTTTAAGAAACACAAAAGACCTCTCCCTTTATGATGAACAAGGCTATTTATTCAGGTCTTCTTTACCTTCAGGGAGTAAACAGCATATGGGCTGATGCCCTATCAAGGTTGGTTTATATGAACAAACTGAACATAATCAGAGGCACTCATTACGATCCTTTCTTTTGGGGTAACCCATAAGTGGATCTCTTTGCCTCCTTGGAATGCCCTTTTACCAACTACTGTCTCTAGGATATTCCAAATGGGATTACAATTTCACTGATTGCTCTGCGTCCTTACTTGACAGAGGTGAGTTGAAAGAATCTGACTTTATAATAAATTCTACCAGGTTAACTTAGAAACCTGACCCTCTTGCCCTATGCCACAATGCTGGCTCACTTTCTCTCATTTGTATTACTTTGGTTTTTGCTCTCAAGAGCTGGTAAACTAGCAAAAACCATGGAATACTCATATGATTACTGTGTGGCTGCTGGCAACGCAAGGGTGGGCCATTTTGATAACTGTTTATTTCTCAACAAGTCACAGCTTTGGAACTCTACTTTTTCATGTCTTTCCTAATAACTATGACCTGGCACATTTCAAAAGACATGTTTTACACTTCCTCCAAAATTTATAAATACTTCCCTTTGTCTTTTCTTTTTCCCTTTCATAATCCTCTGTATGTTTCAATTAAGGCCCGGTCTTGATAAGGACTTTTGTCTGTCACTGAAGACTCCATTGCAAAACAAATGAAATGTAAATCTTTTGCCATATGATGATAAAGAATTATGTCCAGAAATAATAAAACACTTAAATATGTACAACCAACCTTTTGTGGAGGTGTACCAATTTCTATTTCTGTGTAGTATCCATCACCAGGCTTTCCAAATAGGTTCCAAATCTGAGCTGAGGTAGGTGTGGAGGTAGTGACTGGTGGATGACTAGCTGTGTAGTGGATACTGATGCACAAAAGAAGAGACACTGCACACTGACTCACTAACAGATGATGGATACCCAATGTCATCTCATTTAGATGGGTTCTGCAATGAATGAAAGAGAAAATTCCACACTCTACCTGCACACAATATATGATGAATCATTATCATCTTGTGGACACCATGTCACAACATTATCTACAAATCAGAATAGCACAGCATAACCAAAAAAGTGTGTTCCATATATTATGATATAATTACTTGCAGCCAAAGCTACATATGCAAGGTAGTATCCAGCACTTACATTAAGACTTTATGGGGCACTTGAATGAGCATCTATGATTGTTTTCATGCTTTTGCTTAAGACACTTCTGGCTATTCTGAGTTACATTGAGTTACATAGATACACAGACCACAAAGACCCAAGGCTCAGGCAAGGTAGTCTGGCCTTAACACTAATGAGAAGAACCCAGTAATTAACAGTTATTTATTTAACAACACTTAATCATACGCTTCACTGCCACTTATTTTTAAAACTTTTAACTTATTTACCAGTGAAAATGAACTACAATATTTAAAGACTTGAGGGAGTGTATCTCACATATCATTGCAAAACAAGTGCTGATATCCTAAAATAATTTTCATGTTACCCCTTGAGTCCCCCCACTCCACAGAATAAAAGGAACACAAAAGCTCTACCCTAAACTAACCAAACTTTGTAAATATATATACCTGAATTAACAATTCTTGTTATTGATGACGAGTATTCATGATTAGTAAATAAAAAACTTCCATGTATGTTGCAAGTTGAAGAGAAAGATAAAACCAAATCCGTCAATAGTCAAAAAATGTAGCTGCTACTTACATATTCATCTTGTTCCAAAATACATGTCACCTGAGACATCTGCTTACTCTACAGATATTCAGTGTTTACAAGTGTAGGGATATATTTCTAGGTTATTCATTTGGCTATGGCATTCATTACCATTTTTATAACCTTTATCCAATTTTTGTTTTGAAACCATAAATAAAATACAGTAACATTTATAGAGGAATCTGGCGTGCTATGCAACTAATCTTTTCAAATGCAGAGGATCACAACCTGGTTTTTGTCTCAATCAACAGGATAATGGCAATGCTATTCTTTTCTTTTATCATCCATCAATGCCTCTGTAGATCACAGTGATAGTGAGAGCACTTAGGGTAGGTTAGTTTTTGACATATATTTCACTTGCATTAATAACCCTACACTATCCCGTAACCTGGCCAAAACTCTCCCAAGTTTTGTCAAGTTAATCTAATATGCAATAACTGGATGTGAAATATAATCTTCCATGAGATCACTGACTTCTAGCATCATACACTATCTTAATTTCACAAAAAAGGAGAAAAATAGAGTAAAAATTTTTCCCCATACCTCACCTACAGAAAAGGTACTCCAAACATATACGTAAAAATCAGAATAGGTTCTAAGGTCACTGGGGCATACTTAAAAGTAGAGGTTCAGGATATGTGAATGTTATGCTCCAAGGCTGGATGAATGATAAAGTTGTATTCTAGTGCTGCCATCCAAATGCAGTAACAGGGAATCTAAGAATTTATGGGATAGCAGGAATCACTGTGGAGAATATATCCTGAAACAATAAATTATTCTATGGTAAGAAGGGCCATAAAAATCTGGGAAAATATGGGGATTAGGTATTGCTAAAGTATGTGAAACATTTGCATACACGCATAGATCTTATGAACGCCTCACATACTTTACCCCTGCAGCTGAAACTTACCTTAAATTCAACGTTATTTGAAAATTCTAAGATTGTTTGGTGTTGTGTTTACACCACGATGCTGGGAAGTTTCTGATGTGTTTGCAGACATACAAATGCTCTAGTGACAAAAGTTCCAATGCACATACTTTATCATCTGGTGAGATGCAGCAGATAGCAATAACATTACTATATTTCAATTAACACTGAGAATTATGTTATCTCAGCTGCTAGGTGAAATTAATTGAGGTTTTTATGCATTTTGTTGATTTCTAGTAATGTTTCAAATACTTTCACATAAATACTCAACAATTACCTTTGTAAACCTCCCCATTATTAATATATTTATCACTGTAGGATAAACAAGAAAAGAACAAAGGTCATTTTATCATTGTACTGGCACCAGCAGGTGAAATTATTATATGCCATTATTACTGATTTTGTTTTAACTTCACTATATTTTTTATTTACTGATTTTTCCAAAAAAACAAGTTTTTGTATTAATATGATTCAGAAAATATAAATTCTCATGACTGAAAAGCACCATTTTGATTTTGTTTAAACATGTTGTCAAAGAGCTCTTACTGCAATTTTCAAGTGCTAAGAACACATTAACAGTCAAATCAGTCAATCTTACTTTTATCCCCATACCTTGGGGAAAGGGGCTATGTCCTTCACACTCCCTAACCTTATGACTCAACACGTCACACCCTATCTCAGTATAACCAAAAGTTAAATAAGATTTCAAAGAGATCTATTGATAATGAGACTCATAGTAAAATAAACAATGTTGGCATCCTAGCTTTTGACCAGCCCATGCCAATTCTGTATAATTGTAAATTTGACTGCATGATAACAAAAAATCAAATAACCCAATGATGCTCCTATGATGTTATTCTCCACAATGAGCTTCAACATTCCATTAGTATTCCACTTAATACAGTAATGGCAATAAAGCACAATTTTACAGATACTTCCATAATAATCAGTAATTTCCTAACAAAGAGATGAAAATTTCTACCATTTCATTATACACAAGAATTTTGTTTTGGTTCAATAGACAATCCATTGGACCAAAATTATATATTGTAGTTTAGAAAAAGCATGGAATGGATGGACTTGGACAAAAATAATATAAATAGATCCCTTACCCTAAGCAGAAGTGATTCAGGAGAGTGCTGATAAAATATGAGGGCCATAAAAATCCTAAATCCTAAGATAACAAGAAAACTGTAAAGACTAAGGTAACAAAAAATGTGGTTACTTAACATAATAGTATTTGAAACAAATCTAGAAATCAACAAGTTATAGAAACCTCACCGAGCTTCCCCTTTTAGCTGAGATTTATATCTTTCAATGTTAGAATATACAAATGTCAGTACATATTCCATCCCTTCATAAGGTCAAGAATGTAAGCAAAAAGTGGTCATGTGGTGGTTTTACAGTTGGGACATTTGCATACACATAATACACTAAATTCCCAGCAATTGTATCCAGACAGACATAACAACCACATATTTTTCAAATAATATAAAAGTATACTAACTCTCAGTTGCTAAAAAGGAAATTTGAGAGAGGTTTTCATAGGTTTTATTGAATTCTACATATGTTAAACATATGTATGCACGAGACCGGGTTATAGTGATGGGTGATTTGAATGCAAAGGTGAGTAATGTGGCAGTTGAGGGAATAATTGGTATGCATGGGGTGTTCAGTGTTGTAAATGGAAATGGTGAAGAGCTTGTAGATTTATGTGCTGAAAAAGGACTGATGATTGGGAATACCTGGTTTAAAAAGCGAGATATACATAAGTATACTTATGTAAGCAGGAGAGATGGCCAGAGAGCGTTATTGGATTACGTGTTAATTGACAGGCGTGCGAAAGAGAGACTTTTGGATGTTAATGTGCTGAGAGGTGCAACTGGAGGGATGTCTGATCATTATCTTGTGGAGGCTAAGGTGAAGATTAGTAAGGGTTTTCAGAAAAGAGGAGTGAATGTTGGGGTGAAGAAGGTGGTGAGAGTAAGTGAGCTTGGGAAGGAGACCTGTGTGGGGAAGTACCAGGAGAGACTGTGTACAGAATGGAAAAAGGTGAGAACAGTGGAAGTAAGGGGAGTGGGGGAGGAATGGGATGTATTTAGGGAATCAGTGATGGATTGCGCAAAAGATGCTTGTGGCATGAGAAGAGTGGGAGGTGGGCTGTTTAGAAAGGGTAGTGAGTGGTGGGATGAAGAAGTAAGAGTATTAGTGAAAGAGAAGAGAGAGGCATTTGGACGATTTTTGCAGGGAAAAAATGCAATTGAGTGGGAGAAGTATAAAAGAAAGAGACAGGAGGTCAAGAGAAAGGTGCAAGAGGTGAAAAAAAGGGCAAATGAGAGTTGGGGTGAGAGACTATCAGTAAATTTTAGGGAGAATAAAAAGATGTTCTGGAAGGAGGTAAATAGGGTGCGTAAGACAAGGGAGCAAATGGGAACTTCAGTGAAGGGCGTAAATGGGGAGGTGATAACAAGTAGTGGTGATGTGAGAAGGAGATGGAATGAGTATTTTGAAGGTTTGTTGAATGTGTCTGATGACAGAGTGGCAGATATAGGGTGTTTTGGTCGTGGTGGTGTGCAAAGTGAGAGGGTTAGGGAAAATGATTTGGTAAACAGAGAAGAGGTAGTAAAAGCTTTGCGGAAGATGAAAGCCGGCAAGGCAGCAGGTTTGGATGGTATTGCAGTGGAATTTATTAAAAAAGGGGGTGACTGTATTGTTGACTGGTTGGTAAGGTTATTTAATGTATGTATGACTCATGGTGAGGTGCCTGAGGATTGGCGGAATGCGTGCATAGTGCCATTGTACAAAGGCAAAGGGGATAAGAGTGAGTGCTCAAATTACAGAGGTATAAGTTTGTTGAGTATTCCTGGTAAACTATATGGGAGGGTATTGATTGAGAGGGTGAAGGCATGTACAGAGCATCAGATTGGGGAAGAGCAGTGCGGTTTCAGAAGTGGTAGAGGATGTGTGGATCAGGTGTTTGCTTTGAAGAATGTATGTGAGAAATACTTAGAAAAGCAAATGGATTTGTATGTAGCATTTATGGATCTGGAGAAGGCATATGATAGAGTTGATAGAGATGCTCTGTGGAAGGTATTAAGAATATATGGTGTGGGAGGCAAGTTGTTAGAAGCAGTGAAAAGTTTTTATCGAGGATGTAAGGCATGTGTACGTGTAGGAAGAGAGGAAAGTGATTGGTTCTCAGTGAATGTAGGTTTGCGGCAGGGGTGTGTGATGTCTCCATGGTTGTTTAATTTGTTTATGGATGGGGTTGTTAGGGAGGTAAATGCAAGAGTCCTGGAAAGAGGGGCAAGTATGAAGGCTGTTGGGGATGAGAGAGCTTGGGAAGTGAGTCAGTTGTTGTTCGCTGATGATACAGCGCTGGTGGCTGATTCATGTGAGAAACTGCAGAAGCTGGTGACTGAGTTTGGTAAAGTGTGTGGAAGAAGAAAGTTAAGAGTAAATGTGAATAAGAGCAAGGTTATTAGGTACAGTAGGGTTGAGGGTCAAGTCAATTGGGAGGTGAGTTTGAATGGAGAAAAACTGGAGGAAGTGAAGTGTTTTAGATATCTGGGAGTGGATCTGTCAGCGGATGGAACCATGGAAGCGGAAGTGGATCATAGGGTGGGGGAGGGGGCGAAAATTTTGGGAGCCTTGAAAAATGTGTGGAAGTCGAGAACATTATCTCGGAAAGCAAAAATGGGTATGTTTGAAGGAATAGTGGTTCCAACAATGTTGTATGGTTGCGAGGCGTGGGCTATGGATAGAGTTGTGCGCAGGAGGATGGATGTGCTGGAAATGAGATGTTTGAGGACAATGTGTGGTGTGAGGTGGTTTGATCGAGTAAGTAACGTAAGGGTAAGAGAGATGTGTGGAAATAAAAAGAGCGTGGTTGAGAGAGCAGAAGAGGGTGTTTTGAAATGGTTTGGGCACATGGAGAGAATGAGTGAGGAAAGATTGACCAAGAGGATATATGTGTCGGAGGTGGAGGGAACGAGGAGAAGAGGGAGACCAAATTGGAGGTGGAAAGATGGAGTGAAAAAGATTTTGTGTGATCGGGGCCTGAACATGCAGGAGGGTGAAAGGAGGGCAAGGAATAGAGTGAATTGGAGCGATGTGGTATACAGGGGTTGACGTGCTGTCAGTGGATTGAATCAAGGCATGTGAAGCGTCTGGGGTAAACCATGGAAAGCTGTGTAGGTATGTATATTTGCGTGTGTGGACGTGTGTATGTACGTGTGTATGGGGGTTGGGCCATTTCTTTCGTCTGTTTCCTCGCGCTACCTCGCAAACGCGGGAGACAGCGACAAAGTATAAAAAAAAAAAAAAAAAAAAAAAAAATATGTTAAACAACCTAAGTCTACAATAATTAACCCAATATTTTCCCTGAACATTTTAGTAACCCTTATCATTGCTTTTTACTTTATTGTAGCATTAAACATTTTCATAATTTCCCAAAGCCCTTTTATACTGGTTCAAGCGAGGGCAATCAGTCTATGCATTTGCATTTCTTTAAAATCCTTGTCATTTCTGTGCTGTCCCTTATTGACTACACATCCACATAACTTTTAGCAAACTTTGCACCCATGAATGAGGGACAACAAATACAAACTTCCAATGTTCATAACGATCAGGACAACCCCTCACACCAAAAAAAGTTTTGATATTAATGAATTCTAAAAGTAAAAGCCATTTGACGGTTTTCTGTGTTAGTGAAGAGAGACACACCCCTAAATTAAATAATCACCCTCATCATAACTCCTTTGGATCCAAAACTGTACTAAGATTGAAGAAAAACTCTGCACTTGCTACATTTGGTACCAATAATTAATGAATGCCAAAACACCGCCATATAAATCTTGATTACTACCCCAGTAATATTCACTGTGATCACCAAAGGAAGAGAAAGGATGTTTTTTACACAGTCGAATACTATATTCATAACTAGTTAGTATCATAAAGCTAATGTTTTTATATTTTTGCTGATGAACTAAGAATACAAATTTACCCTGAAACTTCTTTCATAAGTGAAAATCGTACACACGATAAGTATTTACTTACCTGATTCATTCAACAACAGTAGAAGAGAAACTTACTGGTGGGGTGAACTAAACACAGAGTAGTACCGTGGTCATCTCTTGTTACCCTAGAATCCCACCTCCCACACCTGTCCTGTTGTTTACGTCCACTACAATGCCGAAATGATTTGAGCCCTTTAATTATATATATATAAAATATATATATATAATATATATATATATATATTAAATAATATATATTATATAAAAAATATAATATATATAATAATTATATATATATATTTTAAATATATAAAAAATTAAAATTTATTAAAAAAATTTTATATAAATTATTATAAAATAATAAATAATAATTAATAATAAAAAAAAAATTTTTTTATTAATAATTTTTTATATTTATATAATAAAAAATATTATTAAATAATTTATTTAAAAAAATTAAAATTAAAATATAAATATATAAAAATAAAAAAAATAATATATTTTTTAAAAATATTAAAATTAATAATTTATATATAAATATTTAAATAAATATAAATAAATTTTAATATATTTTATTTATAATTTAAATAATTATTAAATAATTTTTAATATAATTAATTTAATTTTAATATTAAAATTATAAAAAATATTAAATTTAAAATAATTTAATAAAAATAAAAAATTTTATAAAATAATAAATAATAAAAATTAATATTTAAAATAATTATAAAATAATATTTTAAAATATTTTTAAAAAAATATAAATTAAAAAAATATTATATTAATTTTTATAAAATTTTTAAAAAAAATTAATTAAAATTTAAAAATTATAAAAAATAAATAATATAAAATATAAAAATTAAATTAAAATAAAAATTAATTTAAAAATTAAAATTATTTTTAAAATTTTTTTTTATTATTAATAAAAAAATATTTTTAAAATTAAAAAATTTAATAAAAATTATTTATTTTTAAAATATATAAATAAAAATATTAAAATTTAATTTTAATTTTAAAATTTTAAAATTTTATATTTATTTTTAATAATAAATATATTTTTTTTTAAATATAATTATATTAAATTTAATTTTTTTAAATTTTTTATTTTTAATAAAATAATAATTTTTTATTTAAAATTATAATTAAATTAATAATATTTAAATTAATTAAAATTTAAATTTTTAATATAATATAATAAATAATTTTTAATATAATTTAATTTATTTTAAAATTTTAAAATAATTATTAAATTTTTTATATATAAAAATTTTAAAATTTTATTTTTAAATTTAAATTTTTTAATATTTTTATTTTAAAAATTAATTTTATTATTATTTTATAAATTTAAAATTTTTAATAAAAAAAAAATAAATTAATAAATTTTTATAATAATAAAAAATATAATATATAATTAAAAAAATATATTTAAAAAAAAAAAAAAATTTATTTTTTTATTTTAAAAATATTAATATTTTTTTTATAATAATAATATATATATATATATTATATATATAAAATTTTATATATATATATATATATATATTTTATATAAAAATAAAATGGGGGAGAAAGAACTCTCCCTTTCCCCCTTTCCCTCGCGTGTCGTAAAAGGGCGATTTTAAAGTGAGCGGGGAAAGGGGGGGGGGGGATTGGAAACCCCCTTCCTTTAATTTCTAAAGGAGGAAGCAAGGAGTTGGGCGGGTAGTGCTCATCCTCCTCGAAGGCTCAGACTGAGGTGTCTGAATGTGTGAGAAGAAAGATCACGAAAGGCAAGAGTTTTGGGAGCAGCTGAGTGAGTGACATCAATTTTGGTGCAAAAGACCGAGTATCAGTGATGGGCGATTTAAATGCGATGGTAAGTACTATGGCAGTTGGGGGTATAAATGGTTTGCATGGGGTAATCAGTGTGATGAATAGAAATGGTGAAGAGCTTATGGACTTGTGTCCTGAAAAATGATGTGATAGGGAATACCTGGTTCAAAAAGAGGTTTACCCAAGTATATGTATGTGAACAGGAAAGATGGTTAAGGGACATTATTAGATTACATACTAATTGATAGGCGTGTATAAAGAGAGACTTTTGGATGTAAATGTGCTGAGACAGGCAGCTAGTAGGACGTCTGATCATTATCTTGTGGAGACAAGGGTGAATATTTGTTGAGGTTTTCGAAAATAGGGAAACAATATCAGGAAGAATAGAGTGGAGAGAGAACATACGCTTGGAAAGATCTGTGTGAAGAAATACCAGCAGAGATTGAGTGTAGAATGGCAGAAGGTGAAAGCAAATGAAGAGGGGAGTGGCTTAGGAATGGGAAGTATTTACGGAGGCAGTGATAGCATGTGCAAGAAGTGCATGTGGTATTCGAAAGGTGGGAGCTGGTCAGATTAGAACGGGCTGTGAGTGGTGGGATGAAGAAGTAAAATTGCTGGTGAAAGATAGGAGATAGGCAATTGGTCAATACTTACAAGAAAGGAGTGCAAATAATTGGGCTTTGTATAAGAGAAAGCAGCAGGAGGTCAAGAGAGAGATGCAGGGGTTGAAAAGAGGGCAAATGAGAGAGTATCATTAAACTTTAGGGAGAATTAAAAGATGTTTTGCAAGAAGGCAAATAATACACAAAAGACTAGAGAGCAAATGGGAACATCAGTGAAGCAGGCAAAATGGGAAGTGATATCAGGTAATGGTGTTTCAAGCTCAGCGAACCTGTTTATAGGATGTAGTGTGTTTTGTGAGGATTTTCTGAAATGAGTTTTATATGCCATAAAATATGGTGTTTTATTAACGCAATTTGTTGTTCCATTACCTTCAAAAACTTGGGTCAACCTATACATGAGGCATACCTTAAATAAAAGTTTTCTTGGCCAAAACCTAAGGGTGACCTATAAACGAGGTAGACTTATAGACCAGTATATACGGTGTATGTGTACGTGAGTGGATGTCTTTCTTCGTCTGTTTCTTGGCACTACCATGCTACTGCTGGAGATGGTGATCAAGTATGAATATACATATACAGTATTATGAAACTGAAACTGATGTTATGGCAGGCATACTTAAGAATCACCTTCTTGTCCATATACCTTTTACAGCAAAGAAATTCAAAAACCATGGTATGTCATATGTGTTTAACTAGTGGCATACATACGGGAAGAAAAAGAAGATACCAATGCAAAGACTGAAGTTACATTATACTGACCTCGATCCCAAGAGTTTTCAAACAAAAGCAGCAATATCACTTCATAAAATGTCCATTAAATGCTTGTATCAGTTCTCCAACCTGAGAACACTTTTTCATCTGATACATTATTAAATAGGCACCATAAATAATCACATAATTACAGATGAAGTATCATGGAACATTATTTTTCCAAAGAACAAACATTTACGATAGTATAAATGTTTTACATCATAATTCTGTCCTATAATCTATGACAATAAAAAGAGAACGGGTTTGAAGTTTCTTTTGTTATATTTTCACCGTATAAAAATAAATTTACAATTTTTTAAAAATGTGAAAAAATGCCCCACCTCCTCAGCAGGGTACATGAAAAACTGGCTGGGTCCAAAGTTTTAAAGAACTGCTCAAGGATGACAATAAAATGAGATGTGGATTATGAAACAACAGAATTAAAGGTGTGTTAGGAGAGTGTGGGGATAAGTATGCACATGAAAACTAAAAATCCTACGGTTTTATGGAATTATGTGCACTAAAAAACCTAGGATTATTGATGACTCTAACTGATGCAGGCAAGAATGAAGGTGAAAATGCTGCTAGATGGCTATAATTAGTATTAAAGTACGATAAAAAGTGGTCAAGTACCTGATGACTGTACAAAGGATGTGACCAACCCCTACATAAAGTGGTTTCAAAATTAGTAAAAGGACTATGGAGGAATATATATTCTTGGCATAAGTGGCAAGGCATAAAGTAAGCTATAATAAACCTTGTTCAAACACCTAGTAAATGCCTTGTACATGAACAAGATGGATTTTAGAGGGAGACATCGTATAGGCCAAAATTTTACACTTTGGCCTGTAGTAAAGAAAGTCCAAGATAAAAAAGATGTAAGCAGTGGTTACAGAATTATGGTAGAAAAGGGATATAATAAATTTCATTGGAAAAGACTAAGAATTTCTGACCATAGTACATGGCTAAGACTTGTCAATGCTGTTATGGGCTTTTAAATCGGAAACAGCAATTGTATAAAGGTATATGGTGGTTTAATCAAGGGGTAAATGAAACTGGAGGTACTTCAAGGCTTAGTAATGTCATCATGGTTGTTTAATGTCTTTCTGGTAGGAACATCATGTGAGATAAGAGGGAGGTGAGGTTATTAAAGTGTACTGAACTGATAAATCTTGATGGAACATTATGGTCATCACAGTTATTGTGAGCAGATTTATACCATTCTAAAAGATGAATCAGATTTTGTATGAAACAAATCACTCTTATGTTCAGCAGAAGGATCATTGAAGTAAATGAAAGTAAAACTAATATTCTAGGCTTTGAATGATATGATTTGTTAGTGCAATATGAATAAGAATGAAGATGTCACTAAATTTGTTAAACAGACCAAGTACTGATGATCTTAAATTAAGGATAGTACCAGGAAAACTAAAGCTGAGAATAGATCCAGGCAGGGAAGAACATCTGGAGGAGCACTCAACTGAATTGAAAACATTCATATGTAGTGTGTGCCAGAGGCTTGTATATGTTTGTTTGTTCCACCTCTGGTGCATGGAAAAGAAACCTTAAGTTTCCCTAGATCCAAATAGGTAAAACTTATGAGAAGTATATGTGCATAAGTTTGTAGTATAGCTGGAATTATGAGCATGTACAGAATACTTGAATAAAGATATTAGAAAGGTATGTAACATCAAGAAATCATTGACCATTAAGGATGCATGATAGATGACAGGTCAGTCAAGATATAGGAGAGGCACAGAGAGTAAAGGTAGATTGCAAAAGAAATAAGACAAGCAATGAGTGTATTGTTTACTGTAAGAGGTTTTTCTAATGAGAATACCACAGTAATGATTTATATTCAAATGTACTGGAGTCATTTTGTGTGATGTCGGAGGTGTAAATGGCCCAAGTTCACTTTAGCACAAAGAACATGGATTCTATATAAGTGAACTGACAGGTAACATGATCCACCACCATGTAAATGGGAATTCAAATCTAACAAACCACAATAGAACAAAACATGTGGTAAATAAAGATTCATCAATTAAGATCCAATATACCAGTACATGCATTAAAGTCTTATCATCACAATAACAGCTAAAATTCATTTGTAACTTAACATTTTACATGGTACTTCACACACTTTCACTATTAAATTAAACTGCTACGCAAATGCTAAAAGAACCAGCAAAGGAGGAACAAATTGTGACACTTCATCAGTCAGCTGTAAACTATACAACCTTATAAGATTGCAGGGTCCTGTTTAAGTTAAAGCTAATCTATCTATTAATGTAATCCATGGCAATTGGTGCAATTAAGTTATATAGTTACAAGGCAGCAGAATTTCCTAAATCATCTTATATTTCCTTCAGATGTGATTCTTACACACAACCTAATCCTGTACAAGAAAACATTCTTGGTCTGTTGACTGTACAGCTGAGGAAGGTATAGTAACACACTTGATGGTCACAAGTTTACATAAAAACATATAACTTTCTACTTTCTCATTGATACTAGAGCAAGTTTATATGATACAGATGGAAAATTAACAAATGAAGTGCTAATTTGAACTTACCTTGACCCTAATACTAACTGCTAATATTAGGTACAAAATTCATGCCGAGCTTCTCATCAGCAAATGCAGTAAAGAATGACACCAGGATGTTACTATTTTTTACCCTCTTCATATTAACCCAATGATAACAAAACCTAATAATCACATGCAAGGTTGACTGCACACCTAATCAAACTGGGCTGAATATCTGACTCAGAATTAATGAGATGATAAATCCATCTCATTTGAACCATAACCAACCCTAATATTCAGCAATAACATGCTACTGGACTTCACCTTCTTAAGGTTACACTGCAAGTGCATTTGGTGAGACTGTAAAAAAAAATGGCTTCTTGCTTCAAAAGCATCCATCCTTTCCCACCTCAAGGATGCAGCAATGCCTTGAAGCTGCACGAGACCCTTGAATTGGGGTCCTGAGGTAACACCAGAACCCGAAAGAAAGGGACCCTAGGGTAATATTATTATCATCATCGCCTAACTATTGAACAGTATCATCAAAGACACAAGTCAGATCATGAGTCAAAGGACTGAGACTGATTACTGCTTCTGTTGCTTTTCCAAATCACTTTCACTACTTTAACTTTTCTTGTCTGGCATTCCAACCTTTGTTCACTCGCATACTCTGGCTCTTGGAAGGGAACTGATGCTGTGAAATGGTATTTGTGTTAGCAAAATTAATTACTTTAAGTGTACATTGCTGCCCATGCACCCATATGTCACCACAGTCTACAGTTTGTTGTTTTAATTATTACCTAAAGGACATTGCACGCAGTGAGGATGACCGACCTTGATAAGCTTGTTTATGAGTGGTTCAAGCCCTTGAACTTCTACGTAATTACCTACCTCTACCTCAGAATTTTTGATAAGTACAGTAAAATCTACAGTTGTATTGATATTCAAACTAATCTTCTGGAAAATAAAACTCCACAAATTAAGTTAATTTATTCCATCTGCTATCACGTCCCTTGGTAATACTCATACCCATAATCCAGCAATATCCAAAATTCAGCATCTGAATGGCCCTAAGGTTTTTGGATTTGAAACATTAGACTTAGAGTGCAATATCAGAACCTTTCCCAATGAAGACTGACTTCACAGAACTCTGTCTAGAAAGTAAGCAGTTTGGGCACATACAGAATAGTTTATTTCATAAAAGGAATAAATATGAACGTCCCCACCCTCCACCCTTTTTAACAACTTTATAATCACAATAATGGTCCCAATTTGATCTCAAGAGAGCCCCAATCCTGTATTCCTGGTCCTAAACTGGATCTATCTAGTACTTAGCCACATCTCACACGTAAGTTGAAGATAACAGACTTAATGACCATTCCATTTACTTTAAACAGGGTATGCCTGTAGGCTTCAAGATGAACAATGTTAAGTGAGAGTGGTATATCATTCATCAAGATAGAAGCCCTTCCATATTCATGTCCAGCTACTTAATCCAGATACATAAGAATGACAGAGTCCTTTACTGCAGTCATGTGCAAATAAATTATAACAATGCTTCAAAAACATCAAATAAATACTATACATGCTCTCACTAAAGTCCTATTTCTTACAAATTACAAGCAATTGCTACATGCTAAAACTATCCTTGTATCAAAATACAAAAAAATTACTAAATCCAATACAGCCACCATCCAATGCAACATGCACTTCTAATACTTTTTTCATTGCTTATCTGCCCTTGATCTGACACCTACCTATACAATCTCATTACTTTTTTATCCTTACTTTCTCTTCTTTTCTACTATTAAACTCTGTTTACAAGTTTTGTTGTCCTTTAAAAAAAAAAATGTTTCATTTGCCACACTTCTGCAGAATCTGACATGCATTATAAAAAAATTTTGGTTAAATTTGATTTCAGGGGCATACAAGACAGCAACAATGGATTTACATATGAAAGGCATTTTGAATGAAGGAATGTGTGATCTGCTTATGATGCAGGGTAGAAAATAACTTCCCCTGATATACAGAAAGCTTAAAGCAGATAAATATTTATTGAACAACAGTCAATGAAAACAGAAGTATACAGTACCCTGCATTAGCAAGACATAACCAGTAGGAATCCTCCATTTCTTGGTAGACTGAAGGGTAAAAATGTCTTGAGGTAGAAGTTGATAAATCATGGATACAGGAGATGAATTGTATGAGAAAAACAATGAATGAATTATCAACAAAAATAGAATGAGAATATAAAATGTCCAAAGAAATTTTGAAAATATACAGATGGCAAGAACAAAATTAAAAATGAGTTCTGAAACTATTCTATTTGAGTCTATTAAAAGTAAACTGAGGGTATTTCAACTAACATGTCCAAGTTTTGACTAGACAACTCATTAACTGAAAAATTGATCTTATTCAAGTAAAATGCTCCAGTAAATGTAACACTATACGAAAAATCAGCGCAATGTTGATGAAGCTTCAAAATTAAAGCAATCCATTTAGAGGAAATGTAAAATGAAAGTAAACAAGCATGTCCTTAGTGTGTCTCATGTATGATTTAAGAAATGCCCCAGACTTAAAACCCATTTTTTATTCCCAATGGAAAACTGAGGATGCTTCTCATAATCAATGAGAAAACATTCTGCATGGAAAAGGTGGGCAATCAACTCATACCTAAATATAAAGGAACTCAAATTTGAGAACAGTTAGTCCTGTACCTAAACAGGTAAGTTGAAATTTTGATATCCATAGTCTTTAATGGGAAGAGTTGTGTTTTAACCCAATTTTGAGAGTCCTTGCATCCTATGAAACCTGTGCTCTGAAATCCTACAATTAATATCCTATCAGGCTGATGTTAATAGTTTACAGGAAAGTTGCAAACTTCCTATCATCAGAGCATATGCTCATAGTTGTATAGAAGATATCTGGAGTCAATAAATGGGTCTATATTCAAAATTTTACCTGTAACTTGCAGGTAAAGAACAGTTGGGTGGCAAATCTAATCTCAGGGAACTGAGCATCCCTGTCCTTTGTCAGCTGGTAGGATTGGGGTTCGGGACCTCAATTCTGGTCACTCAGTTTGCATTTGATCTACCCCACATACATGTGAATGTAATAAAAGACAAACAAATAAATAAACATGCAAGTATGTCAAACATACCTTAAGATTCTGCTATGGAAATAATTTTGATTCATCCTTAGATCTATTTTGTTCTTAACAATGAAAGTTCTCCCTTCATCTTGCATGGGGATGAATGGAGAAACCATGAATGAGTGCAATCAAGGAAGTACCAAGAGTCCAGGGCAATTATAGAACGAAAACAACAACAAATCGAAATCTTTCGCTAAGCAAATGTCGTGAAGTATAATGAGAAAAAGCAAGGGAAGGTTTAATTATGGTCTAATCTTTAAAAATCTCTAAATAATACATCAAGTGCATTGGCCCGAAATGAAGAACGATCAATAGTGTATTTCTTCCATACTATTTATACTACCTTGATTAAACCCTATCAATTTTTCTGATTTTTTTAGGTTTGAGTAATTTTTCTAAAGAGCGATCTGGGAAAACTTAACTCTAATAGAGTTATAATCAAGTGTATCTTCCATTTATGATTCTGATGTTAACATCAGAAGCAATACTATATTTCACTTTGAAATTCAAGGTAAGGCATTTTCTATCTAGAAAAAAAACATCTGCAAACACTACAAATGAAACATCAGAATATCTGATTTTACTCCATCTCCCCAAAATTCCTGAACTCTTAATCACACCAACACATAACTCCAAAAAGATTATCTACAGGTCACCTTTTTATCTTAATAGTATAATGTAGAAACTCAAGCAAGGAAATGATAGACTCTATGCATGGTGATATAAGCTATGCAGGTAGGAAAAAATACCCCATTTATTCTATGACATGATAATTCTCAGAATGCATAGTAAGAATACTTCTCTGCCCAACCTAAAGCAGTAATGGAACCACATACTTGTTAGGAAATATAGAGCAATTGCACCTGAGACTGTAAAAGAAGCACATCATCATGAATCATGTATACCATACCTGCTTCTTAAATGAATCGGACACGATAAAAAAATAATGTATTGTACTGAACCAAATTTTGTCCACGTTTCTGCATCTAACATGTCTTGTATACAAAGGCTGAACTTGGCAATTGCACAGATGAAGTACCAGCTGCAGCATCACATTTCTTCTTAATATAGCATAGGATCATGTTTCCAACAACATAATGCTCCCTCACATTATACATCAATTCACCCTCACTTAATTTTGGATTCATTTCAACTTCCTGCTCCATGGCATGTATAATCTGCTTCCTCTTTTCACTACTACAATCAGAATTATCCATGGATGCTTGTTAGATACTATTTTATGGATAAAATAGGGGCAAAACCCACTGAATAGAAAAGCACAAACCACTAAAACCTTAAATTTAAACCTTGGAACCTTTGCCACTTTGGAAAGAATCATAAATATGTGGACATCTGAATTCTGGATGATCTAGGACTATTGGACATTTACAGCCAAGATGGACTTTTATCTACTTTAAAGCAGATGTTTTCTAAACATTTGATGACTGATAAAAGCTCTTTGGACATATGTACAAGTAACCATTGTTTAGCATACTTTCAAATAAAGCATTTTCATTTTAATGGTTTTCATATTGGGAAACTTTCAAATAGAAGCTGAATGCACCAGTAATTTTTCATTTAGCTTTGTTTTGAAACGCGCAATGCATCGATATTCTGGATTCTCTTTATGAGCCCTCTTGAGGTATCACATCACCTGCCCATCTGTCTCCAGAACAGCTGCCTTAAACCATAGTTGCTAGTTTAGCAACTTTGTAGCCAGTTTCATTTTCATCTGGTGGCATTTCTTAGCCTTTCACAACATGCAGATATCTACAAATTTTTCATGAAGTCTACCAATAACTGGAAACTTCTGTCTGTACTCACAGGTAATAAACTGTCTGGCCTTATTAATCACATATTTCATTATTTTCATACAAACATATTTTGATACTGTATAAACTCTTTTATATATTATATTTAAACAGATAATAAACCAAAAATAATTAAAGGAAAAAAAGTGAAAGTCACACCTAACCTCACAAATCTTGTTCCAATCTCATACCGCACTAAAGCAGGGTTAAAATCATGTAGAGTTGTGGAATAAGATCAACGACCCAACACTTAAGGGAGTTTGAAGAAAGGTCTAGTCAGACAATGTGTACAACTGTTGATCATATGATGTGCTAGGACTGTCATCATGGGAAATTTTTAAACTTTGCACATGATGTGGATGTCAGTTAGGATGCAGAGGGCAATGTGTATTTTGTTGGTCTCCCTTGTGAAAATCTCTCATATGAAAAATTGCTTAAGTTGATCTGGATGAAAGCAGCTTCGTAGCATCATGATAAAGAGAAAGACACTGGAGAACAAAACATATTTCAATTTACAACAAACAGATTAAGGTAGGTGTTCAGCTTAACAGAAGAGAAGTAGTCAACTATAAGACATATTCCTCTGTAAACTGGAGCTCCAATGTTTGCAGGGACCTGGTGGGTTTGACTGAATGCTAGTGAGTAATTCAAAGGAAGAAGCAGAAGTATACTGTGCAGACTTCTTTGGAAAAGTTCTTAAAATCAAAACTACATCAACCAGCAAAAGCATCCTTCCATCAACTCCTTTAGAAGCCACCAGTGTAGCACATGCATCCACTGATAATAAGGTGTTCAACAACTGCTTCACAATCTTCCCTCCAAATACTAACCCCCTAACAAATTCATCATAAAAGTCAGTTTCACAAGTCTTTCCAGGTCACTGTCTGTGAATTTAATAAATACCATACAAAACATCTCAATAGTTTCCATGTCCAGATAGCTCTAGGTTCACAATGTATCCCATCATTATTGTATGTATTCCTGTGGGAAATTAATCTTTGCTTAGTGTACTTCTGAGCTGCTAGACATTTCTTAGCAATGTTTCTACTGTGTCAAACAATGATTAAGTGTATTTTAACTGTAACATGGTTAAATCCCATACCTTAAGAAAAAATACCATACAAAATAACTGACTGATAAGAGACTTGGAAGAACTTATGACAACATGGCTGAAATTACTGGACAAAAAGGAAAATGAAAATGAACAGAAATAGTGAATGAGCTAACAATGGTTAAATGTATCTCAGAAAATCATGGAAAGTGAGACTGCTAATCATGTTCACCTGCAGGGTTTTGTTTATATGGCTGAGATGCAGGACTTCTACTAAGGATAAAAAACATAAAAGCAAGATAACTTTGAAAGGCATGACTGATGGTGCTTCGAAAGAGTTTTTCAATGACTTGAAATACTGCTGGCCATAATGCATGACAAGGTTTATATGAACTGTATACAAATAAATACTATGGTATAACATCAAAACTATGATCAGGTGGGAATAGAACAGAATAGAATGAGGAAACTAAAAGCAAGTAAAACACGATGCAAAAAGGGGCTAATTAAGAAAAGACATGTGAACAAGAATAAACATAGTATATATATGTGTGTGAGGGGTATCTTGATGGAGGATGCTATAATACCTTAAGGGCATGGAATGTGAAGTAGGTTCTGCAAAGCCACCCTTTCATACTCGGGAAAGAGTGCAGGACTTCCAATTAAAATTTCCCTCATAGTATGCAAATGAACATAAATATTCAAATGAACTTTATTTTTGTAACGGGGAAAGATGGGAATCTTCTGTGGTGGTTTACCATATTCTGAAGTAACATTAGTATAGGCTATACTGGAAACTGATGGCATGTCACAAGTGTATAGGCTATACTGGAAACTGAGGGCACATGAGAGACTGGGTGGTTGATATTTATTTCAAATGTATGCACTCTGCTCCACTAGCCATCATATTCCACAGCCCAGCTGCGTCTCTAATCTGTGTGAGCTACCTTTACATTAAATGAAAGTTTTAACTGAATTTTCTTATTTTCAATTATAAATAACTCTAAGAAGTAAGAATGATCTACATTTCATTGCTCCCACATATTTCAACCGTCAAACCTGAATGAAAAATAATCTGAAATCCTATCTTCATCATGAAAGCTGAATAATTCATTTTCTCTATCATGTCAATTTAGATATAATATAAAGCACCTATCAATAAATAATACTATATAAGTGATTTCCTCTGTAACATGTAGTCGGAAATAGTACAATCAACTCATCAAACTCTGCATAGTAATCACATTTATGGCAGTAGTAGGAGAAAATCAAAATAGGCAGTACAGTAATTTTGTAGTCATCTTTAAAAATTGTCTAATACATCTAGATATATTACTTTGTAGAAGTCTCAGCTAAATCTCTGCGGTACACATGAAGTTTCCCACCAACACATACCACCACCATTTCTGGCACAACACAGTTATCTTTGCTTCGCTCCACTGTCTCCTGCACCTTTCCTTTCACAAACTTTTTCGTTTTCCTATCTCTTTTGATTTGACCTCTTATCTTTTTTCTCCTCTTTTTGGATTTAATTGACTTACTTTTCCCTTTCCTTTCAGATGGAAGGATGAGAGGATGGCAAATTGGCTCCCCATCAGGTAACTCAACATACTTAGCATTTTTCTTTGCATTTTCTTTAGCCCTAGCATCAAGTTCTGACTTCCTTCTCATTTCTGATATTGCATTCATCAGAGATAAACTTGGTCTCATGTAATACCCACCTTTAGAACCCATTTTGACTTTCTTTAACATATTATTTTCTAGACATGATTCTTTGATTTGCTCACTCAAGGACTCAACTGTGTTATTTTTCTTTTCATCTCTACTATTTTTTCTGCAACACTGTTCCTTAGGATGGTCACTGTGCTCCATGGAGGGTGTTACAACCCTTAAAACTCGAGTTACTGGGCCATTAGCAGTCTGAGCTGTTAGAGCAACAATTCTTTCTTGTGGTTTATCTGCATAAGTGGATTTTGAATCATCTAAATGGGTTTCAGCCTTAGCCTGAGTGAGGATCGTGTTACCAGGTAAAGTGTTAGCATAGCTAGTAATTAAAGCTGGAGGAACAATGGTGAGTGGATTAGGTGAAACAGGTAACTCATAGTCTATTACAGATTTTTGCTTTTCGTGGTGAGAAAAATAATGTTGATGTGTTTGCATTACATTTGTACTGTTGGATATCCGATTCACTAATGTAGTCTTTAGAGGTACTCCCCATGATTGGGATAATGAAGTTCTTGGTAACGGTACACCAGTGGGTCCAATTGGTGATACAAAAGGCAAAACATGGAGCCTCTGGTTCTGGTGTTCTACTGTCGATCCCTGAGAAAAAGCTGTCACTGACTGAATACTGTTTGTCTGTGGATTCCTTAAAGAGTTTTTAGTCTCTGATCTTTCTGAGAACTGATTAGAAGCTAATGAAGGTGATGTCCTAGATGAACAAATGGTTTCTAATGAGTTGTTAGTAACATCAACTTTTAAGGGCATTACAGGAACAAGAGATGACTGAGATGTTATGTATTTCCTGGATAACATCATAGTGTTACCATCATTTTCTGGTCTACGAGTGTCTCGCAAACTTTCTGGTTTCAGAGAATGACTAGTTTTAACACACTTTAATTGCTCTATATCATGTGCAGATTGTGAATCAACCACGGGAATGACTTTCAGTACCTCTCCCTCAGAATCAGATATCTGAATCTTCATATTAGACAAAACCATCGGCTTCTGAGCAACAGATGATTTCCAAGAATCTTCACCTTCACTTTCACTTTCCTCTTCTGAGCCATCATAAACACTGGTCTCATTTTCAAAATCTGATGTTGGTTGCACAGTTTCTTCACTTTCACTGCCTGATATGCCTATCTCTGTCCCATTTGTCAACCCTACTCTCTATACAGGAGGTTTCATGACCACTTCCAATACCCTCCAATGACTTCACACTAATATGGCAGTTACAGCCACCTGATCCAAGTTCTAGCTGTGATGGTTCAGGGGATGGAGTGCAACTTTCTGGTGAAGTAATTAAAGGAGACAAAAATCCAATCTCTGTAGAGTCCAATTCCAATAACCCAGGATTGGATTCATCTGACTTTAAAGCTGGATGAAGCTCATGCTGAGGACTAGATTTAGTGCAGCCAAATTTGTAGTCCTGACAAAGTTTAGCTGCATCAAAAACATGACATGAACTTTCTCTTTGCAAGTTATTATCTTGGTTCAAAATGTGACTATACTCATTTTCTCTTGAAACATCCAACCCTAACTGTTCAAATGCATTTATGTTATGGCATACCTTTATGTCTGATTTCTTGGAAACAGAATAGAACTTTTTATCTTTTTCTGGAATATCACTACTTCTTGCATTCTCATCAAAATCAAGAAATTCTTTTACTCTTGGACTAAAGCATTTCTTGTCATGAACAACTGAGTTATCAAGGATTCCACAAATTAGTGCACCTCTTTCAAAACAAAAGTCATCCGATGGGCTATCAATTTCCTCAGTCAACCTCCCAATTTTGTTTTCTTTCTGAATAGTGTCTGATGTATTTCTTTGCTTTTTAATGACTTTATTCCCATCTGCATCTTCAACCATCCTTTTCTGGCCTCGCTGATTTGAGCAACATGTTTGTTTTTCAGGATATGTGTATTCCACCTTTAAGGTTTTGTCCCAACAAAAATTTTCACCAGTTATACCCTTCTCCCTCCTTATTTCATACAAAATATCAGAATTACCTTTCAGTGAATTAGTGTGGCAATTCTTTTTTTCCTGCATACCACAGCCATGAATAGAATCTGACACACCTCCATCTTTAGTTACTTTTCTCATTCCATTACCAACATCCTTTGTCTTCTTGGGGTGTTTGCACTTTTTCTCAGGAATTATAATCTGAATCTCATCTTCTGAATCAATTGATATAATAGGAATGTCATCATCACCATCTCCATCATGTGAGGTTCCTGGTTTTTCCGCATTGATGATAAAATTTACTTCCCCTGCACACACAGGCAAGGAATCAACTGCCAGCAGCTGCTCTGAACCTCCAGGTCTATCATCATCATATTCATCATTGCAATTATTTCTTGACTGAAAACATTTTGGTTCTTCCATATATATACTATCACTAGGAACTGTCTTTGAGAGTCTTTCCACACATTTTCTATTCTTTTTAATTGCTTCAGATAAACCAAAAACATTGTGCAAAGCCTCCTCCATTTTTACAGAAACTACTCTATCGTCTAAAGACTGAACTACTGAACATACTGAGGCACTTGGTAAATTGATACTAGATTCTCCTTGTTTAGTGTCACAACCACTTTGATCCGAGGTACTAAGGTTATTTCTTAACATTTCTATACTAGCAGCATAAGTTGCTCCTGAATAGTCCTGAGTTACAGATGTATCATGAATTTCCTTTCTCTCTTTAGAGAGACTTTTTCTAATACTAGTATCAGTAGTAATTATTTGGGATTCTTCATTTCTGTTTTCTTCCTGTCTTACTGCATTCATGCGTAGTCGTCTTAATGACATACGCTTTTTCTTTTTCTTTGATTTATCATGAGTATCAACTTTAGTTACTGGTATACTTGAGCAAGTTGGTCCTGAATCTATCATTACAGATGGGACTGTTCTCATACAAGTTGAAGTTACCATGGGTACCACAGCCATTGTACATACAGTGCTATATGACATAGAAGGGTGAGGAGTTTTGGGTGCTGTGAACACAGCAGATGATGTAAAGGTTTGTGTGACAGGTAAATTTGTAGCTTCATAATCACATGAAGCACCGGATACTGGAAATTTTACTAAGTGGGCTGCTACCTCTGCTCTGTGATGAGAAAGTGAAGAACATGATGGTATTCTTGTACAAGTCTGAGATAATTTCACGGGGAAGGGGTTTAAATCAATATTAGTAGGCAAAGGTACACTATTCATCTGAGTAGAAGTGGTTGATACTGAATTTATGGCAGCACAATGTTCAGAAACTTTACAAACAGGATACTGAGATGCCTGGATATTATTTACTTGGCAGTTTTCCTCCAGTTCTGAGTAACCAGTATCTTTATATTTCACATTCAACTCTTGATCAATTTCACTTTTAACACAATTAGATGATTCAGGACTGATTGTTTCAGGAGGAGAATTACTCGCAGTTTCCCCAAAGAACAGAGAACTACTAATATGTTCCTCAAATGTTTTACTTGGGTGTTCTTGAACAGGACACTGGAAGAATTTGTCATCAAAGTCTATGTCTTGTAACAGCGAACCAAAGTACTTGCTTGAAGGCCCTTTCACAGTTGATTCTGAATTATTGTTTTTTCTAAAGAAGCCTCTGTGTTGCACATCTTTGTCTTCCAAAAGGGGCATAGCCTGAACTTGTTCTTTTAATGACGAATCCTCAGGATATCCCATCCAGCTGCGGACATTATCAGACTCAGGAGACAACAATAAATAATAGGGACTAGCATTAGGGGAACTTTCAGAAGATGGAGTACTGCTTTTCTTTAATTCATGATTTGTGGCATCACTACTGTCTTGAAATGAAGATGAACTACATTCAATGACTGAATTACTATCTTTAACCTTCCTTTCTCTATTTTTGATGAACTCTCCATCATTTTTACGACTAATAACACCTGATCCATCACATTCTTGTATAAACTTCTCAAGAATATCTAATACATGAACCTCTTGAAGGCTTCGATCCAAATCCCTACTTTTACAACATTCACAATCAAGGTGTAAATCCTGTACAGCATTTGAAAACTGAGGAATTAGGGCAGTATCATACTGCATGAGGTTTACAGACCCTTCAGATTTGTTTTTCAACTCAAGCTCTTTGCTATGACTTGGGTTTTGGATTGCTCTACTCTCGTTGTGTGTGCAGACTAGCTGATCAAAACTTTCATTCTGCATACCTACTGACTGGCCAGATTCTGTTAACTCCAAGGCCATCTTCTTCATATATTCTTTAGTATCAAGATCATGCTGTGGTGCTTTCAGTTGAATTTGGCAACATTTCTCAGCAATTATTTGTTTTTCACTGGGTAAGGAAATATCATATACAGCTCCTTTAGCACTGAAACAATGCTGTGTTGTTTCTTTCACCTTCTCATCATTAACAACAACACTGCTAACCTCATGATCAGTTATTTTTGATATCTCATTTTGAATACCAATATCAAGTACTTGGTTTTCTCTACATCCCTGACCATGTGTGGAAATTTCATCAGGCATATTACTAGCCTGGAAAGGCTGGCTGTCCTTCATACTAAATTCTCTATCTTTTATTTCTGATTTTGTATCATTATCCACTAACTCTTTGGTTGAAGCTTCTGACACTGTAACTTTCAAATAAGACTGAACATTTTCCTCAGGTAACACATATTGTTTCTTTATACTGGCTTCAAAATTCTGTGTGCAATGTGGCTTAACATAGTTCTGTACACCATGTGGCACATTAATTTCCAAATCCTCTGGGGTATCCCTCTCAGGTTTGTTTATACAAGTTTTAGCATCTAAAGGGCTTTCATCTGTTTGTTTCTGTTGAGGCTCCTGTGCAAATCCTAATCTTTGACTATCCCCATGAATCTCTACTGGACTAACTATTTTGACATAATCTTGTCTGCCAAGAGAAAGCAATGAAGTAGTGCTAGAATGGCAGTTACGTAATTCCTCAACATGGATCTCATCTTTGTCATCATTCATCGTAAGTACAGAATCTTCCAACATATTCTTCAATTTTTCATTTTCTGATGCAGATATAAGAGTTGTGTGTATATCATCATTCAATTTTCTACCTTTCTCATATGATACACATGTGGAAGTTTCATTGTTTATTTCACTTTCCGTTCTTTCTTTCTTCGACAGCACATCTCTTTGGGCATCAATTTGTACTTGGAAAACACAGCTGTTATCTAACATCGGAGTACCCACACTATGTTTGTCTGTTTGCAGCTCGTTTTTCGCCTCATTAATTCTTTCTGCTAATTGTTCACCATGCTTTTGTTGTTGAATGTTGTTGCCTGCTTCTTCTGTAGTTTTATTAGTACCTGGTGATGAATTTCCCTCACTTGGGACTTCTGGAGAAGAACGGATCCCTTGTACCACAACTTCGATGTCCAATTCTTCAAGGTATACTTCCATAACAGACCAAGGATCCTTAGCAATTGAACCTGCAATAAACCAAACTTTTAGTAAACAGACTTAAAATCCTGAAGGTGTGTACATAAGACTTTTTATAGTTTCCACAAGAAATCTTGGAAACATTGTATATGAAAAGGTAATGAAGCCTAGGATGAAATACGATGAGATGTAAGCAAAAGGGGATACTAGATTTACATAAACAAGCTTAAAGCATAGTATATAATAAAACAAAACTTCTGGAAAAAAAGGGCATAAAGACAGAGGAAAAGCAACATAATGTCTTATCACATTAAATATTCTAAGTGAGAAGAGTCAAATCCAACTTGTACAAAAGTAAAATAAAATGTAAAATCTAGCATTTCATTCTTATATTATTCTCTAATATATGAATACACAGAAATATACGAGTAAATAAGGAAAATAAATATGCTCATATGTGTCTTTGTATGTGATTACCTAACTGTATATGGCGAGAGAGCTCTCCATTAATAGAGGCCCACTACTTGACATTTCCTATCATTTACACTCTAAGTTTTCCATCACCAAATGCACATATCTTGTCAATGTTTTTCATTATCCCACTGCTGAAGAACTATTTCTTCATATCCTTCCTGACCCTTTTAATCCTCAGTTCCTTTCTACATATTCTGGTTTAGGGTTTGTTTCATATAACTAATTTATGAAAGCATCAGTGTCATCCCTTCCACGAAAATAAAGGTGATTATGGTGTCTTTCTTTTTCCTCCCTTCTTCATTTTGGGTATATAAAAGAATTCTCTCCCCCCCTTTAAGTTATATCCTTAAAATCTAGCATCATCCACAAAGCAATAAGTTGGATTTTATTAAGCTGAACTTGGGTATATCCAAAAGAGAGGACACTAAACTGATAAGGCACGGTCCTGCTTAGGCTGATTTTGCAATATATATATATATCTTCAGCATCTCACTATCCACCTACCTGAAGGATATTCTGAAACAGTGACATAAATCAAAATAAAATCTAGTTTTCTCAAGATCCTCCATACATGAATTTTTGGTTTCAAGTTAGGAATAACATCAACTTGAAGGTCCCTGCTACTGAGTGTAGAACAATCCCACAGATGCAGCCCTGTACAAGGAGTTCCCAGGGTTATGTGTTCATCATAAGTATATATACATATATAAGTGTTTACGGAATTTTTTTTACCTAATGTAATCTTCAGGAGTCTTCCACTCCAAAAGCCTGAGCCGGGACCATACCATTGGGCTGGTCATTCGTTGACCAATCTGTTAGAAGCTACAGCCCACAGGCCCATGTAGGCCCCATAACCTGGCTGATCTGATATGATTTGTAGATATTTGTTCAGGGCCCTCTTAAATTTCTTCACTGTGTATCTCATAATGTTTTTGATGGTTTCTACATGTCATACTTTTCGATTTCAAAGGTAGTACTTTACGGAGTCTTCCATGCCTGTCATACCAGTAGGGAGTCAATCCTAAATGTATGTTGGGGCCATACCTTCTACGACTTCCTAAGTGTGGATGATGATATACCTCTACTGTTTGCACTCCATAGAGTACAGCCTTGGAAATTTCAGTCATTCCCAGAAATGGAGACCCATGGTCCCTAACTGTGATACACTCACGGGCCACCCAGTGTCAAGTGCACAAGTTCAAATCCTGGTAATGGCAGTCAAACTGCAGTTAGCCCAGCTGTTCACCAACCCCTAGAGGATGGTTGATAAAATGGGTACCCAGTTTAGGTTTGTGTGTAAATATAAAGCATCAAAACTACAGCTCTCTTTCCACATCCAGGTCCCACAGACCATACCATGGTTTACCCTAGATATTTCACATGCCCTGATTCAGTCCATTGACAGCACGTCAGCCCTGATTTACCACATTGTTCCAATTCACTCTATCCCTTGCATGCCTTTCATCCTCCTGCATATTCAAGCCCCAATCACTCAAAATCTTTTCCACTCCATCCTTCCACCTCCAATTTGGTCTCCCGCTTCTCCTTGTTCCCTCCACCTCTGACACATATATCCTCTTTGTCAATCTTTCCTCATTTATTCTCTCCATGTGTCCAAACCATTTCAACACACCCTCTTCTGCTCTCTCAACCACACTCTTTTTATTACCACACATCTCTCTTATCCTTTCATTACTTACTCAATCAAACCACCTCACACCACATATTGTGCTCATAAATCTCATTTCCAATACATCCACCCTCCTCTGCACAACCCTATCTATAGCCCATGCCTTGCAACCATACAACATTGTTGAAACCACTATTCCTTCAAACATACCCATTTTTGCTCCCTGAGATAACATTCTCTCCTTCCACACATTCTTCAATGCTCCCATAACCTTCACTCCCTCCCCCACCCTGTGACTCACTTCTGCTTCCATGGTTCCATCCGCTGCTAAATCCACTACCGGATATCTAAAACACTTCACTTCCTCCAGTTTTTCTCCATTCAAACTTACCTCTCAAATGACTTGTCCCTTAATCCTACTGTACCTAATAACCTTGCTCTTATTCACATTTACTCTCAGCTTTCTTCTTTCACACACTTTACCAAACTCAGTCACCAGCTTCTGCAGTTTCTCACCTGAATCAGCCACCAGCACTGTATCATCAGCGAACAACAACTGACTCACTTCCCAAGCCCTCTCATCCAAAACGGACTGCATACTTGCCCCTCTCCAAAACTCTTGCATTCACCTCCCTAACAACCCCATCCATAAACAAATTAAACGCACCCCTGCCACAAACCAACACTCACTGAGAACCAATCACTTTCTTCTCTTCCTACTCGTACACATGCCTTACATCATCCATAAACAAATTAAACAACCATAGAGATATCACGCATCCCTGCCGCAAACCAACACTCACTGAGAACCAATCACTTTCCTCTCTTCCTACTCATACACATGCTTTACAACCTTGATATAAACTTTCCACTGCTTCCAGCAACTTGCCTCCTACACCATATACTCTTAATACCTTCCACAGAGCATCTCTATCAACTCATATCATATGCCTTCTCCAGATCCATAAATGCTACATATAAATCCATTTGTTTTTCAAAGTATTTCCATGTGTGGCGAGGTGGCGATGGGAATGAATAAAGGCAGACAGTGTGAATTGTGTGCATGAGTATATATGTATGTGTCTGTGTGTGTATATATATGTGTACACTGAGATGTATAGGTATGTATATTTGCGTGTGTGGACGTGCATGTATATACATTGTGTATGGGGGTGGGTTGGGCCATTTCTTTCGTCTGTTTCCTTGCGCTACCTCGCAAACGTGGGAGACAGTGACAAAGCAAAATAAAAAAAATAAAAAAAAATAATATATATATATATATATATATATATATATATATATATATATATATATATATATATATATATATATAAGTCAATTGGGAGGTACGTTTGAATGGAGAAAAACTGGAGGAAGTAAAGTGTTTTAGATATCTGGGAGTGGATCTGGCAGCGGATGGAACCATGGAAGCGGAGGTGGATCATAGGGTGGGGGAGGGGGCGAAAATTCTGGGAGCCTTGAAGAATGTGTGGAAGTTGAGAACATTATCTCAGAAAGCAAAAATGGGCATGTTTGAAGGAATAGTAGTTCCAACAATGTTGTATGGTTGCGAGGCGTGGGCTATGGATAGAGTTGTGCGCAGGAGGATGGATGTGCTGGAAATGAGATGTTTGAGGACAATGTGTGGTGTGAGGTGGTTTGATCGAGTAAGTAACGTAAGGGTAAGAGAGATGTGTGGAAATAAAAAGAGCGTGGTTGAGAGAGCAGAAGATGGTGTTTTGAAATGGTTTGGGCACATGGAGAGAATGAGTGAGGAAAGATTGACCTAAAGGATATATGTGTCGGAGGTGGAGGGAACGAGGAGAAGTGGGAGACCAAATTGGAGGTGGAAAGATGGAGTGAAAAAGATTTTGTGTGATTGGAGCCTGAACATGCAGGAGGGTGAAAGGAGGGCAAGGAATAGAGTGAATTGGATCGATGTGGTATACCGGGGTTGACGTGCTGTCAGTGGATTGAATCAGGGCAGTGAAGCGTCTGGGGTAAACCATGGAAAGCTGTGTAGGTATGTATATTTGCGTGTGTGGACGTATGTATATACATGTGTATGGTGGGGTTGGGCCATTTCTTTCGTCTGTTTCCTTGCGCTACCTTGCAAACGCGGGAGACAGCGACAAAGTATAATAAAAAAATAATAAATATATATATATATATATATATATATATATATATATATATATATATATTTTTTTTTTTTTTTTTTTTCATACTATTCGTCATTTCCCGCATTAGCGAGGTAGCGCTAAGAACAGAGGACTGGGCCTTTGAGGGAATATCCTCACCTGGCCCCCTTCTCTGTTCCTTCTTTTGGAAAAAAAAAATAAAAAAAAAAAACGAGAGGGGAGGATTTCCAGCCCCCCGCTCCCTTCCCTTTTAGTCGCCTTCTACGACACGCAGGGAATACGTGGGAAGTATTCTTTCTCCCCTATCCCCAGGGATAATAAATATATATATATATATATATATATATATATATATATATATAAGAAGAATGTATGTGAGAAATACTTAGAAAAGCAAATGGATTTGTATGTAGCATTTATGGATCTGGAGAAGGCATATGATAGAGTTGATAGAGATGCTCTGTGGAAGGTATTAAGAATATATGGTGTGGGAGGCAAGTTGTTAGAAGCAGTGAAAAGTTTTTATCGAGGATGTAAGGCATGTGTACGTGTAGGAAGAGAGGAAAGTGATTGGTTCTCAGTGAATGTAGGTTTGCGGCAGGGGTGTGTGATGTCTCCATGGTTGTTTAATTTGTTTATGGATGGGGTTGTAAGGGAGGTAAATGCAAGAGTCCTGGAAAGAGGGGCAAGTATGAAGTCTGTTGGGGATGAGAGAGCTTGGGAAGTGAGTCAGTTGTTGTTCGCTGATGATACAGCGCTGGTGGCTGATTCATGTGAGAAACTGCAGAAGCTGGTGACTGAGTTTGGTAAAGTGTGTGGAAGAAGAAAGTTGAGAGTAAATGTGAATAAGAGCAAGGTTATTAGGTACAGTAGGGGTGAGGGTCAAGTCAATTGGGAGGTGAGTTTGAATGGAGAAAAACTGGAGGAAGTGAAGTGTTTTAGATATCTGGGAGTGGATCTGTCAGCGGATGGAACCATGGAAGCGGAAGTGGATCATAGGGTGGGGAGGGGGCAAAAATTTTGGGAGCCTTGAAAAATGTGTGGAAGTCGAGAACATTATCTCGGAAAGCAAAAATGGGTATGTTTGAGGGAATAGTGGTTCCAACAATGTTGTATGGTTGCGAGGCGTGGGCTATGGATAGAGATGTGCGCAGGAGGATGGATGTGCTGGAAATGAGATGTTTGAGGACAATGTGTGGTGTGAGGTGGTTTGATCGAGTAAGTAACGTAAGGGTAAGAGAGATGTGTGGAAATAAAAAGAGCGTGGTTGAGAGAGCAGAAGAGGGTGTTTTGAAATGGTTTGGGCACATGGAGAGAATGAGTGAGGAGAGATTGACCAAGAGGATATATGTGTCGGAGGTGGAGGGAACGAGGAGAAGAGGGAGACCAAATTGGAGGTGGAAAGATGGAGTGAAAAAGATTTTGTGTGATCGGGGCCTGAACATGCGGGAGGGTGAAAGGAGGGCAAGAAATAGAGTGAATTGGAGTCATGTGGTATACAGGGGTTGACGTGCTGTCAGTGGATTGAAGCAAGGCATGTGAAGCGTCTGGGGTAAACCATGGAAAGCTGTGTAGGTATGTATATTTGCGTGTGTGGACGTGTGTATGTACATGTGTATGGGGGGGGGGGGTTGGGCCATTTCTTTCGTCTGTTTCCTTGCGCTACCTCGCAAACGCGGGAGACAGCGACTAAGTATAAAAAAAAAAAAAAAAAAATATATATAAGAGTGAGTGCTCAAATTACAGAGGTATAAGTTTGTTGAGTATTCCTGGCAAATTATATGGGAGGGTATTGATTGAGAGGGTGAAGGCATGTACAGAGCATCAGATTGGGGAAGAGCAGTGTGGTTTCAGAAGTGGTAGAGGATGTGTGGATCAGGTGTTTGCTTTGAAGAATGTATGTGAGAAATACTTAGAAAAGCAAATGGATTTGTATGTAGCATTTATGGATCTGGAGAAGGCATATGATAGAGTTGATAGAGATGCTCTGTGGAAGGTATTAAGAATATATGGTGTGGGAGGCAAGTTGTTAGAAGCAGTGAAAAGTTTTTATCGAGGATGTAAGGCATGTGTACGTGTAGGAAGAGAGGAAAGTGATTGGTTCTCAGTGAATGTAGGTTTGCGGCAGGGGTGTGTGATGTCTCCATGGTTGTTAATTTGTTTATGGATGGGGTTGTTAGGGAGGTGAATGCAAGAGTTTTGGAAAGAGGGGCAAGGATGAAGTCTGTTGGGGATGAGAGAGCTTGGGAAGTGAGTCAGTTGTTGTTCGCTGATGATACAGCACTGGTGGCTGATTCATGTGAGAAACTGCAGAAGCTGGTGACTGAGTTTGGTAAAGTGTGTGAAAGAAGAAAGTTAAGAGTAAATGTGAATAAGAGCAAGGTTATTAGGTACAGTAGGGTTGAGGGTCAAGTCAATTGGGAGGTGAGTTTGAATGGAGAAAAACTGGAGGAAGTGAAGTGTTTTAGATATCTGGGAGTGGATCTGGCAGCGGATGGAAACATGGAAGCGGAAGTGGATCATAGGGTGGGGGAGGGGGCGAAAATTCTGGGAGCCTTGAAGAATGTGTGGAAGTCGAGAACATTATCTCGGAAAGCAAAAATGGGCATGTTTGAAGGAATAGTGATTCCAACAATGTTGTATGGTTGCAAGGCGTGGACTATGGATAGAGTTGTGCACAGGAGGATGGATGTGCTGGAAATGAGATGTTTGAGGACAATGTGTGGTGTGAGGTGGTTTGATCGAGTAAGTAACGTAAGGGTAAGAGAGATGTGTGGAAATAAAAAGAGCGTGGTTGAGAGAGCAGAAGAGGGTGTTTTGAAATGGTTTGGTCACATGGAGAGAATGAGTGAGGAAAGATTGACCAAGAGGATATATGTGTCGGAGGTGGAGGGAACGAGGAGAAGAGGGATACCAAATTGGAGGTGGAAAGATGGAGTGAAAAAGATTTTGTGTGATCGGGGCCTGAACATGCAGGAGGGTGAAAGGAGGGCAAGGAATAGAGTGAATTGGAGCGATGTGGTATACCGGGGTTGACGTGCTGTCAGTGGATTGAATCAAGGCATGTGAAGCATCTGGGGTAAACCATGGAAAGCTGTGTAGGTATGTACATTTGCGTGTGTGGACGTATGTATATACATGTGTATGGGGGTGGGTTGGGCCATTTTTTTCGTCTGTTTCCTTGCGCTACCTCGCAAACGCGGGAGACAGCGACAAAAAAAAAAAAAAAAAATATATATATATATATATATATATATATATATATATATATATATATTGGGAAGGCATATGATAGAGTTGATAGAGATGCTCTGTGGAAGGTATTAAGAATATATGGTGTGGGAGGAAAGTTGTTAGAAGCAGTGAAAAGTTTTTATCGAGGATGTAAGGCATGTGTACGTGTAGGAAGAGAGGAAAGTGATTGGTTCTCAGTGAATGTAGGTTTGCGGCAGGGGTGTGTGATGTCTCCATGGTTGTTTAATTTGTTTATGGATGGGGTTGTTAGGGAGGTAAATGCAAGAGTTTTGGAAAGAGGGGCAAGTATGAAGTCTGTTGGGGATGAGAGAGCTTGGGAAGTGAGTCAGTTGTTGTTCGCTGATGATACAGCGCTGGTGGCTGATTCATGTGAGAAACTGCAGAAGCTGGTGACTGAGTTTGGTAGAGTGTGTGGAAGAAGAAAGTTAAGAGTAAATGTGAATAAGAGCAAGGTTATTAGGTACAGTAGGGTTGAGGGTCAAGTCAATTGGGAGGTGAGTTTGAATGGAGAAAAACTGGAGGAAGTGAAGTGTTTTAGATATCTGGGAGTGGATCTGGCAGCGGATGAAACCATGGAAGCGGAAGTGGATCATAGGGTGGGGGAGGGGGCGAAAATTCTGGGGGCCTTGAAGAATGTGTGGAAGTCGAGAACATTATCTCGGAAAGCAAAAATGGGTATGTTCGAAGGAATAGTGGTTCCAACAATGTTGTATGGTTGCGAGGCGTGGGCTATGGATAGAGTTGTGCGCAGGAGGATGGATGTGCTGGAAATGAGATGTTTGAGGACAATGTGTGGTGTGAGGTGGTTTGATCGAGTGAGTAACGTAAGGGTAAGAGAGATGTGTGGAAATAAAAAGAGCGTGGTTGAGAGAGCAGAAGAGGGTGTTTTGAAGTGGTTTGGGCACATGGAGAGGATGAGTGAGGAAAGATTGACCAAGAGGATATATGTGTCGGAGGTGGAGGGAGCAAGGAGAAGAGGGAGACCAAATTGGAGGTGGAAAGATGGAGTGAAAAAGATTTTGTGTGATCGGGGCCTGAACATGCAGGAGGGTGAAAGGAGGGCAAGGAATAGAGTGAATTGGAGCGATGTGGTATACCGGGGTTGACGTGCTGTCAGTGGATTGAATCAAGGCATGTGAAGCGTCTGGGGTAAACCATGGAAAGCTGTGTAGGTATGTATATTTGCGTGTGTGGACGTATGTATATACATGTGTATGGGGGGGGGTTGGGCCATTTCTTTCGTCTGTTTCCTTGCGCTACCTCGCAAACGCGGGAGACAGCGACAAAGTAAAAAAAAAAAAAAAAAAAAAATATATATATATATATATATATATATATATATATATATATATATATATATATATATATATATATATATATATATATTTATTTATCTATTATACTTTGTCGCTGTCTCCTACGTTAGCGAGGTAGCGGAAAGAAACAGACGAAAGACTGGCCAAACCCACCCACATACACATGTATATATATACACATCCACACAAGCATATATACATACCTTTACATTTCAATGCATACATATATATACATACACAGACATATACATATATACACATGTACATAATTCATACTTGCTGCATTTATTCATTCCCGTTGCCACCCCGCCATACATGAAATGACAACCCCCTCCCCCCGAACGCACAGCAATGGTGCATATGCCACGACATCCAGGAAATACCTCAGTATCGCTAAAATGGTGAAAATGACTGAGCATTATGAGTGAGAACAGTAGCTTACACCTCATGCAGAACTGACTGACTCAATTGGAGCACATTCTATGACATCATTAAGGCCAAGGACAAAAGTCCTCTTCCTAATCTCACTAGTACTGGAATGATAAGTGTCCTCAACTTTGAATATACTTTTGTACTTACTTACTCCCAACATATTTCCTCATCATTTATAACTCTTCCTTTTGAATCCCCAAATTTGGTTGTCTGCTCATTAATCAACAATTTGCAGCAGATGAATTAATGAAAAGTTTTGGGGTTTTCTCTGCCATGACCATAAGCGCTTATTCCAAATTTCTCTTTTCCTCTGTTCTTTCAAATCCTAGTTGGCTGTCTTGCCACCTTTATGAGTGGGAACAGTAGCTCACACCTCATGCAGAACTGACTGACACAATCGGAGCACATTCTATGACATCATTAAGGCCAAGGACAAAAGTCCTCTTCCTAATCTCATTAGCACTGGAATGATAATTGTCCTCAACTGTGAATATACTTTTGTACTTACTTACTCCCCACATATTTCCTCATCAATTTATAACTCTTCCTTTTGAATCCCCAAATTTGGTTGTCTGCTCATTAATCAACAATTTGCAGCAGATGAATTAATGAAAAGTTTTGGGGTTTTCTCTGCCATGACCATAAGTGCTTATTCCAAATTTCTCTTTTCCTCTGTTCTTTCAAATCCTAGTTGGCTGTCTTGCCACCTTTAACTTCTCCAGAGTACATCCATATGCTCTTTTGCTTTTTGACATTTACTAAACTAACTCTTTCCCTTTTCTAGCCTTCTCTAAAAAGTAATGACGTTGGAACTCCATTTTCTATTTAACTGAACTTCCCATAATAATTACCTATACATTGGCTATGAAACTTCATTTTCAATTTGTGATCTCAAAGACACTGTCATTACTAGGTAGTTTCCACAATATGCCACTTTGAATCTGTTTTGTCTGATCTTTTTACCTCATTAAAAATAAGCTCAAACTCAATCCTTACATCACTTTTTCCAAATGGTGCATCACATCAATTCCAATGCTACTAAGGTTACAGGTAAGATCCAATAACACTGATATATCAAGCCCTCTTATTCTAGTTGGTTCAGTGACATGCTAATACAGGAAACTTTACTTTCTACTTTCTAGCACTTATATTTCAAATACTATGATCATGAGAATCTAAATTTTCCCAATTATTTTCTATAAGAAAAATCACCCATTATCAGGAATTTACTATCAATGAGAGGTGCATTTCTCAACACATCCTTAATGTTCTTTCATTATAATCATTAAATATTTGTTTTTGAGTCAATACAATTCTTCATAAAATTGTAAATCACAAATACCACGATGCAAATCTTTCCTACAGTTACTGTTTCCATTTTGTACTGTTGGAATTGGCTATCCATCAATATTTCCAGACAACGTTGTCCTTTATCAAGGGGACCCATTCCCTTCATCCTTTGTCTTATCTGTCCATGCTATCATTTACCCCTCTTGACAGAGTAGGTCAGACCTTACCTCTTTAGCAAGATTTGTCTCCATTACTCCAATAGTATCAAGTTTGCCTTCCCCAATGTGGTTCTTGTATTCTAACTCTTTTCAATTTATTACCAGTCCATCCATATTCACATGCACTATTTCCAATCTAAAATTGTACCAGTTAACACTCCTAAACTCCAAACTTTACGTGTAGCTACCTAATTACATATGATGTGAGATATATTTAGCAAACTTTCCATGTTCCATATGAGTTTCAAACTATACTATGCTTCTCAAGTTTGGTCACTGCACCTAAAGAAGCACAAAGAGCAAACAGAGATGGCCCTGAGGAGGGCAACAAAGATGGTACCACAACTAAGAGAGCTAAGTTATAGGTAAAGCTGGAGGTTTTGAATTCACCCACCTTGGAAGAGAGAAGAGTGAGGGGTGACCTGATCACAACTTTTAAAGTCTTTAAGAGAAATCAAAGAAGTAAACTGTGAACAGTTTTCAAGAAATGTAGAGATAGAGCAGTGGCCATAACATGAAAGTAAGAAATTAATTAACTAGGATGTAAAGAAGTACATTTACTGTACAAGAGTGGTGGATGAATGGAACAGACTGACGGAGGATATGGTTGACACAAAAAACATACATAAGTCTAAGAGGTTGTATGACAATAGAGAATACTCAATAGATGACTTCAACGAGTGTAAAACTTTCCCTCCTTACAGTACAAACAGGTAATAATAACTGTGTGGACTAAAAAGCAAAGTATTTCTCACATATATTTCTACTATGGTATTGTTTTCAAATACTCTTGTTGATAAATACAGTATACAGTATACAATTCAAGGGATTAATAGAGGATGGGCTGTCCATTTATGTAAGTTGTTCACTAAATTGCATCTTTTAATATACTCACTAATAGCCAAATATGCAGTCTAGATACAGGAACGTAAAATGTAAAGGTATCATCAATTAGAGAATAAAAATTAAATGAAATCAAAGACTACAATGTAGTGAAAAAACAAATAATTAATGTACTGTATACTGTTTTAGTCAACTAACCTGTTGGGTGGAAGCTGTAATTGCCATGTTGTATAGTGGGGACTCTAAATGAAGGTCATTCCAAGTCTGAGGAGTATACAATGATTCTCCTCTTGCTGCTACTTCCAGAAGGTTCTGGTAAACTCTTACTGGTGTTGGCAGAAGGTATTAATGAATATGTAGTAGAAAGAGCAACAGGCTCAAAAAAGAGTAAAGCTTTAGCTGGGTTATGTCTTTGGTGCAGCCTCCTTACTATAATTCCCCTTGAGGTTTTTAAATACCCATAATAATGTTGCACATCAGCATCACATGAGGTATTAATGAAATTGAGGGTACTGTCAAAAGACTCCCATATAAAGGTTCCCCGTCAGTCTTTCCATCACTTCATGAGTCTCATCAGCCAAGGCATGATCTGCAATCCTCCTCTGTCAAATGGTGTTACCCACAATCAGCCCCATCATCTTCATGCCACGCAGCAACAGTACCCTTGGGAGCATTTTCTCCAGCCTATGACATAATTTGGTGGTAGTCTCCTTGCACACATTCCTGAAAATCAGGTTCAGCATTTACAACATAAAGGAATTTGTGTAAGCCACTGGCAAGCATCCTTATCTTCTTGTCCTTCTAAGGTTCCCAGTTGAAAATTGCTGACTTAAGATTATAATTTTTGAGATTCTGCAATGTCCTCTTGCCTCTTGTAATCTCCTCTGAAACCATTATATCTCCTTTCAGGAGCTTCTTCCTAAATAGCCTCATGCAGGTAACAATGAAGTCTTTATCCATTGGTTGGATCAAAGAAGCGGTGCTAGGGGGGGATTCCCAAGCACCTAATATTGCCATCATGGCTAACTATCATGTCTACACTGAGATGAAGATGTAATGACCAAAAGTAGGACTGCTTTCACATCCCTGAGAGAAATCTGGAGGAGTTTAATTAGATAGCTGCACATCTTGGGTACAGAGTAATCAAAAACCAATCAGAGAATAGCTGCACATCTTGGGTACAGAGAAATCAAAAACCAATCAGAGAGGATCTTCTGGAAGAAGAATAAAGGACAAGAAGTTGTTTCCTTAGAAAATATGGTTTTGGTGACTTCCACACAACCACAGATTTCGCCTGATGGATGCCATCACCAAAGGCACAAAAGGTTACTGATATGCATTCCTTACTGACTTTGCAGCCAAGGGTGGAGTGATCCTGTTTAGAGGCCTGTGTATTTTCAGATAGAGAATGCCAAAACAAAGCAGTTTCATCATTTTATACATGTGCCTGCAACAAATCCTATTCTTTCATAAGGTCATTAGAGTTTTCTAAATGGCTCTACTCTCAGTCACAGAATGGCAATGCATTTACAAAAACACCATAACCATTTTCAGCCCCCCTAAACCTTACATTTTGCAAGCTTATTCGCTGCAGCACACAAGTGTATGCCATGAATGTTGACCCTAATTAAATGATATAATAATCATAACTGGTGCTAAAATTAAAGTTTGTACATTTTGTTAGTTTATTTACCACAGCACAGTTCTACACCATCAATGACACCCCTTGAGTGCTGATGCATGTAACATTTATGATCAGTCTCCTTCTAACTGTTTACTGCTAAAACCTTTCATGTGCTTCCTAGCACCAATAGTAAATTCACTAATTGTTACACCAACTTAGAACTTTAAAAGCTAATTGTTTTGAGCTTTTCTTTCATCTTTCTTCTGTCTGAAACTGTTTACATTTAATGCTGTCTCATTACACAAGCAGGAAAAAGACACTCCAGACCTGAGCTTTTGGTAATCATCAGCTCTAATTCTTTATCTAAACTCAGATTCACAAACTTTCCTTTGTTACTACCTTTAGGAACCAAACCATGATGGCCATCACAAATGAACAATACAAGTGAAAAATAAAGCAAAATATTTTTCTGTAGTGCACATAGCACACAAAAGAATAGCAATACTTCTGCTTAAGCACATGTCAACAAACTGGGTTAGTCAAGGGTCAAGCTTGGGTGTGTGGGTAAACCACACACATCTACTGTGCATGCTTCAAGCACAAGCTAGTCTTAAAAGATTAAAAAATCAAGGCAATTGGAGCATGATTTGATCACACAGACACAGATCAGCATGGGCAGATTTGGTCAAAGTCTAAAAATCTTTTTGATTTTGGTCTTGTACCCTCGACATCTTGGACTGACCAACTGCTGAGCTGGGTCACTGGTTGACCATGTTGTTGGAAACCAGAGGCCACAGACTCAGAACATCCACAACCTAGCTGGTCCTGTATTATGTGTAAATACTTACCCATGGCTTTCTTCAATTTCCTATCTCTGCATCCCAGTGTTTCTGATGGGTGAAGGTAATGTGATGAACAGGCTTAGGTTTGGGTCTCTTTTTTTAAATTTTCCAGTGTCTTTCATGCCTATCATGACCACAAGGAATTATCGACAAGTGTAGGTTGGGAACTAAACCTCCTAGGATTTTCAAGTGTAAATGATGATACACCTTTCCTTTCAACAATGATACACATTTCCTGTTAGCACTCCAAAGAGTGCCACCTGAGATTTCAGTTGTTCTCAGCATTTGGTTTTTTTTAATTACATCAATAAGGGTTGTGAAAGCTTTTTGAACAATATCCAATTTTGCAATTTCATTCACCTTTAATTGTAAAGGTGATGTTAGCAGTAGGTAGTAGTTGGTAGGTA
Source organism: Panulirus ornatus (assembly GCF_036320965.1). Taxonomy (NCBI): domain Eukaryota; kingdom Metazoa; phylum Arthropoda; class Malacostraca; order Decapoda; family Palinuridae; genus Panulirus; species Panulirus ornatus. Next base: position 6,186,335 of record NC_092242.1, read on the forward strand.
TATTACCAGTACTACCCGCCCAGGGCCCAGGTATCAGGAGGGTTAATGACATCTGCTTAGTGAGCCAGTACTTCGGTGGTTGTCAAGTTGCACACCTCTGATTCCGGTAGCTGTCTGTTCTTTCTGCCTCGCTAATATGTGGATGACTTGTATTCTGTCCACAAACATACAATCTCTCCTTGTCATACATAACACTTGACAACACTAACTCATGTAATTCATTCTTCGTAACTCTAGATTTTCATGTGCTGAGCACTATGCGCTAGCCCAACCTTTTGGCAAAATGGTGGGAGCAGTAGACAGAAGTAGTAGGTAGGATTATTTAGGTAAGCTTATTAGGTAGAAACATTAGGTAGAAGCAGTAGGTAGAAGCATCAGACAGAAGTAGTCATTAGGAACTTTAGATAGGAGCCTCTGCAAACACTGTGCCAGACTTGCCCTCTGCCAGTGGCCTGTTAAGGGAGAGGCACTAAAGGCTAAAAGGTGGCAATAGAGTTTTTTAGTTATGGAGACTCTGTTGCCATAGATAGGTACCTCTTTCAGGTAGTTCCAATTGGAATAGGCATCAGAGATATAGAAAGATAGACAGATAGACAGTCATGTTAGCACATAGCAGTATCATATTTATATGAGCATTACTACCTTTCATTAAAGAACAACACCACTGGCTTTCCCTCTCTTGACTTAGAGTCTACAAGCTCTATCTAACCAACCTTTTGGTAAAAGCCAACTCTTGCTTTGACTTGTTTAATAAATGTTAGGTCATTAAACATTACAGCTTTAATACTGTTCAATGGGGATGTGCTTACTTGTCATTAGGACAAACACATTAGTGTCAAACACATTAGTGTTTTACCAAATTTCTGTCACGCAACTCATCAAAGTTTACACTGTTATACTGAAGCTTGACTTTTCATGTTTAATGCTGATGTGTAAAACTTTCTATTTATCCATACTATTCGCCATTTCCCGCATTAGCGAGGTAGATATACCAAAATTCTTTTGTCACCTATACCCTAAATCCAATCTATCACTATGTCTGTACCAACTTAAGAATGCAGATGATAAATTTCTGTTGAAACTTAATTTACAGACAGAATAAACTAAAAAACAAAAAATCTAACATGGAAGAAAAAGGGTAATTAAATTTACAAAGACTCAGTGAAATACATCAAAAGACACCAAACAAAAAGTTCAAGAGCTAGCAGGGAAGATAAGAGATATTCAACGTCATACCTGAAGAAATGAAAAAAAAATCTGCAAGGAGGGGTTTTGGCAACCTTTTAAAAACTGGACAAATGGCTAAAATCAGTATCAGATCAGCCCAAGATGAACAACCATGCAACATGTTGTTGAGACATTAAATGAAAGTATTGCAACACAAGTAGGAAGTCTGATGAACACTACTTCATCTGAGCATAAAGGTGGACTATGTTCATTATCACTACCTCATTTCCTGACGGGATCTTTCAGTATTTCTTTCCTCCAAATTTCTTTTCCTCTTGTTTCCTTGTAAATGGTTACTATTAAACTATTAATCATTCAATATGAAAGGCTAATACTATAAAAAAAATTCTTCTGTGAAATCCATTGTTATCTTCTGTCTATTTCTATATTCTATTCTTTTGCATTTTCTCTTTGTCTTCTCTTTCTATCATTTCTATGAGTCTAGTACAATCTACAAAACATCTTACATTTATACTATAGCTCTCTACTTTCCAAAGGATTATTTCATGAGACTAACACAGTTGGTGTTACTGGACTCAATCTGTTCAAGATCACAACACAAGTGGAAGATCACCTTTTTGACAAGGATGCATCATTGGGAGTGCAGTCTTGTTAAAGAGCTTCTCACCCGATAGGAGTCCATATTTCTCTACTACTGGAAGTAGAGCTGCCTTGCGCTACAGAATCACCTTAGAAAGATCCTAGGTAGCACCAGGACTCTAATAGAAATTGATCCTAAGGCAATCTAGATTCAGGTGTCCCGAGGTCTTTCACAGCCATATTTATGTAAAAAGAAAATAAATCACCAGGAACTACTAAAATCACTGAGGCTATACTCCAAGGAGCACAGATGGGAGAGGTATATCATCTTTCTTTTTCTTTCAAACTATTTGCCATTTCCCGCATTAGCAAGGTAGCGTTAAGAACACAGGACTGGGCCTCTGTGGGAATATCCTCACCTGGCCCCCTTCTCTGTTCCTTCTTTTGGAAAATTAAAAAAAACAAACAAGAGGGGAGGATTTCCAGCCCCCCGCTCCCTCCCCTTTTAGTCGCCTTCTATGACACGCAGGGAATACGTGGGAAGTATTCTTTCTCCCCTATCCCTAGGGACACCAAACAGGTGACTGTGGCAGCATCATCTATATCTGGTAAATCCTAGAAGGTATGGTTCCTAATCTGAATTTGGAAACATCTAATGGCATGACAGGCATAAAAGACTTTGTCAAATACTATCTCTGAAATCCTAAGGGGCCATATGCACAAAAAGAGAAAACATCTTAAACATCCAGGGACCATGACTTCAACACCTAGCCATATGCCAAAAGAAACAGCATGGGATGCACAGTGGAGAAGTTCAAGGGTGCACTGGACAAGTACCTACAAAGCATACCAGACCAGCCAGGCTGTGGGACCTGAGGGTTGTGGCTTTTAACAACTTGGTCAACCAACGATCCAATCTAGCAACATAGGTCCGATCTAAGCCATGGGGGTAAAGACCTCTGAAGACTCGCCCAGGTATCCATTAGGAGGTAATTATAGATATATGACTAAAATAAAACAGAGAAAATGTATGAATTTTTTTCATTCTACAAATAATCTTTGGAAAAACAGTGAAATGAAAATAACTGTTCTGTGAGACCATCTCATTAATTCTGAATGATACAAGTTGTTGTCCAGTCAAACATCAACATTCTGCTAGTGTCAACCACTCAGCTGGAGGTACATCTGTAAACCATTTCAAATGAAAAAATACAACTGGAAAAATGAAATCCAGTCTCACGGCATCAACCTCTACAGTTGTTTTAAAATCAACTAATAAACACTGCAGAGTGATCTTATAATACTTTAGATTATTAATACATTATGTAAAATTCAGTGATATATGATACTAACAGCAGCTCAATGCTCTCATGGTTTTCACACATATTCTTTGTATGACCGTATTAACCCCTGAGGGTTTTCATGCATATTTCACATATTAACTAACGTATGTGATTTTGATACTGGCTTTATTGCATTTCACTGGCTTACATGTATATCATCTTAAAGCTGAGGTCAATCACAGATGGCCGTAAGTCAATCAAAGCAGGATACAGGAACTTGGGTCAATCACAGCTCACCATAGTACAATACATAGTATAGTACAATCACAGCTGGTATGAGGCTAATCACAGCTCTTCTCAGTTCTGAACAATCACAGCTAGCATGATGTCAATCACAGATGATCTTATGTTAGTCTGAGCTGACTTTATGTCATTGACAATAAGTCTTCAGTCAATACAGATGGTATTACACCAATGTGAGTAGGCCTTACGTATATAACACCATCTGTGATTGACAAAAGACCATCTCTGACTGAAAAATATATTATCAACATATTCTAGGGGGAAGAACCTGAACAAGACCCTGAGACCTTGCACCCAGAGCAGGAAAGAGAGTCATCCAGCCCAGTACTCTGAAAGAGTTAAAGAGTATAATTCAACTCACTCAACAAGAAGCAATAGCTATACAAATGAGTATCTACCTCAGCTTTTTCAACACTCAAAAATTAATTACTGAACAGCCCTATATTATTTCTTCGTAATCAATAACCCACATTTTTGAAGCCCACTTGCTATATTCATAAAACAATGAATGATTGTGGCATGAGAAGAGTGGGAGGTGGGTTGATTAGAAAGGGTAGTGAGTGGTGGGATGAAGAAGTAAGAGTATTAGTGAAAGAGAAGAGAGAGGCATTTGGACGATTTTTGCAGGGAAAAAATGCAATTGAGTGGGAGATGTATAACAGAAAGAGACAGGAGGTCAAGAGAAAGGTGCAAGAGGTGAAAAAAAGGGCAAATGAGAGTTGGGGTGAGAGAGTATCATTAAATTTTAGGGAGAATAAAAAGATGTTCTGGAAGGAGGTAAATAAAGTGCGTAAGACAAGGGAGCAAATGGGAACTTCAGTGAAGGGCGCAAATGGGGAGGTGATAACAAGTAGTGGTGATGTGAGAAGGAGATGGAGTGAGTATTTTGAAGGTTTGTTGAATGTGTTTGATGATAGAGTGGCAGATATAGGGTGTTTTGGTCGAGGTGGTGTGCAAAGTGAGAGGGTTAGGGGAAAATGATTTGGTAAACAGAGAAGAGGTAGTGAAAGCTTTGCGGAAGATGAAAGCCGGCAAGGCAGCAGGTTTGGATGGTATTGCAGTGGAATTTATTAAAAAAGGGGGTGACTGTATTGTTGACTGGTTGGTAAGGTTATTTAATGTATGTATGACTCATGGTGAGGTGCCTGAGGATTGGCAGAATGCGTGCATAGTGCCATTGTACAAAGGCAAAGGGGATAAGAGTGAGTGCTCAAATCACAGAGGTATAAGTTTGTTGAGTATTCCTGGTAAATTATATGGGAGGGTATTGATTGAGAGGGTGAAGGCATGTACAGAGCATCAGATTGGGGAAGAGCAGTGTGGTTTCAGAAGTGGTAGAGGATGTGTGGATCAGGTGTTTGCTTTGAAGAATGTATGTGAGAAATACTTAGAAAAGCAAATGGATTTGTATGTAGCATTTATGGATCTGGAGAAGGCATATGATAGAGTTGATAGAGATGCTCTGTGGAAGGTATTAAGAATATATGGTGTGGGAGGAAAGTTGTTAGAAGCAGTGAAAAGTTTTTATCGAGGATGTAAGGCATGTGTACGTGTAGGAAGAGAGGAAAGTGATTAGTTATCAGTGAATGTAGGTTTGCAGCAGGGGTGTGTGATGTCTCCATGGTTGTTTAATTTGTTTATGGATGGGGTTGTTAGGGAGGTAAATGCAAGAGTTTTGGAAAGAGGGGCAAGTATGAAGTCTGTTGTGGATGAGAGAGCTTGGGAAGTGAGTCAGTTGTTGTTCGCTGATGATACAGCACTGGTGGCTGATTCATGTGAGAAACTGCAGAAGCTGGTGACTGAGTTTGGTAAAGTGTGTGGAAGAAGAAAGTTAAGAGTAAATGTGAATAAGAGCAAGGTTATTAGGTACAGTAGGGTTGAGGGTCAAGTCAATTGGGAGGTGAGTTTGAATGGAGAAAAACTGGAGGAAGTGAAGTGTTTTAGATATCTGGGAGTGGATCTGGCAGCGGATGGAACCATGGAAGCAGAAGTGGATCATAGGGTGGGGGAGGGGGCGAAAATTCTGGGGGCCTTGAAGAATGTGTGGAAGTCGAGAACATTATCTCGGAAAGCAAAAATGGGTATGTTTGAAGGAATAGTGGTTCCAACAATGTTGTATGGTTGCGAGGCGTGGGCTATGGATAGAGTTGTGCGCAGGAGGATGGAGGTGCTGGAAATGAGATGTTTGAGGACAATGTGTGGTGTGAGGTGGTTTGATCGAGTGAGTAACGTAAGGGTAAGAGAGATGTGTGGAAATAAAAAGAGCGTGGTTGAGAGAGCAGAAGAGGGTGTTTTGAAGTGGTTTGGGCACATGGAGAGAATGAGTGAGGAAAGATTGACCAAGAGGATATATGTGTCGGAGGTGGAGGGAACGAGGAGAAAAGGGAGACCAAATTGGAGGTGGAAAGATGGAGTGAAAAAGATTTTGTGTGATCGGGGCCTGAACATGCAGGAGGGTGAAAGGAGGGCAAGGAATAGAGTGAATTGGAGTGATGTGGTATACTGGGGTTGACGTGATGTCAGTGGATTGAATCAAGGCATGTGAAGCGTCTGGGGTAAACCATGGAAAGCTGTGTAGGTATGTATATTTGCGTGTGTGGACGTATGTATATACATGTGTATGGGGCGGGGTTGGGCCATTTCTTTCGTCTGTTTCCTTGCGCTACCTCGCAAACGCGGGAGACAGCGACAAAGTATAATGATGAATGAATGAATTCTAAAGAATATTCAAATCATATATTACAAACTCTGACACTACTTTTATATTCCAATTTAAATTTCTCCCTAGTTTGTTACAAATAAGTACCATGAGTAAAGAAAGAATTCCACATATAAAGTTGGAATAAACACTTCCTAACTCTAAATTTTTTTATCCAAATTCAAATGCATAAAATACCACTCATACTCAGAGTTTTGGATTAATTAAAGACACCAAATAATCAAAATACCAATTTCAAACAACTATGGCCTATCTGTGACCATGTAGTATCATGATAGCGGAAATATGGTTTACTAAGCTCTTCACATTCTAGACTACCAGAATGCTTAGACAAAGAACATCAACACTTTTGGCTAAGAATTATTTTTTTTTTCAATATCCCATTAAAGTTGTACTTACAAGTCTTGAATTCACTAAAGATACTATTTAAGGAAGTGGCCAAAGAAAAGTACTTCAGATCTATGTGCATATGTAATCATATGAAGAATGACGTATTAACCCATCATAACGTGCACTACAATGCTGTTAACTATTCAAAAATGCATAGGTGTTAACAACACGAATTCTTGCCACACTCAGTCTGTGTATGTCCCATTGTCTTTGTACTGCGAATAGTGAATTCACTCAAGATGCCATTTAATAGCATTCATGTCATGGTACTTTAAACCTATCTATCAATGCCAATTAATAGCATTCATGTCATAGTACTTTAAACCTATCTATCAATGCCAATTAATAGCATTCATGTCATAATACTTTAAAACTATCTATCAGTATTAGTGCTAAATCAAGAAGCATATTAAAAACATGCCATAATGTACTTTATTTTGGTGGACATGTTCTAGGTTATGAAAAAGCTCTGATGCATTATCATTACCACTAACAGTCTGGAAACACAGTGTAAGTGCATATCTTGATAGTTTTCATTTTGCTGTAGTAGGTGAACCACATCATAATCATTTATAAACCATTTGTGCAAGTGAAAGCACTTGTCTGACTACACATCAACACTTCATATCATTCCACCAGAAACTGGTAACAATCCAAGAATCAGAAACATTCACTTCCACATAAGCAGCAAGATGGCTAAGAGAATCAAGGATGAAGAGGCTGGAAGGAGGAGCAATCCAGCCCACCATCCAACATTGCTAGAGCACCAGCAGACCAGAATCTGCAACAACACTGCAGTCTAAGACACAGACCCAAAATCACTTCCTTACTTACTTGTTCTGTCTTCACCCTTTATGTGTTTAACATTATTAGCATTAAGACACTGCTCAGCTCACCTTTCAATCTACTGCAATTATAGCCTTTAACACAACATCAAATGGCATTATCTCATTCACTTCCAGTAAATTAAATATCACTTCAGTTTAAAAAAATGCATTACTGTCATGTAACTTCAAGACCACTTTTACAGGGCTCCCACAGCATCAATCATACAATCCTATTAATAATAACAGACATTTCCTGAGGAAGAAGGTCCACAATGAGACTATCACATTTTGTTTAAAGACAATGATACAGTCGTGGAAAAGGTAACTTCTTACTCAAAGTGTAATAACATAAAGGCAGTGGGTTTGGATGGTATTGCAGCTGATTTTATTAAGAAAGGGGGTGATGGTGTTGTTGATTGGTTGGTAAGGATATTCAATGTATGTATGGATCATGGGGAAGTGCCTGAGGATTGGCAGAATGCATGTATAGTGCCACTGTACAAAGGCAAGGGGACAAAGGTGAGTGCTCAAACTACAGAGGTATAAGTTTGTTGAGTATTCTTGGAAACTGTATGGGAGAGTACTGACTGAGAGGATGAAGGCATGTACAGAGCATCAGATTGGGGAGGAGCATTGTGGTTTCAGAAGTGGTGGAAGATATGTGGATCAGGTGTTTGCTTTGAAGAATGTGAGAAATACTTAGAAAAACAGATGGACTTGTATGTGGCATTTATGGATCTGCAGAAGGTATGTGACAGGGCAGATACATATGCTTTGTTGAAGGACTTAAAGAGTATATGGTGTGAAGGTAAGCTGCTAGAAGCAGTGAGAAGTTTTTATCAAGGGTGTAAGGCATGTGTTAAAGTAGGGAGTGGAGAGTAATTGGTTCCCAGTGCAGGTCGATCTATGGCTGGGGTGTGTGATGTCCCCATGGTTGTTTAATTTGTGTATGGTTGGGGTGGCTGAGGAGGTAAATGCAAGAGTTTTGAAACGAGGGGCAAGTATGCAAGTCTGTTGGAGATGAGAGGGCCTGGGAAGCGAGTCAGTTTTTGTTTGGTGATGATACAGCTCTAGTGGCTGAGAAACTGCATAAGTTGGTGATTGACTTAGGAAAAGTGTGTGAAAAGAGAAAACTGAGAATGAATGTGGATATGAGCACGGTCATCTGATTCAGCAGGGTTGAGGGACAAGTTAGATGGGAAGTGAGTTAAAATGGAGAAAAATCAGTGGAAGTAAAGTGTCTTAGATATCTGGGAGTGGACCTAGCAGTGAATGGAACCTTGGAAGTGGAAGTGAGTCATTGGGTGGGGGAGAGGGCAAAGGTTCTGGGAGCGATGAAAAATGTGTGGAAAGAGAGAATGTTATCTCGGAAAGCAAAAATGGGTATGTTTGAAGGAATAGTTCAACAATATTTCCAACAATATTATATGGTTGCAAGGCATCAGCTATACATAGGGTTGTATGGGGGAGGGTGGATGAAATAAAATGGGGTGTGAGATGGTTTAATTAAGTAAGTAATGAGAGAGTAAGAGAGATGTGTGGTAATAAAAAGTCTGGATGAGAAAGCAGAACAGGGTGTGTTGAAATGGTTTGAACATATGAAGAGAATGCATGAGGAAAGGTTAACAAAGAGGATGTGTGTCCAAGTTAGAGGGAACAAGGAAAAGCAGGAGGCCAAATTGGAGGGGAAGGACGGAGTGAAAAAGATTTTGAGCAATCAGAAACTGAACATGCAAGAAATAGAGTGAATTGGAACGATGTGGTATATCGTGTTGGCGTGCTCTCAATGGACTGAACCAGGGCAAGTGAATGTCTGGGGTAAACTATGGAAAGGTCTGTGGCGCTTAGTTTGTGGAGAGGAAGCTGTGGTTTTGGTGTATTCCACATGACATGTAATGAATGGATGTGAGCAGATGTGGCCTTTATCGATCTGATCCTGATGCTATCTCACTGAGGGGAAATAGCAATCAAGTATGAAATACTTCTTGTTAATCATTTCCCACATTTGCAAGGTAGCACTAAGTACATTTGAAAGACTCATTTTCTCACATCCACTCTAGCTGTCATGTATAATGCACCCAAACCAGAGACCCCTGTCCACAACCAAGCCCCATAGAGCTTTCCATGATCTCCCTCATCTCTTTATATGCCTAGGTTCAGCCCACTGACATGTCATCATTTGTATACCACATCACTCCAATTCACTCTATCCTGCATGTTCATGCCCCACACACTCAAAGCATCTTTCACTACATTTTTCCACCTCTTCCATGGTTTCTCTGTTTCTCTTACTCCCTCCTCTCCCATCACTTATACTCTCGCTCATCATCTGCTTATGAGCACATCATTTCAGCACTCTTCAGCTCTCTCGTACATACTAATCCCACTACTATATCTTTTATTTGATCAACCCAACTCAAAACACATATTGTCCTTTCCTACACATCCATCCTATTATGTACAATATCATCAACATCCCATGACTCACATACATTCAACACTAATGGGACTACTATACCATCACACATACCCAATTTTGCCCTAAGAGACACTGATTCTCCACACATTTCCCAAGTCACCCATGAACTTCATCCTGTTACCCACCCTCATTTGTTCACATCCATTCTCTTGCTGTCATGTGTAATGCACTGAAACCACAGCAATGCTATCCACAACCAGGCCCCACAAAACTACCTAAAGTTTCCTGCAGCCTAAGGGTATGTACACTACTTGCAGCAGCAGGAAAATGTAGACTCTTCTGGAGCAGTAAGTTCTTTGACTAGAGAGAACTCCCAATGATACAGCCTCACCAAATGTAACTTTTCAGTCAGTGTAACAGTGTGCAGGTGGAGTCTAGTAACTTAAACACAAATCATATATATATATATTTTTTCCATACACATTCGCCATTTCCCACATTAGCGAGGTAGCGTTAACAACTGAGGACTGAGTCTTAGAGGGAACATCTTCACTTGGCCTCCTTCTCTGTTCCTTCTTGTGGAAAATCAAAAAACAGGAGGGGAGGATTTCCAGCCCCCAACTCCCTTCCATTCTAGTTGCCTTTTACGACAAGCAGGGAATACGTAGGAAGTGTTCTTTCTCCCCCATCCCCAGAGATAATATATACACACCCATCTGGGGTACCCAGGCTCTGTCTGCTAGAGGTTACACTGAGAGTGAAAGGTCACTTCTAATTAATTAACATACTAAAGTGCAGTCTTGTCTAAAGACATTCTTGCTTCAAAGAAGTTCATTCTGTCCCTCCTAATGAGTGTAGTGCAGCCTTAGGCTACCGAATACTCTGGAAAATGGGTCCTACGGTAACATCCAGACATTTTCAGAAGGGATCCTGGGGTAATAATAAATAGCTATGCATACAAGCATATGAAGGCAGAAAAATTTCTCTTTGGCATATTACATTAAAGACCAAAAGTTCTTCTGTATCTATTCGCCTAAACCTACAAATTACAGATGTACAGAGAATACCTAGATTATCAACAAATACTACTTAACCTGCACAAGGCACCTGACAGTCACCTCATCCAGCACATCATTACACCTGATGCTTTCCAAAAGAGAGAAATCCCAGAAAGGAATGAGAATCGATCTTCCCAGTGATGCCTTCAGTCCAAATATTAGTCTCACGAAACAAGTAACTCAGCAGTGCATAAAATGGGTCAAATGTATCTAACTGGCTTTGTTCTTTTTAGTACAATTTAGTACCAACTATCCCTGAAGATGCTATAAAGTACAGAATAGAAAAATGTTGGAATCATCATAGTAAAAATGTTGCAATATTAGTGTGTGTAGCACTCACATGATAAAGAATTATGGATATAGCATATCTAATTTATAACCTCCTGAACAATGTAATAACAGGTGTAAGAAAAAATAAATGGTGAAGATACTAACATATACCTAGCTAAATGTGTGCACATATTGACTTACATATGCAAATGTACATGCCTTAAATTTGCTCACCTTGGATGAAAGAAGAGTGTGGGGTTACTTAACCACAACATGTAAGTTTCTAAAACAGGCAGTTGACAAACAGTAAATATTTCTTTAAGAGATTGAGGGACAGAACAGAACAACCAGAGAACATAACATGAAACTGAGCAAGAAACATGTTACGAAAGATGTGGAATACTTCTATGGTATACGAATGGTAGATGAATGTAATAAAATGATTGAAGACTTGGTTCATGCACACAGCATACAAATATTCAAATTTCATAATATTAGAGAATGATAAAGAGTTGAGGGGACATAAGTGTAAAACTCCCTTCCCATAAGGTACAATTAGATAATTACATATATTCACACACAAACATACACATACCTTACCTTACCTTCCTGCCCTAGGAGTCCATTCTATCTTCTATGAGGCTCCCACAGCGCTCAGGAAGTAGGCCACGTCCACCAAGCATAACCACAGGTCATAAAGTGTGATGATGTTGTGTTGTGTCTATTTTTTTCTTTTCTTTGGGGGGGGAGGGAGACTGCACAGTAGGTGTTCATTTTGTCATAATTATGGCACTGTAATGTGGGCATGACGGGATTCTGTAGTAAGAAACTAGGTTTGTAGTAACAAAATGTAGTTTTGATGGGTTTATGTCTATCTGGGTGGTATTAACAACTGAATTGGGAAAATGGTTGTTTAGTGCTTGTAATATGGTATGCATAAGCTCTGACTTTTTCATGGTTATGGAGTTCTTTTGATAAAATAGGCCTAGTGTCAGAAAGTATAGCATGGCAATGTGGAACTGTATTGCAAGAATCTTTGTTCACTGTGTAGGCATTGAATGCTTATGGTAGCAAGGCTGCTTGTATTCTTCACAGTGCTCTGCTTTTTTTTTTTGTGGCCTGCTGTTTTGTTGAATTTGTGTGTGAAGATGTTAATTTCCACTAATAAGCATCCCTTATCCCTGGGGCAGGGAAAAAGAATACTTCCCACATATTCCATGCGTGTTGTAGGTGACTAAAATGGGCAGGATGAGAACGATGAGAAGAGAGATATGTAGTATGCTTCAGGAGAGGAACCTGAATGTTTTAGCTCTGAGTAAAACTAAACTTATATGTAATGGGTAAGAATGATTAGGGGGAATGTCTTACTAGTAAAGTCAGGAGCTAGTGCGAGAGCAAAAGGTAAAGGAAGGTGTGACATTCCTGCTGAAGGAGTTTGTGTGAAAGAATGTAACAAAGTGAACTCCTAATTGTTATGGGTAAAACTACAAGTAAAGTACAAGAAGTGAAAGAATAATACTGCTTATGCACCTGGTAATGAAAGGAGGGAGGAAGAAAGGTGAGTGCTTTGGGAGGAGCTGAAAGTGTGAGTAATTTTGTTGTGAGGACTTGATTATTAGTACTGTAATGGGTGATTTGAATGTAAGAGTGGGTGGGGTGATGTGGTAGTTGAAGGTATGATTGGAAGTGATGAGAAACTTAAGTGTGAATGAAAATGGTGAACACCTTCTGGAGTTATGCATTAAAAAAAGAACCATAATAGGGAATACTTAGTTCAAAAAAAAAAGGAATGTGTAAATACATGGATGTGTGAGGTAGATGGTATGCAGGCATCATTAGATTTATATACCAACTGATAGGTGTGCAAAAGAGCAACTAATGGACATGAACGTGCTGAAAGGGGTACCTGGAGGAATGTCTGAGGACTACTTGTTGGAGGCAAGAGTGAAAGCTTGTAGAGGCTTGTAAAAAAAAAAAAAAAAATGAAATAGTGTGGATGGGCAGAGCATAGTGAAAGTGAGTTCATATGAAAAAAAGCTTATGTGATGAGATAACAAGGGAGAGTACACAAAGATGGCATAATATGAGAGCAAATAAAGCTAAGGGAGTGGAAGAGGTATGAGAGGTATTTTAGGAAGCAGAGCATAAAAGTGCAAAAGAAGTGTTTGGCATATGGAAGGTGGGCATGTGAGAAGGGTAGTGAGTGGTGGGATTTGGAAGTTGCTGGTTAAAGAGCAAAAGAGAAGTGAATGGATGAAGGTGAGATTAAACAGACCTAATGAAGCAAACAAAGAATAAGATATACTTACGGCAACAGTGCTTACAAGTGAAAGAGAATAAGATATACTTACGGAAGCAGTGCTTACAAGTGAAGGACAAGTGTCTGACAAGTTGGAGGTGGGAATGTGAGAAAGGGTAGTGACTGGTGGGATTAGGAAGTTATATTGTTGGACAAAGAGAAAGGAGAGGTGTATAGGCATTACTTACAATGAAAGAAAGAAAGTGACTGGAAGATGCACAAGAGAAAGAGGAAGGAGCTCAACGGGAATGTGCAGGAACTAAAAAAGAAGGCAAATGAGAGTCCGGTGGAGTGAGCATCAACAACCTTCAGGAAAAATGAGATTTGTTTTGGAAGGGCATTAATAGCACGAAGAAATAAAAAAAGAACAAATGGGAGCATCAGTGATGGAGGCAAATGATGAGATGGAGTGAATATTTTGAAGGACTGTTGAGTGTGCTGATGATAGGGCAGCAGATGTGGGATGTTTTGGACATAGGATTACACAAACAAAATATTGCCGTGAGGTAACATCACACTTCAAGGCATGAGAAATAGAATTCAAAAGAGATCTTTCACAGCCTGTATTGATGTGGTACAGAAACTAAACTACTTTCCTAGAAATGATTGAAATCAGTGAAGCTGTATTCTCAGGTGTACAATGGAAGAGGTATATCATCTCATACATCTGGAAAGTTCTACACTCATAAATATTTCCCTACTGACATTGCAAGCATGGAAGACTACAAAAATTTTACCAATAAAATCAAATGGCATGATAAGCACAAAAACAGTCAACACCATAAGCATCTGGGCTCAAGAGTATTCAAAACTTCCTTCGGATGCACTCTGGTAAAACTTAAGAATGCCCTTGACAAGTATATACAAAGTGTGCTAAACCAGCCAGACTCTGGTGGTTTCATGGGCCTGAGGTGAGCATCTTCAAACAGGTTGCTAATTCAATGACCTTGCTCACCAGCTTGGGCTCAACCCAAACTGTGAGGCACAGACTACTCCAGGTAAACCACATGTAAATCCCTCTCTTTCTCCAAGGATTCTCACAAAATTTTTTCAAATCACACATCCTCCAACTCTCATTTCATAATGTGATGTTCTGCACATGTCCCATCCTCTCAATCTCCTTTCTCTCCTACATAACTTACTAGGTATAACCAATAGACTTACACCTCAGTAATATGATCAGTCAATTCTGTTCTCTTTACCTCTATTTACAGGCACTCTATATTCATTCTGCCAGTCTTTTGGCACCTTAACTTGGGCCACACATACAATGAAAATCCTGATAAGTCAATCAACTATGGTGTCATCCCTTTCTTGAGAAATGCTACTGAAATCCCATCCACTCCTACTACTCAGCTAAAATTCATCTTATGCAAGGCTTCTGCTCAACATACCACCTCAGTCTAATCACACTATATTTTCCATCATAATATCTAATACTTTCAAAAGGCTTTCAAAATATTCTCGCCATCTCTTTTCTTTGTTACCACTTACCTAAGTGCTCCCCTTAATGCTGCTTCCATTTTTTATATTGTACTCCTTAAGTTCATGAATAATCTATCACTCCAACACTCAATAGCCTTCTTTTTTAGTAACATGCTGCATTTCCCAATCACTAGCACTCCTTTCTGGTTACAGAAACCATCCATACCTCTTTCATCTCTTTCCATAGCAACGTAAACCCCTAGCTCCTCTTAAAGAGATATCTAAGCATGCTGGGTAACTTTTCACAAAGAACAGCTACAAAACAAGTTTTTCACCTCTATTTCAAAGTGAACTTGGTTGGTGCTTGAGGTGGCACTGCATGATAATTTTTCCCACAGTCAACCATCCTCCACCCATATCAATGATGGTGAATTATGTTTTATGAGTTTTCAGAGAAAGAAAAAGAGTGACTCTCAGTTACATTCACAGGACCAGGAAGATGATCTTGTATTACTTGACAATGATGATGTCTTCGAATTATAAGGAGAGTGATCTTGTGGAAACAGGTTCTTCCAGCACTGAAAGCTCAACAAGATGAGGCAGAAGGTGTTTCTTGCAAACGTGGAGGCAGTGTTGTCTTTGCCTGCATGACCTTGATATTACTGTATCTGACTGATACAGCTGGTAACTTTACAACTTTTATGATTTTGCTGTTATAAAGACATCATTAATGGATCACCAGTTATAAAACAAAAAATACATCATATACGATCAAAACATTACCATGCTCCAATAATACAAACTTGCTGAAAGTGAATTTTCATTTGTAGCATCACCACAAGCAGGCAGAGTCTGGCATCACCATTAATAACGATAATAATAAAATCATTTTAATAATAATAATAATAATAATAATAATAATGCAAGAGTTTTGGAAAGAGGGGCAAGTATGAAGTCTGTTGGGGATGAGAGAGCTTGGGAAGTGAGTCAGTTGTTGTTTGCTGATGATACAGCACTGGTGGCTGATTCATGTGAGAAACTGCAGAAGCTGGTGACTGAGTTTGGTAAAGTGTGTGGAAGAAGAAAGTTAAGAGTAAATGTGAATAAGAGCAAGGTTATTAGGTACAGTAGGGTTGAGGGTCAAGTCAATTGGGAGGTGAGTTTGAATGGAGAAAAACTGGAGGAAGTGAAGTGTTTTAGATATCTGGGAGTGGATCTGGCAGCGGATGGAACCATGGAAGCGGAAGTGGATCATAGGGTGGGGGAGGGGGCGAAAATTCTGGGGGCCTTGAAGAATGTGTGGAAGTCAAGAACATTATCTTGGAAAGCAAAAATGGGTATGTTTGAAGGAATAGTGGTTCCAACAATGTTGTATGGTTGCGAGGCGTGGGCTATGGATAGAGTTGTGCGCAGGAGGATGGATGTGCTGGAAATGAGATGTTTGAGGACAATGTGTGGTGTGAGGTGGTTTGATCGAGTGAGTAACGTAAGGGTAAGAGAGATGTGTGGAAATAAAAAGAGCGTGGTTGAGAGGGTGTTTTGAAGAGGGTGTTTTGAAGTGGTTTGGGCACATGGAGAGGATGAGTGAGGAAAGATTGACCAAGAGGATATATGTGTCGGAGGTGGAGGGAGCAAGGAGAAGAGGGAGACCAAATTGGAGGTGGAAAGATGGAGTGAAAAAGATTTTGTGTGATCGGGGCCTGAACATGCAGGAGGGTGAAAGGAGGGCAAGGAATAGAGTGAATTGGAGCGATGTGGTATACCGGGGTTGACGTGCTGTCAGTGGATTGAATCAAGGCATGTGAAGCGTCTGGGGTAAACCATGGAAAGCTGTGTAGGTATGTATATTTGCGTGTGTGGACGTATGTATATACATGTGTATGGGGGGGGGGGGGCCATTTCTTTCGTCTGTTTCCTTGCGCTACCTCGCAAACGCGGGAGACAGCGACAAAGTATATAAAAAAAAAAAAAAAATAATAATAATAATAATAATAATAATAATAATAATAAAATCACTTCCATAAAACTGATAATAACAATGATAATAATAAAAATAATAATAATAATAATAATAATAATAATAATAATAATTATAATAATAATAATAATAATAATATACCATACCTTACCTTCTCGCCCTAGGATCCCCTTTCATGGGTTTCCCACAGCACTCACGCAGCCCACCACATCCAATGTGAAGGACCACAGGTAAAGAGGTACAGTCATGTGGATACATTTTTCTAGGGTGTGTGCAGGATGACTGAAGAGTAATTGATGAGTGTCTTCAGTATAGAAGTTGCATCTTGAGCATTAGGGGGTCTCGTGATATGCTGAATTAGTGTTTGTATTGTTGGAGGGATAGGTAGCATCCACGACCCAGGTGAGGAGGCATAACTTGTACAGTGCCTGCGAAGTGAAGTTTCAGGTGGTTGCATGTCTGGTGGAGTTATGTGTAAGACCGGGATGGAAGGGGAGTCATCTTTTGCTTGTTATTATGGCATGTGCATGTATTGTTAATTGTAAATGTCATGACTGTTCAGGGGTGAGGGGAACTGTAAGTAAAGGCTGATGAAGTGTGAAGCAGGGTTAAGCATTTCATTTCTACTTGGGGGCTAATGGGTGGTTTTGAAGTGGTTTGGGTGGGAAGGGTCTAGCACTGTTCCAAAGAACTGAGCACCAATGCTCCTAAGATAGGGCTGTATTAGAATCAATCTTGTTTAATTCAGCAGATACTGAATGTTTATGGTTGTTTAGCAGCCGGTAAGTCTTCTGAATAATGATTTGTGAAATCTGTGGCTCTATCTGCTTCAAACTGAGCATGACCAGGCAGATGAGGTGAAGTTTACAGTGGAGTAGATAAAGTATTTGTATTCGATATGAAATACTGTCCTCAAGGATTTCATTTCTAGCATGTCCATCCTCTTCCTTTCACTTGAGTTTAAGGCCCAGGACTCATACACATAGAAAACAGTGAGGACTAATGTACCTTCAAACATTCCCACCTCTGCTCTTACATGCAAGGACCTCTTCATACATAGTGAGTGTGGCAGCAAAGATAAATGACATTGTTAATCAAGAAATGCAGCAACAACTGCACACTAACCCTACCTAAGAGCAGGATTTCACTGTACGCACTTATACTATAAGTAAACGGCTGACAGGTATTTTACATGCTCCTTAACCCTTACACCACAGCCACCGTTAGCTAATGCTGTCAATGGGAGCAATCACCATCATCACATGACAAATTTACTTTTTCCATCTTTGCTAATCCACAAATGCCAGGAGGCCAGGAGATGCAATTACAGTATCAATATTCAAGGGTTTTCTTTGAACTGCAAGTCAATATCATGACAAGAATGGCTTCTGAGTGTGAACTTGATTCATGCCCTATGAGGGCAGCATGAGTGGCAACTAAGTGATACATTAAACTGTGACTATGGCTAACATGCAACCTCCTCCATCATTTTATTTTTTTCAACCACTCCTAAAGGGATTTATGCATTACCTTCACATTATGCCATGGCATTATGAAATATGTTAACTCACTAGGGGATCTACACATTATCTTCAGTGTTATACCATATCCATTATCTACACATTAACTTCAGTGTTATACCACATCCATTATCAAGTATTTTAGCCCACTTTACTTGTAAATGCTTACTTTTACATGCATTTCTTTCATTACAAAAACAAGAAAAACAATGTTAATGATACACACCCTTAAAACCTTCCTTCAATCTTCTTAGGAATCTATGAGTTAACTTCAGTTATATTGGTCGTATAGGGTCGGTTAGCTCATGTTTTTCTTTAACAAATTCTGAACTCTTTATATATTTCTTTTAATTTACAATAGGAATTTTACTTTAATATGTTAATCAACTTTCAGCAAGCCATCCAGCATTTAAAGGTTACTCTTCAGGCTGACTACTTGTACCATTAGTAGCCAACTGAGGTCTCTTCCACTGCCAGGCACAAAAAGGAAAAAAATTCCACTCTCCTCAGTACTCATACAATCACCAATATCAGGAGAATGGCCACAAACAATTATCATGCATACATAGTGACTGACTATCCAGAAAATATGTAAACTGTTGGAAATCAAGTAATGAGCACAAGCACTAATCACATACATCAGTCATTTGTTAAGGAAAGTAAAGAATAATGATATGATAAATGTGAATAAATAGACAGTGATTTTAGAAGGATTACATAAGGAGAAAACAAAAACTGTGTCCCTATAACTTTCATACTTCACCTATATTCAAATGGAAGATACAAACCTGAAAACCATGCTTAATTTTCTCTTTTTGTAATCTTGGGATGATGGAGGACTTTGGCAACAAATGATAGTACGGCACTTGGATATTCCCACCGAAAAAAACACCTCCAACATCCTCCCCACACGGGCCAGCCACTTTCCCTCCTCACTCTCACTTTTAGGCAAGTAGTTTAATATTCAAAGGGTTTTGGGAACAATGAAGAATGTATGGAAAGAGAGAACATTATCGAGGTGAGCAAAAATGGGTATGCTTGACAGAATAGTAGTTCCAACAATAATATATGATTGCAAAGCATGGGCTATAGATAGAGTTGTACAGAGAAGGGTGGATATGTTGGAAATCAAATGTTTGAGGACAATATGCAGTGTGAGGTGGTTTCATCGAGTAACTAATGAAAGGGTAAGAAAGGTGCATGGAAATAAAAAAGAGTATGGTTGAGATAGCAAAAGAGGTTATGTTGAAATGGTATGGACATATGGAAAGAATGAGTGAAGAGTGATTGACAAAGAGGATATATATGTCAGAGGAGGAGGGAACATGGAGAAGTGAGACACAAAATTGGATGTGGAAAGATGGAGTGAAAAAGACTTTGAGCGATCGGGGCCTGACCATACAGGAGGGTGAGAGGCGTGCAAGGAATAAAGTGAATTGGAATGATGTGGTATACAGGGGTCGACTTCCTGTCAATGGACTGAACCAAGGCATGTGAAGCGTCTCGAGTAAACCATGGAAAGGCCTGTGGGGCCTGGATGTGGATAGGGAGCTGTGGTTTTGGTACATTACACGTGATAGCTAGAGACTGAGTGTGAATGAATGAGGCCTTTTTGTCTGTTTTCCTGGTGCTACCTCGCTGAAGCAGGGGGTAGTGATTGCTGTCTCAAGCTGTCATGTGCAATTTACTGAAATCACAGCTCCCTTTCCACATCCAGGCCCCATAGACCTTTCCATGGTTTACTCCAGACACTTCACATGCCCCAGTTCAATCCACTGACAGCACTTCAATGGTGGGTGGGTGGGGTGGGTGGGAGGAATGCTATTTCAGGTGTGGAGGGGTGGCAACGGGAATGGATGAAGGCAGCAAGTATGAATATGTACACATGTATATTTGTATATGTCTGTGTTTGCACATGTATGTATGTGTACGCTGAAATGTATATGGATGTATACATGTGTGTATGAGTGTTATGCATGATGCATGTGTACATGGGTGAGTTGGGCCATTCCTTGTCTGTTTCCTTGTCTTACCTCACTGACGCGGGAGATGGCGATTAAGTATAATAAAAATAAATAAACAATTAAAAAAATATATATATATATATATATATATATATATATATATATATATATATATATATATATATTTTTTTTTTTTTTTTTTTTGCTTTGTCGCTGTCTCCCGCGTTTGCGAGGTAGCGCAAGGAAACAGACGAAAGAAATGGCCCAACCCACTCCCACACACATGTATACACATACGTCCACACACGCAAATACACATACCTACACAGCTTTCCATGGTTTACCCCAGACGCTTCACATGCCTTGATTCAATCCACTGACAGCACGTCAACCCCGGTATACCACATCGCTCCAATTCACTCTATTCCTTGCCCTCCTTTCACCCTCCTGCATGTTCAGGCCCCGATCACACAAAATCTTTTTCACTCCATCTTTCCACCTCCAATTTGGTCTCCCTCTTCTCCTCGTTCCCTCCACCTCCGACACATATATCCTCTTGGTCAATCTTTCCTCACTCATTCTCTCCATGTGCCCGAACCATTTCAAAACACCCTCTTCTGCTCTCTCAACCACGCTCTTTTTATTTCCAAACATCTCTCTTACCCTTACGTTACTTACTCGATCAAACCACCTCACACCACACATTGTCCTCAAACATCTCATTTCCAGCACATCCATCCTCCTGCGCACAACTCTATCCATAGCCCACGCCTCGCAACCATACAACATTGTTGGAACCACTATTCCTTCAAACATACCCATTTTTGCTTTCCGAGATAATGTTCTCGACTTCCACACATTCTTCAAGGCTCCCAGAATTTTCGCCCCCTCCCCCACCCTATGATCCACTTCCGCTTCCATGGTTCCATCCGCTGCCAGATCCACTCCTAGATATCTAAAACACTTCACTTCCTCCAGTTTTTCTCCATTCAAACTCACCTCCCAATTGACTTGACCCTCAACCCTACTGTACCTAATAACCTTGCTCTTATTCACATTTACTCTTAACTTTCTTCTTTCACACACTTTACCAAACTCAGTCACCAGCTTCTGCAGTTTCTCACATGAATCAGCCACCAGCGCTGTATCATCAGCGAACAACAACTGACTCACTTCCCAAGCTCTCTCATCCCCAACAGACTTCATACTTGCCCCTCTCTCCAAAACTCTTGCATTCACCTCCCTAACCACCCCATCCATAAACAAATTAAACAACCATGGAGACATCACACACCCCTGCCGCAAACCTACATTCACTGAGAACCAATCACTTTCCTCTCTTCCTACACGTACACACGCCTTGGAGCGATGTGGTATACCGGGGTTGACGTGCTGTCAGTGGATTGAATCAAGGCATGTGAAGCGTCTGGGGTAAACCATGGAAAGCTGTGTAGGTATGTATATTTGCGTGTGTGGAAGTATGTATATACATGTGTATGGGGGTGGGTTGGGCCATTTCTTTCGTCTGTTTCCTTGCACTACCTCGCAAACGCGGGAGACAGCGACAAAGCAAATATATATATATATATATATATATATATATATATTTTTTTTTTCATACTATCCGCCATTTCCCGCGACAGCGAGGTAGCATTAAGAACAGAGGACTGGGCCTTTGAGGAAATATCCTCACCTGGCCCTCTTCTCTGTTCCTTCTTTTGGAAAAAAAAAAAACGAGAGGGGAGGATTTCCAGCCCCCCGCTCCCTTCCCTTTTAGTCGCCTTCTATGACACGCAGGGAATACGTGAGAAGTATTCTTTCTCCCCTATCCCCAGGGATAATATATATATATATATATATATATATATATATATATATATATATATATATATATATATATATATATATCCCTGGGGATAGGGGATTAAGAATACTTCCCACGTATTCCCTGCGTGTCGTAGAAGGCGACTAAAAGGGGAGGGAGCGGAGGGCTGGAAATCCTCCCCTCTCATTTTTTTTTTTAATTTTCCAAAAGAAGGAACAGAGAATTGGGCCAGGTTAGGGTATTCCCTCAAAGGCCCAGTCCTCTGTTCTTAATGCTACCTCGCTAACGCGGGAAATGGCGAATAGTTTAAAAGAAAAAGAAAAGATATATATACATATGGCTGATTCATGTGAGAAACTGCAGAAGCTGGTGACTGAGTTTGGTAAAGTGTGTGAAAGAAGAAAGTTAAGAGTAAATGTAAATAAGAGCAAGGTAATTAGGTACAGTAGGGTTGAGGGTCAAGTCAATTGGGAGGTAAGTTTGAATGGAGAAAAACTGGAGGAAGTAAAGTGTTTTAGATATCTGGGAGTGGATCTGGCAGTGGATGGAACCATGGAAGCGGAAGTGGATCATAGGGTAGGGGAGGGGGCGAAAATCCTGGGAGCCTTGAAGAATGTGTGGAAGTCGAGAACATTATCTCAGAAAGCAAAAATGGGTATGTTTGAAGGAATAGTGGTTCCAATAATGTTGTATGGTTGCGAGGTGTGGGCTATGGATAGAGTTGTGCGCAGGAGGATGGATGTGCTGGAAATGAGATGTTTGAGGACAATGTGTGGTGTGAGGTGGTTTGATCGAGTAAGTAACGTAAGGGTAAGAGAGATGTGCGGAAATAAAAAGAGCGTGGTTGAGAGAGCAGAAGATGGTGTTTTGAAATGGTTTGGGCACATGAGTGAGGAAAGATTGACCAAGAGGTTATAACGAGGAGAAGTGGGAGACCAAATTGGAGGTGGAAAGATGGAGTGAAAAAGATTTTGTGTGATCGGGGCCTGAACATGCAGGAGGGTGAAAGGAGGGCAAGGAATAGAGTGAATTGGATCGATGTGGTATACCGGGGTTGAGCATGTGAAGCGTCTGGGGTAAACCATGGAAAGCTGTGTAGGTATGTATATTTGCGTGTGTGGACGTATGTATGTACATGTGTATGGGGGTGGGTTGGGCCATTTCTTTCGTCTGTTTCCTTGCGCTACCTCGCAAACGCGGGAGACAGCGGCAAAAAAAAAAAAAATATATATATATATATATATATATATATATGTATATTTTTCATTTATTTATTTTGCTTTGTCGCTGTCTCCTGCGTTTGCGAGGTAGCGCAAGGAAACAGATGAAAGAAATGGCCCAACCCACCCCCATACACAATGTATATACATACACGTCCACACACGCAAATATACATACCTATACATCTCAATGTACACATATATATACACACACAGACACATACATATATACCCATGCACACAATTCACACTGTCTGCCTTTATTCATTCCCATCACCACCTCGCCACACATGGAATACCATCCCCCTCCCCCTCACATGTACGAGGTAGCACTAGGAAAAGACAACAAAGGCCCCATTCGTTCACACTCAGTCTCCAGCTGTCATGCAATAATGCCCGAAACCACAGCTCCCCCTCCACATCCAGGCCCCACACAACTTTCCATGGTTTACCCCAGACGCCCCACATGCCCCGATTCAACCCACTGACAGCACGCCCACCCCAGCATACCACATCGATCCAATTCACTCTATTCCTTGCCCGCCTTTCACCCTCCTGCATGTTCAGGCCCCGATCACACAAAATCTTTTTCACTCCATCTTTCCACCTCCAATTTGGTCTCCCACTTCTCCTCGTTCCCTCCACCTCCGACACATATATCCTCTTGGTCAATCTTTCCTCACTCATTCCCTCCATGTGCCCAAACCATTTCAAAACACCCTCTTCTGCTCTCTCAACCACGCTCTTTTTATTTCCACACATCTCTCCCACCCTTACACTACTTACTCGATCAAACCACCTCACACCACACATTGTCCTCAAACATCCCATTTCCAGCACATCCACCCTCCTGCACACAACTCCATTCATAGCCCACGCCTCGCAACCACACAACATTGTTGGAACCACCATTCCTTCAAACATACCCATTTTTGCTTTCCGAGATAATGTTCTCGACTTCCACACATTCTTCAAGGCTCCCAGGATTCTCGCCCCCTCCCCCACCCTATGATTCACTTCCGCTTCCATATATATATATATATATATAATGGCGAATAGTTTAAAAGAAAGATATATACATATATATATATATATATATATATATATATATATATATATATATATCTATATATATATTTTTTTTTATTATTATACTTTGTCGGTCTCCCGCGTTTGCGAGGTAGCGCAAGGAAACAGATGAAAGAAATGGCCCAACCCCCCCCCATACACATGTATATACATACGTCCACACACGCAAATATACATACCTACACAGCTTTCCATGGTTTACCCCAGACGCTTCACATGCCCTGCTTCAATCCACTGACAGCACGTCAACCCCGGTATACCACATCGCTCCAATTCACTCTATTCCTTGCCCTCCTTTCACCCTCCTGCATGTTCAGGCCCCGATCACACAAAATCTTTTTCACTCCATCTTTCCACCTCCAATTTGGTCTCCCTCTTCTCCTTGTTCCCTCCACCTCCGACACATATATCCTCTTGGTCAATCTTTCCTCACTCATCCTCTCCATGTGCCCAAACCACTTCAAAACACCCTCTTCTGCTCTCTCAACCACGCTCTTTTTATTTCCACACATCTCTCTTACCCTTACGTTACTCACTCGATCAAACCACCTCACACCACACATTGTCCTCAAACATCTCATTTCCAGCACATCCATCCTCCTGCGCACAACTCTATCCATAGCCCACGCCTCGCAACCACACAACATTGTTGGAACCACCATTCCTTCAAACATACCCATTTTTGCTTTCCGAGATAATGTTCTCGACTTCCACACATTCTTCAAGGCTCCCAGGATTCTCGCCCCCTCCCCCACCCTATGATTCACTTCCGCTTCCATATATATATATATATATATAATGGCGAATAGTTTAAAAGAAAGATATATACATATATATATACATATATATATATATATATATATATATATATATATATATATATATATATATATATATACATATATATATTTTTTTTTTTATTATTATACTTTGTCGGTCTCCCGCGTTTGCGAGGTAGCGCAAGGAAACAGACGAAAGAAATGGCCCAACCCCCCCCATACACATGTATATACATACGTCCACACACGCAAATATACATACCTACACAGCTTTCCATGGTTTACCCCAGACGCTTCACATGCCCTGCTTCAATCCACTGACAGCACGTCAACCCCGGTATACCACATCGCTCCAATTCACTCTATTCCTTGCCCTCCTTTCACCCTCCTGCATGTTCAGGCCCCGATCACACAAAATCTTTTTCACTCCATCTTTCCACCTCCAATTTGGTCTCCCTCTTCTCCTTGTTCCCTCCACCTCCGACACATATATCCTCTTGGTCAATCTTTCCTCACTCATCCTCTCCATGTGCCCAAACCACTTCAAAACACCCTCTTCTGCTCTCTCAACCACGCTCTTTTTATTTCCACACATCTCTCTTACCCTTACGTTACTCACTCGATCAAACCACCTCACACCACACATTGTCCTCAAACATCTCATTTCCAGCACATCCATCCTCCTGCGCACAACTCTATCCATAGCCCACGCCTCGCAACCATACAACATTGTTGGAACCACTATTCCTTCAAACATACCCATTTTTGCTTTCCGAGATAATGTTCTCGACTTCCACACATTCTTCAAGGCTCCCAGAATTTTCGCCCCCTCCCCCACCCTATGATCCACTTCCGCTTCCATGGTTCCATCCGCTGCCAGATCCACTCCCAGATATCCAAAACACTTCACTTCCTCCAGTTTTTCTCCATTCAAACTCACCTCCCAATTGACTTGACCCTCAACCCCACTGTACCTAATAACCTTGCTCTTATTCACATTTACTCTTAACTTTCTTCTTCCACACACTTTACCAAACTCAGTCACCAGCTTCTGCAGTTTCTCACATGAATCAGCCACCAGGGCTGTATCATAAGCGAACAACAACTGACTCACTTCTCCCAAGCTCTCTCATCCACAACAGACTTCATACTTGCCCCTCTTTCCAAAACTCTTGCATTCACCTCCCTAACAACCCCATCCATAAACAAATTAAACTACCATGGAGACATCACACACCCCTGCCGCAAACCTACATTCACTGAGAACCAATCACTTTCCTCTCTTCCTACACGTACACATGCCTTACATCCTCGATATATATTTGTATATTTGTATGTAGCATTTATGGATCTGGAGAAGGCATATGATAGAGTTGATAGAGATGCTCTGTGGAAGGTATTAAGAATATATGGTGTGGGAGGCAACTTGTTAGAAGCAGTGAAAAGTTTTTATTGAGGATGTAAGTCATGTGTACGTGTAGGAAGAGAGGAAAGTGATTGGTTCTCAGTGAATGTAGGTTTGCGGCAGGGGTGTGTGATGTCTCCATGGTAGTTTAATTTGTTTATGGATGGGGTTGTTAGGGAGGTGAATGCAAGAGTTTTGGAAAGAGGGGCAAGTATGAAGTCTGTTGTGGATGAGAGAGCTTGGGAGAAGTGAGTCAGTTGTTGTTCGCTTATGATACAGCCCTGGTGGCTGATTCATGTGAGAAACTGCAGAAGCTGGTGACTGAGTTTGGTAAAGTGTGTGAAAGAAGAAAGTTAAGAGTATATGTGAATAAGAGCAAGGTTATTAGGTACAGTAGGGTTGAGGGTCAAGTCAATTGGGAGGTAAGTTTGAATGGAGAAAAACTGGAGGAAGTAAAGTGTTTTAGATATCTGGGAGTGGATCTGGCAGCGGATGGAACCATGAAAGTGGAAGTGAATCATAGGGTGGGGGAGGGGGCGAAAATCCTGGGAGCCTTGAAGAATGTGTGGAAGTCGAGAACATTATCTTGGAAAGCAAAAATGGGTATGTTTGAAGGAATAATGGTTCCAACAATGTTGTATGGTTGTGAGGCGTGGGCTATGGATAGAGTTGTGCGCAGGAGGGTGGATGTGCTGGAAATGAGATGTTTGAGGACAATGTTTGGTGTGAGGTGGTTTGATCGAGTAAGTAACGTAAGGGTAAGAGAGATGTGTGGAAATAAAAAGAGCGTGGTTGAGAGAGCAGATGAGGGTGTTTTGAAATGGTTTGGGCACATGGAGAGAATGAGTGAGGAAAGATTGACCAAGAGGATATATGTGTCGGAGGTGGAGGGAACGAGGAGAAGTGGGAGACCAAATTGGAGGTGGAAAGATGGAGTGAAAAAGATTTGGTGTGATCGGGGCCTGAACATGCAGGAGGGTGAAAGGAGGGCAAGGAATAGAGTGAATTGGATCAATGTGGTATACCGGGGTTGATGTGCTGTCAGTGGATTGAATCAGGGCATGTGAAGCATCTGGGGTAAACCATGGAAAGCTGTGTAGGTATGTATATTTGCGTGTGTGGACGTGTATGTACATACATGAGTATGGGGGTGGGTTGGGCCATTTCTTTCGTCTGTTTCCTTGCACTACCTCGCAAACACGGGAGACAGCGGGAAAGAAAAAAAAAAAAAAAAAATATAGAGAAGAATGTGAAACCAAATTCAAGAAAAAGATGGGAAACTCAATGCCACCTATTCTCCTTCTTCACACCAGTTCTACAAAACGTCATGCAAGAAAGAAACAACTGCTCCGCATCTTTCTCTCTTCCTGGATCTCAGACATGTCACCCAACCCTTCTGTCAATAAATCAGCATTGATCCAGGCCTTCTTTAAATGTCTTCTCTTACTTTTGCATACCAATCAATCACTTAATAAAGAAACAATTTCCTTTTCATTTTCTTTCAGAAAAAAGAGATGCAAACTGCAGGAATTCCACCACGTAAAGGTTGATGTCCCAGGATCTCAGTTCCCTATTCCATTCTGTGATATGCTGTCAATGGGCTGAATATGAAGCAGCTATCAAGTGCAAACCACAGAGATGTCTGTGAAGTTTGGCTGAGGATAAGAGGCTCTAGTTTAGAAGCATTATACATGACATCTAGAAAGTGAATAAGAACAAATGAGGCAATTCTTCATAAGCTCCTAGCAATACCTTGTTACACAGGTAAAATAATGATGTTGATGATGATGATGATGATGATGATGATGATGATGATGATAATAATATCAATAATAATAATAATAATAATAATAATAATAATAATAATAATATAATAATAATAAAAATAATAGTAATAATAATAATAATCCAGGAAACCTTTCAAGATAGGGTATCCCAAGGCTCTTGCAGCCCCAAGGTTCCACTACACTCAGCAGTACAGACAGGATGAACTTCTTTGAAGAAATAACTTATTTCACAAGACTGAACATTTATCTATCAACTGAAGATGAATCAAGCTTGCTAAAGGTGACTTTTCAGCTGAGGTGTAACCCCTAGTAAGAAGAGTAAGCAACATGTATACACATATCACATATGGAGGTAATACTGAGCTTACCCTACTTGTGGTTACACCATGAGCATAATATCCCCTCACTAAGACTGTATCATTCACAACAGACAGAAAAAAAAAAAAAAAATGCAATTCCTTCAAGGAACTTCTCACTCCAAAAGACTCCCATCATTTCAATGCTCCAAACTGGAGTGCACCCTTGGAGCTGCAGGGGCCCCTACAAGGGTCCCAAGGCTGTATAATTACATACATTTGCGTAATCATCAGTATTTCCAGACTCCACCTGGATACATATGGTGACACCACAGGGAAAAAGTCTCCTTCAGTGAGGTGGTATCATCCTCAATGGATGTAAGTAAATGCTTGACATGGAGCTTCTCATTCCAAAGGAGTCAATCATTTCCCCAATAAATGGAATCCTGGAGTAGTACAGTACAACAATATACCATATTCTTTTTCTTTTGAACCTGTTTGCCATTTCCCACCTTAGTGAGGTAATGCCAGGAACAGATGACTGAATCTTAAGAGGAAAAGTGCCTACTTGACTCCTTCCTCTGTTCCTTCTTTTGGAAAAACTAATAACATTCACTGCCCTTGGTATTGTGTTACTTCTTTTGAAAAGTAATATCCAATCTCCTTGCTACTGGATTATTTGAGATCTCTGTGATCAATAAAGTTGTGTTTAATGTCCTTCGTATCGTGTGTTCCTCTTCCTTTTGGAAAGTAATAATATTTGCTCTCCATGGTACTTTTTTATCTGTTCCATATTTGGGAAAGTAAAAATATTTCCTTGGTACTGTATATCTGTTCCTTCTTTTGGAAAGTAATGATATTTACCATCCTTGCTGCTGGTTATCTGTTTCTTCTTTTGAAAAGTGGTAATATTCATTCTCCTTAGCATTGTGTTATCTGTTCCTTCTTTTGGAAAGTAATTATACTTACTCTCCTTGGTGCTAGTTATGTTTCTTCTTTTAGAAAGTAATAATGTTTACTCTCTTTAGTACTGTGTTATCTTAAATCTATGGATGCACAGTTTTAATACAGTAGTTACTCTTCTTAGTGTCATGATATGTTAGATATCTGAAAGCATAAAAGAGTCCAAAAATGCAAGCACAAATATTCAAACATGTGGTTGTTATGAGGACACTCTTGCTCTAAAGGATTCCCTGATCCTATATTAAGCACACCCTTGAAACTGAATGAGCCCCATAAAAGGAGTCCTGAAATAGTATCATAATATAAATCATATTCTCTTCTTTCAAGTGGCAGATTAAAAAATCTACGTAAATAATGACTGTTGCATTTACATCAAGAAATGTGAGGCCATAACTAAAGAAACAGGAAAGGACACAAAGTTGACCAGTACAAAAATAATACAGTGACACAAGAAATCTTTGTTATGTAAAGTTAAAGAATGCATGGGATACCACCAAGTTAAAAATGAATGTGGCTAAACGAAATATACTTCTCTGAAAGAAAGAGCAGGCCCCTTTCTCACAAAGAAATGCTTCCACAAGTGGTTCAGGTTTATTGATACACAGTAATACTTAATATCAAAATGGCAATCATAAAAGTTTTTCTATTTCTGTGAGTGTAGTCAGTTAGCTAAATGGAAAATGTAACGTGGAAAAACAGAATGAAGCAATGGTAAGTATGAAGGTCAGGTGTGGAAGAATGTGTACAGAATGAATGTTGAGGTAAATGGATGTGACAACTGTGGTACATGGGTCAGACTCAGCATGGACCAACCTGCTTTAACTGCAAAAGAAAACTTACAGAAAAATATTTACACACTCATGTGGAAATTATATAACTAATTCTGCTACATACACAAAGCTTATGCTTCATATATACAAAGCATGAAAAATACTACAGAATGAGGTTTCATCTAAATGAAACACATAGCCAATTCTATCCATCTATAAACATACCTTTGTTTAAAGAAAGTGATGATGTTGGCTGCAATAAATCTTACGAATTATGAGGAATATAAAAAGATTCCAAGAGCAAAATATAAATATGGGAATTCTAATCTATCCATCATCATTCCCTTACACCAAAAAATTTGCTCACATAATGACTCAAAGTCTCTTCGGCATTTCTTAATATTCAAACCCTGTATATATTACACACACAAACACACACACACACACACATATATATATATATATATATATATATATATATATATATATATATATATATATATATATATATATCTATTTTTTTTTTTTTTGACGCTGTCTCCCGCGTTTGCAAGGTAGCGCAAGGAAACAGACGAAAGAAATGGCCCAACCCACCCCCATACACATGTATATACATACACGTCCACACACGCAAATATACATACCTACACAGCTTTCCATGGTTTATCCCAGACGCTTCACATGCCCTGATTCAATCCACTGACAGCGCGTCAACCCCGGTATACCACATCGATCCAATTCACTCTATTCCTTGCCCTTCTTTCACCCTCCTGCATGTTCAGGCCCCGATCACACAAAATCTTTTTCATTCCATCTTTCCACCTCCAATTTGGTCTCCCACTTCTCCTCGTTCCCTCCACCTCCGACACATATATCCTCTTGGTCAATCTTTCCTCACTCATTTTCTCCATGTGCCCAAACCATTTCAAAACACCCTCTACTGCTCTCTCAACCACGCTCGTTTTATTTCCACACATCTCTCTTACCCTTACGTTACTTACTCGATCAAACCACCTCACACCACACATTGTCCTCAAACGTCTCATTTCCAGCACATCCACCCTCCTGCGCACAACTCTATCCATAGCCCACGCCTTGCAACCATACAACATTGTTATATATATATATATATATATATATATATATATATATATATATATATATATATATAATCGAAAGATATTTGAGATCTTGTGTTACTAACCTCATCTAACCCAACTATCTACTATGTGTATCATCACCGACTTAGCACATAACTGTTATACATATTGGTTATTCTACAGAGCTGGATAAGAGTGGAGCTGGTTGCAAATGAAAATTCAGCAGAATTAAAAACTACTAGTATCCCAGAAACTTTAGGAAACCTCTAGCATTCTTGGGGTTACGATCCTCTGTCTTCTGGCGATACAAACACCTCTTACCCATTTTTAACAACCTATTACTCATTTGGCCCACTGGCTTGGCCTGGCTATGTTTACCGACCAATCAGCAACCTCCATATGGTAATGCTACTGTACTGCTAAATGGTACCAATCTGCCTTGTAATTTTGAAAACAATGTCAATATAGCGGCAGTCAACATTGGTTAAGAGAAAGACATTCAAAAGAGATGAAGGACATTACAAAACAACCTGAAAAACTGCTGATGGGACACCACCCTGGAGGAAACAGATTTTAATTCCTTGAAACCTGCATTTCTCTCCTGAGTTTGATCATCCTGCCTACCTTTAAGAGCATAAGCACCAACATGTAAAAGGAAGGTTAGAGAAAAATCTTAGAAAAAAAAAAAATGATAAAAGCAAGCACAATTACCTTAATACTTATATCTATGGTACAGTAAGTTCCTTCAGCCCAAAAGTGGCAACCTCAGTGCCATGTAAAGTCAATCTCAACATTTAATCTACAGTATAGCATAACCTAAAATTGTGCTATATTGATCGGCAAGGAAAGGCTCCTCAGAAAGGTTTGGTTTGAGGATAACTTCCAGGAATGTCAGTTTCTAGTATGCAGGCCAGATTGAGCCAACCAAAACAAGTCATTTAATCCAGAAGGAGGAGGTGTTCCTAGTTGGGAAAAAGCCATCTATAAAAAAGTACGTAAGCATGTTGTGCTGAAAATGGCATTTGATGACATACTGTGATGAAAAGGGTTAATAAAATAAGTCATGATGGGGTAATACAGATGGATGAAAGTAAGAAGGGTGCATATAAAACAGATGAAGACAGTGTGCTGAAATGGTTTAGATATATGGGAACGACAAGGGAGGAAAGGCTGACTAATCCTAGGTGTAGAAGTTGGTCAGCAGTCAATCCACTGCTCACCTCAAACTCCCAAAGGGGCTGGTTGATTTATTTTTATTTTTTTTTTTTCCCCCAAAGGAAGGAACAGAGAAGGGGTCCGGGTGAGGATGTTTCCTCAGAGGCCCAGTCCTCTGTTCTTAACGCTACCTCGCTGATGCGGGAAATGGCAAATAGTAGTACGAAAAAAAATTATATATATATACATACATATATATATATATATATATATATATATATATATATATATATATATATATATCTTTTTTTTTTTTTTTTTTTGCTTTGTCGCTGTCTCCCGCGCTTGTGAGGTAGCGCAAGGAAACAGACGAAAGAAATGGCCCAACCCACCCCCATACACATGTATATACATACATCCACACACGCAAAATATACATACCTACACAGCTTTCCATGGTTTACCCCAGACGCTTCACATGCCCCGATTCAATCCACTGACATCACGTCAACCCCGGTATACCACATCGCTCCAATTCACTCTATTCCTTGCCCTCCTTTCACCCTCCTGCATGTTCAGGCCCCGATCACACCAAATCTTTTTCACTCCATCTTTCCACCTCCAATTTGGTCTCCCTCTTCTCCTTATTCCCTCCACCTCCGACACATATATCCTCTTGGTCAATCTTTCCTCACTCATTCTCTCCATGTGCCCAAACCATTTCAAAACACCCTCTTCTGCTCTCTCAATCACGCTCTTTTTATTTCCACACATCTCTCTTACCCTTACGTTACTTACTCGATCAAACCACCTCACACCACACATTGTCCTCAAACATCTCATTTCCAGCACATCCATCCTCCTGCGCACAACTCTATCCATAGCCCACGCCTCGCAACCATACAACATTGTTGGAACCACTATTCCTTCAAACATACGCATTTTTGCTTTCCGAGATAATGTTCTCGACTTCCACACATTCTTCAAGGCTCCCAGAATTTTCGCCCCCTCCCCCACCCTATGATCCACTTCCGCTTCCATGGTTCCATCCGCTGCCAGATCCACTCCCAGATATCTAAAACACTTCACTTCCTCCAGTTTTTCTCCATTCAAACTCACCTCCCAATTGACTTGACCCTCATCCCTACTGTACCTAATAACCTTGCTCTTATTCACATTTACTCTTAACTTTCTTCTTTCACACACTTTACCAAACTCAGTCACCAGCTTCTGCAGTTTCTCACATGAATCAGCCACCAGCGCTGTATCATCAGCGAACAACAACTGACTCACTTCCCAAGCTCTCTCATCCCCAACAGACTTCATACTTGCCCCTCTTTCCAAAACTCTTGCATTCACCTCCCTATATATATATCTATATGTATATATATATATATATATATATATTATATATATATATATACCTCATCGATCCAATTCACTCTATTCCTTGCCCGCCTTTCACCCTCTTGCATGTTCAGGCCCCGATCACTCAAAATCTTTTTCACTCCATCTTTCCACCTCCAATTTGGTCTCCCACTTCTCGTTCCCTCCACCTCCGACACATATATCCTCTCGGTCAATCTTTCCTCACTCATTCTCTCCATGTGCCCAAACCATTTCAAAACACCCTCTTCTGCTCTCTCAACCACGCTCTTTTTATCTCCACACATCTCTCTTACCCTTACATTACTTACTCGATCAAACCACCTCACACCACACATTGTCCTCAAACATCTCATTTCCAGCACATCCACCCTCTTGCGCACAACTCTATCCATAGCCCACGCCTCGCAACCATACAACATTGTTGGAACCACTATTCCTTCAAACATACCCATTTTTGCTTTCCGAGATAATGTTCTCGACTTCCACACATTCTTCAAGGCTCCCAGGATTTTCGCCCCCTCCCCCACCCTATGATTCACTTCCGCTTTCATGGTTCCATCCGCTGCCAGATCCCCTCCCAGATATTAAAACACTTTACTTCCTCCAGTTTTTCTCCATTCAAACTTACCTCCCAATTGACTTGACCCTCATCCCTACTGTACCTAATAACCTTGCTCTTATTCACATTTACTCTTAACTTTCTTCTTCCACACACTTTACCAAACTCAGTCACCAGCTTCTGCAGTTTCTCACATGAATCAGCCACCAGCGCTGTATCATCAGCGAACAACAACTGACTCACTTCCCAAGCTCTCTCATCCCCAACAGACTTCATACTTGCCCCTCTTTCCAAAATTCTTGCATTCACCTCCCTAACAACCCCATCCATAAACAAATTAAACAACCATGGAGACATCACACACTCCTGCCGCAAACCTACATTCACTGAGAACCAATCACTTTCCTCTCTTCCTACATGTACACATGCCTTACATCCTCGATAAAAACTTTTCACTGCTTCTAACAACTTGCCTCCCACACCATATATTCTTAATATATATATATATTTTTATATATATATATATATATATATATATATATATGTATGTATTCCATGTGTGGCGAGGTGGCGATGGGAATGAATAAAGGCAGACAGTGTGAATTGTGTGCATGGGTATATATGTATGTGTCTGTGTGTGTATATATATGTGTACATTGAGATGTATAGGTATGTATATTTGCGTGTGTGGACGTGTATGTATATACATGTGTATGGGGGTGGGTTGGGCCATTTCTTTCATCTGTTTCCTTGCGCTACCTCGCAAACGCGGGAGACAGCGACAAAGCAAAATAAATAAATAAAATATGTATATATATATATATATATATATATATATATATATATATATATATATATATATATATATACATATATATATACATATATATATATATATATATATATATATATATATATATGTTTGAAGGAATAGTGGTTCCAACAATGTTGTATGGTTGCGAGGCGTGGACTATGGATAGAGTTGTGCGCAGGAGGATGGATGTGCTGAAAATGAGATGTTTGAGGACAATGTGTGGTGTGAGGTGGTTTGATCGAGTAAGTAACGTAAGGGTAAGAGAGATGTGTGGAAATAAAAAGAGCGTGGTTGAGAGAGCAGAAGAGGGTGTTTTGAAATGGTTTGGTCACATGGAGAGAATGAGTGAGGAAAGATTGACCAAGAGGATATATGTGTCGGAGGTGGAGGGAACGAGGAGAAGAGGGAGACCGAATTGGAGGTGGAAAGATGGAGTGAAAAAGATTTTGTGTGATCGGGGCCTGAACATGCAGGAGGGTGAAAGGAGGGCAAAGAATAGTATGAATTGGAGCGATGTGGTATACCGGGGTTGACGTGCTGTGAGTGGACTGAATCAAGGCATGTGTATGGGGATGGGTTGGGCCATTTCTTTCGTCTGTTTCCTTGCGCTACCTCGCAAACGCAGGAGACAGCGAAAAAAAAAAAAAAAAAAAAAAAAAAAAAAAAATATATATATATTTTTTTTTCTTTTGCTTTGTCGCTGTCTCCCGCGTTTGCGAGGTAGCGCAAGGAAACAGACGAAAGAAATGGCCCAACCCACCCCCATACACATGTATATACATACGTCCACACACGCAAATATACATACCTACACAGCTTTCCATGGTTTACCCCAGACGCTTCACATGCCCTGATTCAATCCACTGACAGCACGTCAACCCCGGTATACCACATCGATCCAATTCACTCTATTCCTTGCCCTCCTTTCACCCTCCTGCATGTTCAGGCCCCGATCACACAAAATCCTTTTCACTCCATCTTTCCACCTCCAATTTGGTCTCCCACTTCTCCTCGTTCCCTCCACCTGCTGTTTCCTGTGGAGCAGGATGGCAACAGGAATAGATGAAGGCAAGCAAGTATGAATATGTACATGTGTATATATGTACATGTCTGTGTATGTGTACGTATATGTATGTATATGTGCATATATGGGCATTTATGTATATAAACATGTATATGAGTGGATGGGTCATACTTCGTCTGTTTCCTGGCGCTTCCTCGCAATTATGTATAATAAATATAAAAATCTTATATATTATCCCTGGGGATAGGGGAGAAAGAATACTTCCCACGTATTCCCTGCGTGTCGTGGAAGGCGACTAAAAGAGGAGGGAGTGGGGGGCTGGAAATCCTCCCCTCCCATTATTTTTTTTTTATTTTTCCAAAAGAAGGAACAGAGAAGGGGGCCAGGTGAGGATATTCCCTCAAAGGCCCAGTTCTCTGTTCTTAACGCTACCTCGCTAATGCAGGAAATGGCGAATAGTTTGAAAAAAAAAGAAAAGATCTTATATATATCATCATCCTAGAGACCCCAGAGACAGAGGGAGAAAGAATGCCGCCAATGTATTCACTGTATGTCATGGAAGGTACCAAAGAGGGTAGGGAGCATGTGGCAGGAAATCCTCCCTTCCTGTATGACTTTCCAGGAGGAACACTGCAAAGAGCCAAGTGAGGATGTTCCCCCTCTAAGGCTCAGTCAGCTGTTCTTGTCATTATGTTGCTCACATGGGAAATGGCAAGCATATATATAGTAAATGAGAAGACCTTGAATAGGGCATTCAGTTGCACATGCTGTCTCGGCTCTGAAGGAAAAAAAGGGGGAGGGGGTAATCATATTAGATGTGGAGAGATCAAGGAGAAATAGAGAAACAGGAAGAGGTGGAGGGCTGGAGGAAAAAATGCCTTGAGTGATCAGGGCTTCAGTATGTAAGAATGCATGCAGTGGGCATGGAACAGATCTAATTGAAGTGATGTGGCCAAGTGTAACTAATGGTTTGAAAAAGGCATATGATGTGACTGGGGGAACCAGACAGGTCCATGGAGCTTAGCTGTAAATAGTTGGGATCTGTGAACAATGTGAGGCTATTCTTCATATGTTCCTGGCACTACCTTGCTACACAGGAAATAGCAAACAAGTCTGATAGAATGAAGAAATACATACATCATCACACTGTGTTAATCAATCCCAGAACCCCTCTGTGAAAGAGGTCCTGGGACTATAACCTTAGGAACCACCAAACAGAAATCTTACGGCCATCAGGAATGTAATACTTGTACAGATGTTGCTGATTCATCAGTGGGCTAACCTAGGCCAAGCCAGCCAGCCATTTGCACTGAATATGTGGTTAGCAAGAGGCGAGAGGCATTCACCTCACCAGAAGGCAGGGGATCTCAGAGAAAAGGCTCACAGGGCAAACTGAACTTAAGGAACATTTGTTAAAATGTGAATCTTTAAAAAAATCTTTTTTATAAAAGGCAAAGGTTAACACTTGATTACACCCACTTCTAATATGATTAACCAACATCCTACCAGGTAAAAAAAATTAAACTGGGTCTGGGAACATAACATACCTCAATGATCATGGAATATGAATCCTGCTAACCTCAAACAGGCCCAAGAGTGAACCACCTAGCGATCAATGTCTCTATCCCATGATATAAAACAAGCTATGATTTGCCAAATTCTATCTTATGGTCACTATTTCCTGAATTGGGTAGATAGAGAGAGCAAATCATTTTCTTTTCATTCACATTTGTTGGTATAATCCATTTTTTCCGTATGTGTGAAGAAAAGGAAAAATAAAGATGAAAAACTTCCATTATAATGAATATAACAATAATTATATTCAACAGCTTATCTATCATATGATGTCCACCACATCTTTTAACTGCTTTTGCTTACATGCTGTTCCTTCATTTTTTCTTCTCCCATCTGAAGTTGTAACATGACAATCTTTCATAAATTCTAAGGATTCAAAGCTATAACTAGCCTCACTGTTTTGAGAATTAATTTATTCATTAATAACAAGAGAACATGTATTGAGAGATAAACACATAAGAACCTCCTATTAGGCAAATAATGGTAAAATGTGCCCATCCATTGATCATCCAAGATCTGTTTAAAAAGCATTTCAGTCAAGCAGAAAATCAATCTACTTTGTGCTCTTATCTAACTCTGATTTATGAGTACCAAATGTTCCAAAAGCCAGTTCTAAATCAGTAGTATTCACCGGCAGTTATGAAAAGTGACATTCAATTTCAGGTATAGCCTTTTTCAGCAAGTACCTTTATAAGCCTTTCCATTACCATGGATAATCAAAGGCTGGGAAAGATGTGCTTATAGAGAAGTCAGGTGGGGAGGAAATAATAAAAAAATAAAATTTTTCCTAAAAAAATCTGCCCCATTTCCAACTCAAGAAAGACCTTAACTGTTTTGCCACTTTATGATGCATCAACTTGTGTCATTTTCTTGGTGCTTATATGGACAACTAATGTTCACATTCTTGGAATTCAAAACAAGAAACAACAGTAATTGCCACAATTACTAAACACTAAGTGCACCTTTGTACCAAGAGACCAAGCATGAAAAAAACTATTTTTTCCTTAACCAGTTCCAGTCTCGCATCTTGTGGTATTGGTCTTGGTAGTGCGTGGATTACCAGATGTGGTTGCTGGGTACAGTGGGGCATAGGGAGTTTAATCCAGGGCAGCAGACACAGGATTTGCTACTACCCTGTTCCTCACCAGCCACTATATAACACCAACACCACCATCTTCTTCTTTTCTTCCTCTTCTTACAGATTGAGACTGTATCTCACTGGAAAGGGTTGGAAACAATTCAAGTCATGAATTGTTGATAAGGTAGTTTTACTTACTGTATCCCTGATGCTTTTGCTTTATTCTTATTCACACTAATATAATATTTGGACAGTAATTTGGACAGAGTGAAACTAAAAGGAAAGGCTTCTGCTTTATTCTTATTCATACTACTATAATATTTGGATAGTGTGGAAATAAAAGGAAAAGCAAAAGTGTAAAATGAATGAAATAATAGTGTGATCAAATATTTTGGTGCAGATGTAAGGCATTACAGTTTACAAAGAAAGATGAAGTCATTCATATTGAATTGTGGCAGAAGGATGCTATAGAAAATTATAGGAATGATAACCACTACAAAGTTAGAAGGGAGAAAGAAACAAAAGATATATTATATAATGCAACAAGTGCAGATAAATAAATGTTTGGAAGAGCTTAAAAGATCTGGAATACATTGTCATTGGTAATGTTACATCTAGAGAATGAAGAGAACATGTTTGATGCGCTTTTAACCTTGAGGAGGTTAGAGTACTGGAGATATGGTAATTCTACAGAGGGTGAGGTGTTGCTATGGAAAATAAAAATAGGAGCCTGTTCATAGGCATACCAAATGGACTGTGTACAACTGATACCTTTTTTAAACAAACATTCATAAGTTCAAATAATAACATAAGAGTATAAGGTTTAAGACACTTTTAGGGAAAGTAACTGTATACTGGAGGTTCGTGAAAAAGGTGTTAGAAACTAATTAAAGTCTGAACGGAATACTATCGACTGACATGGCCTAAAGAAATTGTCAAAAAGAGAAAAAAAAAAGTCAAGAAAAATGTAAAGATGATATGTAAGAGGTACAACGAAATAGTGAAAACGAGGCTGACATCAACATAGGAAAGTATGAGGGAAAGGCTTTGGAAGTTTTGGTTGTTGAAAAGATGCGTGTGCTTTATAAAAATCAAAAGGAACAAGAGAAGAGTTCAGTATGATCACAACAGAATAAGGAAGAAAGTAAAGCCAACATTGTGAATAATTAAATTTCCTAGTGGATACAGCGTGCAGATACTACTAACATTTTTGCACACCAGGCAGTAAGTCCTGGCATCCCCAAGTGAATGAGGTAGGTACAACCAACCATCAGCTGTACACAAAATGTTTACAATAATTATCAATTTGTGACACTGTTTTCAGTCTTAAATTTTCTTCTGTTTGTATCTTATTGTTCTACGATATTGAATATACCAACGGAAAGAATACTGCCCATGTATCTCCTGTATGTTGTGAAAAAGCAACTAAAAGAAGCAGAAGCAAGGGATAGAAGAGTATGAAAATGAACAACAATAACTGTACTGAGGTTGGATACCCTCCCTTCCTTTATCATTTTCCAAATGAATGAAAAGAAGGAACCACAGGAGGACATCTCCCTCTAAGGCTCACTCTTCTGTTCTTGACGCTACCTCATTTCCAATGGAAAGTGAACGTGTAGGAAAAAAAAATTAAATCTTATACCACAAACCATTACTGTGAGTGGTGCAAACTACTGGCAGAATTAATATTTACAATACACTGTAAAACATTTTAATTTTCCTTTTGCCCCTGGGTAATAAGAGTTATTTTCTAAATGACTGTTACTAAAAAGTACAGAAAATGGCTATCATTCCCCAGAACTTTGCTTTTGTGATAAGGACTGATATTTTGATATTTACCTATTTTTCAGAACATTCCAGATAGATTCAGTGTTGAGTAGCTAATACAGAACTTTCTAAAAGTTTCTAGTAATACAAATAGTAACACAGGTTCTATCTCTTTAATCTGGCAACCCTATGATCTGCCCACTGCCAGACCATAGAAAATACTGGAAAACAGAAACTGACGCCAAGTCATACACAGCTGACGAACTAATTTCATAGTATTCACAAAGTCTTTCCAGAAGTTCCTTTATCTAATTTTTTTCAGTAACTCCACCTTTTCAAGCACAGACAATGATTCATGCTTAGGTTTTTTAGCACTAGCACCATCTGCACCTCTTGGTCTTTTGGATGACATTCTGAAAGGCTAAAATGTAGCTGAATATAATTAACAAGACTGTTAATTAGCTCGCCTGCAAAGTAAACAGATTTTGGCGCCTTAGAGATGCTCACAACACTTGGTGGCAGATCCACAAACTACTAATTAATGGAGGCAGATTCAAATGTGCTGGACCATGGGAGTTGCCTGACCAAAGAGCGTTGGATTATAGGGTAACAACCTGTATAAATATAAGGGCCTTAAAACAACCAGTTCATTTCAGATCTAGCTGCCTTAGTGGATATATATATCATTCATTTTATTTATTTTGCTTTGTCACTGTCTACCGCGTTAGCGAGGTAGCGCAAGGAAACAGACGAAAGAATGGCCCAACCCACCCACATACACATGTATATACATACACGTCCACACACGCAAATATACAAACCTATACATCTCAATGTACACATATATATACACACACAGACATATACATATATACACATGTGCATAATTCATACTGTCTGCCTTTATTTATTTATATATATTTCTTTTTTTTTGTTGCTGTCTCCCGCGTTAGCGAGGTAGCGCCAGGGAACAGAAGAAAGAACGGCCCAACCCACCCACATACACATGTATATACATACATGTCCACACACGCAAATATACATACCTATACATCTCAACGTATACATATATATATATATATATATATATATATATATATATATATATATATATATATACACATGTACATAATTCACACTGTCTGCCTTTATTCATTTCCATCGCCACCCCGCCACACATGAAATAAAAACCCCCTCCCCCTTATGTGTGCGAGGTAGCGCTAAGAAAAGACAACAAAGGCCACATTTATTCATACCCAGTCTCTAGCTGTCACGTAATAATGCACCGAAACCACAGCTCTCCTCAACATCCAGGCCCCAAGGAACCTTTCATGGTCCACCACAGACGCTTCACATGGGGAAGGCATCAGGGATAAATATCACAGGAAAACCTATATCCAGCATTCATCCAACCAGAAAGCTCTTGCATCAGGAATTTCCAATAACTCCCAACACAAATCCACATCCTAGCTACTGACACCCTCACAAATTTATCTTGTAAGTTTTAGCCTGGTTCAGTGCTTGTTGAAAGTTTACACCACTACCACTAATCTACAGTGTTTACAGTCTTTCCTGCTAAACTTAAGCAGCTACCCACCTGAACAGCAGTTTGCATTAATGTAGGCTGACATTCATCTTCTAATATTTCCTACAACCTTGTTACAGTATCCAATTCTGGGGAGATGTCAGAGACCAAACCTTTTTCTCTCCTCATGGTTTGTCCTATGAGCACCGAGATATATTCTATGGGAATATACCAATCTGCATCCCTCCAAACCCAAAGCCAGTGAGAAGCCTCAACCT
Organism: Panulirus ornatus; assembly: GCF_036320965.1. Classification (NCBI taxonomy): domain Eukaryota; kingdom Metazoa; phylum Arthropoda; class Malacostraca; order Decapoda; family Palinuridae; genus Panulirus; species Panulirus ornatus. The sequence continues at coordinate 6,228,955 of NC_092242.1, forward strand.
TTTCTCAACCTTTCCCATTTAAACTTGGGTCTCTGTGTTGAAGTGGTGTTTGCAGTGTTGTAAATCTAGTGTTGTAAGCAAAAACAGTAAAAGTGTGACAGGGGATTTTTCTAGTGTGTGGCTTCTGATGGGTGCATACCTGATGGGATGACTTTTAGACAAAGATGGAAGGATAGCTGTTTTGTGCTTATTGGATAATTGAAGTGTGTATGTCTTGTTTGTTCTGAGTGGAAGGGATCAATGAGTAGAGGTTTCTGAAGTGTGAGGCAAGGGTAAGCTTTCTAATTGTATTAGGGCGTTGTTGGTTAATTATGCAATGGTTCGGGTAGGGGTCTAATACTGTTGCAGAGTTTACAGTAATGTTGGGATGCGTTAAGTTCAGACAACAGAATGGAAAGTGTGATGTGTGTCTGGGGGTGTGTGATATCAGATGTCTAATTCTCTGGTGGGATGGTGTTTAAGACTGAGTTGGGAGGGCACTTGTTTAGTGCTTATTGGGTTACTTCTGTAAGTATGCAATTTTCAGAGGTATGTCTGCTAAAGAGTGGTAGGATCTGTGAATAAAGACTGAAGAGCAAGGCAGGGGCAAGCCTTTAATTTCTACTAGGAGGTTGATTGTTAGTTAGGAGTGATTTGGATAAAATGGAACTAGTGCTGTAGCAAAGACTAAGTGATAAGTAAGTTGAGGTGGGATTGTACTGGGATGATGCTTGTTTCATAGTTTAAGTGCTGAGTATTTGTGGTTGCTAAGCAGCCAATACTTGTCCTGAGCGCTCTATTTTCTGTAGCTTGAAGCCTTTTTTAAAGCTTTCTGTCGAGATGGTGAAAGACCAGGCAGGGAAGGCAAAATTTAGTGTAGACATGATGACTGTTTATAAAGGATGGTATTGGATTATTTTTCTTATCCAAATCTGATGTCGATATCTTATCAAAACACATCCAAGTTTATGTTTCTCCTTTAGTTAAGAATATCATTTGTTTCTTTGTTGTCCTATCATTCTTTAATGAAGTTCTTTCATAAAAGAAAAATGGTGTTTTGCTTTTACTATTTCTGTATTTAAGATGAGGGAAGAGCACTAAGGAAAAATAATTGTTTTTCTTTGACTGGCTATCATTATTCTCTTAAATAATATCAAATATTGTTCTAATATCTCACATAAACACAAATTAGGACATCTGGATTGTATACTCTGTCAATCTGGTATAACTTATTTTTGGGTTTTTGTCACACTGAGGATAAAATACTTACCTACCTCCCACCCAAAGCCATTCCAAACTTATAATCAACAGAATGGGACTGTAACTTGTACTTATCACATTTTACATAATAATCTTCGGTAGCTTTGTACTTCATTCAAGAATTAATAATAACCGGCATGTTCAGAAAAATATTGGAGAAAATAGGTGAAATAAGTAGTAGTCTTATCCGTTATTTACAGTCTCTGGTGCCTACACCCAGCTAGCTCCATAAATGTAAAAGTTCTACATGTATTTTTACAATAATGGGGTAATATTGGTAAAAGTATCAAATTAAAAATGCACATAATATTGTAATACCAGTGTCCACATGTGCAGTTAAATAAACACACACAAATACATACATGTAATTCCAAGTTAATGTTGGGTGTGTGTTCCTCAAAATCACAACTTAACAGAAACACTGGATAGTGGTTCACACTGTACCACAGGATTCAATGGAATGATCAGAGCATTTTGTTTTTTATGGCTCTCTCTCTCTCTCTCTCTCTCTCTCTCTCTCTCTCTCTCTCTCTCTCTCTCTCTCTCTCTCTCTCTCTCTCTCTCTCTCTCTCTCTCTAAGTTACACACAAGATGAGTAAAATGCCTAAAAATGAAGAGTAAAGTGCAAGTGTATGATTAATTTAAGTATCTAAAATGAACAGTAACGTGCAAGTATATGACTAATCTATGTAAATAGAGTTATGAATAGTTGCATAAAACATCTCTCATATATATCCCACTGTAACTGCAATGCTTTGGAATTTAGCTTTCAACAGACTCTTCAGACCCCATCAGTCTAAGTTTGGGATCTACAGGAAATTTCTGAAAAAGTCCATTGTATCAAAAATCTAATTTGGTAAGTTAAGGATCCATTGGAGTGAATGTGGGAGCTACTGAACTAATCCATTAGTTCCCAGCCTTCATCCAGTATGCTGGACATCAGAAAAACATTTCCCAGCCAGTTGCTCATTTCTCTAACTAGCATAAAATGTTTTCTCTGCACACATACAGATAGTTTTACATTGATCTACAATGATTTAATAGTGAAGTATCATCTTTTGTGCCTGTGTACCTACAAAGACATGTACCTACAAAGATAATCTATACAGAAATTTCAAGACACAACAAGCCACAACTTTGTCACTGCCCATTTGTTTTAGGTTTAGGTTACCAGAGATAATTACACTGAGATCTTTTTCCTCACTCACCTTTTGAAGATTAAGAGTTGATACTATAGCTTGCATTCCTGTTTTCACTACCAATACACTTTTCATTCACTATTAATACAATAAAATTTGCCATCTTTCAGCCTAGTCCATCAATATGTCTATGCCAGTTTAAAGCTGCAGACATTCAATTTCTTATGCCTTAAAGGTGGCTATCACACCTTAATCCATGAGCCGGATTAACACTACAACATTTATAGGGAGGCATTCAACCTTTACATTATCATACTTCACTCAAATGTACTGGGTGTCCTGGGGCATTATCTAAAATTAGCAGCACCTTGTTAGCAGTGTTATCTTCAAAGCAGTGCTATTCCACAGCAGGGAAAAGAAAGAAGTAATTTGTTTCTAAAAAAAAAAAATTTCAGTTAACCAACCCCCCAGTTTGAATGCCAAATCACAGGCAGATTCAACACCCCCATTGCCAATGGAATGTTGGGCCTCTTCAGGTTTTCAAATCAAAATTGCCCTAGGCATTTCTCCCAGAAGTCTTACCCTGTCTTTTGCAGCTTCAAAACAGTATGGCTACTTCTCTTCAGTAGAAATAATTTTTTCCTATTGTATGCTTCCATTAGTTGTCACTTGTTGCAGTAAATAACTACTTTCTTTGATGTTTTCTAAAATCTTCAGGATAATTATTAGGCCCTAGTGTCAGAACTAGCAGCTTAATCAATCATTTCAATATCAAGCACACCATGATTTCTTTTAAATCTTTCAAACCACCCATTACTAGCATAAAAAAGTTCAGTTTAGAATCTTCCCCACATTCATTTTTAAAAATTTCTTTCTAACTTTTTGTCTTCCAAATAATCATAGCTTTTATCAGCAAGTTATGCAGATTCTGATCATCCTGATTATCAGCATGTTAAACTGATTTTGGTCTTTCATCATGAAACTTTGCTGTCCTTCCATCTCTTTATGGAGAGTCATTTTCTTATCATTGAGATCCAGCTTTTAGTATAGCTTATTACAGTCTATAACATGATGTTCCCAGCACAGATATAGCAAGTACAAACACTTTCAAAACCTGGTTATACTGTTCATCTGCTTCAAAAAGCTATGATACTTTGAAATTTGCTCCTAAAGTTACTGATACGGTTTCTTTTTGCACCATCGTTTTCTTAATGCCTTGTTTCAATACATCTTGACCAATTGTTACCATCATTAAAAATTTGTGATACAGTCACAATGATCATTTACACAATGTACTGACAGCCACCACAGAAAAACAGTGGGTGTAGTCTGGACGAAAACAAAGAAGAATGAAGCAGCATAAAATTCACACAAGGACATGCAATAGGCCATGCGGAATGTTGTTCTGTCTTGGATCGAATACTTATAAGTTTCAGATTCAGAGTTCAGTAACTCAAATTGATTTCCTAATTCATAAGTTATGTTAAAGATGAATTCCTACATAATGGGAGGAACTCCGAGCATCAACCATGAAGAACTCGTAAAGGAAAATAGCCTACACATGTTCACAATTTCTGTGGTTTTGCCAAACCATAAACTAGTCCAAATCCTGTGAAACACTGGCCCATGAAAAAAAAAAAAAGAGGAGATACTTGCAATCTCAAGGAAGAGATTCTTATGACAAACTGGACCGAAAGGGAGCTGCAGGAGAGAGTGAAGATGCCCTAATAATTCTATGTAAGTTGACTACAAAAAAATGATCTGAGTTTCTCACACTTTAAGGCAGATTCGCCAATTTGTAATGATCATGATCCATACCATGGGTTTGCCTTAAAGCTTCTAAAGTAATGTACAGTATAGTCCAGTGAGAAAGAGTTGCATAAAGAGAAAAGATGGCTTTCAAAACCACTATCTATGGATATATTTCTTGAAAAAAAATTCTTCCTCTTCCACAAAATCAAGACAAAATAATGCTCCAAGTTAATATATCTATGCCTGCTGCAGAAAAAATGACTCAGAGAATGGGGAACACAAATTCAACACCGCTCCCTCTTCCTAATATTAATTCCAACACTTCTTACTGTAAAACCTAAAATTAATGCCACAACAGCCACAATCTCTGGTGCTAAATTTGTGTCTTATTTCTAACATTAAGTGCTGAAATGTCTGTCATCCGTATTTTTAGACCCCAAACACTCCTGAGGGTGAGAGATCAGCATAGGAAAGAATGACCTCTCACCATGGTATACAAGGAGCGTCATCCTATCAATGGGATAAACCAGGGAATATGTAGCAATCAAGTCTGTGGAAGGTTTGTGGGGCTTGGCTACTGATAGTATGTTCTGTTGTCAGTAGATTGAATATGAGATCCAAAGAATGTATGTGTGCAAATAAGGCTGGTGTTCACTTGTTCCCAATGATACCTTATTAAGGTGGGAAAATCAACTGTATACAATAAAATATCTTAACTATTAGACTTACATTATATATATATTTCTGCAGTCTTGTGTGTGTTTTATAATGTTTCAGAGCTGACCATCTTTCCAGATGAACATATCTTCCATTACATACAGTACTGGGAATCTACAGAAAAACAGGTTTCACTAAATGGGATTTCCCTACGCATCCACCATTTCAAAAATAGATTCTACTCTGTACTGCAAGGGATGGATATAGCTTCATTTATGTAAATACTAAAACACTATATCTGTAAATCAAAATCTAAATTACAGTCAAATACATTAACACATAACTTCAAAAACATTTCATAATGAACATTAAAACCTAATATGTGCTATATACTATCAATAAAATAACAAAAAAGCAAACAAGAAGCCTTATTCTAATGAAAGCATATTCTACTAATTCACACTTTCACTATGGCAGCATATGAATAAACATTGTCTAGACACTTTGTGCACTCAACACTTAATTCTCTTAAGTTATTCCTTGCGATCTAAAAGTACCAAGGCATTCAAATATAATTTATCATACACAATAGGAATCAATTATGTTTAACTACTGAAAACTAACAGAATTACAACTAGTGCTGGCAACAGTTTTGAAAGACAATTGTTTATGGACAAGCTACCTCATATCACAATCTCACAAATGTTAATATGACTATTATGCAAGACATAAACTCTGTTAATGGATTGAACCACGGCATGTGAAGCATCTGGGGTAAACCACAGAAAGGTCTGTGGGGCCTGGATGTGGAAAGGAAGCTGTGATTTCAGTGCCTTGGTTCATGCCATTGGTGGCATATTGCCCTCCAAATGACATTTTCCAGGTCATTCTATCATGTGCACACCCTTCCTTGTGAATGTTCAGGCCAAGATCTTCAAAGTCTCTTTCATTCCACCTTTCCATACTCTTGGTCTTCCCCTCACTATTATTCCTTCTGCCCTCAATGTATAGTTACTCTTTTTCAGTCTCTCCACCCATTCTCTTCATATGATGACTGTATTAGCACCCCTGGTTACCTCTCTTAGTCACATTGCTCTCTACCACACTACCTTCTCTTACTCATGGGCTTTTAATAAATCTTACTTCTTTTTCCATTAATTTTGCCGATATTCACTTTTTTTTTAACAATATATTCTTCAAATGAGTATGATTTCGTAATATCTTACTTTTTAGTAGACCAAACTGTTTGGTGATGTTTCCATCAATTCTTTTTGCAAGTCCAACAACCTAGAACCAAAATTCTGTAGCAGAGGAGTCTGTACTTTTTCCAACACTAATACACATGTTGCATGCCTTGTGGACCTTGAATCTCCAAACTTATATCCGTCATATGGTTCATCACCCAACTACCACTGGTTTTCTATTTCTTCATTTCCTGCTAGTAAAGGGAGTAGTGTTACTACTTGAGCCTTCTCTCTTTTTGACATCAAGGACAGATGGAACCATAGTGGTTCTTTACACACCTCATTGCTGGATACTTGGGATCATAAGTATGCTGGATTTCTTCTTACATGTATTTTGATACTTATGATGACAAAAGTAAGATTCTGAGAAGAGTGTGTAGATGTAATGTGTGCAGCTTGGCATTGGTCTCTGGTTTCAATACAAACATGCAGGGTGTGCTGCTATGATTCAAACATAGAATGATGATGAACAGAGAAAATGACAGAGAGGATCTATACTTCAGAGGCTGAGGGAGAAAGGGGTAGGGGAAACCAAAGAGATGAAAGGATGAAGTGAAGGAGACTCTGATGTATCATTACCTGAGCATTCAAGAAAGGTGTGCATAGGACAGAACAAATTTGGGGAACGTCACATGCAGGGGTGATATGCTATCAATAGGCAGGGAATAAGAAGATAAACAACAAAGTAGTCAGTGGGGCTTCACTATGGATGGTAGTCTATGGTTTTGTGCAAGTGAGCCCAATGTTTGCATGCTCATTATGCTACCTCATAAAAGCATCACAGACATTTAATTATCTAATAAAAAAATTTATCTATTTATTTATTACACTTTCTCGTTGTCTTCCGCGTTTGTGAGGTAGCGCAAGGAAACAGAAGAAAGAATGGCCCAACCCAACCACATACACATGTATATACATACATGCCCAATTTTCCTCGGGCTGATAATGACAAAAAAGGGGGAACCATGACAGTCTAGATTACAAATCTGCTATTATACTTCTCAAAAAATATTACAGCTACAAAATGCACAACCTAATTTCAAAAGAAATGAGAAAAGGAGCTTTTAATTACGAAGTGATAAATGCTGTTACAAAAAAATTGAAAGAATAGAAAATGAAAGAGAACTAAATGAACCAGTATCATGTATTGCAATGATATAACAGTATCATAAGGAGAAAGATTAGTATTTTTAAAAGTCCTTAAAATGTTCCTACGTAGTAAATAAACACATGATCAAAGTCATATAAACTGCCATAATGAGGCTACGATTACCATAAATAACTGCAACAGGATAATATTAGACAACAATAACAATGAGTACCGGATGGGCAGGAGAAAAAAAGATGGCACATGAGATCACAGACCTGCTTCAAGAGTAAATTAAAATTATGAAAGCTTAAAAATCATGTGCCTTAAAAGGGGACAGGTTTTTAGCTGGCATGGGATAACAGTATTAAAGAAAATAAATGCAAGGAAAGTGTTGATCAAATTCTTTGCCTTAGGTGGTGAGTTCATTTGTACCAAAAATTATTAGTCATAAACTTAACACTACTAATAAAATGCAAAATGAGAGACTATTCCATACAAAGTATCAAGGTTACAACTGACGTGTTTGCTAACACCAGATTCAACTGTATTCCTTTCAAAAAGGACTGAATCTACTAGCATCACATGCTGTGTCAATTAAAACCTTAACAACACCAAGTTCTAGTCTTCATAAGGTGATCACCTTCACAGCTAACAAGACTGTTAGTTGTATGAAGCTTGGGACCAGACATGTCCCCTACCCAAAAAAAAAAAAAAAAACTTTCCTGGTAGGTGGTAATCCTCCTTAAGGTACCATATTCTTTCAAGTTACCCCATTCTCTGATTAGCAGTAACCTGCACAGAAATATGATGACAAAGAACAGTTACAACAAACCAGACTATGTTAAACCAGATAATGTCAACCTTGAAAATTCTGCAATAAAATTACCAATCTGGCACTTCTGATCACAAATGCTCCAGTTGGTGATGGGAACGCATAAAATTCTGTATACGACTTTTCATAAAATTCTGATACTAAGCTATTAGGTATAAGTAGTAAATATACATGTTTACAGGAAAAATATACATACCATGATAGGAACAATTAGAATTATATGTATATTTCAGAAGTGCCAATGTGCAAGATGTGTGTACAAACAGAAAAATACTCTTTCTAATACAAATCAGCACTGCACATACATCTTCAAAGGTATATATCTATATATGGAATCATTCAATTAATTGCCCTGTATATACACATTCTGTACTATCAGATACATAGTGATGGTGGAGGCAGCCATGGTGGTCGGGCTGGAGGTACAGTACTGTACTAAAGCAGAATTCAATCACACAATACAGTGGTATGTACAGCCCTTACACTAACATATATTCAGTTCACCTAAATATCTACTTATCTACACACAAATTATAATGGATTGTACTGCTCATGCACTATACTTATATTCTTTCGATTATCAACTTCACAGGCATTCCTTAGACTTGTTCTTCAAGGAGTTTCATCTTCACTTTCACAGACAAATTCTGCTTTTTCCTACTAGGAGTTGATGAAACTTTGTCTTTAGAAGCCATAATGTGAAACAATTAAGTAAGTATGAAAGCATAATATGACAATAAATCTACTATTAAAAAAGAATTTTTCCAGAATAAAAGTTTGGCAAATCACAGGACACAGGTTAAGATATACTGATAGCTTGGGCAACAAAACAACATTGACCTAACAGTAGCTACAGAGAGGCAAGAACGAATGAATCTTATGTGATACTTTACTGTAAACAGTAATAAACCTGTATTAGTAATTCATTAGAATGAAATATTTACTTTTGGGGGAATAAATCAATAAGTAAACCCCATTCTAACAAACTAATTGAGGGAAAGGGTAGTCTGTCAGAATCCATAAATACATTACATCTCATATTTTTGGAAGGAGCAGTAATGAAAGAAATATTAACAAAAGTAATGGAAACCTACCTTATTCCCTGATGGCCACAGGTGTTTAGGGAGTAGCAAACACTACTGTCAATCAGAAAAAAATAACCCCCAGAGTCACCTGAATTACTTTTTGGTCAGAAATGTCCATGCTCTCCCCATGCTCATGATAATCATATTCAGCATTTCATAAATTCTGTGGTATGTCCTAGATCTCAGCACAAGCAAAACTGGTGGCCTTTGAGCCCCTAAAAACACAACAATTATGTGAGGACAAAGACACCATATTTGTTTAGGAGTACAACCAAGTTGGCACTTATCTCGTACTGGCATTCACTGACAAAGATGTGTCTTGCTTCATCTTTAAATCTTACTTAAATCACCTCTGAAGGTGTAAAGGCAAAGATAAAAATGCACCATTCAACTACAGTGCATCAATTCAAAACTATGTGTATGTGTTCAGAGAGAATTAAATGTTAATAAAATAAGGAAAAAATGCACCAAGTGATATGCAACATGCTGCTGTACATTCTGACACCTCGCATACCACAACGAAGTAAGGGACTAACAGAATATCCCATCACATCTCAAACTCAGCCCGATAGGTCTTTAATTTACCAAACTAAATTTGTAAGGTAACAGACTTGTACAAAAATGTTTGTTAGACCCCAAACAAAGTCTGATACTTTCTGAAAAGTCCATTAGAAGTTGAATTATGATACACTAAAGTCCATCTAAATGGGGGTTTACCGTATCTTTATTAGCTATGAAGAGTAGATTCCGCTGAAAAAATAACATTACACAAGTCCATTCATAACACAGAGATGTTTCCAGAAAAATTTTTTTGATATCTTATATCTACTCTCATGTTTGTACTGAAATAAAATATAAATTTTACATTATATCAATACTGTATGTACAGTGATACATCATAAGAGTACAGAAGTACATTAGTCTTTAAGCAAAAAACTATTGTGCTCATCACTAAAGCTGTTGGTAAATGGAACCATTGGTTGCTTTGGACAGTTATTAGATACATCTGACTAGTTCTGATATACCAGATAAAAGTTCAAACAGGTTTCAGGTATACGATAAAACCAATTTCCAACACTCATAGAGTGAGCTCTAACAAGGTTTCACTATAAATGTTCGTATATATGTACATAAAGCAAGTACCTAAATATCTTTTCATTCATTTTGCTTTGTCGCTGTCTCTCGCATTAGAGAGGTAGCGCAAGGAAACAGACGAAAAAATGGCCCAACCCACCCACATACACATGTATATACATACACGTCCACACATGCAAATATACATACCTATACATCTCAATGTATACATTTTTTTTTTTTTTTTGCTTTGTCGCTGTCTCCCGCGTTTGCGAGGTAGCGCAAGGAAACAGACGAAAGAAATGGCCCAACCCCCCCCATACACATGTATATACATACACGTCCACACACGCAAATATACATACCTACACAGCTTTCCATGGTTTACCCCAGACGCTTCACATGCCCTAATTCAATCCACTGACAGCACGTCAACCCCGGTATACCACATCGATCCAATTCACTCTATTCCTTGCCCTCCTTTCACCCTCCTGCATGATCAGGCCCCGATCACACAAAATCTTTTTCACTCCATCTTTCCACCTCCAATTTGGTCTCCCACTTCTCCTCGTTCCCTCCACCTCCGACACATATATCCTCTTGGTCAATCTTTCCTCACTCATTCTCTCCATGTGACCAAACCATTTCAAAACACCCTCTTCTGCTCTCTCAACCACACTCTTTTTATTACCACACATCTCTCTTACCCTATTATTACTTACTCGATCAAACCACCTCACACCACATATTGTCCTCAAACATCTCATTTCCAGCACATCCACCCTCCTCCACACAACCTGAATATATATTTATATATATATGGATTATTCACTTATCAGTAGGAAGAGAGGAAAGTGATTGGTTCCCAGTGAATGCCGGTTTGTGGCAGGGGTGCGTGATGTCTCCATGGTTGTTTAATTTGTTTATGGATAGGGTTGTTAGGGAGGTGCATGCAAGAGTTTTGGAGAAGGGGGCAAGTATGCAGTCTGTTGTGGATGAGAGGGCTTGGGAAGTGAGTAAGTTGTTGTCTGCTAATGATACAGTGCTGGTGGCTGATTCGAGTGAGAAACTGCAGAAGCTGGTGACTGAGTTTGGAAAAGTGTGTGAAAGAAGAAAGTTAAGAGTAAATGTGAATAAGAGCAAGGTTATTAGGTACAGTAGGGTTGAGGGACAAGTCAATTGGGAGGTAAGTTTGAATGGAGAAAAACTGGAGGAAGTAAAGTGTTTTAGATATCTGGGAGTGGATCTGGCAGCGGATGGAACCATGGAAGCGGAAGTGGATCATAGGGTGGGGGAGGGGGCGAAAATTCTGGGAGCCTTGAAGAATGTGTGGAAGTCGAGAACAGTATCTCAGAAAGCAAAAATGGGTATGTTTGAAGGAATAGTGGTTCCAACAATGTTGTATGGTTGCGAGGCGTGGTCTATGGATAGAGTTGTGCGCAGGAGGATGGATGTGCTGGAAATGAGATGTTTGAGGACAATGTGTGGTGTGAGGTGGTTTGATCGAGTAAGTAATAATAGGGTAAGAGAGATGTGTGGTAATAAAAAGAGTGTGGTTGACACAGCAGAAGAGGGTGTTTTGAAATGGTTTGGTCACATGGAAAAAATGACTGAGGAAAGATTGACCAAGAGGATATATGTGTCAGAAGTGGAGGGAACGAGAAGTGGGAGACCGAATTGGAGGTGGAAAGATGGAGTGAAAAAGATTTTGTGTGATCGGGGCCTGAACATGCAGGAGGGTGAAAGGAGGGCAAGGAATAGAGTGAATTGGATTGATGTGGTATACCGGGGTTGACGTGCTGTCAGTGGATTGAATCAGGGCATGTGAAGCGTCTGGGGTAAACCATGGAAAGCTGTGTAGGTATGCATATTTGCGTGAATAGCTAGGTTGACTGTGGACCTACTGCCACAACTAGGATGTGGATGTGTGCTTGACCCATTGTACATTTGGAGCACAAAAGTAGTTGTCTTTAACACTCCTACACTTTGGTACTCAGCAGGCTTTCCCAATGTGTCACAGGCATCTCAAGGATAACATCCTACTATTCTATATGCTTACAAATAAAGGAATTTCCTCAATACACCTCAATAGTTACGTGTGTTTTTCTCAGGTGATTTAGCACCCATACCTGATTTTACTTGTCAGGTTGTAATCAAAGTAAAGGGTGTCCCACACTCGATCCATGTTATCCATAATGATTAAGATGAAAGTGTTATTTCTTCTGGTTGGTTCTGTTTCAAGTGAATGAGGGAGAACTTCCCACACAGCCGAATAACTTTTAAAAGCAGCTGCCAACCCAACAGCTTTCCATGTCAACAGTTCCAGCTACAGTGCTATTTCCTATTTGTTTCCACATTTACAACAAGGCTTCTGGGGTTAACATATGATACTATGTTTCTTATTTGTTCCATAAACTCTTGTGGCTTTACTCTAGCCTAAGCCTGGTACCCATTTCATCAACCAACCCCTGCGGGTTGACTGTGGACTAATTGCTGCATCCGGGATTCGAAGGTATGCACTCGACCCTGGGTGGCCCATGAATGTGTCATGGTCAGGAACACTAACCACTGCATCATGTTGGTCAAATAAAAAGGTTCACAGGGTCTAGTCTAAGTAAATATTACATAATTCCATTTCATGGGAGAAACATAACTATTGAAATTTACCCATGATAAGGATCCACAAACAGTCACCAAAGAGAAGCACTAATCCAAGCATAAAGGATTCAAATTATCTACTGGCCAATGACAGGACAGCTTTCATGTTAGAGAGAGATACATTTGAAAGTTTTCCTTGACAAACATGGGAATGTACCACACATTTCTCTTCCCAAGTTAGCACAATAGCATGAGAGAGAGAGAGAGAGAGAGAGAGAGAGAGAGAGAGAGAGAGAGAGAGAGAGAGAGGAGAGAGAGGAGAGAGATAGAGCAATGTGGATACTCCCACTTTGGAGGAGAGGAGGTCAAGGGGTTATGTGGTGACAATAATCACCATTTCCAATGACTCTGACAGTGCAAAAACAACCTTTTTCCAAGTGATTAAGTATTGTAAGAACAAGAATCACACCTAGAAATGGATAAAAGCTAAGAAGGAAGACAAAATATTTGTCATATAAGAAAACAGTGGACATCTGAAAAGAAATCAAATGCTGATAACATAATCAGAGGTAGAATCGAGAAATCGTGTCTGTGCACAAAAAATAAGCATGGTTAAGAAATGGGGCAACATGAAAATAAACTTGCTTTTCATACACACAAACAAGTAAATTGGATAACAAATTATAAATCTGAAAACATCACACTTTAAAGTTTGGATCATAAACTTTCATACCAAAGCATAAAAACTTGTAGCCAATTAACATGAAAATCAAAAATGAGATATATCCTTCCACATACACAAGTGAATTAACACATATGCTACCAAATTAACTTTAAGCTTCTACTCACCACTCAGAAGGCTACGGAAGCTCAGGTTGGTGAAGCTGGAAGATAAGAAAAAGATCATTAAGCAACAAAGTAATACCAGTAAAATTTGTATATAAAGAACTGATTACAAACCCTTAAATTGCAAATTCATTCTTTTCCTCAAAAGCTGATATTGCAAATATATTCATTCTGCTTAATAACAACCATGAATACACCAAAACAACATGCAAAATATCGCATCCACAACTCACTTTTGGTTATGTTGAATGTTTTTTTGCTCGCTAATCTGCCAACTAGGGCTCTGTAACAGAGATGAAAGACCTCTTCTCATACTTCCATCATCACTATCTACTGAAGTGGTCCATTTGGATAAACGTTCCCTTGGGGCTGTAGGGGCTTGGACTTCAATGGAGCCAGTTCTCTGTCTTGTTTGGCGGCGTAATATTTCAGCAGCAACTCTTGGTCTCTTATTGGGTTGTAATTCTGAAGGCCAAGGTAAAACATTTACTCGTCCCTGGCCCTTCCCTCTATTGGCACCCCTTCCATGGCCCCGACCCCTTCCCCTAGATTTGGGCTGAGTATCATTACTAACTTCTAGGTTTGAGTCAGACGATCTAAAATTTCCAGCTGCACATCCACTAATTATATGCGATCTACCTCTTCCCCTACGTTTTCCTCGACCTCGCCCTCGGCCCTCGGCCTCGACCTCTATTATTTCCCTTGCACTGGTTAATACTTGCACCCGAACAATGAGACAAACCATCAGAAGACTGATCAGAACACAATGTTTTGCTCTCATCATCTTCAATTATGTCCGAGGGTAATGTAGACCCAGAATGACTAGAAGCCACACTTAATATGTCCTCACAATGCTCATGAATCACTGGAGTTTGGGAGGAGTTTATAACAGAAGTAGCACCATCATCAATCCTTAATATACTCTCATTTCTTGGCACTGAACATGAGCCATTATCTTCTTGACCTATAAAACATGATCTTGAAAAACTAGGAGTATTTTCAACAATTTTATTTTCAAGACTTAACACATTACTAGCTTCTACTTCTCTCTCATTACCTACAATCAAAGCATGTTCATCACTGCTACTTGACTGATTAACTGGTAATGAGCCACCACCCTCATTAGACACTAAAGACCCAGATGCAACATCAGGTGGATCATTTACTGTTCCACATTTTTCTAATGTTATCATTGCTGGGTGAATGTTAAAATGTATATCTTGAGGGGCAGATACTTCCAAATCTGCTGATGTCAAGTTTTTCAATTTGACTTGAGATGAATTTACTACAGATTTGCATTTTGCTACTTCATTTACATCTATATCTCCTGATGACCCAAAAGAAGAGTTAGAATATGAGGATAACTTTCGATTTTCCTGTAACTGCGGCAAAGAAACAATTGCTACTTTGTTAGCATCATCCTCATTATAACCACTGTCATCACTTGAAGCTGAAGCAGCTGGTGACAAGAACTGAGAATCACACAATAGGGAAAGATCATCTTTAACAGAGTCACTACAATTTCCTGATGTACATATCAGTGAGTCTCGGTTAGAACAATTTCCCTGCACACCTTCCGCCAGGATTTTCTGGATATCTTCATTTTCTTCGAATGCTGATGCAGGTTTACTTATGATATCACTGGTAATGCCAGTATCCTGACAAGTATAAGAATGTAACACCTTTTTTTCTCTTTTTGGAGAAACCTGAGAAAAAGCTGACCTTTGACTGGGAATGACACATCTTTGTTCTTCCGGTAAACGTAAATCTGACAAAGTCTCTCCAGAAAGTTTTAATACATCAGGTTCAGCACAGGTAGAATTCACACCTGTACTATTTGAGTGTAAACTGTTCGTCACTTCATCACTGCGTGCTGACTCTGGGGATTCAAAACCTTTCATCCATGACTCAAGTTCTGCTGTCACAATATCATCTAAAGAAGATGCAGATGGAGATTCCTTTTTGACTGGATGAGCAGGTGATTCTAAATCTAGATTATTAAGCAACTCAAAGAAACTTTCACATTTAGGATCAGTCTTCAACATGGGAGATAGCAATTTTGTTGAAGAAACTTCGGTTGGTTTGCTTACTGGGGGGCACTTTTTTGGAGATCTGCGTATATGTTTGGTTGGTTTAGGGGGAGCATACGACTTTCGCAAGAGAAGTTCTACTTCTTTATCGGTGACGGATCCAAATGACTGAGCAGGACTCAGCAATGGGCTTCTTATATCTGACTGCACACCACTACTGCTGCTACTTCCACCCCATAATCGGTAATGACCTGCAAATAGGTAAATATATATCAATGCATGGTACAACATATCAAAAAGAATATACAGTTAAAGTCATGGGAACAGAATTCAAATTTTACAACATACCATTTAGTAATTTTCTCTCTCAAAGCAATATCATACAGATAACCTTATTCAATTTGGCAGTTATCTCCTTTTGAAAAACCTATAATTCATTAACTGATAAAGATATTCCTTGGTACAAAGAAAGAAATGGCATAAATTATCAACAGCAATTCATTTCATGGGGTATTTAATGTATTTCAACAAAGAGTGCTTCATGAATACATAATCTATTTCTTTGGTTAGACTTGTGAATGTACTTGCTATTTGAACCAGTGTCCCATCAAATTCAAATAACAGGAAAGAACTTTCACCCAGAACAAGCCTCCCCTTCTATCTACTTAGTTTTCTTTCCTGGTTTAGCAACACAACAGTAGGAAATGCAACATAGCCTCATGTAATTATTTTGTAAAATGCATCAACCCAAGACACCATCATCCACAGCCAGTATCCAGACTATGCCTTACTTTGAACACTTCATTCACATAATCTAGTTTAGCTAACTGGAACCACATTCAATCATCCCCCACCACCCTCATACTGTTCTTAATTTTTCTATCTAATACACAACCCTTACCCTTCTAAACCTTTATCCATCCTTCAATCTACTCCTCCCCCTTGTTCCCCACACTTCTGACACACTCATCCTAATCGTTCTTTTGTTGTTCATCATCTTGAAATGGAAGTTCTAACAATTTCAGCATAACCTGGTCAGCCCTCACAATCGGACTACATTCACAATTACTCCTGTCTCTACAATGTCATTCCTTACAAACTTAACCAAACTCAAAGGACATATCAAAGGCACCTCATTTACATTACATCCATATTTTCTTTTCTTTTGCATTTAAGGCTAAAGTCTTGCATTTGATAAAACACCATTAGGACTCTGATTCAAATACACATATCCATCCTGGATCCTTTAACTTTTAGAAATTACACATACAAGGAGGGGAGGGCTTCAAGCCCCAACTCATGCCCCCATTTGTTGCCTTCTACAACATGGCAGAGAATATGTAGGAAATATTCACTCTTCATGTATTTAAATGTATATCTCGGAAAGCAAAAATGGGTATGTTTGAAGGAATAGTGGTTCCAACAATGTTGTATGGTTGCGAGGCGTGGGCTATGGATAGAGTTGTGCGCAGGAGGATGGATGTGCTGGAAATGAGATGTTTGAGGACAATGTGTGGTGTGAGGTGGTTTGATCGAGTAAGTAACGTAAGGGTAAGAGAGATGTGTGGAAATAAAAAGAGCGTGGTTGAGAGAGCAGAAGAGGGTGTTTTGAAATGGTTTGGGCACATGGAGAGAATGAGTGAGGAAAGATTGACCAAGAGGATATATGTGTCGGAGGTGGAGGGAACGAGGAGAAGAGGGAGACCAAATTGGAGGTGGAAAGATGGAGTGAAAAAGATTTTGTGTGATCGGGGCCTGAACATGCAGGAGGGTGAAAGGAGGGCAAGGAATAGAGTGAATTGGAGCGATGTGGTATACAGGGGTTGACGTGCTGTCAGTGGATTGAATCAAGGCATGTGAAGCGTCTGGGGTAAACCATATATATATATATATATATATTAGGAACTATGAAAAGAATGAGTAAGGAAAGGTAACAAAGAGGATATTTTTGGCAGAAGTGGAGGAAACTTGGAGAACGGGGAGACTAAATCGGAGATGGAAGAACGGAGCGATAAAGATTTTAAGCATCTGGGGCCTGATCAAGCAAGAAGGTGAAAGGCATGCAAGGGACAGAGTGAGCTGGAATGATGTGGTATACAGGGGTCGACATAATGTCACTGGACTGAACCAGGGAAGGAAAAGCATCCAGATCAAAACAAGGAAATACCTGTGGGGCACTGGTTGTGGATAAGGGGCTATGGTTTTGGTGCATGAGACAAGTCAGCAAGAGAAACCAAAATGTTTTAAAGACAGCAAATAATCATGATATCCATCATCACCTTTTATAAAAATACATAAAGGCAGGAGAAATCATGCTTAGATTATCTTACCAGATTCTATAAGTGATAAAAATACCTACCAAAGTCTGAAGATCGGCGAGGAATTTGCTGCCTTATATTTCGACTAATTACTCTCTCCCACGGTGATTCATCCAGCAAAGAGTCACACCCTGCATTGTCACACCGTAATATTGCTTGATCCAAAGAAAAGTGAAAAGGCCGTACACGTCCCTCTCTGCAGTGAATGCATGGATGGCCAACACTCTGTCAAGGTAGAAGCCATGATTACTCTTAAACACAGATGAGAGAAATATTGCATGAGGGGGTTCTTTTAAGTGAAGTGAATAGGTAGCTTATTTCATTTAGTGGAATTAGTAAAGCACTAGAACATACTGGTTATCCAGCACTTTCTAGCATGAAAAAAATATCTTGGCTGAAAACTATTTACATAAAATTAGTATTGCACATCTTGGCTTTATTCAAAAACTTCAATTTATTTTCATTAACATTACTATCAGAACTCTCTCCAATACTAAGATTACTAAATAAATTCTAATTCTTCGTATCACACTCATTTACTGTTTTACTATTTTCTGGAATTTATTCTTCATATCACACTCATTTACTGTTTTACTATTTTCTGAACACAACTCTACCATGGCAAATCAAAATCACTCAGCATCCAAAGCTAATAGTGATGCAACTAAACTGGGCTTTTCTAATATCAATTCTCGTAAGCAAAATGTCAAATTAACATTTCATTAAGTTTACTGGGAATTGTCGCAAAGCCCTTTCCTCACAATCCTGTTTGGTTAAAACATTTATGCTAATCAACATTATATAACTCCCAACTGGGGTCCCTACCCTTGTTTACCTAAACAAAATTTATAATATAAGCAGCAATAAGTACCAGAGTCAAGTACTACTTTACCAACTGGTAACAAACCTTTTCTTTCCTCTTTTATACTACTTTAATTGAATTTCCCTACATAAGAAAAGTTTTCGAAAATAAAATACATACAACTGATCATCAAATCATAACTTGCAAAAAGTCCAATCTTCACTGTGGTCACAAGAAAGTTTGTACTCAATGCCTTAATAAAATTTTGTAAAATAAAAGTTTATAAGTCATACATAGTTGTGTTTGTAATGGTAGAATATACATCCTAATTCCACCAAAGATAGCACATGAAATATCATGTATTCTGTACATATTTCCAATATGGACAATGACAACTCAAGGAGGGAGGGGTTTGATGACTGTTTCTCTCCCTACACCTCAAATCTTTGAAACTCTCTATGTTCTTATATGTCTTTCACACCAACTACAACCTGGCACATCTTAAAAGATAGGTTTTCCTTCCTCCAAAATTCATAAATACTTTACCTCGTCTCTTATTTTTCCCTTTCATTAATTTCTTTATATTTCAATTATGCCCTGGCCATGACGTGGACTTCTGTCTATGACTAGAGCTTCCAACATAATAAAAATACAATTAACATGAAGTATCATATTGAGAGAGTACAAAAAAATAATTAAATGACATACATAATGAAATGACTTCAAAATTACTCAAAACTTACATTTCAGAGTTGAACCCATTACCAGAGAACTATAGTTTTTTTGTTTTTTTTTTTGACACATTAAGATCATAGCCCCTTCCTCAAACCCTGTCTGAATAACTATGCCTCCCAGACCCTGGCTCTAGCCTACCTCAGTAAAACATAATCGTACTACAAGGAAAAAATTACTCGAAATACTCGACAGAAATATCCAATACAAAACTAATAAACATGGAACACTGTTATCAAAAAGCAGCCACTAAATCCAAAATTAGGGACAAAAACTGAACATCAGCATATTGTCACGACCTCACATTGCCGACATACTTTGGAACAAAATTTCCACTTTTTTGCCCATATCACCAACAATAATGTTCAACCCCTATTAGACACCGCCCCATCGATCCCTTATCTTTTAAAATTAACATAACATTATAACAACCTCTTCTAATTCCTGTCAACCATATCCTATGCTTATCATGCTGTCCTAATTTTGCACTATAATGAATAATGTCTGATATGTCAAAGTTTGAATCATTTTCGAATATTCCTCTCTTGTTTATACACACAAACCTTATCACTGCCGATATGTGTAACCCGAAACGTACTGATTCCTATGAGCCATACTTCTCATATCTATTTCTTATCAACCCATATTGTGCATCAATGAGTACATAGAGAGAAATAAACATTACAGTGGAAATAAATACATTAAGTGGCGGTGATCCTTGGCCCTATGGGTTGGAAATGCGAGTCTATACAACCCCATACCAATTACCTACACGCCTGGTGAAATACTTAGCATACAAATTACATGCAGCCATACCATTTTGCTCGTGGTGAAGTAATACGCCTTTCATACTCTATGCGTGCCTCGTGAGAAGTGCTATACAACGTTTTGCCGCCGTTTGGGTGCCGCCATCTTGAGCTGTGACCATGCGCAAGATTCACCCACTAGTCCCAACACCTGTAACACACGTGGAAAACTCTAATAAAACAACCCTTTTCTCGATTCTTATTAAGAATGATGGGAATCTATCCGTTCTACTGTGCAGTACCGTTAGGATATTTATTCGAAAGAGTTATAAGAAGGCGGCAATAGATAAAGAATAGTGTTATTAGTGACTGTAAACTCAGGCATTGGGACACAGGGCAACACTGAACCCAAACTTTGCTGGCAGAGTGTTTACGTTGGGCCAGTTTGGTGAGGGCTGAGTAAGCTTTCCCAGGACTCGGGTTTTGCCGACGTAAACCATCAGGCAATCACCAACAGATTACTCTCCAACTGTTGCTGCCCAACCACTGTGACTCAAAAGTGTAAATCACGGGCAAGGTAGCCAGACTTCAGTAGGCGAACATGTCTGAAAGGAAAGTCCTCAATAAATATTATCCTCCAGATTTTGACCCGTCTAAGATTCCTAGGGCAAGATGCCCCAGAAACCGCCAGTTCACTGTGCGTTTAATGGTACCATGTAACATCAAGTGTTACACGTGTGGTGAATATATTGCCAAGGGGAAGAAATTCAACGCAAGGAAAGAGGACGTGGAAAATATGACCTATCTCGGAGTTCGGATTTACCGATTTTATATCAAGTGTCCAGGATGCCTTGCAGAAATATCTTTTCGCACAGATCCAGAGAGTACAGATTATGTTATTGAGGCTGGGGCTCATCGAAATTTTCAGGCATTAAAGCTAGCAGAAGAGCAGGCAGCAAGAGAGGAGCGAGAAGCTAAGGAGGAAATTGAATCAAATCCGATGTTACTTCTTGAAAACCGGACACAACAGTCCCAGTATGAGATGGAGGTGTTAGAATCACTCGAAGATCTTCGTGAGATGAATGATCGGCATGCGGGTATTGACCTTGGGAAGATAGCAGAGAAGTTCGAGGCTGAAAGAAAGATGACTCAGGAACAAATTGCTGAAGTTGAAAGATTAGAGGCACTGCAAGCCTTAGGTTATGAAATGGTTGATGGAAAAATGATAAAGAGAATTGCTCCTGAGGAATTGGATGATGATAAACCATTAACGAAGAAAATTAAAGTTGAGCATGATTCAAAAAGTTCAAATGTTTGTACAACAAAAGATGCAGTTGATGCAAAGAAAATTAACATGAAGTCAAGACTGGCTGGATTGATCAAGGCTAAAGTTTCACAAGAGACAGAGAAGGCAAGAACTACTGAATCTCAAGGTAAACCAGAGTCTGATGAACCTGAAGAGTCTGTATTGTCAAAGCCTGTAGAGTTGAAATTGAGAAATGTGCCTGAAAAAACAGCATTATCAGAAAAATGCCTTAAAGGTATCATATCAGCTAAGTCCACTGAAGCAAGTTCATTGCCAGAGACCGGACCAAAAGGACTCAGTGGACTGTCATTTCTTGGAGCATATTCTGATTCCGAGGAGAGTAACTGAGGCCATCAGTTATAGAATATACGTTTTTTACTTCATTTTACATGAAATTTTACTGTTTCACATACCTCCTCTTGCAGGTGAGAATAAAAATACCAGTATGCTTTTTCCTTTTGACACATCTTGAGCTAAGTCTTTCTGAAAATTTTTTGTTCTGTAAAAAGTAATGATGATTATATTGTACATATGATATATTACACAGTTTTAAAAACTGCACCGACCTTATGGGACTTATAATTAACATATTGTGCACTGACCATATGCGACATATAACTAATATATTAGTGAACCTATTTTTTAAGTAACAATTATCAGTTGATGTATGTTGTCAGTTTTTTTTTTCAAAAACGAAGTATAATGCAAGGGAAATATATTTTACCTACCAGAATATAGTTTATTTTCAAATTTCGCTCTGAGTAATATTGTTTTACATTTTTTGTGGATGCTGTTAATCATACCATAAAACTTTCATTAATATTTATGTAATAAAAATTAATGTTTATGTTAGAATTTGTTTGTCACTAGAACTCTGTACCTTTATGGATACGAAACACAGATGAAAGGCAACATGTAAATATTCCTGACTGTACCATATAACTGTACTATGTGACACTCCCATAGCATTTTAAAGTTTGCATTTATGGGTATGTTCATTGCCTGGGAATATGCATATATATATGTACATTTTATATACATATAGACTTTTTTTTAGATGGTAAAGGTATTGCCAGCCTCTGCCTTTAGGACGATACATTGCAAGTGAAAAGTGAACTTTGGCGATGCTTTACTATTGACCAGAAACTCGTCAAAGAGCTTCTCACCCCATCATCATTTCCCTCCTTCTGTAAGTAGTGTATCCTTAGGTTGCAGGATCCTTAGGAAAGGAAGTCCTGGATAACACCAGGACCCTTTTCTAGAAAGGATCCCAGGGAAGTCTTAGATATAGTAAGTGTAGACTATGTACATGTATATGTATAGCATAGAAAATTCCTGGTGCTACCTCCCCGATGCAAGAGGTGGCAATGCTGTTTCCTGTGGGGAAGGGTGGCGCCAGGAATGGATAAAGGCGAGCAAGTATGAATATGTACGTGTGTATATATGTATGTATATGTAGGGATGTATGTATATATTGTGCATATATGTACATGCATATATATATTATATATATATTATTATTATTATTATTATTATTATTATTACTTTTGTCGCTGTCTCCCGCGTTTGCGAGGTAGCGCAAGGAAACAGACGAAAGAAATGGCACAACCCACCCCCATACACATGTATATACATACACGTCCACACACGCAAATATACACACCCATACATCTCAATGTACACATATATATACACACACAGACACATATACACATGCACACAATTCACACTGCCTTTATTCATTCCCATTGCCACCTCGCCACACATGGAGTAACATCCCCCTCCCCCCTCATGTGTGCGAGGTAGCACTAGGAAAAGACAACAAAGGCCCCATTCGTTCACACTCAGTCTCTAGCTGTCATGCAATAATGCCCGAAACCACAGCTCCCTTTCCACATCCAGGCCCCACAGAATTTCCCATGGTTTACCCCAGACACTTCACATGCCCTGATTCAATCCATTGACAGCACGTCAACCCGGTATACCACATCGTTCTAATTCACACTATTCCTTGCACGCCTTTCACTCTCCTGTATGTTCAGGCCCCGATCACTCAAAATCTTTTTCACTCCATCTTTCCACCTCCAATTCGGTCTCCCAGTTCTCGTTCCCTCCACCTCTGACACATATATCCTCTTGGTCAATCTTTCCTCAGTCATTTTTTCCATGTGACCAAACCATTTCAAAACACCCTCTTCTGCTGTGTCAACCACACTCTTTTTATTACCACACATCTCTCTTACCCTATTATTACTTACTCCATCAAACCACCTCACACCACATACTGTCCTCAAACATCTCATTTCCAGCACATCCACCCTCCTCCGCACAACTCTATCCATAGCCCACGCCTCGCAACCATATAACAATGTTGGAACCACTATTCCTTCAAACATACCCATTTTTGCTTTCTGAGATAATGTTCTCGACTTCCACACATTCTTCAATGCTCCCAGAAACTTTTCACCCACTCCCCCACCCTATGATTCACTTCTACTTCCATGGTCCCATCCGCTGCCAAATCCACTCCTACATGTATGTATATACATGTGTATGTGGGTAGGTTGGGCCATTCTTTTGTCTGTTTCCTTGTGCTACCTCGCTAACGTGGGAGACAGCAACAAAACAAAATAAATAAATAAATGAATAACAATTCATAGCCCTTGGTACCATGAAATAATTACATAATCTGCCCATGTATGAGAGAAAAGACTTCCAGTGCTGCCTTTCACTCTCAGGTCCTTTCCTTTTCCTCTGTCCATTTTTAAATGTTCCTCAACCCTTCAGATTACTTCACAACATCTCTATGCAGTTTCACAATGCTATTCCAAGATCCCTGAGCAGGAGCTTCCCTTGATTAATATAACTATGTAATTCAGCACTTACTGAAAGTTCTTGGTAAAAGTATCATGATCAAAACATCAGAAAAATTAATGGATGGTTTGGTTTTACACATTGTTACCACCTTAGTATAAGAATTTAAAGAGGTCAGCATGAGAAGACTGAGAGTACACTAGATAAACCACTAAATTGATTTTGCTAAAGGGAAGCAGGAGAATAAGGTGTGAAGCATGTAGGAGAGAGAGAAATGAATTTTTAACAAAAAAAGAAAAATTTCATTATGCATGATTATGGATAAAAACAGTAAATAATCACTGGGAGAAAGGTTACAGGATTTTTTCCCCTACTATCAGCATGCCTAGTCTTTCAACCTACCATCCAATTTGCAAACATTTGTGTCATTAACATTCCCTAGGGTATATCCCAAAAATTGCACATGAGATCTCAAATTTTACCCTGTACCGCCAAAGTGATCCAAAGGAAATTTGACCCTAATTACATTAGGAAAATGCAAAGAGAAGAATCATCTCAAGTACAGAATTATGAAAATTTTGAGTTCAGAATTGGCTAAGAAACTAAAAGACCCAACGGGTGCTCTGTAACCCACTTAGGTCTGTGACATCATGGCTTAGTAATGAGGTGACAGTAAGCTGACAACCCATCCCACATAATAATCTTAGGCCACGAAAGGTCTGTCCTTGCCAACCCTACCAGTGATTTGGATACAAGGTGATCTCAATTTAAGCAAAGAATCGATCAAACAGAAGCAGTAGTTAGGGTTTGTATGCTGTAGTCAGAGCCCTGTTGAAGATCCATAAAGGAACTACCTTGTGGGATTTTGGGGATCTTCCTTGGGTAGACATCTAACTCAAAAGTTTCCTTATTATATCACCAGTACTTGAGTCGTGGGAATCTTGGGCATTAAGGTCTGTCTTTGCAACCCCAACTGATGAGAATGCATTACAAGATAATTTTAACTGCAAGACATGTTAACTAGACACTTCTGAAAAGGGCAAACGAAACAACTAAAAATTGGAGGGAGCTGTCTAGTAGAGCATCCCAGGAGTGGAGGAAGCTGTTTGGTGGAGTATCCCCTTAATGGAAAGAGTTCTGTGGTGGAGCAACCTAGTTGTGAAGGGAGCTATCTGGTGGAGCATCCCAGTTGCTGAGGATGCTCTTTGGTGGAGCATCCCAGTAGTGGAAGGAGCTGTATAGTGGAGCTTCCCAGTAATGAAAGAAGCACTCTGGCAGACCATCCCAGAAAGAAATTACTCTCAATTGGTTTAAGTGCTGTCACAGTATGACACCATTCATTTTTTTTTTTTTTTTATGTTGAAGGCTCCAATCACAGACAAAAGTCCCCATATACAAGAAATTGTGAAATATACAGGAAATTGTGAAATGGAAAAAGAAAAGACAAGGGGAAATATCTACAGATTTTTGAGAAATTCAAAAACCTGTCTTTTGAAATGTGCCAGGTCATAGTTATTGGGAAAGACAGAGGGTTTCAAAGTGTAACAAAAGAAGCAAGTATCAAATGGCCCATGCCAGCATAACATTTGGAATGGTTTGTGTGAGAGCTTCAAAGACCTAGTCCATTCACAGAACATTCAGTTATAAAAATATTTTTCATTAAAATAGTACAAAAATAAACAACGACATTGTGTAGGTAGGCTCAAAAGCAAAGGCTTCTAGTCACTCTTGTATTTGAAAATGAAAAAGTCTTTTAAAACAAAATCTCCCTAAGATCAACAAAAGTTCTCTACAATACATATATCATTAAAAACAAAAATAAAACTTTATTAAAGTATTACAGACTCATGATTAACTGGTTAACCCAAATGACACAGTGCACTAACATTCATCTTGGAGCTCTTACAAGAGTAAAATAAAAGCACTCTGTTCATTCTATGAAACACGGACAAAAGAGAGGGAAACAGATCTAAATCTCTAAAGTTCAGATGCTATAGTTAAGAAGTGAAAAATCTAATGGTAGAGGTCAACAAGTTCACACAAAATAATGTTGAGGAATGGATCAGGTAACTGTGGCTGTTGAAAAAATATGGACAAGTATAAGCTGGTCTCAGGTATTATAGAGGACAGGAAGGTGAAGCCTTCTTTATACACCATATTTTAGGGAAGGAATGATCTTCCTTAGAGATCTTGTTCTTTCAAATGCTCATGGGGTTCTGTCCAAAGGAAAATTTTTATAATTATCTAGCTGTAGTTATTGTATAGCAGTCAACGTAAACATTCCAACAATTCTATAGCTGAACTGCCAGTATGTTGACCTTGACCCTTCAACATCCTACAGAAATTTGCTAATAAGGTAACAAGAATAAAGTGTTTTAATATTTGATTTTTATTATATTCTTCCCCAAAGCCATTTAACACAAGAATATTTGTGGACCTGATAATGTGAAACTAGTTTATCATTTTATTTTCATTTATATATCTCTTTCGCAGATCCAATAAACATAAAAATATTCATTGTTCTTACCATAGGTTGAATAAGATTTTACAATCATTTAAGATACTGAACAGTCCTTCATTATAATCAAAAGCAAATTGTATGCTAACATGATGCTGATCTGGATATACTGCAATTATCAATATGGGGGAAAACACTCATGAACACATTCTCTGTACTCTATTTTATGCTGTGTGTCAGTTAGGCACTATCACTTTTGCATTTTTGATTCCTGCAAGTCAGTTATGCCTCATTAATGTGCTATGTGGTATGTCAACTAACAGTGCTAGAGACGGGAACGTTTAGCTGGAACCTCCAACTCTTCATCCTCTTCATCCATGCTGGATCTGTAGAAAACAGAGAGGAAGATGAATGTTTATAATCACCAAGAAAGAAGCTAATGTATTTTAAGCAGAGGTTTGTTTTAGCAGGTTAAGCCAAAAACAAAGACTTTTTAGCTGTTTCAATTTTCTTTATAACACCTGTATATGAAAATAAACTACCTACTGGTACAGTAACTGCTATATCATGAATCGATTAAATTTGGTAAAAAGTACTTGGGCTGACATGCTAATTCTAGGGAATATGAAAATACAATAATTTTTTTCTTGGCTTGAATCATGCTTTAAGGTAGCACATGTCCTTACTGAGCATGAATAAATGAGACTCTAAATAAGTTGTGTGAACTCAATGCACCTGTATGATTTTGCAGATAAATTTCCTAATGTTAATCTGTATGTTCCTTTCAACTTGCACTTTTTAATATCATATAACGTACCAGTCTACTTTATCTCCTATTTCTAAATGCACTTTTCAGACAACAAACTCTCAAAATAATTTCAAGAGAACAATTGTGTAACTGATAAGTAATCATCAATATATATATAACAGAAATTCACAAGCACAGAGAAAATAAATCCATAAGAAATGTTAAAAATCTTATTCATGAACTAACAAAAAGGTTCCACATAATATATGTCTGGTAAATAATTATACATAAAAATGAGTTCTTTTATCATTTGAAATGAAAATGATTATAGTCCTTCTAGGAAGTCATTTACATAGATTATCAGGGCCCCTAAGAGGTACATGCAACATGCATGTCTTCCCTAACATTCAGATAGTTCTGACTGCCAGGAAGTCCTGTTTCCTCACCAACATCCTCTGTTGTAGAGTGCCAAATGCCTTCTGGATGTCCAAGAACACAAAATCCACCTGGTCGTCAACTTTATGAAAGCCAAACTCACTTTATCCTATAATAGATTTGCTGCACAACTTTTTTCCTCTTTGAACGTGTTACCTTTTACCTTTTACTTTTTTTTTCTTCTTCTTTGCAAGTAAGCATTCATTTGCTTCCTGATTAGTATTTACCAAACCTCACTCTTGGTCATTAGTTTAGTATATTTTCCACATAGACTTTCTTAGAAGAAAAATATGACGCTCTTTTCTGTTTCCTTAGCAATTATTTTTTTTTTCTACATTTCAAGTGGCCAGATAAGAAATTAAAGATTTGCACTTTGTAGATGTCAAGGGCTAGACAAAAGTTAAGAAAGCAAAGACTCCCATTCACTCAAATACTCTGGAGATGTGGGCTACAACAGAAGTTCAAACAAAATCCCTGAGAGAGGAGTGTGACATAAGACAAATCACCAGTATACCTGGCATTATGAAATCCACACTGGTGATCAGAAAGAAGAAAATGGGATTCAAAGCCCTCAAGAAAAAAGTTTCAAAGACTGGAGATAGCAGAAGTGTGAGCTATACAGTGATAGATGGAGGGATTAGAGTGGTCATCTCTTCAATGTTTTATGTGATGAAACTCAAAATCTGCAGGGAATGAAAAAGAAAAACTAAAGAAATGGCTTAAACTGTTCCAGATGAACCCAATATAAACAGCTATGCAATTTATGTGGCTGATGAGATCAACAGTATTGTGAAACAATCAGCACACATGGTGAGCACTGTATGCTAGCCGTACCTCATAGCAAAATCTCTCAGTACTACTAGGAAGGTACTACTTCCCCATTTCCTGTACTTATTTCTAGCTATTGTACTTCCCACATATCACCTATATCACTTTTTCTTTTGACATCTGAACAATAACCCTTCTCTCTGACCTCTTTGCATTTCCAAATACTTATAACCAAACCTCTTATTTTTGACCATAAGTTCTCTTTCCATTTCCTTTCTGCACAATAATTTTTAAAGATAATTATAGAGTACAACGAACCTATGGCCCTAGTCCCCAGGATCATGGGATACTAAGAATCTTCAGGTATCTGACTGACTCTACTGCCGGTGAGAGGGAGGGCTCAGACAGTATTAGTACTTGCCCCTTCCATGATCTTTTCTTTTCTGATAGACCTGCCCCTTTTTCTATTCACTGTACCAACACTCATGGTCTCTAGTAACCTCTCTTCTGTTTAACACCACTTGTCTAGTACCTCTCCTAATATCTTACTTCTCTCTGAGACCCAATTATGTTCTCATTAGTTCCTTTTGCATATCCAACTATAATCTCTACTCACAATTATTGTTCAAAGGTGGTATCTGTGCTTATTTCAACAGCAATATGGGTTCCTATTTAGGTGTTGAAATTTCATCTTCTGAACAGATGCTTAATTTATACAAAGGATTGATCCGTCTTTGTATGGAGTACTGCTCTCAAATCTGGGTTGGTTCTGGCTTTGCATTCTTGACAGGCTAATTCAGAACTTGATCCACTTGCCTCATTCCACATTGTTGGTACTCTTTCCCTCTTCTGTAGGTATTAATTTGGTTTTTGCTTCAGAGAGCTGGTTGCATCACAGTGTACCCCCACCACCAGCTGCACCATGCAATACTCGGCAAGCTGCTGTGTCACCTGATAACTGTGTAGCTGTTAGGAACTCAAGGATGGGTAGTTTTGATAACTGTTTCTTTCCCTACACCTTGAAGCTTTGGAATTCTCTACCCCCTCATATCTTTCCCAATGTCTATGACCCGGCATATTTTAAGACAAGTTTTTTGCTTCCTCCAAAATTCAGATACATTCCCTTGTCTCTTCTTTTTTCCTTTTCATTAATCACTCTATACATCAAGACCCAGCCTTGATGTGGATTTTTGTCCATGACTGAAGCCTCCTATGTAAAAAAAAAAAAAAAAATCCATCATAACTTACAGAACCTCCCACAATACTGTTGTGTATTCTGTGGAATTCTACTTCCCATTTTAGATTTTCAAAAAAAAAAAAAATTTGACTGTAGAATCACTCTATATTTCCTCTTGGTTCAGGTTTTCTCTCTGATTTCAATGTTAATTCTTCACTAACTACAGTGTCAGCCACCACATATTTCCAAAGGCAGTCCACAGCGAAGGTTTAGGGTATGAGCATGTGATGCTCTCAGGGTGGAATCATAGTATGTTTGATCGTTGAAACAATTGCTTCTATGTGAGCAAAAGCAACCTGCCTCAGTGTGCCTCAAGCTGTCTTAATGGAATGATGTTCTGTCTTTACTGTTCAGGACTGCCTCTCCATTTTGGGAATATTGCTTCTGGGAGCTGTATTTCTTCCACCTGCACCTCAAGATGCTTAGCTCTTACCTTTCTTAGGAGTAGAAAGCATGAATTCTCACCTGGAAGCAAGAAAATGTGGGTCCATGAGATTTCCTTGTGTATTGGGTGCTCAGAACATACAATCAGGAGACTGCTTTCTGCAACAACTCATCAATGCCTCACCTCATTCAGGAGATCAAGACCCTGTGAACTCTAGACATGGACCTACAATTATTCAGGAACCTGTACAATTCCATGCCCATATGTCTGCAGATGGTAATCAAGGCCACAGGAGAGATAAAGTAATGAAATGTGTGACATTACCTTTGAAAATGTATAGATAGGTGGACAGGTTGTTTGTGGATACTGTACATAATCAAATGAGTAATGCATGGTTACTCTTCCCAAAAGTCTGATATTTTCAGGCAATTGGAAAAGAGAATGAAATTGATTTTCGGATGATGCATCAGCCCTTCAAACTATTGGGAGTGCAGTGACTTATTAGAACTTAAAGTTTTTCAGGGTATTTTCTGAAAATTAATATCATGATTCTCTTCATGCATTTTGTTCTAAGATTATTTTGTACTTAGAATCTCCATTATTAGAGCTTTCCTAACTACAAGTTTTCTTGCAGCCTCCTTCTCTGTATAAACTATACCTTCAATATCTCTTTCATATATTTAAACTAGTTCATCAGATCTTTTCTGATGATTGTGTGCTATCAAAACCTGTATTAAATTTTCTTCCAATTGTTAATTTTCCTATTACGTCTCCAAAACTAATAATATCTGGTCTGTAAACTCTAGGTTCTTACCTTTAACCACAAACCCATCTCTTTGTAGTCTCAGCACAACTCTTTTAATGCAGTATATAATATTCCTTTCTTCAGACGAGTGTTGTAGGTGACCGCTCTCTAGTCTATCCTTCTCTTTTTTAACCTTTTAGCTTTTTTCTCCCCTTGATATGTTTTTCTTTTTGTAAAGAATACCCTTCTGTATTCTTTATGATCAACAAGTTTCTCTGCCTGCTTTAACACCACCTATCACACTCCAAGCTGAAAGTAACCCTAACAAGCTTTCCCTTTTGTCATAACTGTTTCCTTTTCCTTTGTTTACAGATTTTGCATCTCCCATGTCTGTTACATCTATCAGTTTCACTAACCATTTCTTTCCTTCAATGCCCTTTCCGGTTTTGACTAGATAAGGGCATCGTACTGTGGGAAGAAATTGGGATTTAAATGTGTTAATTATGTCAACTCTCTCCAAATGAAAAATTGTCAATCTAAAATAAAAGAAACAATAAACAAGACAAAACAGATCAAGCAAATGAAGATGGAGCAAATTTTGAAGCTGGAGAAAAATGTGGTGTGAGACAAATGTATTAGTGAAGTGGGTTATTTGTTGAAGGAAGAGTTAAAAAGATTTTAGGTTGAAAGAATGAATAAAACAAGACAGGAACCAGAGGAATACCACCAGTGTGAGGGAAAGGAGAGACTAATTAACAACACTGGAAAATGGACTAACCAAAAAAAGTTGGTAATTAAGAACAAAATGGGGGATAAAAGCCAAATGAAGGTAGCTTGGAGCTTAAAGCTCTGTGCTAGTCCTTATCAGAAGCTTCAAAAAAACATGCAGCTGGTGAGAAAGGAAACTGTGAGTCAATATTCTTTAAAGGAATGAAATCTAAGCAGATATTCAAAATATACGAAATAGTAAAAAAATAGCGATGATAACTGGAAGGAACAAAATGGTCAACCATTTTCAAGGAGGGCATTACAAATTCAAAGGTGAACAAACATAGGATCTAGCTCAAAGCCACACTCCTTCAAGACACAAGGAGGCATGTCATTAAGATTCATTCACCCTGATCATATCCAAAAGGATAAGTGATTTATAAACTTCACAAAAAGTAATCATAAAAGGGGTTACATGATTAGGAATATATAGTAATAAAGTGCTGGTCTTGCATTCTTTCTCATTAAAACTATGCTACTAAGTTAAACTGAATATTTTCTTACATATGCTTTTTACTTTAACTCTTCCCTTAAAACTATTTCTCAACCTCATTTTTTCTTTTCTTTTTTTCATTTAGGCTGGGCATCACTCAGCAACTTAAAACTGTGACCTGAGTCTTTGACTCAAAGAATGGAAGTAAATCAGGTGAAGAAATGTCAGAATTAACCAAGGTGGAATGAAAGGAACAGAGGGGACCAAAAAAGGTGGCTATATCCGGAGGGGAAACAAGAGAAGTGCAGGATCATTTTTTTTCTGTTGTTCTTGCTCTATGTAAACAATTCATCAGGACTACATTCATACTAGAATATATTAGCAACTGATACCACAGTCGTAAGAGAAGTAAGGAATGACCAGGATTGCATCTGCTTAAAAAAGGAACTCAATTAAACTGATGAGTTGGTCAGATGCATGGTTTATGAAGCTCAACTCAAAAAAACACAAAGGAATGAAGACAAGACACAGTTAGGGAAGGCTTACATATGACTTCAGTCTGGCAAGAAACAAATTAAAATAAATTGTGTAAAACTTGGTGTCAGCAATATACTCAACCAAACAGCAAGACATATGTTGTGAGAATTTGAAGGAGCCAAATTACCTGTTGGTTAATACCTGTATCAAAATTTCCTTTAATTACAAGAACATAAGACTGTTTACACCTAATATCATGCCTAAATTAGGGTTTGCAACATAACTTTAGTTACTGCACCTAAAAAACTAAGACAACCAAATAAAATAATATCCAGAAGTGAAAGACCACAAAGACAGTACCTAAAATAAGAGCTTTAAGTCTCAGGGAGAGGTTAGATGTTATAAATCTGCTCAAAAAAAGGAGAATCTAGAAAGACTTGAATACCATTTCTAAGTTTAGGAAGATATGAATACCATTTTTAAGTTTCTTAATCAAAATGACAATGTCCACAGTTAGCACTTTTTTGAAAGATGCATAGAGAGAATAATGAGAGAGCATAGCAAAAACCTGTAAAAAATATATGAGGCAGTATTTCTATAACAATGGAATTAGGAGGAATGGAATCAGCCAAGTGATGAGAATGAGAATATAGAGTTTAAAGAAATTTAAAAAGTTGTGTGACAGGAAAGATGATTTAGGGATGGAGCTCCACAAGTATAAAACTACCTTCCTGAATTATACAATACACAATTACAAGCAGATCCCCAGAAAGAAAACTGCAAAATGTAAACACACAGGCCATATAATGGAAACTGAAGAACAAGCAGAGCAGAGTAGGGTTTTTGTATCTATTTGTTCAAATCTGGTCTTTGGCTTGTGATGAGCCTTTTTGCTGTAAAGGAGATGCTGGTGAGTGGTGATCACATATGGTAATCCTGTCCTTGGGGACTGATGGTGGGTCTATGAACAAGTTGTTATTGAGATATCAACTAAAACACAAGGATACCTGCACCTTCTCATCTTAATTTCTCAATGGCTGACTCCTGTCAGGTAAGTGTTTAACATAAAATGTATACGTTACATATAACAGAATTACCAAGTATTGGCAAATATTATGAAATTACATAAAGCGAACTGAAAAGGCAAGTTCATGTTAACACTTCGTCTGATTATAGATGTCACCAACAGCTGATCATTTCCCAAATACTATATTGTTCATTACTTACTCTCTTCCTGTTATGTTCATTGCTTATTCTCTTAGTTCAAAGCACATGAAGATCATCATACAAGGATTTGAGTTTTGAAGTTATCTGAAAACAAACCCTTTTACATGGTTACTGACATGTCATGACCAACTAAACCCTAATCGTAGTAACCTCCTATATGCTACACACACACACACACACACACACACACACACAGGTAGCGCAAGGAAACAGACGAAAGAATGACCCAACCCACCCACATACACATGTATATACATACACGTCCACACACGCAAATATACATACCTATACATCTCAATGTACACATATATATACACACACAGACATATACATATATACACATGTACATAATTCATAGTCTGCCTTTATTCATTCCCATCGCCACCTCGCCACACATGGAATAACAACCCCCTCCCCCCTCATGTGTGCAAGGTAGCACTACAAAAAGACAACAAAGGCCCCATTCATTCACACTCAGTCTCTATCTGTCATGTAATAATGCACCGAAACCACAGCTCCCTTTCCACATCTAGGCCTACAAAACTTTCCTTGGTTTACCCCAGATGCTTCACATGCCCTTGTTCAATCCATTGACAGCACATCAACTCCAGTATACCACATCGGTCCAATTCAATCTATTCCTTGCACGCCTTTCACCCTCCTGCATGTTCAGGCCCCGATCGCTCAAAATCTTTTTTGCTCCATCCTTCCGTCTCCAATTTGGTCTTCTACTTCTCCTCATTCCCTCCACCTCTGACACATATATCCTCTTTGTCAATCTTTCCTCACTCATTCTCTCCATGTGACCAAACCATTACAATACACTCTCTTATGCTCTCTCAACCAAACTCGTTTTATTACCACACATCTCTCTTACCCTATCATTACTTACTTGATCAAACCACTTCACACCACATATTGTCCTTAAACATCTCATTTCCAACACATCCACCCTCCTCCACACAACCCTATCTACAGCCCATGCCTCAAAACCATATAACATTGTTGGAACCACTATTCCTTCAAACATACCCATTTTTGCTTTCCGAGATAATGTTCTCGCCTTTCATTCATTCTTAAACGCTCCCAGAACTTTTGCCCCCCCACCCTGTGACTCACTTCCACTTCCACAGTTCTATCCGCTGCCAAATCCACTCCCAGATATCTAAAATACTTCACTTCCCCCAGTTTTTCTCCATTCAAACTTACCTCCCAATTGAATTGTTCCTCAACCCTACTGTACCTAATAATCTCGCTCTTATTCACATTTACTCTCAGCTTTCTTCTGTTACACACTTTACCAAACTCAATCACCAGCTTCTGCAGTTTCTCACCCGAATCAGCCACCAGCGCTGCATCATCAGCGAACAACAACTGACTCACTTCCCAAGCCCTCTCATCCACAACAGACTGCATACTTGCCCCTCTCCCCTAAACTCTAGCATTCACCTCCCTAACAACCCCAAACATAAACAAATTAAGCAACC
Source organism: Panulirus ornatus (assembly GCF_036320965.1). Classification (NCBI taxonomy): domain Eukaryota; kingdom Metazoa; phylum Arthropoda; class Malacostraca; order Decapoda; family Palinuridae; genus Panulirus; species Panulirus ornatus. The sequence goes on from NC_092242.1 coordinate 6,264,427, forward strand.
ATAGAGACATCACACACCCATGCCACAAACTGCCATTCACTAAGAACCAATCACTTTCCTCTCTTCCTACTCGTACACATGCCTTACATCCTTGATAAAAACTTTTCACTGCTTCCAGCAACTTGCCTCCCACACCATATATTCTTAATACCTTCCACAGAGCATCTCTATCAACTCTATCATATGCCTTCTCCAGATCCATAAATGCTACATACAAATCCATTTGTTTTTCTAAGTATTTCTCACATACAAAAAGCAAACACCTGATCCACACATCCTCTACCACATCTGAAACTGCACTGCTCTTCCCCAATCTGATGCTCTGTACATGCCTTCATCCTCTCAATCAATACGCTCCCATACAATTTCCCAGGAATACTCAACAAACTTAGACCTCTGTAATTTGAACACTCACCTTTATCCCCTTTGCCTTTGTACAATGGCATTATGCATGCATTCCGCCAATTTTCAGGCATTTCACCATACATACATTGAATATCCTCACCAACCAGTCAAAACACAGTCACCCCCTTTTTAAACAAATTCCACTGCAATACCATCCAAACCTGCCGCCTTGCCAACTTCCATCTTCCGCAAAGCTTTCACTACCTCTTCTCTGTTTACCAAATCATTCTCCCTGACCCTCCACTTTGCACAACACCTCAACCTTATCTCTGCCACTCTATCATCTAAAACATTCAACAAACCTTCAAAATACCCCCTGGGGATGGGGAAGAATGAATACTTCCCATGTTTTCCCTGCATGTCAGAGAAGGCGATTAAAAGGGGAGGGAACAGAAGGCTGGAAAGCCTTCCCTCTCGTTTTTGATAAATATGTATCCCTCTTTTACAAGTACCCAAGAAGAATTATGGCTTATAAAATCACATGTTATCCCTGGGGATAGGGGAGAAAGAATACTTCCCATGTATTCCCTGCGTGTCATAGAAGGCGACTAAAAGGGGAGGGAGCGGGGGGGCTGGAAATCCTCCCATCTCGTTTTTTTTTAATTTTCCAAAAGAAGGAACAGAGAAGGGGGCTAGGTGAGGATATTCTCCCAAAGGCCCAGTCCTCTGTTCTTAACGCTACCTCGCTAACGTGGAAAATGGCAAATAGTTTGAAAAAAAAAATATATATATATATATGTTTATTATACTTTGTCGCTGTCTCCTGCGTTAGCAAGGTAGTGCAAGGAAACAGACGAAAGAATGGCCCAACCAACCCACATACACATGTATATACATACACGTCCACACACGCACATATACATACCTATACATCTCAACGTATACATATATATACACACACTGACATATACATATATACACATGTACATAATTCGTACTGTCTGCCCTTATTCATTCCCGTCGCCACACATGAAATAACAACCCCCTCCCCCCCAGCATGTGCACGAGGTAGCGCTAGGGATAGGGGAGAAAGAATACTTCCCATGTAGTCCCTGCAAGTCGTAGAAGCGACTAAAATGGGAGGGAGTGGGGGGGGGTGGAAATCCTCCCCTCCTGTTTTTAATTTTCCTCAAGAAGGTACAGAGAAGGGGCCAAGTGAGGATTTCCCTCAAAGGCTCAGTCCTCTGTTCTTAATGCTACCTCGCTAATGCGGGAAATGGCAAATAGTATGAAAAAAAATGTATGTATATATAATATATATTATTTACTTATCATACTTGATTGCCGTTTCCCAGATCATCGAGGTAGCACCAGGAGACAAACGAAGAATGTCCCATGCACTCATATACACAAATATATACATAAACGCTCATACACACACATATATGTATATTATTTATTTTATTATCTTATTTTGCTTTGTCGCTGTCTCCCGCGTTTGCGAGGTAGCGCAAGGAAACAGACGAAAGAAATGGCACAACCCACCCCCATACACAATGTACACACACACACACCCACACATGCAAATATACATACCTATACATCTCAATGTACACATATATATACACACACAGACACATACATATATACCCATGTACACAATTCACACTGCCTACCCCTATTCATTCCCATTGCCACCTCGCCACCTCGCCACACATGGAATACCATCCCCCTCCCCCCTCATGTGTGCGAGGTAGCACTATGAAAAGACAACAAAGGCCCCATTCGTTCACACTCAGTCTCCAGCTGTCAAGCAATAATGCCCGAAACCACAGCTCCCTTTCCACATCCAGGCCCCACACAACTTTCCATGGTTTACCTATACCTATACCTATGTATACATACATATATACATATATTTTTTTTTTTTTTTTGCTTTGTCGCTGTCTCCCGCGTTTGCAAGGTAGCGCAAGGAAACAGACGAAAGAAATGGCCCAACCCACCCCCATACACATGTATATACATACGTCCACACACGCAAATATACATACCTACACAGCTTTCCATGGTTTACCCCAGACGCTTCACATGCCTTGATTCAATCCACTGACAGCACGTCAACCCCGGTATACCACATCGCTCCAATTCACTCTATTCCTTGCCCTCCTTTCACCCTCCTGCATGTTCAGGCCCCGATCACACAAAATCTTCTTCACTCCATCTTTCCACCTCCAATTTGGTCTCCCTCTTCTCCTCGTTCCCTCCACCTCCGACACATATATCCTCTTGGTCAATCTTTCCTCACTCATTCTCTCCATGTGCCCAATCCATTTCAAAACACCCTCTTCTGCTCTCTCAACCACGCTCTTTTTATTTCCACACATCTCTTTTACCCTTACGTTACTTACTCGATCAAACCACCTCACACCACACATTGTCCTCAAACATCTCATTTCCAGCACATCCATCCTCCTGCGCACAACTCTATCCATAGCCCACGCCTCGCAACCATACAACATTGTTGGAACACTATTCCTTCAAACATACCTGTTTTTGCTTTCCGAGATAATGTTCTCGACTTCCACACATTCTTCAAGGCTCCCAGAATTTTCGCCCCCTCCCCCACCCTATGATCCACTTCCGCTTCCATGGTTCCATCCGCTGCCAGATCCACTCCCAGATATCTAAAACACTTCACTTCCTCCAGTTTTTCTCCATTCAAACTCACCTCCCAATTGACTTGACCCTCAACCCTACTGTACCTAATAACCTTGCTCTTATTCACATTTACTCTTAACTTTCTTCTTTCACACACTTTACCAAACTCAGTCACCAGCTTCTGCAGTTTCTCACATGAATCAGCCACCAGCGCTGTATCATCAGCGAACAACAACTGACTCACTTCCCAAGCTCTCTCATCCCCAACAGACTTCATACTTGCCCCTCTTTCCAAAACTCTTGCATTCACCTCCCTAACAACCCCATCCATAAACAAATTAAACAACCATGGAGACATCACACACCCCTGCCGCAAACCTACATTCACTGAGAACCAATCACTTTCCTCTCTTCCTACACGTACACATGCCTTACATCCTCGATAAAAACTTTTCACTGCTTCTAACAACTTGCCTCCCACACCATATATTCTTAATACCTTCCACAGAGCATCTCTATCAACTCTATCATATGCCTTCTCCAGATCCATAAATGCTACATACAAATCCATTTGCTTTTCTAAGTATTTCTCACATACATTCTTCAAAGCAAACACCTGATCCACACATCCTCTACCACTTCTGAAACCACACTGCTCTTCCCCAATCTGATGCTCTGTACATGCCTTCACCCTCTCAATCAATACCCTCCCATATAATTTACCAGGAATACTCAACAAACTTATACCTCTGTAATTTGAGCACTCACTCTTACCCCCTTTGCCTTTGTACAATGGCACTATGCACGCATTCCGCCAATCCTCAGGCACCTCACCATGAGTCATACATACATTAAATAACCTTACCAACCAATCAACAATACAGTCACCCCCTTTTTTAATAAATTCCACTGCAATACCATCCAAACCTGCTGCCTTGCCGGCTTTCATCTTCCGCAAAGCTTTTACTACCTCTTGTCTGTTTACCAAATCATTTTCCCTAACCCTCTCACTTTGCACACCACCTCGACCAAAACACCCTATATCTGCCACTCTATCATCAAACACATTCAACAAACCTTCAAAATACTCACTCCATCTCCTTCTCACATCACCACTACTTGTTATCACCTCCCCATTTGCGCCCTTCACGGAAGTTCCCATTTGCTCCCTTGTCTTACGCACTTTATTTACCTCCTTCCAGAACATCTTTTTATTCTCCCTAAAATTTAATGATACTCTCTCACCCCAACTCTCATTTGCCCTTTTTTTCACCTCTTGCACCTTTCTCTTGACCTCCTGTCTCTTTCTTTTATACATCTCCCACTCAATTGCATTTTTTCCCTGCAAATATCGTCCAAATGCCTCTCTCTTCTCTTTCACTAATACTCTTACTTCTTCATCCCACCACTCACTACCCTTTCTAATCAACCCACCTCCCACTCTTCTCATGCCACAAGCATCTTTTGCGCGATCCATCACTGATTCCCTAAATACATCCCATTCCTCCCCCACTCCCCTTACTTCCATTGTTCTCACCTTTTTCCATTCTGTACTCATATATACATATATATATATGTACACATATACATACTTATACACAGACAGACATATATACACATGTACATATTCATAATTGCTTGCTTTCATCCATTCCTGGCGCTACTTTACCCCACAGGAAACAGTATCGCTTCCCCCTGCTTCACGAAGTCAAAAAAGGCTACATTCGTTCACAGTCAGTCTCTAGCTGTTATGTGTAATGCACCGAAAACACAGCTCCCTAACCACATCCAGGCCCCACAGACCTTTCCATGGTTTATCCCAGATGTTTCACATGACTAAGTCCATAAAAATTATCAAAACCAACGTTTATTCTTATCAACTAAGAGTTAAGTATTTGTAGTTTAAGAAAAACACCATTTACCAAATTAGTTGATCTTAAGTAAGGCCTATGTGGGTGAAGTGGGGGCACAAATTGGGTGCCACAGGCATGTCGAGTCACAGCAAATGGAGTACAACTGCCCATCTTGATCAGCATTTGGTCAACAAAGCCTCTACAAAACTCCAGTGGCTCATTCTTTGTTTGGGTTGTCATCTATGGCCAATCTACAGTGCTTTGATCACAGACAGTAGCACTAATAAGGTTAGAGCTTACATTATTCATCCCTTGCCAATTTCTTAATCTATTTGACAGAACATCAAAATATCACCATCCCCCTTGCTGGGCTCTAGAATACTTTTGTTTCATGCCTTTCTCATCTAATCCATATTGTTTTTATGTGCTTGATTCTCTGTTTCTTCCATACTGTAAAGCTTCTAGTCCTAGAATATTTTCCTTAATTTCCATTTGATACAAAGCATAAATAATCATACATCTTTTTGCTTCCAGATTGTACAACTGAAGTCCTTTTGATCTTTCATGATAGTCCATTTATTCCATTCTTTCAATATTGGAGGTAAAGCATTTCTGAAGTCTTTTCCAACTTGTTAATCTCAATATGTTTTGTTGATAAAAAAACAAGCAGTTTTCAATTATCCCTCTTATACAGATAGTGATCATCTCCAGTACTTAAAAGTTCTCATCATGCATTACCTGATTCATTAACATAATCTTTTTTTTCAGAGTAGTTTTTAAATTTCAAATATTCAAATTGATAACTTCTAGATATTGAAAATTTTTAAACTCTCCACCTCACTTCCTACTGGAAACTTTTAGGGTGATACCATTACACAGTTAATCCTTCCAATATTTTTTAGATCGTCTCTCAAAAAATTTCTATCGGTTCTCTGCTGCTCAGTTATATATTACAGTACATTTCAAATTTATGCATTTTCTCTAGGACTTTAAATTACATCATTTTACTATCTCTAAGAGTGCTTATTGCATATCCCCTAACTGGTTTCTTTTCTGTTACCAGGCTCCACCTGTAAATGGTTTCATCATGAGTGGGAAGTCACTTTTGGCATGTCTGTATCGTGTCCATGAACAGAAAGGTGTCATCTTGTTGAGAAACTTTCTACGCCAAAGGAGTTCATCATTTCCCTGCTTTTGCACAGAGTGCAGCCATGAAGCTGCAAAAGACTTATACTTAGGGTCCGGAGTTGTATAACTAATTACTTATCAGTGCAATAGGGGAGAGAATACTTCACTTGAAGGGCCCCATCCATTGAACTATCTTTACCATTATACAACTTTTAAACTACTGTATGAATTCAAATTTTCATCACCAAGCTTACCTAATTTATCCACACCTCTGAATCCATATGAGAACTTCTTTACAGCTTTATGAAAAATGACCTCAGTTGCCATTTCTTTATATCTTTGAGGGAAATATTCGCAGTTGTTATTGACAAATAAGTTAACAAATTTGAAGGTTACAATAAACTGTTTTAGCTCTCTGTCATAATCTTATTGCATGTTTACCTAGTTAAGGAGCATCCATGCTGCCACCATAGGCCCTCCCTCTCCACTCAACAACCACCCTCACTAACAAAGAGGCAGGTATATTATTATTCTTTAAAACAACATCCTATAAACATATTCTGTAGGGGGATTTTTTTTTTTTTTTGCTTTGTCGCTGTCTCCTGCGTTAGCAAGGTAGTGCAAGGAAACAGACGAAAGAATGGCCCAACCAACCCACATACACATGTATATACATGCACGTCCACACACGCAAATATACATACCTACACAGCTTTCCATGGTTTACCCCAGACGCTTCACATGCCTTGATTCAATCCACTGACAGCACGTCAACCCCTGTATACCACATCGCTCCAATTCACTCTATTCCTTGCCCTCCTTTCACCCTCCTGCATGTTCAGGCCCCGATCGCTCAAAATCTTTTTTGCTCCATCCTTCCGTCTCCAATTTGGTCTTCTACTTCTCCTCATTCCCTCCACCTCTGACACATATATCCTCTTTGTCAATCTTTCCTCACTCATTCTCTCCATGTGACCAAACCATTACAATACACTCTCTTATGCTCTCTCAACCAAACTCGTTTTATTACCACACATCTCTCTTACCCTATCATTACTTACTTGATCAAACCACTTCACACCACATATTGTCCTTAAACATCTCATTTCCAACACATCCACCCTCCTCCACACAACCCTATCTACAGCCCATGCCTCAAAACCATATAACATTGTTGGAACCACTATTCCTTCAAACATACCCATTTTTGCTTTCCGAGATAATGTTCTCGCCTTTCATTCATTCTTAAACGCTCCCAGAACTTTTGCCCCCCCACCCTGTGACTCACTTCCACTTCCACAGTTCTATCCGCTGCCAAATCCACTCCCAGATATCTAAAATACTTCACTTCCCCCAGTTTTTCTCCATTCAAACTTACCTCCCAATTGAATTGTTCCTCAACCCTACTGTACCTAATAATCTCGCTCTTATTCACATTTACTCTCAGCTTTCTTCTGTTACACACTTTACCAAACTCAATCACCAGCTTCTGCAGTTTCTCACCCGAATCAGCCACCAGCGCTGCATCATCAGCGAACAACAACTGACTCACTTCCCAAGCCCTCTCATCCACAACAGACTGCATACTTGCCCCTCTCCCCTAAACTCTAGCATTCACCTCCCTAACAACCCCAAACATAAACAAATTAAGCAACCATAGAGACATCACACACCCATGCCACAAACTGCCATTCACTAAGAACCAATCACTTTCCTCTCTTCCTACTCGTACACATGCCTTACATCCTTGATAAAAACTTTTCACTGCTTCCAGCAACTTGCCTCCCACACCATATATTCTTAATACCTTCCACAGAGCATCTCTATCAACTCTATCATATGCCTTCTCCAGATCCATAAATGCTACATACAAATCCATTTGTTTTTCTAAGTATTTCTCACATACAAAAAGCAAACACCTGATCCACACATCCTCTACCACATCTGAAACTGCACTGCTCTTCCCCAATCTGATGCTCTGTACATGCCTTCATCCTCTCAATCAATACGCTCCCATACAATTTCCCAGGAATACTCAACAAACTTAGACCTCTGTAATTTGAACACTCACCTTTATCCCCTTTGCCTTTGTACAATGGCATTATGCATGCATTCCGCCAATTTTCAGGCATTTCACCATACATACATTGAATATCCTCACCAACCAGTCAAAACACAGTCACCCCCTTTTTAAACAAATTCCACTGCAATACCATCCAAACCTGCCGCCTTGCCAACTTCCATCTTCCGCAAAGCTTTCACTACCTCTTCTCTGTTTACCAAATCATTCTCCCTGACCCTCCACTTTGCACAACACCTCAACCTTATCTCTGCCACTCTATCATCTAAAACATTCAACAAACCTTCAAAATACCCCCTGGGGATGGGGAAGAATGAATACTTCCCATGTTTTCCCTGCATGTCAGAGAAGGCGATTAAAAGGGGAGGGAACAGAAGGCTGGAAAGCCTTCCCTCTCGTTTTTGATAAATATGTATCCCTCTTTTACAAGTACCCAAGAAGAATTATGGCTTATAAAATCACATGTTATCCCTGGGGATAGGGGAGAAAGAATACTTCCCATGTATTCCCTGCGTGTCATAGAAGGCGACTAAAAGGGGAGGGAGCGGGGGGGCTGGAAATCCTCCCATCTCGTTTTTTTTTAATTTTCCAAAAGAAGGAACAGAGAAGGGGGCTAGGTGAGGATATTCTCCCAAAGGCCCAGTCCTCTGTTCTTAACGCTACCTCGCTAACGTGGAAAATGGCAAATAGTTTGAAAAAAAAAATATATATATATATATGTTTATTATACTTTGTCGCTGTCTCCTGCGTTAGCAAGGTAGTGCAAGGAAACAGACGAAAGAATGGCCCAACCAACCCACATACACATGTATATACATACACGTCCACACACGCACATATACATACCTATACATCTCAACGTATACATATATATACACACACTGACATATACATATATACACATGTACATAATTCGTACTGTCTGCCCTTATTCATTCCCGTCGCCACACATGAAATAACAACCCCCTCCCCCCCAGCATGTGCACGAGGTAGCGCTAGGGATAGGGGAGAAAGAATACTTCCCATGTAGTCCCTGCAAGTCGTAGAAGCGACTAAAATGGGAGGGAGTGGGGGGGGGTGGAAATCCTCCCCTCCTGTTTTTAATTTTCCTCAAGAAGGTACAGAGAAGGGGCCAAGTGAGGATTTCCCTCAAAGGCTCAGTCCTCTGTTCTTAATGCTACCTCGCTAATGCGGGAAATGGCAAATAGTATGAAAAAAAATGTATGTATATATAATATATATTATTTACTTATCATACTTGATTGCCGTTTCCCAGATCATCGAGGTAGCACCAGGAGACAAACGAAGAATGTCCCATGCACTCATATACACAAATATATACATAAACGCTCATACACACACATATATGTATATTATTTATTTATTATCTTATTTTGCTTTGTCGCTGTCTCCCGCGTTTGCGAGGTAGCGCAAGGAAACAGACGAAAGAAATGGCACAACCCACCCCCATACACAATGTACACACACACACACCCACACATGCAAATATACATACCTATACATCTCAATGTACACATATATATACACACACAGACACATACATATATACCCATGTACACAATTCACACTGCCTACCCCTATTCATTCCCATTGCCACCTCGCCACCTCGCCACACATGGAATACCATCCCCCTCCCCCCTCATGTGTGCGAGGTAGCACTATGAAAAGACAACAAAGGCCCCATTCGTTCACACTCAGTCTCCAGCTGTCAAGCAATAATGCCCGAAACCACAGCTCCCTTTCCACATCCAGGCCCCACACAACTTTCCATGGTTTACCTATACCTATACCTATGTATACATACATATATACATATATTTTTTTTTTTTTTTTGCTTTGTCGCTGTCTCCCGCGTTTGCAAGGTAGCGCAAGGAAACAGACGAAAGAAATGGCCCAACCCACCCCCATACACATGTATATACATACGTCCACACACGCAAATATACATACCTACACAGCTTTCCATGGTTTACCCCAGACGCTTCACATGCCTTGATTCAATCCACTGACAGCACGTCAACCCCGGTATACCACATCGCTCCAATTCACTCTATTCCTTGCCCTCCTTTCACCCTCCTGCATGTTCAGGCCCCGATCACACAAAATCTTCTTCACTCCATCTTTCCACCTCCAATTTGGTCTCCCTCTTCTCCTCGTTCCCTCCACCTCCGACACATATATCCTCTTGGTCAATCTTTCCTCACTCATTCTCTCCATGTGCCCAATCCATTTCAAAACACCCTCTTCTGCTCTCTCAACCACGCTCTTTTTATTTCCACACATCTCTTTTACCCTTACGTTACTTACTCGATCAAACCACCTCACACCACACATTGTCCTCAAACATCTCATTTCCAGCACATCCATCCTCCTGCGCACAACTCTATCCATAGCCCACGCCTCGCAACCATACAACATTGTTGGAACACTATTCCTTCAAACATACCTGTTTTTGCTTTCCGAGATAATGTTCTCGACTTCCACACATTCTTCAAGGCTCCCAGAATTTTCGCCCCCTCCCCCACCCTATGATCCACTTCCGCTTCCATGGTTCCATCCGCTGCCAGATCCACTCCCAGATATCTAAAACACTTCACTTCCTCCAGTTTTTCTCCATTCAAACTCACCTCCCAATTGACTTGACCCTCAACCCTACTGTACCTAATAACCTTGCTCTTATTCACATTTACTCTTAACTTTCTTCTTTCACACACTTTACCAAACTCAGTCACCAGCTTCTGCAGTTTCTCACATGAATCAGCCACCAGCGCTGTATCATCAGCGAACAACAACTGACTCACTTCCCAAGCTCTCTCATCCCCAACAGACTTCATACTTGCCCCTCTTTCCAAAACTCTTGCATTCACCTCCCTAACAACCCCATCCATAAACAAATTAAACAACCATGGAGACATCACACACCCCTGCCGCAAACCTACATTCACTGAGAACCAATCACTTTCCTCTCTTCCTACACGTACACATGCCTTACATCCTCGATAAAAACTTTTCACTGCTTCTAACAACTTGCCTCCCACACCATATATTCTTAATACCTTCCACAGAGCATCTCTATCAACTCTATCATATGCCTTCTCCAGATCCATAAATGCTACATACAAATCCATTTGCTTTTCTAAGTATTTCTCACATACATTCTTCAAAGCAAACACCTGATCCACACATCCTCTACCACTTCTGAAACCACACTGCTCTTCCCCAATCTGATGCTCTGTACATGCCTTCACCCTCTCAATCAATACCCTCCCATATAATTTACCAGGAATACTCAACAAACTTATACCTCTGTAATTTGAGCACTCACTCTTACCCCCTTTGCCTTTGTACAATGGCACTATGCACGCATTCCGCCAATCCTCAGGCACCTCACCATGAGTCATACATACATTAAATAACCTTACCAACCAATCAACAATACAGTCACCCCCTTTTTTAATAAATTCCACTGCAATACCATCCAAACCTGCTGCCTTGCCGGCTTTCATCTTCCGCAAAGCTTTTACTACCTCTTGTCTGTTTACCAAATCATTTTCCCTAACCCTCTCACTTTGCACACCACCTCGACCAAAACACCCTATATCTGCCACTCTATCATCAAACACATTCAACAAACCTTCAAAATACTCACTCCATCTCCTTCTCACATCACCACTACTTGTTATCACCTCCCCATTTGCGCCCTTCACGGAAGTTCCCATTTGCTCCCTTGTCTTACGCACTTTATTTACCTCCTTCCAGAACATCTTTTTATTCTCCCTAAAATTTAATGATACTCTCTCACCCCAACTCTCATTTGCCCTTTTTTTCACCTCTTGCACCTTTCTCTTGACCTCCTGTCTCTTTCTTTTATACATCTCCCACTCAATTGCATTTTTTCCCTGCAAATATCGTCCAAATGCCTCTCTCTTCTCTTTCACTAATACTCTTACTTCTTCATCCCACCACTCACTACCCTTTCTAATCAACCCACCTCCCACTCTTCTCATGCCACAAGCATCTTTTGCGCGATCCATCACTGATTCCCTAAATACATCCCATTCCTCCCCCACTCCCCTTACTTCCATTGTTCTCACCTTTTTCCATTCTGTACTCATATATACATATATATATATGTACACATATACATACTTATACACAGACAGACATATATACACATGTACATATTCATAATTGCTTGCTTTCATCCATTCCTGGCGCTACTTTACCCCACAGGAAACAGTATCGCTTCCCCCTGCTTCACGAAGTCAAAAAAGGCTACATTCGTTCACAGTCAGTCTCTAGCTGTTATGTGTAATGCACCGAAAACACAGCTCCCTAACCACATCCAGGCCCCACAGACCTTTCCATGGTTTATCCCAGATGTTTCACATGACTAAGTCCATAAAAATTATCAAAACCAACGTTTATTCTTATCAACTAAGAGTTAAGTATTTGTAGTTTAAGAAAAACACCATTTACCAAATTAGTTGATCTTAAGTAAGGCCTATGTGGGTGAAGTGGGGGCACAAATTGGGTGCCACAGGCATGTCGAGTCACAGCAAATGGAGTACAACTGCCCATCTTGATCAGCATTTGGTCAACAAAGCCTCTACAAAACTCCAGTGGCTCATTCTTTGTTTGGGTTGTCATCTATGGCCAATCTACAGTGCTTTGATCACAGACAGTAGCACTAATAAGGTTAGAGCTTACATTATTCATCCCTTGCCAATTTCTTAATCTATTTGACAGAACATCAAAATATCACCATCCCCCTTGCTGGGCTCTAGAATACTTTTGTTTCATGCCTTTCTCATCTAATCCATATTGTTTTTATGTGCTTGATTCTCTGTTTCTTCCATACTGTAAAGCTTCTAGTCCTAGAATATTTTCCTTAATTTCCATTTGATACAAAGCATAAATAATCATACATCTTTTTGCTTCCAGATTGTACAACTGAAGTCCTTTTGATCTTTCATGATAGTCCATTTATTCCATTCTTTCAATATTGGAGGTAAAGCATTTCTGAAGTCTTTTCCAACTTGTTAATCTCAATATGTTTTGTTGATAAAAAAACAAGCAGTTTTCAATTATCCCTCTTATACAGATAGTGATCATCTCCAGTACTTAAAAGTTCTCATCATGCATTACCTGATTCATTAACATAATCTTTTTTTTCAGAGTAGTTTTTAAATTTCAAATATTCAAATTGATAACTTCTAGATATTGAAAATTTTTAAACTCTCCACCTCACTTCCTACTGGAAACTTTTAGGGTGATACCATTACACAGTTAATCCTTCCAATATTTTTTAGATCGTCTCTCAAAAAATTTCTATCGGTTCTCTGCTGCTCAGTTATATATTACAGTACATTTCAAATTTATGCATTTTCTCTAGGACTTTAAATTACATCATTTTACTATCTCTAAGAGTGCTTATTGCATATCCCCTAACTGGTTTCTTTTCTGTTACCAGGCTCCACCTGTAAATGGTTTCATCATGAGTGGGAAGTCACCTTTGGCATGTCTGTATCGTGTCCATGAACAGAAAGGTGTCATCTTGTTGAGAAACTTTCTACGCCAAAGGAGTTCATCATTTCCCTGCTTTTGCACAGAGTGCAGCCATGAAGCTGCAAAAGACTTATACTTAGGGTCCGGAGTTGTATAACTAATTACTTATCAGTGCAATAGGGGAGAGAATACTTCACTTAAAGGGCCCCATCCATTGAACTATCTTTACCATTATACAACTTTTAAACTACTGTATGAATTCAAATTTTCATCACCAAGCTTACCTAATTTATCCACACCTCTGAATCCATATGAGAACTTCTTTACAGCTTTATGAAAAATGACCTCAGTTGCCATTTCTTTATATCTTTGAGGGAAATATTCGCAGTTGTTATTGACAAATAAGTTAACAAATTTGAAGGTTACAATAAACTGTTTTAGCTCTCTGTCATAATCTTATTGCATGTTTACCTAGTTAAGGAGCATCCATGCTGCCACCATAGGCCCTCCCTCTCCACTCAACAACCACCCTCACTAACAAAGAGGCAGGTATATTATTATTCTTTAAAACAACATCCTATAAACATATTCTGTAGGGGGATTTTTTTTTTTTTCTGCTAATAGAAAGGATCAATACCAAGAGTTCATTAGCCAAGAATTATGGCACTATGGTGAACAGTTTTGTGAAATTTACATGAGAGTATAGAAGAAACACTAGTACCTTAACCTCAGACACAGGTCAAATAGTAAAACAGTTAGGGTGGTTTAATAATGTACAAATATGAAAGGAATTGAATAAGTTCAAAAGCATTTTCAGTAGAAGACATTAAAGACCCATCAACACTCAGATGGAATGGGGAGTCTTGGAAAGCAATAAAATACCTAATGGAGACATAATGTATTAAAGAGTCTCGACCAACATATGGGTAATGGTCCTGATGAAATATCTTCATATGTGCAGATGTGCACAGATACACTTGACAAACCACTTGAAACATTATTCAAGATGTAGCTATAAGCAGCCAGGGTGCCAAAGGAGTGAAAGGGAGCAGACATCATACCTATCTGAATGAAAGGAGATTGGGAGGATGCAGTGAACTACAGATGGGTCTTCCTAATGAACTTTGTAAAGTACTGGAAAAGATAATCAGAAAGCAAATGACTGACTCCTGCACAAGAAAACCTATCTGAATAGAGACAACATGATTTCAGGAAAAGGTTATGTCCAATGAATTTTCTATATTTCTACAAGAGAGTAATTGTTTTGAGCAAAAGAGAAAGCCGAGTGGATTGTCTATATATGGACGGACAGAGATCATTTGACACAGTCACACAGTAGACTGCAAAAGAAGCTGCATCACCATGTAAGAATAAAGAGGAGATTCCTTTGATGAATGAAAGATTGTTTGTGGAAGGGTACAAAGTTTATATTGCTCTTCTTGATCTATGTGAATGATTTGCCAGAAGAATTGGACTCCCACATGCACATGTTTGAACATGATGAAAAGATCATGAGGAAAGTAAAAAAAGTGAAGTAGATTACATAAGCTGTGATCACAAGGGACCTAGACAAACTCGAAAGTTGACCTGATATATGGTTGATGAAATTCAACCAGAATATATGTAAAATGATAAATATGAACAAGAGTGGAAGAAGGCCTGAATAAGAACATTACCTTGCAGGAAATATGCAGCAGAATCTATGTGTGAGAGGGACTTGGTTGTTCACATCATCCCTAAACTGTCACCATAGTCCAACATTACATAAACAGTAAAGGAGACAAACTGTTTGCTAGCAACTCTTAGAATATCATGCAAATAAAATGATAAGGAAATACTTGGCAGAGTGTTTAAATCCTATATAAAGCCATACCTAGAATATGCTTCTCAAAGTTGTCCTTGCTTAAACTTAAAGAAGCCCAAGAACCAAAAAAGAAATCCAGAGGACAACAAAGATGATGCTACTGGAATAAATAATCTGAGATACATGGAAAGCAATAGTCCTTAAACTTGCCCACCATGGAGGAGAGAGATGTGAAGGGTGATACGATCACAATCTTTCTGTTTCTAAACCAGCTTGATGACATGCCGAGAAATTCCTCAAAAAATGCAGGTATAGAAACACCAGGGGCCATAACATGAAATTTAGCAATCAAGAAACTTGTTAAAAAAGGAACACAAGAAATACTTTTATAAGAGGAGTATACTGAGTTAAATGAATGTGAATGTAGATAGTATGTATTGATTAAAAAAAGTCGCAAGATATCACAGAAATTTCAAGGGATGGGCCCCACAAATGCAGATCTCCCTCCCCGTACGAAACTAAAGCGTAATGAAGATAGGTATTCATGGATACAATCCTGCTCTTTAACACTATGACCATCTCATCAATCCTTTTCATATTAAGGATACTAATCTACTGTTATATAGCAGGGTAGCAGGGAGCTAAGTATGTCCAGCTACACATGTAAAATCTTGCCACAAATTGAGTTCTGTGTGTGCTAGAAGCTCTACTGATTGACCATAGATGGCAACACAAACAAAGGATTAATCACTGGAACTGTCTGCAGGCCTTAATACCCTACTAGAGACCACTGTGGTTAGATATGGCTCATTCCTAAACACTAGCCAAGTTAATGGAGCTCAACCCTCCTGTATTGCCCACAACCATGCCCTTGCCACTAAAATGCCATCCTAATTTAGGATTGGGCAACCAAGTAGATAATGTATTTTTCCTGAAGTACAAGTGCCTAATTCTGATTTATAAAAAGATCAATAGTTTTTCAAAGCTTCTCTAAACCTGATCATACAAACAAAAGAAATTATGAAATACAAGTTTATGCAACTTGTGTAAATAAGGTCCAGTCTTATGTATAATATGTTTTCCTGAACAAGGAATGGTTACATCTTTATCCATATGATTTTTTTTCATATCTTTTCTGCACACCTTTTTATAATGGAAAAATTTACCGGGCTCTGAAAAATTCAACTGTGAACTGAAAGGGTTAAATTCTTTGATCCTTCACCAATGACGTCAATTACTTTTCATCATAAAATGACCATAACGTTAGCAAGACTAGCCATCAAATCCACTTAAAACAATATTAGATAGTGGAAATCATCATTTCAACCCAAGAATTGTTAAGAATATGAAAAGGATTCTCCTTTAATCAATGGTGTACAAATTAGTTCAACTAGTTCAATATGATGTCAAGATTCTTCTGAAAGTAAATACATTGCACCAGATGAAAATTCTTTATGATAAATAGATTTTCAGCTTATGAAGTAATATTAGGGTTTAATTGCAACTATACAAGTATACTGTAATTCTTGCTTCACCACATAAAGGCACATTAGTATATATGAAAGAAATTATAAAGAAATCTGATTACTGTGGCATAATTTCAAATAGCTTTACATTTACCTAATCCGAGTACATGGGAATGTTTTTTTATATCTTCTGTGTATGAGATACTTCAAAGCTTGAGTTCACACACACTGTGAAGGCTTTGATGGTATACTATTACATTCACCTTTTCCTTTCTTTGTACATTGTGCTGGTATATATTAACACACTACAGTTTTGCTTGTATACTTTTTCTTCATAGTGTGAGGGGAAGTGTCTTTCTTTTACACTCAACTCTGAAGGCTCAGAAACTTTAGACATATATTTTGCATAATTTCCCTGCATACCCTTCCAACAGGCCCATGATCACTTGTTCTCTGAAATTCCTTTGGGTTAATTTTTAAGATGTACTTTGAATGTTGCAACATATATCATAAACATTTGAAGAGGAAGAGAAGTTTAAGCCTTGTGAAACATAATTTCTATAATTTTTTTATCATTTTGAAAAAATTATATAAGTAAACATTCACAATACATATCAATATGTTATACTATCAACAACTTGAAAAAATTGAGATAAAATTTTTAAAAAATGGGAGAATCAAGAGAAGATGGTGGCATGGGGTGATCAGCTGGCTCTGTGCTTTTATTCAAGTTTACTGCTGTTGTTGGGAGTTGGCAGCACATCTTGGGGTCTAGTAACCACTTTCTATGCCAGAAAGAATGAACAAACTTTGCATTAAGGGAAAACATTCCTGGTGAATATGGAGGAAAGATGAAATATGTGCATTAGGATAGATAATTTTCATTTGTCTACAGTCTAACTACGCAATCAAAGGGTTAAGGTTAAATTACTGATCATTTCTAATATGGAGCTCTCAATTCTTAAGTCTGCAACCATATTTATAACCATTCAGGGTTTTCTAACCTCTGTTTATTTTAGGTCCTTAGTTAACTTATCTTGAACTGTTTCATTCTTGTAACTGTATAATTCTGTGTTAACCTTTCCATATAAAGTATTACTGGTGTTATCACAAACTCACTTATACAGGTTTTGATTAATGTTGTAATTTGTTTCACTGTCTGCTATTCTCCTCACTATTTTCATTATTTGTCTTATCTTTTATTTCAACTATCTCTATTCATTATAGTGATTCTTTTAATTCTACCCTTCACAGATATTCCCTAAATTACAGTTACTCTGTCTATTCTTATTCAAATCAATGCCACTGGTAAAGTAAAGGTGCTTTCCAATTTCATTTTTTCATGTTAGCATTTTTCTCACATGGCAAAAATTTCAAACTCATCCATCCAGACCCAGGAAACTCCTTCAATAGGCAAAAAAAAAAAAAAAAAAAAAAAAAAAAAAATTACAACCCATGGAAGAAATTGGCCAGATATTTGATGAAGCAATCAGTCTTGCTTAATTGTATAACTTTTCCATTCCTCACCTACAACTCGCATTTTTAACACACACTATGCACCTCTATGGTAATTACAGTGTATATATACATAGTGAGATATTTATGAAAACATTTGCTTCTGTTTTGTACTTATCAATTGTTACTGTCTTTAGCACTTAACCATTCATACAGTCATCTATTTTCAGTATGGATTTATTAAATGTCTAAAATCTACTTCAGCTAGGATACCTGAAAATTACTAACAATCAGGAAAATATCCTCAATATATAATATCATGCTTAGTGGAAAACCCTTCAATCTATGCCTTTCCAATTTATACTTAGGTTTTAAGGAAAATATTTCCAATTTATACTTAGGTTTTTAGGAAAATATCTCGGTGTAAATAAAGGACAAGCTGTGCTTCCATGATCTATTTGTTTCCACATTTGTCTCCATTTTTGTTTTATACTTCATCTTATCTTACTTGGTCCATATGTTTCACATATTTCTAATTCCTTTATCAAGTTCTATGACTAGATAAACTAGTCCTTAGCCTTAAGTTTCACCTACTTTTGATTCCTCTATCTATTCCCACAACTCCTGATGGACTACATATTTTCACTTATCACATCACTAACAACGCTCATATTATTCGAAATGCTAGAATGCTTCTAGAAGTCAAATAATTTTTTCTTCTCCATACATAAACTTTTGCCTTATAATTTCCAATGTTGTACATTCTCCTACATACAAAAGGATGTTCATGTATTCATATTTCATCATAAAGCACCCTAACCCATTCCAATGAAATCCCCTCTCCCAAAGAACACACAAACATACTCATAAGACACTACTCAAAGGTCAACCACAAGCCAACCTCACATCTAAATACGAGTCATGAAAGAATTACATAAAATACAACAAGAAACAATTGCCCCCCACCCTTCACTCCAACTAATAAAAGCAATGCAATTAAAACCTTAAAGAAATCCTGCTACAGATACTAACAACATATCAAACATTCACGTAAACACTTTGACCCATTTGCAATCCAAGCACTTACAGATATCTTTAACCACTCTTAACTACACAACAAAGTCCCTGACATCTGGAAACTTGCCAACATAATAACCAATCCTAAAACCTTTTAAACCACCAAAATCCCTCTCCTCATACTGCCATATATCACTTCTATCCTCAGTATCCAAACTGTGAAAAACTGATCCACAAAATAATCAAACAAAACATCCCAGTCTTATTCATACAACATTGCTTCAGATCCAACCACACTTCACACAATGTATGCTGGATGACTTCAACCAACCACAAGCCCCCTTCCAGCAGAGAATGAGTGGCAATAGACATCAACAAAGCATTCAAAACTGTCACCTGACACATCCTCACACAAAAGATAGCCAACTGTCATGGCAGAGTTACTCTACAATGAAATTCCTCAGGGTGCAGTTCTTTCTCAAACCTTCTTCAATTTCCTCCTGCACAACCTCCTATTACCTTGAGCAAACCACAACATGATGGCTCTTTCATGTGCAGATGACCTCACAATCACATCACAATACCCTAATACTACAAGAGCATCAACAAACATATAGCACTGCAATACTCCACTAGACCAATAGATCACTCAAAGAAGAATGTCCACCTCTACACAGAAGTTCTTAATCACTCTTTTACCCCTGAAACACATGAATTCAACTCACATTCTCCTCTCATCATGAATGGACAGTCACCTGCACTGAACAAAACACCAACCATTTTAGGCATCACAAATGACACACATGGGGTCCATTGCTCACACCACTGGTACCAACACAAAAGCAATACACAAACTGAATACTTCGGAATACTAATTGGCACCGGGTTTGGACAAGAAGAAGAATCCTAAGCATCTTCTACAAACAATTCACCTGATCCACTTTAAACTTTACTTTATGTGCCTGATCTTCAGTCCTCTCAAAATCAAATATAACAATGCTACAAACCATGCAAGATAGAGCAGTCAGATCAATGGCTGCCTAGGAACCACAAACATTCATTACCTACAGAGAAAGAAAGGTCTTCCTAATGCAATCCCACCTTAACATGCTCAGTACTCAATTCTATGCAACAGCACAGAAACCCTTCCATTCACAACTAACACCAATATCCAAAAAGAAATAAGAAGTTTACTCCTGCCTCATCCTTCAGCAACCTCCATTCACAGATCCCTCACCCTGTCCCCTAACATTTATGATGCTAACAAAACACAGACACTGAAATAACCAAGCAATTACTAAATACCTGCCCTACACCCCATCCGACACTCCCCCAACAAACATGAGTCACACTTTCTTATGTATGACCTAGGAATCACCCACCTCTGAAACAGTACAAATATTATTTCAACATATCTCAGGACACTTCATGCTCATGATGCACCATCCACAATGAAGGTACCATGCACTTACTACTCAATTGCCCTGCACTATCTGCACAAAGAAGCACACACAACAACTATACTCTGTGACTTACAGACCTGAATGGTGGAAGTGGCTGGCTTCCTGAGTGCTGCAAGAGCCTCATAAAGTAAGTAATAATGATGTGTGGGTGTATATGATATGTAAATATGTAAATCATGCATATATGAAAATGCATACAAGTAAATATTGTGCAAATGACACTTACAAGATTTGTGAAATCATACCTAAAAAAAACCCCATAAAGTGTGAAATGTGGACAGGTGTCTGCACAACAAAATCACACCTGGAAAAAAGCCATAATCATCTTACACTTACATAAGCAAGGAGCATCCATACCACAAGCCAGGGCCCTCACCTGTCTACGCAACACTGTCCCACATCAATACTTTTTTTTGGGGGGGGGGTATTTTCGTCAATACCATTAGGTATAGAAATATTCTGCAAGGGAATTTTTTCTTTCACATTATTTCTTTATTTGTGCACTTGGAAAGCATCATTTCAGTTGAATTGCACAGCTTATGGGTTAAATGGTACCTAAATTACACACCATGACGGAGTGTGACACAGTGATGGAGAGCTATGTGGTTATATGTAAGAGATGGAACACATCACAAAATTGCAAAATATAATGTTACTTCCTAGTGAAAAAAAAAGATATATCAGAGGAACCAGCAACATTACCAATAAGACATATGAAAATACAATGAAGGTTCCAAAAGTTTTAGCATTTTTCTTTTTGTAATGCAGATTTAGATCAATTTCATTCTTCTTCACTTTTGTATTGTAGATACAAGTAACCCTATACAATAAAATTCTATCACTTGAAGGACAAAGCAGCAAAATATTCATACCAGGAACAATCAGCATTTGTAAATTATTCACGTGACATAACATCACAGGCAACTGCAGAGGTTTACTTACATTTTCAAGATCCCTTTGGTAAGCATGAAAACTTCTTAAATAGGGACAAACATCAATCGCTGAGGTATTCTTTAAAACAAAGCTTCCCAAAAGTATATCATGAGACAATGCATACTATAATTTTAGAGCAACTGTGTCCAAAAGTCTAACTGTCATATTTTGAAAAAGATATGTTAATTATATTAAACTGTTACATAAAAGTTCTTACATCACATATCAGACATAACTGATACTGTAATGGACACTACACTAAAGAAGAGGAAACAAAAATCTACAAAACTACTGATACAGGTCTAATCCATGGTGTTCCAATGGAATACAATTTTGTTATTTTCTATAGATAAATAACTAAGATAATGGGGAATGATATGACACCACAAACACAACATAACTCTGCTGTAAAAACAACAAACATTAGCAAACAATTCTCTGCGATCTGAAAAAGAAACTGCTCCCTATACTTATCTGTTACAAGACCTGTTACTGCAAATTTTTTTCTAAATCATACCCATATTTCATTTTTTTGTGTCATTACTTTCCGTATGCAGTTACAAGACAACTATAAGTGATGATGCGACTTCCTGGGGTGTATTGTCCTTCAAAGTGTATCGTATTACATTATATGCTGATAACACCATATAATTATATATTTTTTCATTATACTTTGTCACTGTCTCCTGCATTAGCAAGGTAGCGCAAGGAAACAGATGAAAGAATAGCCCAACTCACCCACATACACATGTATATACATAAACGCCCACACACACACATTATACATACCTATACATTTCAATATACACATACATACACAGACATACACATAAATACACATGCACATATTCATACTTGCTGCCTTCATCCATTCCCGTCACCACCCTGCCACACGTGAAATGGCAGCCCCCTCCCCCCACACAAGTGTGGGGTAGCACTAGGAAAAGACAACAAAGGCCACATTCATTCACACTCAGTCTCTAGTTGTCATGCGTAATGCACCGAAACCACAGCTCTCTTTCCACATCCAGGCCTCACAAAACTTTCCATGGTTTATCCCAAACATTTTGCATACCCCAGTTCCATCCATTGACAACACATTGACCCCAGTATACTACATTGTTCCAATTCACTCTATTCCATGCATGCCTTTCACCCTCCTGCATGTTCAGGCCCTGATTGCTCAAATTTTTTTTTCTCTATCTTTCCACCTCCAATTTGGTCTCCTGGTTCCTCTTGTTCCCTCAGTTTCTGACATATATCCGTTTTGTAAACCTTCCCTCAAAACCATTTCAGCACACACTCATTTGTTCTCTCAACCACACTCTCCTTATTTCCACTAATCTCTCCTACTCTTTCATTAATTACTCAATCACACCACCTTACACCACATATTGTCCTCAAACATCTCATTTCCAACACATCCACCCTCCTCTGCATATCATAATATTGTTGAAACCATTTATTCCTTCAAATATACCCATATTTGCCCTTCGAAATAAAGTTCTCTCTTTCCACACATTCTTCATTGCTCCCAGAACACTCACCCTCCCCCCAATCTATGATTCACTCCTTCTTCCATGGTTCCATTCACTAACATGTCCACTCCCAGATATCTAAAACACTTCCCTTCCTCCAAATTTTCTCCATTAGAACTTACATCCCATCAATCTATATATATTTCTGGTGCATTTTCCAACTGGAACTCCCCCAAGGGGGTGGCTCTGGCAACAAAGTCTCCATAACTGGTGGACTCTGGTGCCACTTCCTAACCTTCCCCCTTAATAGGCCACTGGCAGATGGAACTCTAGTGCAGTGTTTGCAGAGGCTCCTACCTAATGTTTCTATAGACCAGTGCTTCCTAATGTGTCTACCTAATGCTCCTGCCTACTACTCCCTAATGTTTCTGCCTAATGCTCCTGCCTAAATGTTCTGACCTACTACTGCTATATACTGTCCCTACCATTTTCCCAAAAGGCAGGGCTAGCACATGGTGCTCACCACAGTAAAATCTAGTTATGAAGACTGAACTGTAAAAAGTGTTGTCAAGTATCATGTGTAACAAGGAGAGATTGTATGTCCCAACTAACTTGCTCTTTACCCTGTTGAACCTAATAACCTTGCTTTTATTCACATTTATTCTTAAACTTCTCCTTTCACACACTCTTCCAAACTCACTCACCAACCTCAGCACTTTCTCACCTGAAACAGCCACCAGTGCTGCATCATCTGCAAACAATAACCGACTCACTTCCCAGGCCCTCTCATTCCCAACAAACTGCATACTTACCCTTCTCTCCAAGACTCATGCATTCACCTCCCTCACCACCCCATCCAAAAACAAATAAACAGCCATGGAAACACCACACACCACTGCCGCAGACCAACCCTCACTAGGAACCATTCACTCTCCTCTCTTCCTTCTCATACACATGCATTACACACTTGATTAGAAATCACTGCTTCAAGCAGCTTACCTCCCACACCATATATTCTTGAGACCTTCCACAAAGTATCATTCTCAACCCTCTCATATGCCTTCTCTAGATCCATGAAGTATTACTCATACACATTCTTCAAAGCAAACACCTGATCTACACATAATCCACCACTTCCAAAACCACACTGTTCCTCCCAAATCTGATGCTCTATAAACGCTTTCAAACCTAGGTATACTCAATAAACTTATACCTCTGTAGTTTAAACACTCACCTTTAACCCCTTTGCATTTATACAATGGAACTATACATGCATTCTGTCAGTCATCAGGCACTTCACCATAATCCATACATACAATGGATATCCTTACCAACCAATCAACAACACAGTCACCCCCTTTCTTAATGAATTCAACTGCAGTACCAAACACTCCTGCTGCCTTACCACATTTCATCTTCCTCAAGGCTTTCACCACCCTTCCTCTATTCACCAAACCACTCTCCGTGACTCTTTCACTTCGTATACCATCCCAACCAAAACATCCAACATCTGCCACTCTATCAACAAACACTTATAACAATCCTTCAACATACTCCATCTCCTCCTAACATCATCACTACCTATTATCATTTCCTGTTTTGACTCTTCCAAAACCTGACTCACGTCTGCTTCCATGGTTCCATTTGCTGCCAAGTCCACTCCTAGATATCTAAAACACTTCACTTCCTCCAATAATTCTCCATTCAAACTTACATCCCACCTAACTTGTCCCTAAACCCTACTGAACCTAATAACCTTGCTCTTATTCACATTCACTCTAAACTTTCTCCTTTCACACACTTTTCCAAACTCAGTCACTAACTTCTGCAGTTTCTCACTTGAATCAGCCACCAGAGTTGTATCATCAGGGAATAACAATTGACACTTCCCTGGCCCTCTCATCCCCAACAGACGTCATACTTGCCCCTTTCTCCAAAACCCTTGCAAAAACTTCCACAATGTATCTCTATCAACCCTATCATATGCCTTCTCTGGATCTATAAATGCTACCTTGCTGGAGGGGGGATGCTTTCGTGTGTGGCGGGATGGTGACAGAAATGGATGAAGGCAGCAAGTATGAATATGTACATGTGTATATATGCATATGTCTGTGTATGTATATGTATGTATACGTTGAATTGTATATGTGCATGTATGGGGGCGTTTATATATGTGTATGTGAGTGATTGGTACATTCTTCATTTATTTCTTTGCGCTACCTCGCTGACATGGGAAACAGTGATTAAGTATAATAAATAAATATGTGTGTGTGTGTGAAGGGGGGGGATGCTAACTTCCTCTGGCGGGGTAGCACCAGGAATGGATGAAGGCAAGCAAGTATATGTGCATGTGTATATATGTATATGTGTGTGTGTATGTATGTGTATGTATATGTGTGTGTATGGGCATTTATGCATATATATATGTGTATATGGCTGGATGGGCCATTCTTCATCTGCTTCCTAGCGCTACCTTGTTGACATGAGAAACATCGATTAAGTATGATAAAAAGGCCACATTCATTCATACTCAGTCTCTAGCTGTCATGTGTGATATACTGAAACCACAGCTCCCTTTCCACATCCAGGCCCCACAGACCTTTTCATGGTTTACCCTGAACACTTCACATGCCCTGGTTCAGTCCATTGACAGCATGTCCACCCTGGTATACCACATTGTTCCAATTCACTCTATTCCTTGCACGCCTTTCACCCTCATGTTTGTTCAGGTCCTGATCACTCAAAATCTTTTTCACTCCATCCTTCCACCTCCAATTTGGTCTCCTCCTTCTCCTTGTTCCCTCCACCTCTGACACATGTATCCTCTTTGTCAATCTTTCCTCACTCATTCTCTCCATGTGTCCAAACCATTTCAGCACACCCTCTTCTGCTCTCTCAACCACACTCGTTATTACCATACAGCTCTCTTGCCCTTTCATTACTTACTCGATCAAACAACCTCACACCACATACTGTCCTCAAACATTTCATTTCCAACATATCCACCCTTCTCCGTACAACCCTATCTAGAGCCCATGCCTTGCAACCATAAAACATTGTTGGAACCACTATTTCTTCAAATATACCCATTTTTGCTCTCCAAGATAACGTTCTCGCCTTCCACACACTCCTCAACACTCCCAGAACCTTTGTCCCCTTCCTCACCCTGACTCACTCATATATATATATTATATTCATATACATATTATACTTGTTTCCTATAATCATGCCTTCTGTTTTTCAAATAGGCTTGACTGTGGTTATTTCACTGTCTTCCATTTTCAAATATCTAAAATTAAGTCAAATACCATCTAGAAAGTTTCAGGGGCTTCAAATAAAAATAATGTCAATCTCCATAACTACTTATTAGGTGAATTCTTCCCTTGATTGATAAAACACAACCAAACTAAATGAGTGATGAAATTCTACTTTGAAGACTCCCTCCTAGCAACTGGCAAATTCTGGGTTCAAGGAAGTTATTGAGAGATGGAGGAAGTATTACAAACAAATACAATAACTAAGTGGAAAGACACAAAGAAAACATAAAGGGTGCGAGTATGTGATGTGCAAAGAAAATAAAACATAAAAAAACAAAACATAAAGGGTGTGAGTGTGTAATATACAAAGAAAATAAAACAACAAAAACAGAGTTACAAAATAAGAAGATAAAGAATAGAAATAAGTAGGTAAGGAAATACAAGTGATACAAGAAATTATAAAATCCACCAATCATCTAACTTTTATTCTTTATTCATTTTCCTCTAATGGACTTCATTAGGTGTATACTTAAAGAAAAACAACCGAGTTGGTATGCTGTTTATGCTAAGGTCATTAAGGTCATCAACGTTAAGATAATTCTACAGTCACAAACACTCTCATTATGTAAGTGAGTCATGGAAATGGGTGCAAAAATGTTATAGAGAATATGCAATATAAAGAATGATGAATGAAGTAAATAATGAGACAAAGAAAGATAAAAGTAAAAGTGGGTACAGCAAGGGACAGACAAAATTGGAGATAGATATTATACAGTTTGGTACACAAAATAGAAGATAGATATTATACAGTCTGGTATTCATCTCTTATATTCAGCTCCATTCCCATGAACACAAGGCACACTAGGTGCAAACAGACCATCATCTAACTCACACATAGCCCAACTTCAATGCACCTCAGTGAAACCTGGATTTCCACATTATACACATATCTTCATGTCCAATGCACTGGAGTAAAACGTGGATTTCAAAATCAATAGAAGTGTGTTTTACTTCTAGATTCTGCACGCCCAAGATGATTCATCATGTATGACTTGTCTCCAATCTCACTTCCAACCTCACAGAACATGGTTCCACTACATTTCATGACAAACCATTCATATGGCCCCTTCATCTGACAATCCCAAGTCCTAATCAATTACTCTTACACCATCTATCCAATTCTACAGTTTACTACCTCTTTTGTCTTCAGGTATACTACTATATACCTGCTTTACTAAAATAACATCTATCATAAACACTGCTTAACAATATTATCGTAAAAAGACTCACCAATGTGTCTTTCTAAAGATTTTTCAATTCTTCTTCTACCATATTTATTCAATCTGTAATGTTCCTGCACAATGTACATATAAATTTTTGCCAATCATCACAGCTTATGCCACATCAATTTTAATCCTTAGTATGACTCAATTCTTGTCTTGCTCTTTATTTCTTACTAGTTGTTGCTTGGATCCTTATAACTACTACCAATCACTTCTGTTTGAGATGAATACATGATGTTTCAACTTCACTTTTAATAAATTTTGAAAACAGGCCATTTTTGGCCTATTTTTCAGAAATAAAAGAGGACAGAACCCACTCAAACAAACCTTGACTGTATTTTGATACAAGTATCATCGTCCATAAATTTCATCACAATCAATAAATCACAGCTACGGTCTGCTTAAAATTGAATGTCTATCATTCACAGATCATAAAAAACAGATGGTGACTTAAATTGCTAAATTTTGTGCAATCTCGATATAGGTATCATCCAAAAATTTCTTAAAATTTTATCATTCACTGGTAACTAAAGTCAGAGCCTGGACACAAATTATTCAAATGATATGTGAGAAATACTTAGAAAAGCAAATGGATTTGTATGTAGCATTTATGGATCTGGAGAAGGCATATGATAGAGTTGATAGAGATGCTCTGTGGAAGGTATTAAGAATATATGGTGTGGGAGGAAAGTTGTTAGAAGCAGTGAAAAGTTTTTATCGAGGATGTAAGGCATGTGTACGTGTAGAAAGAGAGGAAAGTGATTGGTTCTCAGTGAATGTAGGTTTGCGGCAGGGGTGTGTGATGTCTCCATGGTTGTTTAATTTGTTTATGGATGGGGTTGTTAGGGAGGTAAATACAAGAGTTTTGGAAAGAGGGGCAAGTATGAAGTCTGTTGGGGATGAGAGAGCTTGGGAAGTGAGTCAGTTGTTGTTCGCTGATGATACAGCGCTGGTGGCTGATTCATGTGAGAAACTGCAGAAGCTGGTGACTGAGTTTGGTAAAGTGTGTGGAAGAAGAAAGTTAAGAGTAAATGTGAATAAGAGCAAGGTTATTAGGTACAGTAGGGTTGAGGGTCAAGTCAATTGGGAGGTGAGTTTGAATGGAGAAAAACTGGAGGAAGTGAAGTGTTTTAGATATCTGGGAGTGGATCTGGCAGCGGATGGAACCATGGAAGCGGAAGTGGATCATAGGGTGGGGGAGGGGGCGAAAATTCTGGGGGCCTTGAAGAATGTGTGGAAGTCAAGAACATTATCTCGGAAAGCAAAAATGGGTATGTTTGAGGGAATAGTGGTTCCAACAATGTTGTATGGTTGCGAGGCGTGGGCTATGGATAGAGTTGTGCGCAGGAGGATGGATGTGCTGGAAATGAGATGTTTGAGGACAATGTGTGGTGTGAGGTGGTTTGATCGAGTGAGTAACGTAAGGGTAAGAGAGATGTGTGGAAATAAAAAGAGTGTGGTTGAGAGAGCAGAAGAGGGTGTTTTGAAGTGGTTTGGGCACATGGAGAGAATGAGTGAGGAAAGATTGACCAAGAGGATATATGTGTCGGAGGTGGAGGGAACGAGGAGAAGAGGGAGACCAAATTGGAGGTGGAAAGATGGAGTGAAGAAGATTTTGTGTGATCGGGGCCTGAACATGTAGGAGGGTGAAAGGAGGGCAAGGAATAGAGTGAATTGGAGCGATGTGGTATACCGTGGTTGACGTGCTGTCAGTGGATTGAATCAGGGCATGTGAAGCGTCTGGGGTAAACCATGGAAAGCTGTGTAGGTATGTATATTTGCGTGTGTGGACGTATGTATATACATGTGTATGGGGGGGGTTGGGCCATTTCTTTCGTCTGTTTCCTTGCGCTACCTCGCAAACGCGGGAGACAGCGACAAAGTATAATAATAAAAATGACAATGCTGTCAACAGCAATGTCATACCATAATACAACCATAACATTTTTCTAGCCTTATAAAAATTAGAGTCTCTTAGTTATTTTCAGCATCCCTATATGTATATAATTGACCTAAAGTTCTAGCTAACATCTTTGCTTCAGCAAATGGAAGATAATCATCTCTATTAAGCACGAGTGCTAACTTCCAATTTATTCTATCAAGTGTTCACAGTACATTACTGTCACTCCACTTCTCTCTCCTCCAATGTAATGCCCCATTCATAAAATCAATGAAACATGGGTTAAATTACTTAGTTTTAAAGCAATCACACATTTACTTCAAATTACTCACTCATACTAACATCAACTCTTCCACAAAAACTTTTTCCAAGTGCTCTCAACAACATTCTAAAAGTTTTCCATGCACACCAGAGTAAAAACTACTACAAGAGCTCCCTTTTTAATCCCTTAACTTCTCCAAAAGTAAAATCAAAAGAGGTAAGCAACTCCTATAGACATAAATACACACATCATGACTTATGCATCTATATCAAAGCCACCCGCCGGATCTAGGTGGCTGCCAAGATGGCAGTGCACAATCATTTTTCCCCCACAATCAATCACCCTCAAACCTTGCCAATGACAACATATTCTTGTGAGTTTTCAAGGAAGGAAACAGAGCAGCTTTTAGCTAATTTAAAGGATCGGCAGATGATCCTAAAATACTTCACGATAATGATCTTTATTCAGATTAATTGAGAATTATTTCATGGTCAATGACTCTTCTAGCATTGAAAACTGACGAAGGTACAGCATGAGGTGTTTCTCACACAAGTGGAGTCAGTGTTACCAGCCCCATCTGACCTTGACAATACTAAATCTGACTGGTGCAAATGATAATTTTACTTTAATAATTTTGTTGATGAAAAAAATTAGCAATTATACTGAATATAATATAATAAAATCTATTATGCAAAATTAAACAATCATAAATCAGTAATCAATTTTTCAATGAAAAATGCATAATAAAACAAGTGCCAACTTATTTGATATTCAAGCCTTACTCTTGCAATTCTTATTTTGTTAACACAGCTAAAAAGCTTCTAAATATCATAGAATGATAGTAGTGGATGAAGTATATTTCTAAAATGATTTTTTTCAGTTATGTGATTATCTCTGAAACTGTCACTTCTACATAAATATCTTTGAAACTAAGGTTGAAGTCAGTCTTTATACAATATGAAAAACATCAGAGGGTTGGAAAGTAAACCTAGCTGAGAAGGTAAGGGGTTAATCTTATGATGTGCCTTTTATATATCCATAAATGCTGCAAACAGTTAATCCATTTCTCTTTAGCTTGCTCTAAAAGGTCTGGCCTCTACATCCTCTTGCCTTCCTAGATCCCCATTGTTCCTTACATACACAAGAAAAACACTAATCCTTTTGATCCAATCACAAACTCTGTCAACTATGCTACTGAAATTAATTCCTCCCAACTTTTACTGTAATCTTTACAACCTTTACCTGTACACAGTAGAACAGTTACTGCCTTTGTTCAATAAGCTGGCAGCGAACCTTTTCCCCATTCTGCAATACTCACTTTTCAAATCCACTCAATAGCAGTTTCTCTATTTCTCACCATTATATTCAACAGTCCATCCATACCTCTAGCTTTCCCATTCTTTGAAGTGTAAAATTGCTCTCTTCACCTCCTTTGTAATATCTTTCTTTCCCTTATGCTTATTTCAGTCTGTCCTTGTCTATATTCTAATTGCACTATCAGTCATGTCTCTTGGGCCATTATCTTCGTTCTTTAAAGTCTTCTCTCCATCTCTTACAAACTTAAAAGAAGAATGAAGGAAAGAAAAAAAGAAAGAAGGAAGGAAGAGAGAGTGAATGAGCTACAGAAAATTAAGCAATATTGACATTCAAGATAGAAAATAAGAAAATAGATGCTTAACATTAAAGTAGGCTGTCACTATATTTGTCCAAACCACTAATATACAAGTCAAATCTTTTATCATCATAACTCCTAAAAGAACGTGCACCTTCTTCCATGAATTTCTAAGATTTATTACTTTACATATACCAACAGTCAATCAATTAGAATACCCTTAAAACACTACTAGCTGGGATTATTCTAAATTTGCATTTAGTGCTCCATTCTGTAATTGGAAAATATGTTGGGACAATACACTTCACTTTGAGGAAAATTGGAAACGTTTGGACTTTCAAACGGGGCGACTGATATTTCTTACAACAATGGGGCATCTTTGCAAATTCCAAAGGCTGCATCATTTACAGCTAAGTATGAATTCTACATGAATATAAGTAAAGGTTACAGCAGTGAGCAGATAAAAGAACTATATCCAAAATATACTATTAACAGCTCAAGTTTAATCTTCCTTCTTTTCAATAAGCTATGATTGTTAAAGGTTTAGTACCTTCTCATCAAATACCAGTAAAGTAAATGAAGAAAGGAACAAAAGCTGATCTTTTAACTTTAACGGCATTACAATACTTGTAAGAGACAAATGCCCCGATCACCAGAAAGCAAAAAGAAAACAGAAAAGGAAAAACACTTAGGCTGGATTAAATAAATGTCACTTATCACCTTTTACAAAAAATTTACTAATGGGAATGCTTTACACTAGTGATTAAATGGCTTATAAAAAAAATATGGCACAAATATTGTGCCAGCCTATTTTCACTACCTTACACAGGTAATACAATGGTAATTACATATAAGCAGGTGTATATATAAATAGAAAAATAAATTTCCTTATCAGATTACAGTTATAAAGAGCCTCGACATCCTCTAACTAGCTACCCTACATAGGAATATAGCAATACAGTCCATTGCCTTTTATAAATACCTGTAGTATGAAATGTTGTACCATTCACAACTAAAGCTGTTTCATCTTCCATACCCCTGACTGTTCTTTAGTACATATTAAGTGTACAAAATGAACGATATTATCACAAGCAACTACAGTACTTAATGTGAACAGCTGGAAATATTCAAATAAA
Source organism: Panulirus ornatus (assembly GCF_036320965.1). Taxonomy (NCBI): domain Eukaryota; kingdom Metazoa; phylum Arthropoda; class Malacostraca; order Decapoda; family Palinuridae; genus Panulirus; species Panulirus ornatus. The sequence goes on from NC_092242.1 coordinate 6,297,086, forward strand.
AATAACTTTGTTAATAGTACAGATGTTGGCACCGAGTATGGCACAGCAACAGCCACATGAAATCCTGTCTAACTCTGGAAACTTGCAAGAAAAATGTTCAAATATTTGCTTCCCTGCAATATGATGAAGGAGATAAGTAATCTACTGTACATGCAGTAGAGATAAAAGTTATCATGATGACATACAATCCAAGCACACCAACCCGAACCCAGTCATCCAGAATCTTCATTATCTACAACATTATACTTTGATATTAGCAATATAAATGACCATCCTCTTTATGAAATGTCTAAAAACTAAGAAGAATGTCATTCTGACATGCCAGTAATAAACATTCAGGTAAACTGGGTTTTGGGGTAATAAAGAAATTTGATTAGTGATTCAGGAGTATCTTACACAAAGGCAAAACTCCTTTCATTTTGATTATGAGAGACCCTTACTCTTAAATGCATCAAAACACTTTGCCCTCTACTCAGCATTAAATCTACTTAGAGCCAAATGAATTTGGGTGCAGCAGTCTCAAAAAAAAGTCTTTACCTTTTATGAAGTGGAATGAAGGCTACCATAATCACAAATAAAAACTACACCTACATTATCTAACTTATCGTACAATAATGTACAGCAAAATATTTAGCAACTGAAGATAATCTTGTTCCATCAAAACTTTAAAGCCAATGAAAATAATCAAACCAAAGCCACACTGACTTCTGACTGGCCCATCATATAAAAGATAAAATCTAAGGCTAAATACAGTTAGGCGTATTCTGACTGCAATGACATCATCAAACTCAGAAATATATCTTATTTACCCCCATGAATTTTCAATGAGAACAAGCTATCGAAACCACATAAGCTGAAAAAGAATATATCAATTCAGAATTAAAAAAGCCTTTGTATGATCTAATTGTTGTAAGGACTGATAATGCCCTGTGTTTGCTTCATATTACAGAAGCTAGTTAAAATAAGGACATAACTGGTGATAGATTACTAATATCCCTACATTATGCACACCATAAGAGTTCTTTGGCATAAATATCATCAAAAATGCTTCTGTTCACCTTTTCCATCATATTAGTACTGTCTTTCACATTCTTAGTTAAAATCTGTTGACAAACTTATCTAGAGGGAATTCTGCAATACTAACAGACATACATACACACTCTTCTAGAAACACCATTCTACATGTTTTGTTCTGTTTACGGTAAAAGCTGATAGCAAATGTCCTTGGACTAATTCAAAATAGTGGATAAGCTACAGGCACCCTGTAGTAGATATAAAGTGGTATCTCCAATTGTCATCAGAGAATTCATTTTTTCTTATGTTAGAATAACAATATTGAAATAAAATTGTTTTAATAAATCTCACTGTAATTTTTCTTAATACAGATTCACCAAGAGTACCTCAGACTACTACAAACTCTTAAATCTGGACCTAATGTGCGAATAATGATAATTATAATCAATACTAATTACTATCAAATAATCTAAAAATACAGGTCCCTCAAATTCATAAACCAGACTTTGCTTGTATGTCAATGCATCACTATCATCATCTTAGAACAACCCTCTTCCTGCGCAAAACAATGCCAGTTTCAGCCAAGAGCAAAGCACCCGTACCAAGGCATAACCCCATGTTGTACTACTTCCATACTAAAACCCAAATGTCTTTTATACTAAGAAATATCCAAAGGTTTCAAAAATTCCACACCAAAAAATACTTAAATACAATTTACCATGTCAATGGACTGCAGTTCATATTTGTGGTTATTGGTTTTAGTGGCCATGTGCAACACAGATATGAGAGCAAATAATACTAGGTACTATTAACTTTATATCTTTGTAATTATATAACCCCAGGACCCCTTTCACAGGGATCCTGCAGCTCAGTGGCACATCATGCTGGCTTAGGGGCTCATCCCCCATCACTTACAACAGTTAGGGCCAAGGTATATAAGGTATGTCAGAGTTTATCAGGCTCCAGTTAAATGTTACAAAATTTGGGTAGCAACTGGATCACTAAAAGTTGATCAAGATTTGCTCTAAGTGTTCTAAAATGAATTTCCAACAGGAATTATTACTGTAATTCTATTTGAGAATTTTGATATAAGTGTGCAATTCATGAATTTCTTTTAACCTTGATGTCACTTAATTGCCTTCATATGTGAACTGATTAGTGCCTTTTTTTCATGCTAGAAAGCATTAACTCATGATATCCATATTGTGCCTCTCCCTTCTCAAATTTCCCATACTACAACTTCAAGGCTGCAATATAATCAATAACAGAGAAATGATAGACTTCTTTATATTTCTTTCATTACTCTGTACTCTTCTTGTCTAATGAAGATGATACAACCTTTTTGAGGATGATTTCTCACTAATGGTGTATTCATGGGTGGACAGAGCCCGGTTTTATATATGATATATTTCATTTTTTCATACATATTTGTGCAAGCAAGGTAGCACCAAGAACAGATGGACGAGTCTTACAAGAAAAAATCGTCACTTAGCTCCTTCTATTCCTTCTCTTGGAAAGTAATACAGTGGGGAAGGATTTCTAGCACTCCCTGCCCTCCCATTCATCCTAGTCCCCTTCAATGACATGTAAGGGACTCATGACCAGTATTCTTTCTGTAGCTTATAAAGTGTAGTTGTCTGCATTTACATACAGAGTGCATGGCAGTGCATTCATGACAGATGCATCTTGGGCATGAAGGGTCTAGTATAAGTTGAAACAGTGTTTATATTGTTGCAGGGATGGGTGATTTCTAGAGGGCAAATGGGAAAGCATGACTCATGTTTGTCTGGGGAATGTGGCTTCTAATGTTAGTGCTTGTCACTTCATTTGGGGGGATCCGTGAGTAGAAGGGTTGGTGCTTAGTTATGGAGTGGTTTGGGTGGGAGGGGTCTAAAGCCGCTTCATAGAACTGAATGCCAAGCATGTTGAGATGGGACTGCATTAGGAGAATCTTAGTTTCATTATGTAGGTGTTGAGAGTCTGTGGTTGCTAAGCAGCCAGTGATTGTTCTGAGTGCACTATTTTGTGTGGTTTGCAATTCTTTTAATTTGCTTTTAGGAGGGTAGAAGTTCTGTCAGGAAAGGTAAAATATAGAGTGAAACAGAGGAACTGTTTAGAAAGAATGTTCAGGGATTTATTTTCCTGTCCAAATCTCATGCCAGTTAGCTTTCTGAGGGCATTCTTGTACTGATGTTATTAGCATGGAGAGTGAATGTCGCATGTGTTTGGTTTGTTATGTGAAGCCTAAAATGGTTGGTGCTTCTTTAAGTGGAAGTGATAGTCCATTTAAGACTTCTATTGAGATGATGTTCTGTCTTGGGTGAGCCATATTCCTAATCAAATAATGTGGTGCAGCATGCCTGTCGCTGCTACTGTAATTTCAGGGTGTTGTGATGTGATTGTGAAGTCATCTGTATATCAAAGGACCTTCATGCTGTGGTGTGCTGGAGGTAATTGGAGGTTGTGTAGGAAGATATTGAAGAGGGTTGGAGAAAGAGCCCATATGTAAGTGTGTATATACATACATGTTACAGGACTCTGCCTGCTCAAGGTTACACGGCCAGTGAAAAGTCACCTTTGGCAGGTCTGTATCATTGGGAGTATAGTCTCATGAAAGAGCTTCTCACTCCAAAGGAGTCTACAAATCCCTTCTCTGGAAAGCAGTGCAGTCTTGTGCTACAGGAGCCTTTAGAAAGGTCCTGGGTAACTCCAGGACTCTCATATAAAGTGGTCCAGGGATAACTATAAATGGAAATAAAAGGAGTATGGTTGAGAGGGCTGAAGAGGATATGATGAAATGGTTTCAACATGGGGAGAGAATGAGTGAATAAAGGTTGACAAACAGGACATACATGTCAGAAGTGGAAGGGGACTAGGAGAAGAGGGAAACCAAACTGGAGATGGAAAGACGGAGAAAATTTTGTTTTGAGTGCTCAAGTCCTGATCCTGCATTAGGGTGAAAGGTGTAAACTACAGTGATTGGAGCAATGTGGTACGCAGCGTGTGATACACAATCAATGGAGAGAACGAAGGCATATGAAGCAGCCAAGGGACACCACAGCAAAGTCTTGTTGTGGATAGGGAGGATATGGTTACAGCACATTGTACATGAGCTAGATAACAGATGAGAAGGAATGAGGCCTTTTCTTTGTCTGTTCCTGGTGCAACTTTGCTAATGTAGATGTGTGGTAATAAAAAGTGTGTGGTTGAGAGAGCAGAAGAGGGTGTGCTGAAATGGTTTGGTCACATGGAGAGAATGAGTGAGGAAAGATTGACAAAGAGGATATATGTGTTAGAGGTGGAGGGAACAAGGAGAAGTGGGAGACCAAAGAGGAGGTGGAAGGATGGAGTCAAAAAAATTTTGAGTGGTAGGGGCCTGAACATACAGGAAAGTGAAAGGCATGCAAGGAATAGAGTGAACTGGAATGGTGTTATACCGGGGTCGACGTGCTGTCAATGGATTGAACCAGGGCATGTGAAGCGTCTGGGGTAAAACATGGATAGTTTTGTGGGGCCTGGATGTGGAAAAGCTGTGGTTTCAGTGAATTATACATGACAGCTAGAGACTGAGTGTGAACGAATGAGGCCTTTGTGGTTTTCCTAGCGCTACCTCACGCACATGAGGGGGGAGGGGGTTGTTATTTCATGTGTGGTGGGGTGCCAACGGGAATGAATAAGGGCAGACAGTATGAATTATATACATGTGTATATATGTATATGTCTGTGTGTGTATATATATGTATACGTTGAGATGTATAGGTATGTATATGTGCGTGTGTGGACGTGTATGTATATGCATGTGTATGTGGGTGGGTTGGGCCATTCTTTCATCTGTTTCCTTGCACTACCTCGCTAACGCGGGAGACAGCGACAAAGTATAATAATAAAAATATATATATATTATATTTATTATTATATTATACTTTGTCGCTGTCTCCCGCGTTTGCGAGGTAGTGCAAGGAAACAGACGAAAGAAATGACACAACCCCCCCCCATACACATGTATATACATACGTCCACACACGCAAATACACATACCTACACAGCTTTCCATGGTTTACCCCAGACGCTTCACATGCCCTGCTTCAATCCACTGACAGCACGTCAACCCCGGTATACCACATCACTCCAATTCACTCTATTCCTTGCCCTCCTTTCACCCTCCTGCATGTTCAGGCCCCGATCACACAAAATCTTTTTCACTCCATCTTTCCACCTCCAATTTGGTCTCCCTCTTCTCCTTGTTCCCTCCACCTCCGACACATATATCCTCTTGGTCAATCTTACCTCACTCATCCTCTCCATGTGCCCAAACCACTTCAAAACACCCTCTTCTGCTCTCTCAACCACGCTCTTTTTATTTCCACACATCTCTCTTACCCTTACGTTACTCACTCGATCAAACCACCTCACACCACACATTGTCCTCAAACATCTCATTTCCAGCACATCCATCCTCCTGTGCACAACTCTATCCATAGCCCACGCCTCGCAACCATACAACATTGTTGGAACCACTATTCCTTCAAACATACCCATTTTTGCTTTCCGAGATAATGTTCTCGACTTCCACACATTCTTCAAGGCCCCCAGGATTTTCGCCCCCTCCCCCACCCTATGATCCACTTCCGCTTCCATGGTTCCATCCGCTGCCAGATCCACTCCCAGATATCTAAAACACTTCACTTCCTCCAGTTTTTCTCCATTCAAACTCACCTCCCAATTGACTTGACCCTCAACCCTACTGTACCTAATAACCTTGCTCTTATTCACATTTACTCTTAACTTTCTTCTTCCACACACTTTTCCAAACTCAGTCACCAGCTTCTGCAGTTTCTCACATGAATCAGCCACCAGCGCTATATCATCAGCGAACAACAACTGACTCACTTCCCAAACTCTCTCATCCCCAACAGACTTCATACTTGCCCCTCTTTCCAAAACTCTTGCATTTACCTCCCTAACAACCCCATCCATAAACAAATTAAACAACCATGGAGACATCACACACCCCTGCCGCAAACCAACATTCACTGAGAACCAATCACTTTCCTCTCTTCCTACACGTACACATGCCTTGCATCCTCGATAAAAACTTTTCACTGCTTCTAACAACTTTCCTCCCACACCATATATTCTTAATACCTTCCACAGAGCATCTCTATCAACTCTATCATATGCCTTCTCCAGATCCATAAATGCTACATACAAATCCATTTGCTTTTCTAAGTATTTCTCACATACATTCTTCAAAGCAAACACCTGATCCACACATCCTCTACCACTTCTGAAACCACACTGCTCTTCCCCAATCTGATGCTCTGTACATGCCTTCACCCTCTCAATCAATACCCTCCCATATAATTTACCAGGAATACTCAACAAACTTATACCTCTGTAATTTGAGCACTCACTCTTATCCCCTTTGCCTTTGTACAATGGCACTATGCACGCATTCCGCCAATCCTTAGGCACCTTACCATGAGTCATACATACATTAAATAACCTTACCAACCAGTCAACAATACAGTCACCCCCTTTTTTAATAAATTCCACTGCAATACCATCCAAACCTGCTGCCTTGCCGGCTTTCATCTTCCGCAAAGCTTTCACTACCTCTTCTCTGTTTACCAAATCATTTTCCCTAACCCTCTCACTTTGCACACCACCTCGACCAAAACACCCTATATCTGCCACTCTATCATCAAACACATTCAACAAACCTTCAAAATACTCACTCCATCTCCTTCTCACATCACCACTACTTGTTATCACCTCCCCACTTGCGCCCTTCACCGAAGTTCACATTTGCTCCCTTGTCTTACGCACTTTATTTACCTCCTTCCAGAACATCTTTTTATTCTCCCTAAAATTTAATGATACTCTCTCACCCCAACTCTCATATGTTTACCAAATGGCGTTCTAGCTTCGTCTCCAAGTCACTCTCCCTTGCACACCTCACAACCTTCCACATGGTCAGGAGGCTGATATCCACCAATAGTTCATTCTCAATAAATGAAAATCTGACAAATGAAGAAAGTACTGTACACTATCCTCGATAAAAAAAGAAATACTGCATAATGATAAACAATTAGCGTTCTTCACCCAAAAGACCACTAGTATAATAAGCTAAGTTGCATATCATTTTCCTCAAGTGTTCCATTGTGTGTAACTTTTCACAACATTTTTGAAGAGAAGATTTGGACACAATGCTAACAATAGCATAACAGAAATTCCAGCACATCAAAAGAGTCAACCATTCCTTGAATGATGAATAAAACTCAGGGATCACCCCATTTTAAAGTAAGACAATTTGGAAAATATGACCTAAATATGCTCTGGAGTATTGATCTATACTCCAAACAGATATATTAAAAAAGATTATGCCAATGCCTTTGCTATAAATCCTTCAAGATCTAAAAACCCAAATAACTAAAAACTGACTCGCAATACTAAACTAAATACACCAAACTCTCAGTCTGAACCTATCTACACTGTAATTTGTACATACATAACCACAGCAGACTGATCATTTGGAGTAAATCAAGAGAAGACTAGTACAGAAATAATTAAGTACACAGAGGTATTGATAACTAAAGAAAATTAATGAAAAGTGAAGCTCATTTTGAGCTGTTACAATTCCTTATCATTAATAGCTTATTGTAAATTTTTCCTGAAACTATGTTTGATAAGCAGTATATCAACTGATCCATGATGCTTCTTATGTCTGTGTGACCTAATACACTGTAAGTATCATGATGTTGTTACATACTGTGGGAGCACATTAACATTCATCATGCAGTGTCTGCAAAAATACTTGTCTGCTTCCCCATACATTTTCAAAGGAGATAAACTTGTATGTTATTAATCTGTCATCTCTTCTTTGGCCTTGATTACAATCTGCAGATGTCTGAGCATGGAATTGGCAAGGTTCCAGAAGTATTCTAGTTCTAAGATTTTGTTCAACAGGATCTTGATAAGAAAAGGAGTGAGGTACTGATGAGGTGTTGCACGAAGCAGCCACCTGATCATGCATTCTGAACATGATCTCACACGTACTCACACTTTCTTGCTTCCATGGGAGAATTTGGGCTTTCTCCTTAAAAAGGTAAGAGCCAACTATCTTGAAGCACAGGTGGAAGAAATCACAGCACCCTAAAGAAAAATTCTCAAAATGAAATGGCAGCCTTGAACAGTAAAGAAAGAACATCTTTCCCTCAAGATATCATGAGGTGCACTACGACAGGTTGCTAGTGAATAAACCATTTGAAATACTAGCCTCAACGACCAGATGTATAATGATTTCACCCAAACAGCATCATATGCTTGTTCTGACAAGTAATGTATAGCATATGGAAATATATGGGGTGGACAAGGCTTTTTGTGAACACTATATGTGGTAGAGGAGGAACATTATTTCCACTGGAAATAATTCATTCCACAAAGAAAGAAACTACCAAAAATACCTTGTACTATGCACTGTTCTTAAAAGGGGAGTAACTAACTAATGGAAAGTAATAAAAAATGGCAATATCTATCTTTTGACAGCAGAGGAATTCAATGTTGGATGAAATCTGAACACTCACATGGACACCATTTAAATAATGCTTAAAAATTAAAAGAAAAATCCACGCCATAACCATTACAATTAATAACAGTCTTTGATACGACAAACTCAAACTTATTTCTGGGCACAGTAAGACCCTTAAGTCAAGTTTAGCAGACCTAATATGATTCTACATAATAAAGCAAACCAGGAAACTGTATGCAATACTATGGAGTACAATAAAATCATTTTGTAAGTGTGTATGTGTGTGTGTAACTAATTACCTATTTTCTAAGTACAAAGAGGGAATTCTTCATTTATGGGGTCTCACTTCTAACATTTTCTTTACAGTCACACACCTTTTTAAATTCTAGTATAATGTCAGCATTTACAATGTCATCATTTTGTTTGTTCCATTCATCAATTACTCTAACACCATAAAAGCACTTCACATTTTTTCTAATGTGCTTTTTGTTGATTTTTTTGATATGGCCCCTGGCTGCTCTATCTTTGCATCTTTTGAAAAAATTTCACTGTTATTATTGTTAAACTGGTTTAGAAACTTAAAAGTTGTGATCAACTCACCCATTAGTCTTCTCCCTTCCATGGGAGGCCTCTAATCTCTGAGTGCAGCTCATTTCTCTGAACTCTGGTACCATCTTTGCTGCCATCCTCAAGGCCTTCTCTGTTAGGTCTTTGTGCCTTCTTAAAAGGTGCAAAGACCAATCATGAGGAGCATATCGTAGTTCTGGCCAAATATACATTGTGAATAGCTTCCTGAACATTTCCTCATCAATATCTTTACAGGCAATTTAAATACTTACCCACTGACAGTTTGTCTCCCAAGTTGTGGATCTAGAGATAAGTTAGGCACAGTCCCTCTAAAACAAATTCCTTCAGTGTATCTTATCCTTATGACTTTGCATTTACTTATGTTGAATTTCATAACACTGTGTGTATTTAGCTATCTCTTTGCTTTTTGTCATCTTTAATCTTCCGTATTCATTATGTATATTTCTGATGTAGCTGGGAGAACATTAAATAATATCTCCATCTATTTTGTTGGTTACTCCAATACTCTTGTTTGGCATTTTCTGATATATTTCAATGTATTTTTGTGAATTCAATCACTATTTCTTCCTTACGTTGAAGTCTCTCGTTTGAGAACATTTTTATTGCCTCTGTTGCCAATCATATATCATGACAGATCCTTCTCCTTTTAAATCAAAGCTATATAGCCCTGACTATCATTTCGTTTTGTTGAAGGCCATTAGACACAGCACTCAACTGATACAAATAAGTATATCTTTTTTATTTATAATAATTGATCAATATTTCCCACGTCAGCAAGGTAGCGCCAGGAAACAGACAAAGAAATACCCATCCACTCATATACATTTATGCACATATACATTCAAAGCAACATACACACATAACATACATATACATACACAGACATATACATATATACACATGTACATATTCATACTTGCTAGCCTTCATCCATTCCTGGCACTACCCTGCCCCATAGGAAACAGCATTGCCATCCCCTGTGCCAACAAGATAGCACCAAGAAACAGACAAAAAAGGTCACATCTACTCACACTCAGTCTCTAGCTGTCACGTGTAATGCATTGAAACCACAGCTCCTTATCTACATCCAAGCCCCACAGACCTTTCCAAGGTTTATCCAGATGTTTCACTCCATCCTTCCACCTCCAGTTTGGTCTACCACTTCTCCTCCTTGTTCCCTTCACCTCTGACACATATATCCTCTTTGTCAACCTTTCCTCACTCATTCCCTCCATATGTCCACACACTCTCTTCTGCTCTCTCAACCACACTCTTTGCATTACCACACATATTTCTTACACTTCCATTACTTACTCGATCAAACCACCTCACACTACATATTGTCCGCAAACATTTAATTTTCAACGCATCCACCCTCCTCTGCACAACCCTGTCTATTGCCCATGCTTCACAACCATATAATATTGTTGGAGCTACTATTCCTCCAAACACACCCATCTCTGCTCTCTGAGATAATTCTCTCTCTATCTCCAAGAAAGGGTCTGTGGGGTCTGGATGTGGATAAGGAGATGGGTTTTCAGTGCATTCCACATGGCAGATAGAGAATGAGTGTGAACAAATATGACATTTTTGTCTGTTCTCTTGGCATGTATGTGTATGTATATGTTTATAAATAAATAATGGGCATTCATGTATGTATATATATATATATATATATATATATATATATATATATATATATATATATATATATATATATATATACATACATATATATATATATATATATATATATATATATATATATATATATACATACATACATATATATATATATATATATATATATATATATATATATATATATATATATATATATATATATATATATACAACAAGGGCCACACTCGTTCACACTCACTCTCTAGCTGTCATGTAATAATGCCCGAAACCACAGCTCCCTTTCCACATCCATGCCCCACACAACTTTCCATGGTTTACCCCAGACGCTTCACATGCCCTGATTCAATCCATTGACAGCACGTCGACCCCAGTATACCACATCAATCCAATTCACTCTATTCCTTGCCCACCTTTCAACCTCCTGCATGTTTAGGCCCCGATCACTCAAAATCTTTTTCACTCCATCTTTCCACCTCCAATTTGGTCTCCCACTTCTCCTCGTTCCCTCCACCTCCAACATATATCCTCTTGGTCAATCTTTCCTCACTCATTCTCTCCATGTGCCCAAACCATTTTAAAACACCCTCTTCTGCTCTCTCAACCATGCTCTTTTCATTTCCCCACATCTCTCTTGCCCTTACATTACTTACTCGATCAAACCACCTCACACCACATACTGTCCTCAAACATCTCATTTCTAACACATCCACCCTCCTGCGCACCACTCTATCCATAGCCCACGCCTCACAACCATACAACATTGTTGGAACCACTATTCCTTCAAACATACCCATTTTTGCCTTCCGAGATAATGTTCTCGACTTCCAAACATTCTTCAGGGCTCCCAGGATTTTTGCCCCCCCCCCCCCCATTCACTTCCGCTTCCATGGTTCCATCTGCTGCCAGATCCACTCCCAGATACCTAAAGCACTTTACTTCCTCCAGTTTTTCTCCATTCAAACTTACCTCCCAATTGACTTGACCCTCAACCCTACTGAACCTAATAACCTTGCTCTTATTCACATTTACTCTTAACTTTCTTCTTTCACACACTTTACCAAACTCAGTCACCAGCTTCTCCAGTTTCTCACATGAATCAGCCACCAGTGCTGTATCATCAGCGAACAACAACTGACTCACTTCCCAAGCTCTCTCATCCCCAACAGACTGCATACTTGCCCCTCTTTCTAAAACTCTTGCATTCACCTCCCTAACAACCCCATCCATAAACAAATTAAACAACCATGGAGACATCACACACCCCTGCCGCAAACCTACATTCACTGAGAACCAATCACTTTCCTCTCTTCCTACACGTACACATGCCTTACATCCTCGATAAAAACTTTTCGCTGCTTCTAACAACTTGCCTCCCACACCATATATTCTTAGCACCTTCCACAGAGCATCTCTATCAACTCTATCATATGCCTTCTCCAGATCCATATATACATTTCTTTCTTTCAAACTATTCGCCATTTCCCGCGTTAGCAAGGTAGCGTTAAGAACAGAGGACTGGGCCTCTGATGGAATATCCTCACCTGGCCTCGTTCTCTGTTCCTTCTTTTGGAAAATTAAAAAAAATACGAGAGGGGAGGATTTCCAGCCCCCCGCTCCCTCCCCTTTTAGTCGCCTTCTACGACACGCAGGGAATACGTGGGAAATCCTCCTCTCTCATTATTTTTTTTTAATTTTCGAAAAGAAGGGACAGAAAAGGGGGCCAGGTAAGGATATTCCCTCAAAGGTCCAGTCCTCTGTTTTTAACGCAACCTCGCTAATGCAGGAGATGGCGCATAGTATGAAAGAAAGAAATATATATATATATATATCTTTTATATATATATATATATATATATATATATATATATATATATATATATATATATATATACATATATATACATATATATATATATATATATATATATATATATATATATATATATATATATAGAAATATATATATATCTTTTATATATATATATATATGTGTGTGTGTGTGTGTTTGTGTGTTTGTGTGTTTGTGTGTGTATGTGAGTGGATGGGCCGTTCTTAGTGTGTTTCCTGGTGCTACCTCACTGACGAGGGAAACAGCGATCAAGTATGTGGAAAGGGAGCTGTGGTTTCGGTGCATTACACATGACAGCTAAAGACTGAGTGTCAACTAATGTGGCCTTTGTTGTCTTTTCCTAGCTCTACCTCACGTGTGTGTGTGTGTGGGGGAGGAGGATGCCATTTCATGTGTGGTGGGGTGGCGATGGGAATGAACGAAGGCAGCAAGTATGAGTATGTACATGTGTATATATGCATATGTCTGTGTATGTATATGTATGTGTACACTGAAATGTATAGGTGTGTATATGTGCCTGTGTGGGCGTTTATGCATATACATGTGTATGTGGGTGGGTTGGGCCATTCTTTCGTCTGTTTCCTTGCACTACCTTGCTAATGTGGGAAACAGCGATTAAGTATAATAAATAAATATATTGGTGCTGCTGGAATCTACATGCATTAAGTTACATAGCAAGTAGAAAGTCACTTTTAGCATGGCCATTTCATCAACGGCTGGTGAAAAAGAATACAGTCTCCTCAACGAACTTATCATTTCAATAGAGTCCAACCAGTCCCTCCTACTGAGTGTAATGTTTCCTTAAAGCTGCATGAACTCTTGGATACAGGATCCTGGGTTGTACAGGCAGAGCCAAAAGTCACTGTGCACATATACTACAAAGGATAAAATTGCCTTATTCTTAGTATACCATATACAACAAATGGCCTACATAACTCTTGACACGTATAGTGACCAAACGACCTCTCCTTCCTCCCTTCCTTTCCCACACACGTCACTTCAGTGTTTCTTTAAACACAAGCATGTCTGGATGCAAACAGCTGTTAATGTGAAAATGAAAGTATAGCAAAATGCATTCGGAAACAGAATAATTTGTAAGGACATTTGGCCACCACAGTCATCAGATCTTACAACCACTGATTATTATCTAAGGGGAGCTATGAAAGGCACAGTTTACAAAGACAGTGCTCACACTGAACTGATGGATGCCATCACATATTTCATTGAGAACATCTCTATGACTGATTTGTCGCGTATCTCGGCAAACAAGATAAGATGTATCGACGCATGTCTACAGGCGAGTGGGTACCATTCAACATCCATTGTAACTGGAACTTAAGTATGGGAAATGTATTTATATTAATGTACAAAAACTCGCTGATTATACTCATCGTCTAAGGTAGGTGCAAACTGACTTTTGGTTCACAATAATGATGTATGTAAAAAAAAGTTTCCTCATTGCCATTTACTATGTAGCAAGGTAGTGCCGGGAATAAAGAACAACAGTCTTAATTGTTCACATCCACTCTCTAGCTGTCAAGTATAGTGCTACAAATCCAAAACCCCACATCCACAGCTTGCCCCACAGACCATTCCATAGTTTCATCTGACCACTTACGCCCTGGCTTGGCCCACTGTCTGCATGTCACACCCTGCATACCACATGGCTCCACATCAATTTATCCCATGCACACCTCATATCCTGCATATTCAGGCCCCAGTCACTCAAAGCACATTTCACATCATCTTTCCACCTCCTCAGTATCTCACTTCTTGTTCTCTTTACATCATACATGTGCAACCTCAGTCAGCCTCTCCTCACTCATCTCTCCATACGTCCAAACTATCTCAATCTCAACACACCCTCTTCACCTCTCTCATTCATACTCCTCTAACTTCAACACTCTCCTCTCACCTCATTATTCTTTATTTGGTCATCTCCCTCACACCACTTACTACCCTTAGACATTTAATTTCCAACACATCCATCCTCCACTTTACTTTCTCTTACAACATCCCGTGCCTGGAACCTTAGCCCCCTCACCTACCCTCTGTTTTACTTAGCTCTCATGGTTTCATCCACTCCCAGGTATCTAAGCACTACACTTACTCCAAGTTCTCTTCATTCAAACTCACCCACCTCTGTTTCTCCCCTGCTAAACTTAAAAATCTTATTTTTCTTCAAATTAACACTCAACTTTCTCCTTTCACACACACTCTCCCAAACTCAGAAAACAGCTTCTGCATTATCTCACTCAAATCTGCCACTAGAGCCTTGTAAACAGCAAACAATTGACTCATCTTCTTGCCAACCCCCCTCCCCCCTTTCACCAATTACATACTTAGATAATAAGGAAACTTACAATCCTACCGTAACTGATGCTGTCTTTAAATATCATTGTCTGCAAGATGCTCCAATCCTGGCAGAGGGACAGCCTATTAAAATCTTCAAGAAATTTATGCGGGAAAAAGTATCTTTCTTCCTAGCACCAATTATGGAAAGGCAATTCCTTTTAAAAAACCTTGAAAGAATCCTCTCCAGGTTGACAGAGTTCATTTATTTATCAATTCAGATGTTTATCTAAAATTACCCAAGAACCCCTTTCTACAGAAAGAGTCCTGGTATTACCTAGGACCTATTTCTGATAGCTCCTGAAGACCAAGGCTGTGCTACCTCCAGTAGCAGGGAAATGTGGACTCTTTTGGATCTGACCAAAGGATCACTCGCTGTGTAATCTCATGCAGGTAGAGTTTGGTAACACCTGTGACAAAGTTTTGCTTATGTAAACTTGGTAGCTTCAGCCCTGACCTTCCTCTGAACTAATTCCACAGAAATGGTACAACTCCAAAGGTGAACAATGCCAAACAGTTCCTATATACAGTAGATATGTATCTATGTACTTGTCTATGATTGTCATATAATCATCACCCATCTCTTCCAATCTATTCAATATTCTTGTAAGAGAAGTATGATGACAACTAGTGTGCAATCTTGGAACCAGTTAAAATTCATGCTGAGTGCCAATATAGAAAAAACTTCACTTCAATTATCAAATCTATAAAGTACAAAATGAGCACAAATTCATTTCTTGCTTTTTTCTTGATTCTTACAAACAATCAGATATCATAAATCATAGAAAATCTGATTAATGTTGTGGTATTCATATGACACCAATGAAATGGTTTGACAGCTAAATTAAAGAGTAGGCACAATTTGTCTCTCTTAATGATGCTTTTTCAAATATTAAAGAGACTGTGAAAAGAGCCTAAATATTCTAAACTACACCGCATGCATTTTCCTAGCATAAACAAACTGATAATTACTGTCATTAAGAAAAATTCAGGCCCTTTGTTGATGACATATCTAAGATTCTATGCCTAAAATTAAGTACCTTATTTTCTGTCAGTAATCAGATGGAGATATTCCATTCTTAGTTTGTCAAAGACGGAATGCCTTTAAATCTATTAATATCCTCTTATATGATATTTAAGAGGAAACTATCAGTTAAGTTTTCCTTTCAGGATAAAGGTAAACTCAAGTTTGTACCACCACAATTTTAGGTACAAGTCACCTAATAGGATATCACACACTGATTAATCACACTATAAATATGCACACCTATCTGTTCATCCCCAGTCTGCAAAGACACTGAGCAAATATTCAGGTGCCCAATTACTGATGGCACTACAGAGCAGCAAATAATCAATTTATTTCCTTGGAAGGATAGAAATTGCTAGTTGCTGGGTTAAATTACTTTTGCAAAAATATTTTACTGTTAGGCATGAAAGCTGTGTCAACAAAATGGGAGATATGGAGAGGGCAAATATTAAGATGTGTGTTTATGCCATTGAACAATGCCATCCCATGTTCAGTGTAAGGTGTTGGAGGCAAAGGATGGAGCGATGGTGGTGGGGGAGAGTGTGGTAGCCAGAGATGTAGGAAGGGGTGGCGGTGGTCTGGGAAGATGTAGTGGCCAGGAAGGAAGGGCACGGCGTTCAAGAAGGGAGGGTATGGTGGCTAAGGAGAGAGGGAGTGGCAATGGTTATAGAGTGCATGGTGGCCAGGGTGGTATGACATGGTAGCCCTCTGCAGGTACATATGGGTTTGAGGAAAAAAAAAAAAAAAAAAAAAACATTGCAAGGGAAACTGTCATCAGGTCATAATCTTAAGACTCTTAACAAGTTACTATTTCTAACAGCTAGCATAGCCAAGCTTTACTTATGGCTTTAATATCTGGAGTGATACCCACATAATTTCATCATATCCTGTTGTTATAGCTCACAAATGAGTAATCAAAGTAACACCTGGAGAACTTTCTCACATATTTTCCCTCTACTCAACAATGAAACTTGATTAAACAGAGCAAAAAAGGAAATATTCTAGCTTTCCCTATACATTCAAAAGAAAAAAGTTTGCTAGGGGGCCCAAACCCAGAACTGCAGATTTCAGTTTTTCTCTAAGGTTTGCAGGAAACATTTCATATACAAAACATTAAAAACAGTCACAGTGATCCATACCACACTAGACCTCTCTGCTATGAAACATTTCAACCAGCAATCTCAGAGATAAAAGCTAATATTCAGTGTCAAATCTGGCTGAGACAAATATATCTTTTATCACAAACCCAAGTATCATAACCTTATAATTTATTACATTATTGTATTTTCTGAACCTATCACTTTTCCAAGACTGAGAGCCACTATAAAACTTTCTAACAGTATATAACCATTATCCACAACTTCTCAAACATTCTCCTTCATAATCAGGCATATATGTTTATAACCAAGAATACTTTGACTTGCTGAATATACCCCTATTTTTTCAGACATTCTACTAAAGCTAAATAAAATCTCAAGTGATAATAAATCTTATCTACAGCCTACACACAGAATTCAAAATTATGACAAATAATGACTTTGGGCGAGTGCATTAAAGGAAAAAGTTGACTAAATATAAATAAAAGCAACGGTATTTGGTTTAGAAGTGTAGAGAGACAATTGAGGTGTGTTTGATTGGAGAAATATTGGAGGAATGAAGTGCTT
This sequence comes from Panulirus ornatus, assembly GCF_036320965.1. NCBI lineage: Eukaryota > Metazoa > Arthropoda > Malacostraca > Decapoda > Palinuridae > Panulirus > Panulirus ornatus. The sequence continues at coordinate 6,314,755 of NC_092242.1, forward strand.
TAGTTACCTGGGAGTGAACATGGCAGCAAATGAAATAGGGGAAGCAAAGGCAAGTCAAAGGATGAGTGAGGGGGTGAAGGTTCTGAGAACACTGAGGAATGTGTGGAAAGAAAGGTTGCTATCTGGGAGGGCAAAAATGGATATGGATGCAAGGCATGGGCTACAGATGAGAATGTGAGGAGGGTAAATGTGTTAGAAATAAAATATCTGAGAACAACATTAGGTGTGCGGGGGGTTGATCAAGCAAATAATAACAAGGTAAGAAAGAGGTGTGTTAATAAGATTATGGTTGAAAAAGATGGAGAGAGTGTGCTGAAATTATTTGGACATATAGATAGAATGAGTGAAGAAAAGTTGACAAAGAGGAAATATGTGCAGCAGAAGTAGAGGGAATGGGGGAAAATAATGAGAAGGAATGACAGAGTGAGATATTCTGAGTACTAGGGGCCTGCCTGATGGAGAAAATTGGAGTAATGTGGCATACGGGGGTCAACATGCAGTCAATGGAGTAAAACAAGGCATATGAAGCAACCACAGGAATCCATCAAAAAGGTAAAACAAGGCATATGAAGCAACCACAGGAATCCATCGAAAAGGTCTGTGGGACCCTGTTGTGGAAAGGGGAACTGTGGTTTTGATGCATTGCACATGTCAGCTTGGGAATGGATGTGAGCAAATGAAGCCTTTTCTTTATCTGTTTCTAGTGCTACTGCACTAACTTAGGAAACAGTATAAACAAAAACGAAAGGGAAGAAAAAGAAGATTAAATACAAAAGAGAGAATACATACGTCAGAAAAGGAGGGAACACGGAGAAAGGGAAGACCATATTGGAGACGAAAGAATAGAATGAAAAAGATTTTGAGCAACTGGGGCCTGATCATACAGGAGTGAAAGGCATGCACAGGATAGAGTAAACTAGGATTGATGTAACTGACATGTTGTCAATGGGCTGAACCAGGGCATGTGAAGTAACCAGGGTGAACTATAAAAAAAACTATGCGGCCTGGTTTTGGTGCATTATGCATGAAAGCTAGAGAATGGATGTAAGCAAAAGCAGCGTTTCTTTGTCTATTTCTGGTGCTACTTCACTAACGTGGCAAATTGCGACCAAGTCTGAGTACATATCTATTATATTTTCATTCATTTATTTAAACCTGATCAAAATACATAAATAAAAATATAACAAATACATACTTAGGCTTGGCTGCAATTTCCCACATTACCAGAGTAGCAACAGAAACAAAGAAAGGCTGCATTTGCTCACATCCATTCTCAAGCTTCCCTGTGGGGCGTGATAGAGAGGAATGGATAAAGGCAAGCAAGTATGAATATGTACATGAGTATATATGTAAATGCCTGTGTATGGGTATGTATATGTTGATTTGTAATGTATGTATGTGCGCATATGGCTGTTTATGTATATATATGTGTTCAAGAGTGGATGGGACATTCTTTGTCTGTTTCCTGGCACTATCACGCTGACACAGTAAACAGTGATTATGTATAATAAAAAAAAGAAATATATATATATATATATATATATATATATTTTTTTTTTGCTTTGTCGCTGTCTCCCGCGTTTGCGAGGTAGCGCGAAGAAACAGACGAAAGAAATGGCCCAACCCACCCCCATACACATGCCTTGATTCAATCCACTGACAGCACGTCAACCCCGGTATACCACATCGCTCCAATTCACTCTATTCTTTGCCCTCCTTTCACCCTCCTGCATGTTCAGGCCCCAATCACACAAAATCTTTTTCACTCCATCTTTCCACCTCCAATTTGGTCTCCCTCTTCTCCTCGTTCCCTCCACCTCCGACACATATATCCTCTTGGTCAATCTTTCCTCACTCATTCTCTCCATGTGACCAAACCATTTCAAAACACCCTCTTCTGCTCTCTCAACCATGCTCTTTTTATTTCCACACATCTCTCTTACCCTTACGTTACTTACTCGATCAAACCACCTCACACCACACATTGTCCTCAAACATCTCATTTCCAGCACATCCATCCTCCTGCGCACAACTCTATCCATAGTCCACGCCTCGCAACCATACAACATTGTTGGAACCACTATTCCTTCAAACATACCCATTTTTGCTTTCCGAGATAATGTTCTCGACTTCCACACATTCTTCAAGGCTCCCAGAATTTTCGCCCCCTCCCCCACTCTATGATCCACTTCCGCTTCCATGGTTCCATCCGCTGCCAGATCCACTCCCAGATATCTAAAACACTTCACTTCCTCCAGTTTTTCTCCATTCAAACTCACCTCCCAATTGAATTGACCCTCAACCCTACTGTACCTAATAACCTTGCTCTTATTCACATTTACTCTTAACTTTCTTCTTTCACACACTTTACCAAACTCAGTCACCAGCTTCTGCAGTTTCTCACATGAATCAGCCACCAGCGCTGTATCATCAGCGAACAACAACTGACTCACTTCCCAAGCTCTCTCATCCCCAACAGACTTCATACTTGCCCCTCTTTCCAAAATTCTTGCATTCACCTCCCTAACAACCCCATCCATAAACAAATTAAACAACCATGGAGACATCACACACCCCTGCCGCAAACCTACATTCACTGAGAACCAATCACTTTCCTCTCTTCCTACACATACACATGCCTTACATCCTCGATAAAAACTTTTCACTGCTTCTAACAACTTGCCTCCCACATCATATATTCTTAATACCTTCCACAGAGCATCTCTATCAACTCTATCATATATATATATATATATATATATATATATATATATATATATATATATATATATATATATTTTTTTTTTCTTTTTTTTATACTTTGTCGCTGTCTCCCGCGTTTGCGAGGTAGCGCAAGGAAACAGACGAAAGAAATGGCCCAACCCCCCATACACATGTATATACATACGTCCCACACGCAAATATACATACCTACACAACTTTCCATAGTTTACCCCAGACGCTTGACATGCCGTGATTCAATCCACTGACAGCATGTCAACCCCAGTATACCACATCGCTCCAATTCACTCTATTCCTTGCCCTCCTTTCACCCTCCTGCATGTTCAGGCCCCGATCACACAAAATCTTTTTCACTCCATCTTTCCACCTCCAATTTGGTCTCCCTCTTCTCCTCGTTCCCTCCACCTCCGACACATATATCCTCTTGGTCAATCTTTCCTCACTCATTCTCTCCATGTGCCCAAACCACTTCAAAACACCCTCTTCTGCTCTCTCAATCACGCTCTTTTTATTACCACACATCTCTCTTACCCTTACGTTACTCACTCGATCAAACCACCTCACACCACACATTGTCCTCAAACATCTCATTTCCAGCACATCCACCCTCCTGCGCACAACTCTATCCATAGCCCACGCCTCGCAACCATACAACATTGTTGGAACCACTATTCCTTCAAACATACCCATTTTTGCTTTCCGAGATAATGTTCTCGACTTCCACACATTCTTCAAGGCCCCCAGAATTTTCGCCCCCTCCCCCACCCTATGATCCACTTCCGCTTCCATTGTTCCATCCGCTGCCAGATCCACTCCCAGATATCTAAAACACTTCACTTCCTCCAGTTTTTCTCCATTCAAACTCACCTCCCAATTGAATTGACCCTCAACCCTACTGTACCTAATAACCTTGCTCTTATTCACATTTACTCTTAACTTTCTTCTTCCACACACTTTACCAAACTCAGTCACCAGCTTCTGCAGTTTCTCACATGAATCAGCCACCAGCGCTGTATCATCAGCGAACAACAACTGACTCACTTCCCAAGCTCTCTCATCCCCAACAGACTTCATACTTGCCCCTCTTTCCAAAACTCTTGCATTTACCTCCCTAACAACCCCATCCATAAACAAATTAAACAACCATGGAGACATCACACCCCTGCCGCAGACCTACATTCACTGAGAACCAATCACTTTCCTCTCTTCCTACACGTACACATGCCTTACATCCTCGATAAAAACTTTTCACTGCTTCTAACAACTTTCCTCCCACACCATATATTCTTAATACCTTCCACAGAGCATCTCTATCAACTCTATCATATGCCTTCTCCAGATCCATAAATGCTACATACAAATCCATTTGCTTTTCTAAGTATTTCTCACATACATTCTTTAAAGCAAACACCTGATCCACACATCCTTTTGCTTTGTCGCTGTCTCCCGCGTTTGTGAGGTAGCGCAAGGAAACAGACGAAAGAAATGGCCCAACCCACCCCCATACACATGTATATACATACACGTCCACACACGCAAATATACATACCTATATATCTCAATGTACCCATACATATACTGTCTGCCTTTATTTATTCCCATATATATCCTCTTGGTCAATCTTTCCTCACTCATTCTCTCCATGTGACCAAACCATTTCAAAACACCCTCTTCTGCTCTCTCAACCACACTCTTTTTATTTCCACACATCTCTCTTACCCTTACATTACTTTCTCGATCAAACCACCTCACACCACATATTGTCCTCAAACATCTCATTTCCAGCACATCCACCCTCCTGCGCACAACTCTATCCATAGCCCACACCTTGCAGCCATACAACAGACACAAGAATGGCCCAACCACCCACATACACGTGTATATACATATGGAAAGTGTGTGAAAGGAGAAAGTTGAGATAAAATGTGAATAAGAGCAAGGTTTATCAGGTTTAGCAGGGATGAAGGACAAGTTAGGTGGGATGTAAGTTTGAATGGAGAAAAACTGGAGGAAGTGAAGCATTACAGATATCTAGGAGAGGACTAGGCAGCAAGTGGAACTGTGGAGGAATAAGTGAGTCATAGGGCGGGGAGGGGGTGAAGGTTCTGGGAGCGATGAAGAATGTGTGGAAAGTGAGAATATTATCTTGGACAAAAATGAATATGTTTGAAGGAATTGTAGTTCCACAATATCATATGGTTGCAAAGCATGTGCAGATGAGGGCGGATGGGTTGAAAATGAATGTCTAAGGACAATACGTGGTGTGAGGGGCTTTGATCGAGTATGTAATGAAAGGGTATGAGAGATGTGTGGTAATAAAAAGTGTGGTTCAGAGAGCAGAAGAGGGTGTATTGAAATGGTTTGTACATATGGAGAGAATCGGTGAGGAAAGGTTGACAAAGAGGATATATGTGTCAGAGGTGCAGAGAACAAGTGGGAGACCAAATTGGAGGTGGAAGAATGGAGTGAAAAAGATTTTGAGCAATTGGGGCCTGTACATGTAGGAGAATGCAAGGCGTGCATGGAATAGAGTAAACTGGAACAACGTGGTATACTGACGTTGCTATGCTGTCCATGGACTGAACCAAAGTAAGCAAAACGTCTGGGGTAAACCATGGAAAGGTCTGTGAGGCCTGTGTGGATAGGGAGCTGTCGTTTCGGTGCATTACACATGACAGCTAGAGAATAGGTGTGAGCAGATGTGGCCCTTTTTTTCTGTTTTTCTGGTGCTACCTTGCTGACACAGGGAGTGGCAATGCTGTTTCCTGTGGGGCAGGGTGATGCTGGGAATGGATGAAGGCATGCAAGTATGAATATGTACATGTGTATATATGTATATGTCTGTGTGTGTATGTAAGTGTATATGCTGATATGTATATGTATGCGTATATGTTGATATGTATATGTATGTATATCCCTGGGGATAGGGGAGAAAGAATACTTCCTACATATTCCCTGCATGTCATAAAAGGCAACTAAAAGGTGAGGGAGAGGGGGCTGACAATGCTCCCCTCCCATTCTTAATTTTCCAAAAGGAACAGAGAAGGGGGCCAAGTGAGGATATTCCCTCTAAGGCTAAGTCCTCTGTTCTTAACGCTACCGTGTTAACGTGGGAAATAGCAAACATGTTAAAAAAAAAAAGTTCATTTATGTATACATATGTGTAAATGAGTGAATGGGTTGTTCTTCGTCTGTTACCTGATGCTACCTCACTGATGCGGGAAACGGTGATCAAGTATGATAAAAAAATATAATAATAATATCTATAATGCACTAGAACCATTCTAAAGGTTCCTATGACTCAAGGCTGTGCTACCTGCAAAAGTAAATGCAGGATGCTCCAGAGTAAGTTCTTTGATGAGACTGTCTGCCTAGTGATAGAGCCTCACCAAAGTTGACTTTTCACTCATGGTGTAACCTGAATAGCCCTATATCACTTTTATCCTCAGTATCCAGGTTTTGGTAAAAAACTGATCCACAATAGAATCAAATAAACCATCCCTCCCCCCAACGGAATCAAATAAACCATCCCTCCCCCCACACACCATGGTTTCAGACCAAAACTCTCTACTTCCACACTACACAGTGACGTCACACAACATATCCTGAATGTATTCAACCAACCACCATCCTCCCACACAGTGCAATAAGCATCAACATAGCATCTTGACACTGTCCCCTAACTTGAAACTAACCTACACAAGTGGTTGGTCAATTTCATAGCCAACTACCATGCCAGAATCACTCACAATGTCTCCATCTTAAACTCTACAATGGAGTTCCCCAAAGAGCAGTTCTTTCTCCCTTCAATCTCCTTTCACACAACTTCTCAGTATGTTAGGCAAACCTTAACACGAAGATCCTTCTGTATGCAGACGATCTCTTGATCGTGAGAACACCCTGATACCACGAAAGTAACATCAAACATGCAGCAATACATTATGCAATTGGAACAATACTCACCCACAATAGAATGTCTGCATCTCTACAGAAGTGTTCAATAACTCTTTCAACCACAGACAGGACATGGATCCAGCTCACACCCTTCAATCTCTCCCAGTGAGCAAAACACCAATCATTCTTGGAAACCAACACATGACATTCACTCCCCACACCAATAACATCAAAACAAAATCAAAACACATACTAAATGCCTTCAGACCACTAACAAACACCAGATATGGACAAGAAAAAGAATCCCTCAATATCCTATATAAACAGTTTACCTGCTCTACTTAAAACTATGCCTCAACTGCCTAAATTTTCACCCTCTCAAAAGCAAATTTAACAAAAGCACAAACCACACAAAATCAATGCTGTCTGAAAAATCACTGGTAGCCTAGCAACCACAAAAATTCAATACCACAATGAAACAAAGATCCTCCCAGTACAGTCCCATCTCATACTCGGAACTCAATCACACTTGGCAATTGACCCCTCCCAAACAAACCACTCTTTAACACTACCAACTGCTACATAGGCATAAAATGCTTACCCTTACCTCATACTTCAGTAATCTCTACTCACAGATCCCCAAACCACAAAACATAACACAGACGAACACACAATAAAATATCCAAAAAGCTTTAAAAAGCCAACCTCCTAACTCAGTTTCGACCTAACCACATCAGAGATACACCTACCAGAAACTACACTCCCCTAACAAACACTAGTCACACACTCCTACTTATGCTCTGGACATCATCCAACACTACGACTACTCTACAATCAACATTTCAACACATCTTAAGACCCTTCATGCACACACTGCAATAACCACAAAGAAGACACCAAGAACTTAATAATTTAATACTCAGCTGTTCAGCACTCACTGCACATAGATGCACACACATCACTATACTTTAAGGCCAATGGTCCTAAACAGCAGATGCAGCTGACATCTAGTGCTGCAAGAGCCTAATAAATGAATAAGTGCTCTGACACACTGACTTTTTCTAAAAAAGTGGTCCTGGGAAATTTTTTCTATTTTTTTCTTTCATATTTGTTCAATATTTCCTGCATTAGCAACCTAATGCCAGGAACAGAGAAAAAAAAGGCCACATTTGCCTGCATCCATTTCATTCTCCACCTGCTGCTCATAAAGTACCAACATCACAGCCCTATCCACAACCAAGCCCCACAGACTTTTCCAGTTTTTCCCAGCCACTACATATGCCCAGATCCAATCCACTGACAGCACAATGTCTTCTGTAATCCACATTGATACAATTTATGCCTTTCACCCTCCTGCACGTTCAGGCCTGAAATACTCAAGGACTTTTCAGTTAATCTTTCCACCTCCAATTCAGTTTACCCCTTCTCCTTCTCCCTCCACTTTCTCTCTCCTAACCATTTTAGCAAACCTTCTTCAGCTCTTTCTATCATAATGTATGTGGGCGGGTTGGGCCATTCTTTCGTCTGTTTCCTTGTGTTACCTCGCTAACACATGAGACAGCAACTAAGAATAGAAAGGAAAAAACTCTTTCTTACCCTACAATTACTTACTTGACCAACACTCCTCACACCCACATATTGCCCTCAAACATTTAATTTCCAATACATACATCCTCTTCCATACAGTCTCATCTAAATTCCATGCCTTGCATCCCTAAAACATTATCGGGACTACTATGCCTTCAAATGTATTAATTTTTACCTTCAATGCTCCCAGAACCTTGGCCCCTCACCCACCCTTTAACTCACTTCAGCTTCCACGGTTCCATTCACTGCCATGTCCACTCTCAGGTATTTAAAGTAATTCACTTCCTTCACAGGTTTTTTCCATTCAGACCCACACCCAAACTAACATGTCTCTTTGAACTGCTGAGCCTAATAACCTTGCTTTTATTCACACTGAATCTCAACTCTCCTTTCACACACTTTCCCAAACTCAGACACCACTACCTGCAGTTTCTTACTCAAATCTGCCAACAGCACCATGCCATCACTAAATAATAACTCGTACCCCCTAAAAAAAAAAAAAAAAAAACTACCATTTGCCTCCTTTATCCCATCCATAAACAGATTAAACAGCAATGGTGATATCACATATCCTTGCTACATACCCTCCACCACCTGGAACCACTCACCATCCTGTCTACCTACTCAAACACATACCTTCTTATCTATAAACTACTCCCTGCTTCTAACAGCTTTCATACCCCACTATATATATATATTCATAACATTTTTCACAAAGCAACCCTATCAGTTCTAACACACATTTTCTCCAGATCCAAAAATGCAACATACAAATCCCTCTATTTCTCTATGTATTTTTCATGCACATTCTTCAAAACAAAAGACAGAACCACACATCCTCTGCCACACCTGGAACCACATTGTTCCTACCCAGTCTAATGCGCTGTGTATGCCACCACCCTCTCAATCACCACTTGTCCATACAACTTACCAACTACACTAAACAAATGTTTGCCTTTGTAATTAAAACACTCACTTTTGTACTCTTTGTCTTAATACAATGGCACTATACAGTCATTCTGTCAATCATCAGGAACCTCACTATGATCCAAGCACACGATGAAAATCATAACAAAGCAATCAACAAGTGTCATCCCCTTCCTTAAGAAAGTCAACCATACTATCATCCACTCAAGACACTTTGTTACTCTTCATCATATGCAATGCTTTTCTCTCCTCTCCCTTTTCACAGAATCACTTTCTATGACTCCCTTCAATTAGCACCATATCAAAAATATCCCACATCTGCCATCCAATCACTGCATGGCTTAACAAGCCTTCAAAATAATCACTCCATCTCCTCCACTTCATTTCTCCCTACTACCTCTTCCCTATTTGCCCCCTTCACTGGAGTTCCCTTTTGTTCTCTCTCTTTTTTTTTTTTTTTTTTTTTTTACACTATTAACCTCCTTCCAAAACATTTTCTTATTCTTCCTAAAATGTGATGATACTCATTCATCCTAATGCTCATTTGCCTTTTTTCAGCACCTGTACCTTCCCCTTAACATCATGCTGCTTTCTCTTGTACATCTCCCAGTAACATTCATTCACCTGCAAAGAATGCCCATACATCTCTTTTCTCTTCTATTCGCAACTTTACTTCCTCATCCTACCACTCATCACCCTTCCTCACCAATCCAACTTCCATCTTTTACACATTTCTCTCAAGCATGTATGCGGTGTTTCCCTAAACACCTTCCATTCCTCATCCAAGCCCCTAGCGTCATTTACTCTCATCTTTTGCCATTTAACACAATATCTCTCCTGGAATCTCTTCACACAAGCCTATATAGACATACATGCTTATGTATAAATACACCTGTATTACCATAATGCACTTGCATATGCATTACACTGCAAATGGAAAGTCACCTTCAGAGAGGATGAATCACATTCAGTTGACTAAAAGGAGTGCAGGCAGTCTCATCATGGAACTTCTCACTCTAAAGGAGCCCACCACTTCCCTGCTTCTGATTGTGGTGTATCCTTGAAGGTACAGGGGGGGGTATAAAGGGGGTCCTTGGGTTATATATATAATGATGTATATCTATATGTATTTGAATAAACAAATATACATTAGAGATGAATCGGATATCCGCATCATTTTCTTAAATCCACATCCACGTTTGTGATAAACATCTGCATCTTACCACACATAAAGCGGCTGTGGTAGATAAACAAAAGAAGATTGAAAAACAAGAACTGGCAGCGATGAGCACTTATCACTCCGTGATAGTGATGTGAGGGAGCTGGCTGCAGTGCAGAGGAGCTTGCCTCAGGGGTGGGCAGTGTGTCTGTTGATCACATGGCTCTTAGTGAGATAATCAAGTTTACTAAGCCTTACTGACGTTCATTTATGTAAAATGGCATAAAGTAAGTCAAGTGTGGAAATGTAAGTCAAGTGTGGAAATGTTTTGTGGAACAACCAAATAACTTAGCACAATGTGCAAAATATATTATTCACAAAAGGAATATGGAACTACATCTTTGAAAAATCATTTGAAATCAAAGCACAAAGAGCAGTCTGAAGAGTTTGAAGCAGAAGAAAGAAAGAAGTTAGAGGAGAAACTAAAGACAGAAAAAACTCCTTAGCAAAGAGTAAGGTCAGATATTAAGTAAATAAGGGTTGAAGAATATTTTCAGAGTGGAAAACTGTGGGATGCTTCTAACTTTAAATCAAAGAAACTGGATAGGTGTGTAGCAGAAATGCTAGTACTAGATGATTTACAAATCAGTCATGTTGAAGACACGATTCATGAAACTGATGGCTGAAGCTGCTCCACAATAAGGCTGAAGCAGCATAACTTTTATTCCTCACTGATATGCAATGACATGAATGAGTCTATTTTCAGGGAAGTAAAAGGACTGATTGATGTAGTGAAGCAGAACAGCAAGATTCTTTCACAACTGACATGTGGTCAGATACCTCAGCAGAAACGCCACAGCACCGCTACTTATTTTCATCACTCAATGATGGCACAAGATGAACTTAAAAAGATTCAGGACAGGCTGCAAGAACCCAAGCTATATGTTGTCCACGATACACCCACAAGGTGGGACAGCACCTTGCACAAGCTGAAAAGAAAACTAAAAATAAAGGAGTCACTATGTTTGCATGCTACTACCAACTCCAAATAAAGCAACTCAGCACCACTGAATGGTGAATAATGTCCAAATATGCAACAGCTCAAGAACCTTATGAAGCTACCACAGAAATACCGAGTGACTCAACATTTACAGTAGGTGATGTGATACCTCTCGCAGTTTCCTTGAAAACCAATCTTCAGCCAAGCACATCAAAAGTTTCTGAAGTAACTGATACCTCGGTTTCAGGCTCTGAATCAGATACTGAATCAATGACCGAGTCACCCCAAAATAAAAAAGCAACACAGGTAGTAAACATTATTAAATAAGCAATGCAAGCTGATGTTGAAAAATATTTTCCTGGCTTGAATGTGGAGATTTGTACAGAGATGCAACATTTCTTGATCCAAGATATAAAAGTAAATTCTTTGCCTCTTCTCTCATCATTGATCAAATGAAATCATCAATTGCCAGACTATGTGAAGAGCTGACTCAGCTGAGCACCAAGGCAAATGAAGAAGATGAACCAACCAGAAAATGAAGAAGAGACAGCAAAACACAAACAATTAAGGCAACCAACACGTATGGAATATTGGTGAAGCAATAACCTCTATTCTTGCTACCATTAGTGATGAAGAAGCGAAAGAGACACATGTAGCAAGGAAAAGAGCAATGGAAGATATTGAGAGGTATCACAAGGAGAAGATTGTTAGTGGAACAAGTGAAGACAGTTTGCAATGGTGGAAAGAAAATCTACCCTGATTTGGCATAGGTCACATGCCAATACCTTCGCTGTCCCCCAAGCAGTGTCACTAGAGAGCGGCTATTCGTGGTGCTGGCTTCATCTACAATACAAAACGTAAGCAACTTTTAGCAGAAAGGGCAGAGAAACTTTTGTTTTTGAAGGAAAACTTGCCTACCTTGAACTTTAAATACTGATGAAAGAACAGCTGTTAAAAGATTAGGAGTTAAGTTAACCACTTTCAAAAAGAATGGAGGGTGGGGAAAGTGGTTGGTGGGATGCCCAATGAGTTGGGTCCCCGTCCCACACCCTGGTAAAACACAACTTGAGAGGGTGGAACTCGTCATAACAATAAGAAACTACAATCACACAGTACTTTGTAACAGAAGTAGCTGCCATTTAGAAATGATTGATGTTCTATAGTGAATGAATAATTCTTCATCTATTGAAATATATAACAAAATATCCAGAAAACATCCGCATCCATGAGGATGTCAAAGTCTGACATTTACATCAGTATCCGCAAAATACGTGAGCATGATATCCGCATACACATCTGCATCCGCATATCTCTGAATTCAGACATCCGATACAACTCTAATATAACTTCCTGTAACCTGATGTTCACCTACAAATTGTAGAAAAACTTCACTACAAGCATGTTTTTACTTGTTTCTGATGAAATGAAGGAAACCAAGATGTTGTATGAGAAACACAAATCTATAAATGGATGTCTGTCATTTTGAGCAATATGATGATACACATATTCATCAGAATAAGCCTCTTCCTCCAAATGGAGTTAGGTTTGGTTGAAATCCCTTAAATGTATGACAGAATGACAATGTTATCACTTGAGCGACTAACATTATTCTGACCTCTGAAACTATGAAATTAACCACAGCATTGTATATTATGTCCTTAATGCTACTTATTATATTTGGTATAGTTAGAGAACAGACCAAACCTTAAATTTTGTATATCACTAGCACAAATTTCATTTCTATTATGAAACTGAATCTGCTCCACACAATTGTTATTTCATTACAACGAATTTCATAAATGGCTGATAATGAATGAAGTACACAAAAAATTACCTTATCATAAATCACTTTCTCTTATACTCTAAAGAACAAGAATGAGCTAATAAGTGATACCATTCAACTATCAAAAAGGCAGAGAAGAAAATTATTATCTTAGACAACATAAATACTGTGCATTATAAAATACTATGACATTCTGAAGAAATACCAAATAAATTAAGAAAATGCTATACAGTCCATTACATTCATCTTTCATTGCTTTCATAACCTCTTTAATAGTCTCACTTTGGTTTCTTGCATTTAAGAGTGTCTGACATCACAGTGTCCTCTCACACTCAACACCTACATAAGCTATGTTATCAATACACCATACATCCATTCCCTCTCACACTAATATTCACTTACTCAGTGGTATTTTTCCATGCACTCCCACTGCAATCATGTGAAGAAACATATCCATGATAAACCCAAGAATCAAAGAATAAGCTTGAGATTCTTCCCCTTATTTAACTTGGGTGATTAATATCTAAAACACTTCCTTTGGTGGGAAATATCATAAACTACATAACACACTAGTGTACATCAAAAGAATTCCAAATGCAGCCCATTCCTGTCAACAGCAAATACTTAGACCTTCTTCAACTGCAGATAAGATTTGGGATGGTAATACCAAGATGTAAAATGTGGAAAACCAAAAAATTTTTACTTCCCCTACATAGGATAAATGAAGGTATTTCCTCTTAGTTATGTGCTACATGGCACAGCTTAAATAAATCAGCAGAGGTGGTGTACTTTGATTAAAGTCTACACAAAGTGTTCTGATGGTAGTCTGTAGCATCCCACTATACTGTCCCATTTCTGAGCAAAGCACACAATCTACTGAAAGGTACAAAATATATCAAAGATTTAATATTATTTAACTCATTTAAAAAAAGGCAAAACAATTCCAGATGCATTGACTGATCCATAAACAACCAATATAGCAAAATCAATAAGGTAACGCTTCATTTCACTGCCATTGGCAGGCTCTGGTACCTTGCATATTGGAACTCATTCTTCTCACTGACCTTTACCTGCAAATTCACTGAGGCACAAATTCAAAAGGTCAGATATGCAAGTTCGTGGGGAAAAAGAGAAAAAATTACTTTTTCACCATACTATCAACAAAACTGGTACTTCACAAGAACTATCAATCTAGCTGGTGGTATTACTTGAGTACCCGTAATCAGAATCAAATGTCATCCTACGCATGAAAAAATCTATAAAAGAGAGCGCCTCCTCCCAAACCAAGGATAACAAATGCAACACATAGGGAAACTGGGCGCATTATTAACCTCTTTTTCTCTTGCCAAAGCTCGTTGGCTCGCTGCTTTTCCACCATGGCCTTGATTTTGGCTGCAGTCACTGCTTTTTGTTCCCGTCGTTTTCGTCGTCGAACATCATTTTCGTTGCACCTAGAACACAAAGGAGAATCGGTAATTGCTGAACATCTGTGATTATAGTTGAATCAAAGTGAAATGAATACCCCAACCACCTCATTCTGGAAAAAAAATAAATATTTCTGTAAGAACATATGAAGAAATTTCAGTACATTTTTACACTTGTATTATGGCCCAAAGGCACAAGTATTCTCACCAAGCCTAAAAAATCCAAAAAGATAAAAAATGTCCAGAGAGGTAAGCATGATACACATATGTTTTGGATGTGGTAATTATCGTCATCTCGAACCCTAAGCTTAAAATTGAAGGAACAGAGAATTTCATGAAGTCTGAATAAAATTCAGCATGATTTAGCAATGCTATCACATCAAAACTAAAGTCTGGGGAGAATTAATGTAAACACAGACTGGTGTAAAGTGCAATGACATACTGAGACAGTATCACACTATATATCCCCTTCCATTGAAATGTGTAAATGCTTAAAATACATTTATATAACAACCAATATCAATGAACAGGTTAAACATGTCTTTTAATTTTCTTTCATAAACCCAAATGTTCTCCCTGCCTTAGTGCTTGCTGGATTATTCTAGTGTCCTATTTGTTGAGGGTGGCAGGATCAAAGAACATAGGTAACTGAAGTGCGAGGCAATGGTAAGCTTTTTATTTCTATCATTTCTACTTGGGGGTTTGAGTGGGAGGGGTCTAATATCAAGTGTATAGCATATTGAAGTTGGGTGGTACTGGGAGGATCTTTGTTATATTTCATTGTGAAGGTGCTGAGTGCTATAAGTCCTTGACAGCACATTAATTATTCTGAGTGCACTATTTACTGTGGTTTGCATATAAATATACATCAAGGCCCCACCAACCTTTCCATGGTTTATCCCAGACGTTTCACATACATTGGTTCAGTCCACCAACGGCAAGTCAACCCTGGTATACCACATCGTTCCAATTCAATCTATTTCTTGCACGCCTCACCCTACTGCAAGTTCAGGTCCCGACTAGTCAAAATCTTTTTCACTCCATCCCTCCACCTCCAATTTGGTCTCCTACTTCTCCTTGTTCCCTCCACCTCTGACACATATATCCTCATTGTCAACCTATCCTCACTCATTCTCTCCATATGTCCAAACCATTTCAACACATCATCTTCTGCTCTCTCAACCACACTCTTTTTATTTCCACACATCTCTCTTAACCTTTCATTACTTACTCAATATTTACTTATTTATTATTCATTATATCTTGTCGCCGTCTCCCACTTAAACAAGGTAGCACAAGGAAACAGACAAGAATGGCCCAACTCACACACATACACATGTATAAACATATACGTCCACACACGCACAGATACATACATACCTATACATTTCAACATATACATACATATACATACACAGACATATACATATATACACATGTACATATTCATACATGCTGCCTTCATCCATTCTCATTGCCACCCCGCCACACATGAAATGGCACTTCCCTCCCCCCGCGTGCACGTGGGGTAGCACTAGGAAAAGACAACAAAGGCCACATTCGTTCACACTCAATCTCTAGCTGTCATGTATAACGCACCCAAACCACAGCTCCCTTTCCACATCCAGGTCCCACAAAACTTTCCACGGTTTACCCCAGACACTTCACATGCCCTGGTCCAATCCACTGACAGCACGTCGACCCCAGTATACTACATCGTTCCTATTCACTCTATTCCTTGCACGCCTTTCAACCTCCTGTATGTTCAGGCCCCTATCGCTCAAAATCTTTTTCACTCCATCCTTCCACCTCCAACTTGGTCTCCCACTTCTCCTCGTTCCTTCCACCTCCGACACATATATCCTCTTTGTCAATCTTTCCTCACTCATTCTCTCCATGTGACCAAACCATTTCAATACACCCTCTTCTGCTCTCTCAACCACACTCTTTTCATTACCACACATCTCTCTTACCCTTTCATTACTTACTCGATCAAACCACCTCACACCACATACTGTCCTCAAACATCTCATTTCCAACACATCCACACTCCTCTGAACAACCCTATCTATAGTCCATGCCTCGCAACCATATGACATTGTTGGAACCACTATTCCTTCAAACATACCCATTTTTGCTCTCCAAGATAATGTTTTCACCTCCACACATTCTTCAACACTCCCAGAACTTTTGCCCCCTTCCCCACCCTGTGACTCACTTCCGCTTCCATGGTTCCATCCGCTGCCAGATCCACTCCCAGATATCTAAAACACTTCACTTCCTCCAGTTTTTCTCCATTCAAACTTACCTCCCAATTGACTTGTCCCTCATCCCTACTGTACCTAATAACCTTGCTCTTATTCACATTCACTCTCAGCTTTCTTCTGCCACACACTTTACCAAACTCAGTCACCAGTTTCTGCAGTTTCTCACCCCAATCAGCCACCAGCGCTGTATCATCAGCAAACAACAACTGACTCACTTCCCAAGCCCTCTCATCCACAACAGACTGCATACTTGCCCCTCTCTCCAAAACTCTTGCCTTCACCTCCCTAACAACCCCATCCATAAACAAATTAAACAATCATGGAGACATCATGCACCCCTGCCATAAACTGACATTCACTGAGAACAAATCACTTTCCTCTCTTCCTACTCATACACACACCTTACATCCTCGATAAAAACTTTTCACTGCTTCTAGCAACTTGCCTCCCACACCATATACTCTTAATAACTTCCACAGAGCATCTCTATCAACTCTACCATATGCCTTCTCCAGATCCATAAATGCTACATACAAATCCATTTGTTTTTCTAAATATTTCTCACATACATTCTTCAAAGCAAACACCTGATACACACATCCTCTACCACTTCTGAAACCACACTGCTCTTCCCCAATCTGATGCTCTGTACATGCCTTCACCCTTTCAATCAATATCCTCTCATATAACTTCCCAGGAATACTCAACAAACTTATACCTCTGTAATTTGAACACTCACCTTTGTCCCCTTTGCCTTTGCACAATGGCACTATGCATGCATTCCGCCAATCCTCAGGCACTTCACCATGAACCATACATACAATGAATATCCTCACCAACCAGTCAACAACACAGTCACCCCCTTTTTTCCTAAATTCCACTGCAATACCATCCAAACCCGCCACCTTGCCAGCTTTAATCTTCCGCAAAACTTTCACTACCTCTTATCTGTTTACCAAATCATTCTTCCTGACCCTCTCACTTTGCACACTACCTCAACCAAAACACCCTATATCTGTGCCTTGCAACCATATAGTATTGTTAGAACTCCTATTCCTTCAAACATACCCATTTTTGCTCTCCAAGATAACGTCCTATCTTTCTACACATTCTTCATCCCTCCAAGAATCTTTGTTCCCTCCCCAACCCTATGACTCACTTCCACTTTCATGGTTCCATTCGCTGCTAAGTTCACTCCCAGATATCTGAAACATTTCACTTCCTCCAATTTTTCACCATTCAAACTCACATCCCAACTAATTTGTCCCTCAACCCTGCTGAACCTCATAACCTTGCTCTTATCAACATTTACTCTCAACTTTCTCCTTTCACACACTTTTCCAAACTGTCATCAACTAAGCAGTTTCTCACTCAAATCAGCCATCAAAGCTGTACTATAGGTGAACACCAGGTGACTCACTTCCCAGGCCCTCTCATCCCCAACAGACCACCTACTTGTCCTTCTCTCCAAAACTCCCTAACCACTCCATCCATAAACAAATTAATCAACCATGGGGACATCACACACCCCTGCCACAGACCAGCCTTCATTGGGAACCAATAACTTTCCCCTCTTCCTATTTGTACACATGCCTTACACCCTTGATAAAAACTTCTCACTCCTTCCAGCAGTTTACTTCCCACATCATATACTCTTAAGACCTTCCGCAAAGCATCTCTACCAACCCTACCATATGCCTTCTCCATACATACAAATCCATTTGTTTTTCTAATTATTTCTCACAAACATTCTTCAAAGCAAATACCTGATCCACACAACCTATATCACTTCCGAAACCACAATGCTCCTCCCCAATCTGATGGTTTGTACATGCCTTCACCCTCTCAATCAGTACCCTCCCATATAATTTTCCAAGAATACTAAACTAACTAATGCCCTTGAAGTTTGAACACTCACCTTTATCCCCTTTGCCTCTGCACAATGGCACTATACATGCATTCTGTCAATCCCCAGGCACTTCACTATGATCCATAAATACAATGAATATCCTTGCCAACAATCAACCACACAGTCACCCCCTTTCTTAATAAATTCAACTGCAATTCAATAGGAGTGCAGATAATCTTATCAAACATTTAATTTCTTTTTACATGCAGTGCTACATGTATCATGGAGACAATCAACCTCATCAGGTGCAAACAATTCATATTCTAAATCCCCTGCGCGTCTTAGAAGTCGACTAAAAGGGATGGGAATTGGGTGCTGGAAATTCTCCCCTCCAGTTTTTACTTTCCCAAAAGAAGTAAGATAAAAGAAGGCCAAGCTAAGATTTTCCCTCTAAGGCTCAGTTCTCTGTTCTTGACGCTACCTTACTAATGGGGGAAATGGCAAATATTTTTTTTTTTTTCATACTATTCGCCATTTCCCGCGTTAGCGAGGTAGCGTTAAGAGCAGAGGACTGGGCCTTAGAGCAAATATCCTCACCTGGCCCCCTTCTCGGTTCCTTCTTTTGGAAAATTAAAAAAAACGAGAGGGGAGGATTTCCAGCCACCCGCTCCCTCTCCTTTTAGTCGCCTTCTACGACACGCAGGGAATACGTGGGAAGTATTCTTTCTCCCCTATCCCCAGGGATATATATATGAAAAAAAAAAAATAGATACATATTTCAGTCATGATTGCTACATGATTATGGGATCCAAACTGGAAGAATAAATGATAAACCCTTTCCAGATGTACCCTAGTCTATCACTGATAAAGTAATTAAGATGTTAAGATATGGCAATGCAGCAATACAGGACTTTATTCATATTCACCATCAATGATTAAGGGATATGTAGTGATCATGACCAATGATATGATTAAGAAGCTTGAAGGATAACAATCAAGTCACAGTGGCAGAATAGTTGTTGGGGGACCATATATCATGTTGCATGGGCCAGCCATCAAAAAAAAAAAAAAAAAATTCAATTATTTCATCAGCATGCTAGCTGGAGCAAATGAAGCTTAACTTTTGGAAAACAAAGGATACCTTATATTTACATCATTTATTCCCCTTTCATTATTCAGGGACTGAAAGCACTCTTGGCTTTACAAGATCTCCAAAAAATGCTTAAACCTCTATGTTAGATGATAGTGGACTGAAATGATGTACATACCCTAGGAAGGGAAAAAAACTAAGGTAAAACAACGGTTGAATGGTTAATCTGGCAGTGATTCTGTTATGGTAGCTAGGCCAAAACCTTTCAACTCACTTTCCATCTTTAAACCCATAATCAGAATGTATGGGAAAAAGAGATGACCTTAAATGACATAAAACAATCCAGAAAATGTATAAAGGTATTCTTTCCTATCTTACTAATGTTTACTCATCATAACTGAAATATTTTTGGGAATCCCATGTAGCTGCCCTTGACATATCTAAAGCTTCTGACAGGCTGTAGCATCTGGGTTTCCTCTCTAAGCTCCCATCTTTTGACTTTCCTCCCTCCTATGTAACTTCCTTTCGGGCCTATCTATCTCCAAGGCTGTTGATGGATCAGCCTCTCTACCTTTCTCCATCATAAGCAGTGTCCTTCAAAGTTCTGTCCTGTCTCCTACACATTTTCTGCTCTTTATCAAAGATTTTCTTTCTTCCACAAATAACCAAACGCACGCTAATGATACTAACTCAACACTACTTCCATACATCCTTCAATTATGCTCCTTTTTCTCTTGTTCGATCGGCATTTCATCTTAACATACCTCCCTAAATAAACTCAGACTTGTGCAGTACATCTCACTGGGGCTGATGAAATCAGGTTAAGTTTAATGACTCCAAGACCTAGCTTCTACACAATTCTTTAGAGAAAATTCCTTACAACTTTCCTCTCTTTTGGCAGTTCTGAAATTCCGCCTCTTCACTCAATGAACATATCAGGTATAACTGTACCATCCACTCTATCTTGGAAACCCCACATTACAGAAATAGCTAAGTCCACCTCTAAGAAACTGGGAGTCCTGTTTAGATGTCAAAATTTCTTTTCTTCCAAACAGCTGCTCTGTCTACACAAAGGATTGATCCATTCTGGTATGGAGTACTGCTTTCACATCTGGGGTGGTTCTACTTTGCAACCTTATTCTGACAGAGTTGAGTCAAAAGACATGAGACTTTATCATGCTGCAATGTTGGTTCATTCCCTCTTCTATTGGTATTACTTTGATTTTTGGCCCTACCATTTGCAAGTCCACCCAATACTCAGCAAGCTGCTGCATCAAATAATTACTGTGTGGTTCTTGGCAACTCAAGGGTGGGCCGCTTTGATAACTGTTTCCTTCCCTACCCCTTGAATCTTTGGAACTCTACCCTTTCATGCGCTTCCCAATAATTATGATATGGAACATTTAAAGGACAGATTTTTCACTTCCTCTAAAATTCATTTTTTCATCTTTAGCCTTTTTATATTTCAAGAGAAAAAAAAAAAGACAAGGCCTTGACATGGTGTTTCGTCAATGACTGGAGCCTCCAATGTAAAAGAAAAAAATCTAGCCATCCACTAAAACTGGGGGGGGGGGGATCTTTGGTGAAAGATGCTTTTAAAACTCCTGACCATGTGTGAAAATAGTGTCCCTATAAAACAACACCCATCCCCTATGACTCAGATAAAGGAGCCTTTTGTCTACAGAAACACTAGTCAGTCAATTGGGTAAAATCCTAGCTGCAAAGGCATGACTCACTTGTACGATCATGGGGGTACAAACCCTGGACAAGGATTGGCATTATTTCTCAGGGACAATACTTGTACCATACCAGTCCTCATCTCTTTCAACAATATTCCCTATGTAAGGAGCCCATACACCAAAGGAAAACAACCCATAAATACACACACAACCTACACAAATGGTGGTAAGACAGCATGATCATTACAGGTGATGATCAAAAGTTGGAATGTTCTGTATGTAGTAAATGGCCACGGAATAGTCTGAGGGTATGCCTCGTGCATACAAAGTGATAAGATATTGCTCGACAATGTTCACTAATGTTACAAAACACCTACAGGTGAAATGCATAAGACAAGTATACTTATCAGCATTAGGATGGAAGCCTCCAAACAACAGAGTGTGTGTGTCCTACTACATCAGTAATTGGAAAAATAATAAGGCAGGTCAGTACAGGCTCATTAGATGATGACGTCATCACCAAGTGAAAGATGCTGATTGGCCAGAGGGTGTACCCTGACTGAACCGATATAATAACCACCTACTAAGTGGTAGCCAAGGGCTGGGAAGCATTCATCTTACCAGTATAGTAGGGGGTTAAGAGGCTACAGACCCCCATAGTTCCAAGATATCTCTCATGGCTTGCAGGACAGACTGACCCTGAAGAGTAAAAATTCGTAAAAGTACAAATATTAACCATCTGCGAAGGATGTTTCTGGGTATCTACTGGTAGCGAAGTTTATATGTAGGTAACAATACCTACTGTGTCACCTCCCCTATACTCCAAAAAAAAAATCTTATATCAAACAAATGTTTAATACATAACATAGCATTAACATCGAACAACAAATGAAACGTTTAAAACCTCAAGATTCATTGTACATAAAGTATATAAAATACTGTGGTAAACATGGGCAACACAGTGGTCAAATTGTCAACGCAATATTTCCACCGATTCTTATATCCAATATGTTATTTTCTGCATTTAAATCTGGTTGGCCCATGCAAAGCCTTCTCCAAAAATACAGTCAACTCACATGTTTTAATTCCTGACCTTCTTACCAGCAAACTCCACTCTGTCCTTACTTCTGCAGTAATATTTAGTCTTTTCCTAAACATACTGCCACTCACCTCACTCAAATATACTCTCTTAGTCATTCTTCCTTTATCCATTCTCTCCATATGATACCAGCTGCGCCACGGCCTCTCTTATAAATAGAAGTACAGCCTGTTTGATGAGGGTTCTCCCAGCGACCAAAGAAATGAGGTTCCGCCACTCATCCTCCCACCCTACAGACGCTCCTCTGCAATGTCACCATGACGTAAATATCCGCAAGTAATGGTGGTGGCGGATTGAGTGGCACAAGAATTGCTGCACGACCTTCAAAGATCACTTGTCTTCTGGTGCTACTTCAACTCACCTCTCTTCCACGATTTGTTGATATCCAAGCTTACTTAAAGTCATTAAATAATCTTTATTATATTTCATTATTTACAGCAAATTTGAATGATGAATTGTGTTTTAGCACTGCAGTGTTCCTGGCAAATATATATTACCAAAATTTACTTAATAAACTCTAAAGTCATCTTTTCCATATTAACTCCAAAATGCAACAAATCTGAAATACAGTACCACGTAGGGTTTACTTCCATTAATTCTAATGTGACTTTTGGACACTGCTTAAATCTAAAAGTATTCTGAAGCAGTTTGAAATTCTGAGAATTCAGTGACATAACATGGTCTATAAAAAAGAATTATATATCTGGTAACAAATTCGCAGTGAAAGACCCCTCAACAGCATTCTGAAGCATGAAACACAAGATACTTGGGTCTCCTTGTGCAATATATCTATTCATTTAACTCTCTATATCTTTGACGTCTGTTCATAAAGAGAAATACAAAATGTCAGAAGAATGACAATATTCATTTCTGCACTCTAAACTGTGGCAATTATGAATACATAAAGTCAATCTTGTCTTGTTGGATATGGCTGCTGAACCCACTACATGGAAGCCAAATATACCAAAACAAAGTGACCAATTCTCATGGAAACCATCAAACAAAATTCTTTAATAAAAAGTTTGGTTGCCTGACACCAGCATATAAGTTGCTGAAATACTTCTAAAACTATATGTGACTCTTCAATGCCTGGCAGGAATACACTAAATATAGTTATCATACTGCACAATCTAAAACTTTTCATGCCAAGCTATGAGCTATAAAGTGTAATATTCCATAAGGCAGAAGAGTTGCTACCACAAGGGTTTCCACAGCTTCAGTGACTTTATCAACGCACATTTCTCAAATATCAGAGGGTATCCGATCTTTTACCTCTTAGTGACAAAAATTATTTGACTTGCAATTCTATTAAAATCATAGCATTCTAAAGACAAAGGGTATTTTGGTCAGGGTGGTTTGTGAAATCAAAGTCATGGAGAGAGAAGAGAAAGGAGGTGAATGATGAAAAGGTGCAAGGCAGTGGGAGTCAACAGTGTTGAAGACGAATTTATCAAGAAAGGGAGTTGATTGGTTGGTAAGGATATTCAATGTATGTATGGATCATAATAAAGTGCCTGAGGATTGGCAGAATGCATGTATAATGTCACTATATAATGGGAAAAGGGATAAAGGTGAGTGTTCAAACTAAAGATGTATAAGTTTGTTTAGTATATTTAGCAAGTTGTATGGATGAGGATTGACTGAGAGGGTGAACGCATGTACAGAGCATCAGATTTGAGAGGAACAGTGTGGTTTTAGAAGCAGTAGATATGTGGACCTAGTGTTTCCTTTAAAGAATGTGTGTGAGAAATACTTAGAAAAACATATGGATTTGCACATGACATATAAGGGTCTGGAAAAGGCATATGATAGGGCTGATAGAGATGCTTTGTGGAAGGTCTAAAGAACATATGGTGTGGGAAGAAAGCCGCTAGAAGCAGAGATGTTTTTATCACAGATGTAAGGCATGTGTACGAGTAGGAAGAGAGGAAAGTTACTGGCTCCCAATGAAGGATGGTCTACAGTGGGGGTGTGTTATGTCACCATGGCTGATTAATCTGTTTATGAATGGGATGGTGAGGGTGGTAAATGCAAGAGTCATGGAGAGAAGGGCGAGTATGCAGTCTGTAGGGAATGAGGGGTTCTGGGAAGTCTGTCAGTTACTGTTTGCTGATGATGCAGCACTGGTGGCTGATTTGAGTGAGAAACTGCAGAAGCTGATGACTTAGTTTGGAGCTGTGAAAGGATAAAAAATGAGAGTAAATGTTAATGAAAAGCAAGGTTATTGGGTTCAGCAGGGTTGAGGAACAAATCATTTGGGATGTAAGTTAGAATGGAGAAAAAATGGAGGAAGTAAAGTGTTTTAGACATCTAGAAGTGGACCTGGCACCGAATGGAACTGTGGAAGCGGAAATGAGTCATAGGGTAGGGGAGGGGGTGAAGATTCTAGGAAAAATCAAGAACGTGTGGAAGAGAGGAAGTTATCTCGGAAAGCAAAAAATGGGTATGATTGAAGGAATTGTAATTCCAACAATATTGTTGGTTGCGAGGCATGGGCTATAGATAGGGTTGAGTGGAGGAGGGTGCATGCGTTGGAAATGAAATGTCTAAGGACAACATGTGGAGTGAGGTGGTATGACTGAGTAAGCAATGAAAGAGACGTGTGACTGAGAGAGTAGAAGTAATAGTGAGGAAAGATTGACAAAGAGAATATATGTGTGTCAGAGGTGGAGGGATGAAGGAGAAGCAGGAGAACAAATTGGAGGTGGAAAGATGGAGTGAAAAAGATTTTGAGCGATCAGGGCCTGAACATACAGGAGGGTGAAAGGCATGCAAGGAATACAGAGAATTGGAACGATGTGGTATACCAGGGTAGATGCACTGTCAATGGACTGAACCATGGCATGTGAAGTGTCTAGGGTAGACCATGGAAAGGTATATGGGGCCTGGATGTGGAAAGGGAGCTGTGGTTTCGGTGCATTACACATGACAGCTAGAGACTGAGTGTGAACAAATGTGGCCTTTTTTGTCTGTTCCTGGCACTACCTTGCTGGGGGGGGGGGGGGGGGGGGGTGTGTTTGGTATTTCGTGTGTGGCGGGGTGGTGACAGGAATGGATGAAGGCAAGCAAGTATGAAAATGTACATGTGTATATATGTATATGTCTATGTATGTATATGGATATGTATGTGTGTGTGGGTATTTATGTATATACATGGGTTGGTTGGGCCATTCCTCGTCTGTTTCCTTGCGCTACCTCGCTAATGCGGGAGACGGTGGTTAAGTATAGTAAAATAAATATTTATGTATTCTATTATACTTAATCGCTGTTTCCTGCATCAGCGAGTAATGCAAGGGACAAAAAATGGCCCAACCATTCATAAACACATATATGTACATAAACACCCATACACACACATATGTATATATACATATACATTTCAGCGTATATGTACATATACATATATATACACATGCACTTATTCATACTTGCTGCCTTCATCCATTCCCGGTGCCATCCCACCACATCTGTTTCCAGGTGCTATCTCTTTAATGCAGGAAACGGCGATCAAGTATGAAAAAAATTCAATAAATGTAGTCCCAGTCAATAGAGGTTTGGTTAAAAACAACTAAGAAAGAAAAAATTAGTTTAAAAAAGGGTACAATATGCATCTCCTACTTTTCACTAAATTCACTTTATCAGCGACAGTTAAAAATCTTTTAACACTAAAATTCTTCACTTTATATTTTGTGATATGATTTTTTTGATATCATGCTTCTTACGCATGAAAAATTTTAAAATGTGCAGTAAAATGAAGTTTTTCTTTCAATGCATTAGCCTTTCCTGCTTCAGCAAAACAATGCCAAGAACAATGGCCCAACTTGCACAAATTCAGTCTTTAGCCATCACTTATAATGTACCAAAGTCAGCCTACCATCAAAATCCAAAGGCAAAAGACTACATCACAATCTAACTTGACCACTTCATATCCCTGACCACTGACAGTACATCTTGCCCCATATACCATACTGATCTAATTCATTCCACCCATTGAGCACCTCTTGCCCTTCTAAATGTTCAGACCCTGACAACTTGAATCCTTCATTTCATCCTTCCGTCTCCTTCATCTGCCAATCCCCTTTGCTCCTTCCAATTCTGATAGAAAAATACTGTCTTTCTTCACTCATCCTCTCCATATGCCTAAATCATTTTAACACATCCTAGTCAGCCCTCTCAATTACAATGCACTTACTACCATGCCTATCCTACACAATCAACTAACCTTACACTTCATTCTTAGGCATTACGTTTCAGTAAGATCCACCCTCTTCCTTTCATTTACATTCAAGGTTCAAGACTCATCCATATAATACTATCGGGATTACTATGCCTTCAAACATCTTTGCCTTTACAGACACTGGCCTCACCTTTCACATGGTCCTCAGTGCACCCTGGACCTTAGCCCCCTCTTCCACTCTTTGACTCACATCAGCCCCTGTAGTTCCATCTATTGCTTTGTACACCTGAACTTACCATCATACCCTTATTCCCCCCGTCACACTATCACACCTCATTACCTTATCTTTGTTCATATTCATTCTCAACTTTCCACTTTTACAGACATTTCCAATCTCTGCAACAACCTTTTGGAGTTTCTCTCTGGAATCTATCACCATGGATATGTCATCAGCAAACAGCAACTGATTCACCTCCCAGGAACCCCTCCCCATCCCACACATACTGTAGACCTGCCAATCTCTCCCAGACCTTCACATTTGCTCTCTCTCCCCTGTCCATGAAGAGAATGCACAGCAATGGTGACAACTCACACCCTTAATGCAGACCTAACTTTACCTGGAACAACTCACGCTCCTCCAATCCTATTTGCATGCACACTTTGCTCTCCCATTAAAACGCCTAACTGCATCTAGTAGCTTTCCTCCCACACCATTTATTCATCCCCTTTTCAACAAGGTATCACAGTCAACCATTTCATATGCTTTCTCAGGGTCCATTCTATATTTTGAAGCTGTTCACTCTTTCCTAATCTAACAAGGTAGTGCCAAAAACAGATGAAACAGCCTCATGAGCTAACATCCTCTCTCCAGCTGTTTGGGGTAATGCACCAAACCAAAGTCTTTCATCCAGAGTCCAATCCCAAAGTACATTCTGTGGTTTCTCCTGACCATTTCCATTGCCCTGGTTCAGCCCAATGACAGCACAATGCCCCCTGAATGCCTAACCACTTGAATCCATTCTATCTCATCATGAATGATCAGGTTCCAGCAGCTCAGAACCTCTTTCACTCAATCCTCCCATCTTCTCATTCTCCCCTTCCCCTTTGATCCCTCCACTAATCCTCCATTTCTCACACACATATATCCCTTTTGCCAGTCTCACTCTGTTCATCCTCTTCATTTATCCAAACTATTTCAGCACACCCTGGTCAGCTTTCTCAATCATATTCTTATTACCATATGTCTCTTACACTGTCATTCCTTATGTGACCAACTCACCATACATCATTTCATTTTAAGCATATCCACACTCTTCTGTTCATTTGCATTCAAGGCCTTAGCCTCACATCCAGACCACATTGCTGGAACTACTATACCTTCAAACATTCCCAATTTGCCCTAAAAGGCAATGACCTCTACCTACATAAATTTCTCAATGCATCAAGGACTTTAGGCCCCGCTCCTATCCTATGACTCATCATAGTCTCAGTTCTCTCTGCTGCCAAGTCCACTCCTAAGTATACAAAGCACTCCAAAATCTCCAGGTACTCCCCAATCAAACTTACTCCCAAATCATCCAGTGTCATCTATGTGCTGCATCTCATCATCATGTTACACAGAGAGGATATCATCACTTCACCACAAGATTTTGAGAAAGCCATTTAGAGCATGCCTCTGCAGTTCGCCCCAGGATCAGGCTCCTGGAATTCAGTTTTTATAAAGAAATACAAAACATCTCTTGCAAGAAAAGTCTACATACTGCCATCATCCCCAAGTCTGAAAATAACTCATGCTGCCCTACTCCACAAAGGGAAACGCAAAGTTTTGCAATCCAAAAAAAATGTTAACTGATAACACTAACATCACACATTATCAAGCTGAAGTGATGCAAAAAAAAACATTTGATAAATGTGACTATGGTGTCACAGAACAGATGTGTAAGATGGGATGAACTGAAAAAAATTGGGAGATAAATATACAGCTTTTCAAATAACAGTACACAATAAGTTGTATATCTACACTAAAGGTTCAATACCCTAGGGAACTGTAATTGTACCCCTTATGTTCCCATTCTTATATCTGACACTGGCAAACACAGTTCAATATCATCCTTTGCAGATGACACTTGAATAAGTATGAATATCACTAACAAAGGATGCCGAAAGGCTACAGAGAGACATTAATGTAGTCTACCAATGGGCCACCAAGAACAACGTGCTTTTCAATGGGGATTAATTTCACCTCCAGTATGGGAGAAATGAACAAATCAAAACAATACCAAATACTGGACAGACAGACATTGTCATGAAGCAAATGAATAAAGGGAAAGACCTTAAAAGTAATAATGTCTAACTACCGAACCTTCAGCAAACACAGTGCACAACAGTTGCTTCATCCAGAGGGATGGTAGGAGAGATCCTGTGGACTTTTTAAGACATGAGATGAAAATCCAATGGTGAAACTTTTCAAAGTATTAATTCTTTCACAAACAAAATATTGCTGTGTTCTAACATCACCATACATGGTAGGCATAACTGCAGAATTAAAAAGTGTTCAGAGATCTTTCACAGCCCATTTTAAAATAGAAAAAGAATTGCAAGGGTGTGGGGGGGAATGTTTATGTTTGAAGGTATAGCAGTCCCAGCAATATTATATGGATGTGAGGCATGGGCTATAGATGAAGCTATGCAGAGGAGAGGAGAATCAATGCGTTGAAAATTAAATGTTTGAGGATAATATGTGGTCTGATCAAGTAAGTAACAAAAGGGTAAGAGAGATGTGTGGAAATAAAAAGTGTGCGGTTGAGAAAGCAGACAAGGGTGTGTTGAAATGGTTTGGTAATATGGAGAATGCGTGAGGAAAGACTGACAAAGAGGATAGATGTGTCAGAGTGGAGGGAAGAAGGAGAAGCAGGAGACCAAACTGGAGGTGGAAGGGTGAAGGGTGAAGTGGAAAAGATTTTGAGTGATCTGGGCCTGAACATGCAAGAGGATGAAAGGCATGCAACAAAGAGTGAACTGGAATGATATACCAGGGTCGACGTGCTGTCAATGAACAAAACTAGGGCATGTTAAACATCATAGGTAAACCATGGAAGGGTCTGTGGGGCCTGGATGTGGATTGGGAGCTGTGGTTTTGGTGCATTACACATGACAGCTAGAGAATGAATGAGAACAAATGTGGCCTATTTTTTGTCTCTTTTCCTGGTGCTACCTCGGTGAAGCAAGGGGTAGCGACACTGTTTCCTGTGGGGCGGGGTAGTGCCAGGAATGGATGAAGGCATATATTGTCCTCAACATTTCATTTCCAACACATCCATCCTCCTCCGTACAACCCTATCTAATGCCCATTCCTCGCAACCATATAACATTGCTGGAACTACTATTCCTTCAAACATACTCATTTTTGCTCTAGGAGATAAAGTTCTCTCCTTCCACACATTCTTAATTGCTCCCAGAATCTTAACCCCCTCCCCCACCCTGTGATTCACTTCCGCTTCCATGATTCTATTCACAGATAAGTCAACTCCCAGATGTCTAAAACACTTCACTTACTCCAATTTTTCTCCATTTAAACTTACATCTCAATTAACTTGTCCCTCAACTACTGAGCCTAATACCCTTGCTCTTATTCACCTTTACTCTCAATTTTCTCCTTTCACACACTTTTCCAAACCCAGTCACCAACTTCTGCAATATCTCACTCGAATCAGCTACTAGAGCTGTATCATCGGCAAACAAAAACTGACTCACTTCCCAGGCCCTCTCATCCCCAAAAGACTACATACTTGCCCCTCTCTCCAAAACTCTTGCATTTACCTCCCTAACCATCCCATCCATAAACAAATTAAAACAACCATGGGGACATCACACATCCCTGCCGTAGACCGACATTCGCTGGGAACCAATCACTTTCCTCTCTTCCTACTTGTAATCCTGCCTTACATCCTTGATAATAACTTTTCACTGTTCCCTACATTAGTGAGGTGAGCCATCAATAGACAAAAAAATGACCTCATTGCTTACATCCATTATTTAATCCATTATTTAGACATAAAATAAAATCCACTGAAACCACAGCCCCCCACAGAACCAGACCTCACACACCTTTCTACTTGTATACCTCAAATCCTCCTGCATGTTAAGGCCCCAAACACTCAAGGCATCTTTCACTCCATCCTGTAACCTCTGTCATAGTTTCCCAAATTTACTCCCTGCACCAAGAGTCCCTTCTATTTTCATGAGGCTTCTAGGTCAGAACAATGCAGGGCATCTGAATATCAGATGTTCATGTTCATTGTGGTTGCTGCACTGTAAACATGAAGTATTTGGGGATATGTTGAAACAGCATTTGTGGCGTGTACACATGCACTATACTATCTTTATTTTAGAGTTCAAATTTTCCTAAAAATCATTAAGCTGTTGGGAAACCTTTTATAACAACTGCAAGCACTTGAAGGGTTCAATACAAATTATCAACCACTAATTGTGAAAGGTTCTTGTGCTCACATTCTCCATAACCAACCTTGGCATAAAGACTGCAAACCATAGTTGTGTGTTACACAAGACTGATGCAACCCTTAAGGGAAGAAAAAAGGAACATTTCTACTTAATCACAATCAACTGAAGTTAAGTGAATTTCTGGGTCTAATGCCAAAGAAAAAAGGGGGTCACTTCTTTTCAGATTCTGGCTTCCACATAATAATTCATTTTTGCTCATCTCAGCTACTTAATTGTCCAAAGGACTTCTAAAACCCATGTCAAATACAAGTACAGGAGAAAATATCAGCCTACTGACCAGAAATATTTTTCTTTTTTAATTGACCTAAGTATAAGGAATAACCAAAAGTCAAATCAACACACAGAGTGCAGTTGTATACTTGGCTAAAGTTCAAGTAAGGGTGAAATTGCAAAGTTAAAATAAGTGAAGATTTCTATAGCTGCTCCGAATAAAATGCAAGACGGCAATATAAGAAAAGAGTCAAGGAATAAAGGTCTAAACATAAGCAATCGTAAAATGTGTGAAGACCAAGAAGTTTGGAAAAGACTCTGCATGGGTACACACCTTGAAGTGGGAAATGCCTTGATGGTTAAAAAACAGACAGATAAGACATAGACAACTTAAAAGGAAAAAAAAAAGAATCTCTGCAGATTTAGAAATCCACTGTACATAAAAAGCTATCAAACTTACAAGTCATTATGATTTTCTGGACTTGCTGGTGTGGATGTGTCTGGGCTTGGGCCATCTGTACATGGTTCAGCTGGTAATGGTCTAGCTGGAGCATCTGCAAATTAAAGGATCACATAAAATCTTATCACAGGGTTAATAACATACACAAGAGGATTACACCACAATATTGACATATAAGTTTGATTCACTGAGCTCACTACCTATCTCTTACTTATAGATTCCTCACTATTTCATGATTGACAGTGATCTATTCCATTTCATACTTCCTATATTTGGAAAAAATTGGAGCTGCAGTGTTTGTAAACAATCTGTGAGGTGCCATTACATTCATCAATGGCCATACATTTCATTTCGAGACAGGTGACCATTTCAAAAACTGGTCCTTATATAAGGTCACCTGCTCTCAATCTAAGGGTTAGAGAGTGTGGTAGATGTCAGTATACATTATGGTAAAGAAGGTATTGTTGTCTTAATAGTATTCTATGCATGTAAGTCTTGCACTCTTCATTGATGCAAGAAAGGAAGAGGGTGGACCCGTTGGAAATGTTTATGTGGTGTATGTATGGCAGGCTGACTGTGCTAGTAGCGACAATGTAAGAGATGTGTATGATAGTAAGTGCAACCTGACATACAGCTGACCAGGGTGTGCCAAAATGGTTTGGATGCATGAAAAGGATGAGCAAAGAAAGTATGGGGGAGTGGAACACCAAGAAGGAGATGGAAGGACAAAGTGAAGGAAGCTTTTGGGGTAACATAGCTTCAACATTCACAGGGATGATAAATGTGCATGGGTTAGAGACAAAAGGATCAATGCGGTATATGAAAAGGGACATGCTGTTAATAGGCTGAACCAAGGTATGCAGACAGTGGAGATAAATCAAGGAATAGTCTGCAGGACCTGGCTTAGGATGGCGGGCACTGGTTACAGCACATAATTCATCAATGTGATGACCATGACTATATGATTCCTTGATGCTCTGAGATAGGAAGCTGATACAAATTACATGTCTCCATAGATTGGGTTCATATGAAATGGCTATAGAGTGGAAGTGTGCAAAGGAGCCACTGTTCATTTGTTCCTAATGCTGTCCTGCAAAGCCAGAAGTAATTGGGTAAGAAAAAATATATATATCTAGCATTTACTTCTTAAACTCTAATTGCCTCTACTAACTTAGTATGGTTGCATCACAAACTAACAATCAATAAACTCATTTGCACATGTCTACTCATTAATTTCCATTTATAACATAACAAAACCAGAGCATACAATCCAAATCCAAATCCTACTAGACTACACTACGGTTTATCAGGACTGCTTCATTTGCCCTGCTTCAGACTGATGATAGCATGTTGTCCCCTATATACTAAACTGATCCCATTCATTCTGCCCACATCATACCTCTATCTATCTATATCTCTGACACCTATTCCAACTGGAACTCTCTCAAAGAGGTGGCCACAGCAACAGTCTCCATTACTTAAGAACTCGTGTCACTTCTTAGCCTTTAGTGCCTCTCTCTTAACAGGTAACATAGCTTCAACATTCACAGGGGTGAGAAATGTGCATGGGTTAGACAAAAAAAAAGGGTCAATGCGGTATATGAAAGTCTATCCATCGTTCCTACAATTTTGTCAAAAGGCAAGGCTAGGCTAGCCTTCAGTACTCACTGCAAGAAAATCTACAGTTACAAAGAATGAGTTGTGTGAGTTAAGTGTTGTCAAGTTTTACAAATGACAAGGAGAGTGTATGTTTGTGGACAGAATGCCACAAATGACAAGGAGAGTGCATGTTTGTGGACAGAATAACAGTAATCCACACGTTAGTGAGTCAGAAAGAAAAGACAACTATCAAGGTCAGAGGAGTGAAACTTGACAACCACTAAAAGTGCTGGCTCACTGAGCAGATGTCACTAACCCTCCTGATACCCATGCAGGTAGTACTGGTAATACATCTCCCTGGTCGTTGGCTGCCTACCAACTACTACTTACATCTTGTCCTTCTAAATATTCAGGTCCTAATAGCCTAGTATCCTTCACAACTTCCTTCAATCCTCTTTTTAACAATGTCTTGTAAGTCCTCATAAGTAACTACTTTCCTATGCTTCCTCCATTTATGACAAATAAAGCCTCTGACGTTCTTCTTCGTTTATCCTCTGAAGATATCTAAACCACTTCAGCACACCCTTGTTGGCCCTCTTAATCACATCGTGCTTACATAATAACATCCCTCACACTACCAACCCTCCCAAATCCACGTATCAACCTTAAGCATTTCAATTTCAATGCATTCAACCTCTTCCTTTCTTTAGCATTTCCAATTCAAGGTTCACATCCAAAACAATAATAACTGGGTTCACTTATGTAGTATAATATGGCTGATAACAAGGACCTCTATTCTATGTCCATATGCATACAATTTAATCAATTTGCTGAATTGTTAAAAGATTTCCTTATTTTCCTACCTCCTCTACTGTCTTCATCTTCATAATCTTCATCATTATCCTCTGGTGCTGTGTCTGTGCCATTACCCTCCTCAAGCTCCTTTGCTAGCTGACTCTCAATCATGGAACGAGTGAGTGAATCTGTACGAGGAGGAGGCTGCGGAGGAAGCTCATCTGTTAAAGATGGCTCCTCACTGCTACTTTCTTCACATGGATCCTGTATCAAAATAATGATGATAGATAAAGGATCATATGCGGGAAAATTTTCACAAGCCAGAATTTAGCATATGCTTCATCTAACACATGATTCAGCATTCATAAACAACAAGACTGCTTATATTAAGTTTTATCAAATAGGTAACACCAGAAATGAAGACTAATGACCCAATATTTCAACTGTATTATGAAGAAATGGAACTGATTTGTAATCAGCTTAATCAACTTAATACATAAAATGTGAATCCAATAGAAGTTTCACTCTAAACACCTACATTACCATAGTTTAAATCAAACTACATATAAATATCTTTTAAGTTCTAGTGTACATATGTATTCCTAGAAGGGCTGTGTATGGAAAATCTCCCAGAGAAAATCCTATTCATTTCCACATTTATCTTTTTATTATTATTATTTTGCTTTGTCGCTGTCTCAAGCGTTTGCGAGGTAGCGCAAGGAAACAGACGAAAGAAATGGCCCAACCCACCCCCATACACAATGTATATACATACACGTCCACACACGCAAATATACATACCTATACATCTCAATGTACACATATATATACACACACAGACACATACATATATACCCATGCACACAATTCACACTGTCTGCCTTTATTCATTCCCATCGCCACCTCGCCACACATGGAATACCATCCCCCTCCCCCCTCATGTGTGCGAGGTAGCACTAGGAAAAGACAACAAAGGCCCCATTCGTTCACAATCAGTCTCTAGCTGTCATGCAACAATGCCCGAAACCATAGCTCCCTTTCCACATCCAGGCCCCATACAACTTTCCATGGTTTACCCCAGACGCTTCACATGCCCTGATTCAATCCACTGACAGCATGTCAACCCCGGTATACCACATCAATCCAATTCACTCTATTCCTTGCCCTCCTTTCACCCTCCTGCATGTTCAGGCCCCGATTGCACAAAATCTTTTTCACTCCATCTTTCCACCTCCAATTTGGTCTCCCACTTCTCGTTCCCTCCACCTCCGACACATATATCCTCTTGGTCAATCTTTCCTCACTCATTCTCTCCA
This sequence comes from Panulirus ornatus, assembly GCF_036320965.1. Classification (NCBI taxonomy): domain Eukaryota; kingdom Metazoa; phylum Arthropoda; class Malacostraca; order Decapoda; family Palinuridae; genus Panulirus; species Panulirus ornatus. The sequence continues at coordinate 6,350,333 of NC_092242.1, forward strand.
CGTGCCCAAATCATCTCAAAACACCCTCTTCTGCTCTCTCAACCACGCTCTTTTTATTTCCACACATCTCTCTTACCCTTACATTACTTACTCGATCAAACCACCTCACACCACACACTGTCCTCAAACATCTCATTTCCAGCACATCCATCCTCCTGCGCACAACTCTATCCATAGCCCACGCCTCGCAACCATACAACATTGTTGGAACCACTATTCCTTCAAACATACCCATTTTTGCTTTCCGAGATACTGTTCTCGACTTCCACACATTCTTCAAGGCTCCCAGGATTTTCGCCCCCCTCCCCCACCCCATGATTCACTTCCACTTCCATGGTTCCATCCGCTGCCAGATCCACTCCCAGATATCTAAAATACTTTACTTCCTCCAGTTTTTCTCCATTCAAACTTACCTCCCAATTGACTTGACCCTCAACCCTACTGTACCTAATAACCTTGCTCTTATTCACATTTACTCTTAACTTTCTTCTTTCACACACTTTACAAAACTCAGTCACCAGCTTCTCCAGTTTCTCACATGAATCAGCCACCAGCGCTGTATCATCAGCGAACAACATCTGACTCACTTCCCAAGCTCTCTCATCCACAACAGACTTCATACTTGCCCCTCTTTCCAAAACTCTTGCATTCACCTCCCTAACAACCCCATCCATAAACAAATTAAACAACCATGGAGACATCACACACCCCTGCCGCAAACCAACATTCACTGAGAACCAATCACTTTCCTCTCTTCCTACACGTACACATGCCTTACATCCTCGATAAAAACTTTTCACTGCTTCTAACAACTTGCCTCCCACACCATATATTCTTAATACCTTCCACAGAGCATCTCTATCAACTCTATCATATGCCTTCTCCAGATCCATAAATGCCACATACAAATCCATTTGCTTTTCTAAGTATTTCTCACATACATTCTTCAAAGCAAACACCTGATCCACACATCCTCTACCACTTCTGAAACCACACTGCTCTTCCCCAATCTGATGCTCTGTACATGCCTTCACCCTCTCAATCAATACCCTCCCATATAATCTACCAGGAATACTCAACAAACTTATACCTCTGTAATTTGAGCACTCACTCTTATCCCCTTTGCCTTTGTACATTTATAACAACAATAATACTGAATGACTGAAAAAGGCCTGAAAGTGACTATCCCAGTGACTCCTTCCAAATCCTTAAAAAAAAGATACTTCTTTGCATCACTGTAGTATAAATAAACTAAAGACTATTAAGCTCACCTTGCCATTCATTTCACTAAGTCTACGTGAACCATAGACAATAGCCTGATAAGAAAATCTCAACTGGTCATGAGTCTGAATGAGACCCATGCGTTGCCGTCTCATGTCCAGCAAAACTTCAACTACCTTACCCTGACCAGAACCACAAAGACCCTTGGAGAGCTGAAATAAATTGGGGATATGTGATTATACTTAAATTGGAGAATAAAATGGTTCTTCATATATCATTAAAGGCTATAGTCTAATGTAAAACAAAGTCTTGCTAGTTCTTTAAAATATTCATATATAAATGGATTATTTTTCATTTACCAGTCAACTTTCAATCTGCACGCAAGTTTAGGCAGGAAAAGTCACACTAAATATATGATTATAACCAAAAGGAATGACTGAATGTTAACGAATAGAGAAATGAGGAAAAGTTATTTTATACGATAGATATAGGTTTTTTAATCGCCTGTTAAACTTTAAATTGCACTAGGTTGAGGGCAGGAAAAGCTACACCAGGGATGTGATTGTTAGCTAAAACAAGGGATAATTAATGATATATAATGATACAAAAAAAAAATAAGATGGTAATGCAAATGAAAATATTTATGTATTAATCTATTTATACGTACCCCAGGAACAATTTCCAAGAAAGTCCTCGAAGAACTGTTCAGTGACCTGTTCTAAAAACTTAAAAGGTTGTGATCTCTTCCAAGGTAGGCAAATTTAAAGGCTATAGCTTTAAATGTAACTCAACTCTCATAATTTGGGTACCACCTAAATTGCCTTCCCCTGGACCCTTTCTATTAGCCCAATGTGCTTCTTTGGGTGTGGTGACTAAACTTGAGAGGCATGTTCTAGTTTTAGTCTTACGCAGGATATGAACAGGTTACTAAATATTTCCTTATCAATACACTTGAAAGTCTAATATTAGTCAGCAGATAGAACTCTAAGAGGTTTGCTATACAAGGCCTCATTTCCCTAAAACCATGCTGTCTTTCACTTAGGTAATCTCTCCTCTGTAATAATATAAAACATACTGAAATAACCTTAACCTCTTCTCTGTCCTGGAAATCCCAAATAATCAACATCACAAAGCCTGCTTCCCAAAAACAGGGTATTGTACAGATCCCATAGTTTTTTCTTGTTAGCAGCTATTTCATATCTACAAGTATTTTACTTGCTCTAGTGTGAGGTACAGTATATGGCATGTTAAGTTTACCTGGCTGTGACTGGTAACCCTTAAACTGTTGCCAGCAAAAACACTGAAGGCTCACTAAGAGGAAAATTTTTCTGAAAGTGATTCAGAAATTTTGTCTCGGGTGATGTATACCGCAGATGATCATGCACTGCTAAATGGTGTATGTTGCAGTTTAATGGTTAAATGGTTCATTACATTTTCTTGGTAAAATTTCAGATTTTGCTAATTCTACCAATTCTGGGATAACATCTTTACATTGATCAGCATTAAATGGTTAATACTGAAATGCTCTAAAAACAAAGTTAATGCCAGTCTACAGGTACTATATTTCACTCATTCTTACGCACTCCTCTTTCTCATACTCTTTCTCTCAAGAGAGTCAACATATCCCTGTATCCAACAGCAGTGAATGCAGTGCACTTTAATAGGTTCTTGGTCATCTTTCAAACCATAAAATGGTGTTTTGAGACTCTGATGACATTGTGCATATTCAAATATCACTATTGTCTGATGTTTCCATTCACTCTCTCACTTCAGAATTTGAATTTTTTCACAGAAATTTACTGTTAAACCATATGGTAAACTGTCTTATGGTATTTAACAGATCTGAATACTGTTGCTGAAATGCATGTATGTACTTAAATAACGAAGGCTGAAAATTCTTGAAGCTTAATATCACAAGATACCAAATCTAACTTACCATCATAAGAATAGTATCCACTAAACAGAAAGTCCCTGATCGACCAATTCCAGCTGAGCAATGAACAACAGATGGCCCAACATCTGGTTCTAGGACACCACTGGCTCGTACAACAGTTAGGAACTTGTAAAAAGCTTCAGGAGACTGTGGAACACCAAAATCTGGCCATGTTGTGTAATGAAAATGTAAAATCAACCTGCTCTCTCCAGATGATATTTCAATTAATCTGAAAAGGAATAATGGTTAGGCATAAATTACCTAATACATTCAGGTTAACAGCATATTCTTTAAATACTAATTAATGCTAAATCAGAAATGATTCAATGGTGTTCAGTGACAAATTCAAGGAACCAGAGGGTTGCAATTCTTTCTTGTGCCAATGAAATCATAGCCTCTGAATAGAATCTAATGACAAGACACTACATACAAATCTACCTCTGACAGCAAACATTTCCATAATAATTATCATCATAAAACCTCAAGAACCCTTGTACGAGACTCCTACAGCTTCAAGATTGCAATCCATGCAGAAACAGGGAAATGATGGACTCCTCTGGGTAAAGGACCTCGATGAGACATTGCTGATGGCACAACCTCACTGAAATCGACTTTTGAAGAGCAGTGTCACGACTTACAGACAGAGTCTGATAACACCCATTTCCACAATCTTCAATATCTTTTTTTACCAAATCTACTTCATAGCAAGAAAATGCAAAATGCAAGTCGTGTTAATGAAACAAAAAAAAGTTGTGGATAATTAACTCCTAAATGATACCATCCATAACTGTACATTCAATGGCATGAAGATCCTTTCAGTATATGTACAGATTACCTCTCTCTCTCCTCCTTTTTTTGTTGGTATGTAATGGTGCTTCATGTCACAAGAAACTGTAATCAGCTCCAAGACAATATGCAGTATTTATAGTTTCTACATGGCACAATATCTTACCCTGTGGGAACCCTAACTGTACTTGTATGGGGTGCCTGTTCCCATAACCAACTACATTGAAAGGCAAACTTTGTTGGTATGCAGATACCTTGCATTCCAAGCAACTTTAAATAACACAGGGAAAGAATCCTACTGTCTCAGTAACCCAAATGACACAAGGAAAGGTATGGCCCTGGTGTAAGCCCGCTGTCAATTAGTGACTCATTAGCGACAGTGCACAAATTATGGTTATAATGATTTGGCAATTTTGAAATGTTAGCACCAAGTAAAGTACTTTATGAATAAGTAATCCATAGATGGTGATGGAGAAGAGAAGATGCATCAGTCAGCAAACGTTAACAAACACTTGATAAGCCAAGCTTAAGAGAGAGAAAAAGAAGCATGACACACAGCAAAAACTGAACAGCATTTCAAAAGGTCTGGGAGAACTAATCCCAGATGCTGATGATCTAAGTGCCCCTTCCCTTCCCACCTAGTAACACTTATTCCACCACATCACACTACACCACTATCTCAAGTTTTCATCATCACATTTTCCTACATTTTCATAAGGTATCATCCAGATTAGTAGATACAATTTTGTGGCAAGTAGTTCTTAGGCCAACACTCCACCGCTATCTCAAGTTCTCATCATCACATTTTCCTATATTTTCATAAGGTATCATCCAGGTTAGCTGATACAATTTTTTGGCAAGTAGTTCTCAGGCTAAGTTGTTGGATGTACATTCCATACTTAATAGTTAGATACAGAAAATAAGTGCTCATGCATATAAACCCCTTATATAATGGGGTCAAACATCTTGCATGACAACAGGTTTTTCTGGATTGTAACACTGCTGCCATACTGGGATGGCTATACATATAACAGGAGAGAGATATCTAAAGAAAATGATTCTAAAAACAAATTACTAACCTAAGAGTACTATAATTGTAGTGTGAATGGCGACGAAATTTGAGAAGATCCACCTTGATGCCTACAGTTGAGAACACCATTGTATCTTCACCTCCATCACATTCACCCAAAGGCCAGTACTGATGACATTTTATCTGAAATATGAATTCAAAATGTACAGAATACATCTAAAAATAATCAATGCACTAATGGAGGGTTACACTTGTCAGACCCCATTATTCAAATATCTTCATAAATAAATATGAAATTACTAAAGTCAAAATTAAAGATAATGTACCTTGTCATTAATAACACTCCTGATAAGAGAAAATCCATTTAAGAAAAAACTAAATACAAAAACAAACAAGCACATACATATACTACAACAAACTTAACGAGCTGCAAGCCAATAAATCTTTTAATACCTAAAAATCTTTTCCACTAAAGCACAGTAAAGTAAGGACCAAACAACAGCCTACATTGCACAGGTCCTGTCTTAAGATTATTTGTATAATGACACATAGTACATAATGATAATTGTATCATGGGCATGAAGGGTCTTGGGATATGCTGAAACAGTGAATGCACCGTTATAGAGATGAGTAATGTCAGGAGCGTAAGCAGAAGAGCATGACTCACGTCTGTCCGGGGAACGTGGTTTCTGATGGGTGTATGTCAGGTGGGTTGGGGTTTACGAATAAGTAGGGAGACTGGTTACTGAAAATTGTAGAGCATGCATGATCAGTGCTTAAAAGCAAAACGAAGATTGTAGAGGAAGGAAAGGTAAAGAGGACGATGAACCAAAATGAATGAACTTGGCTGTCAGATAGGTGGCATCTAAACCAAAAAGATTAGTAAAACAAGAGCTTGACATACGTAAGCATCTGATCATTTTAGGACTGGATGAAGAACATATGTACATCTGATAGATTAAAAGGGGTAAGAAAGAACAAATGCTCATTAAAGGGCTACAAGAGGAGACAGAAATATCAGATGCAATTTCTGTGACAAAGGCAAGAAGAGATTGGTGGTTATCATCAAGGTATACAGGGATGACCAATTTTTTTTTTTTTATTATCCTTTGTCGCTGTCTCCCGCGTTTGCGAGGTAGCGCAAGGAAACAGACGAAAGAAATGGCCCAAACCCCCCCATACACATGTATATACATACGTCCACACACTCAAATATACATACCTACACAGCTTTCCATGGTTTACCCCAGATGCTTCACATGCCTTGATTCAACCCACTGACAGCACGTCAACCCCGGTATACCACATCGCTCCAATTCACTCTATTCCTTGCCCTCCTTTCACCCTCCTGCATGTTCAGGCCCCGATCACACAAAATCTTTTTCACTCCATCTTTCCACCTCCAATTTGGTCTCCCTCTTCTCCTCGTTCCCTCCACCTCCGACACATATATCCTCTTGGTCAATCTTTCCTCACTCATTCTCTCCATGTGCCCAAATCACTTCAAAACACCCTCTTCTGCTCTCTCAACCACGCTCTTTTTATTTCCACACATCTCTCTTACCCTTACGTTACTCACTCGATCGAACCACCTCACACCACACATTGTCCTCAAACATCTCATTTCCAGCACATCCATCCTCCTGCGCACAACTCTATCCATAGCCCACGCCTCGCAACCATACAACATTGTTGAAACCACTATTCCTTCAAACATACCCATTTTTGCTTTCCGAGATAATGTTCTCAACTTCCACACATTCTTCAAGGCTCCCAGAATTTTCGCCCCCTCCCCCACCCTATGATCCACTTCCGCTTCCATGGTTCCATCCGCTGCCAGATCCACTCCCAGATATCTAAAACACTTCACTTCCTCCAGTTTTTCTCCATTCAAACTCACCTCCCAATTGACTTGACCCTCAACCCTACTGTACCTAATAACCTTGCTCTTATTCACATTTACTCTTAACTTTCTTCTTCCACACACTTTACCAAACTCAGTCACCAGCTTCTGCAGTTTCTCACATGAATCAGCCACCAGCACTGTATCATCAGCGAACAACAACTGACTCACTTCCCAAGCTCTCTCATCCCCAACAGACTTCATACTTGCCCCTCTTTCCAAAACTCTTGCATTTACCTCCCTAACAACCCCATCCATAAACAAATTAAACAACCATGGAGACATCACACACCCCTGCCGCAAACCTACATTCACTGACCAATTATGATTACATTTGATCTTGAGTCATCAAGCTAAGAGGTACTAACGAGTATCTAAGCTTGTGATACAAAAGTCATTGTACTAACCTGATTCTTTTCAATAATCTTGTTAAGCATGATGATACCTTTAACTTTCTGCTGCCATATCATCAGCCAGAAATGGGGAGTGGTATGTGGTAGTGGCCCCTGGGTTAAGATGTAAGACCGATTCACACATGCTGCCTGTTACACAAAAGCAATCTTTAATAATCGAGATTTCTAAAATCTTTAAAAGTTATATGAATAAAGAAATCACACCAGAATTTAGTCTAAAAACTATTCAGGGAAAAAATAAATGCATCAAAATTGTCACAATTTACAAGGTTTTCTGTTCTAATCTATATATGATTTTCTCTTCGACTTTTTAGGATACATGCACTCACATTATAAAATCGTTTTGATTGAAAGAGTTTCAAAATATTGCCTTCTATGAATTAGGGAACAGAGACACTACACTACAATTCCATGTCAATAACCTTGTGATGCTGTGACAATGATTATTACACTGCACTTCTAAGACACTAAAATTGTGATTCTGTGACAATGACTATGTAAAGGGTGTGAAGCAAACTAATTTGTGCCACAGTTTAAATGTAACACTGGCTTTTGCTTTGAGCCATGCCGCGCTTAAATTTCCTTACTCCGCCAGTGTATCACTGTGGAGTACATTTTCAGCCACATTTAAAAATTCATGGCTGTAATTTCCAATCATGAGTCAAAGATGCCCAGCAAATGACACAATCAAGCCTTAACTGTTCAGAAATCAAGTGAAAAAGAAAGTCAGCGTTTTGAATATCTGTATTGGATCAGTTAACCGTCTCTTATCAAAGCTAAATAAATCTAAGTCACTTGGTCAACTCTCATGAAATCTGTCTCTCAGCCCAGAAATCATCCTTGTCGCTTAATGCTGTACTCTTTCCATTGTCAATGTCTTTTTTTCAAGGATGATGACGACAACAGAGAATAGTGTTTAAGAAGGGAACAGGATGATTTCCCTTGACGAAAATTCAAAAGCCCTACATATGAGTCTAAGAATACTGTCTGCCATTTTCACTCCTGTGCACTTCTTACTTAGCTTTAACTCACTTGAGATGATTATACCCATGTCTTTTTCATCATGTAATTTTTGTTGCTTTACAAAATTCAACAGCAGCCTTCCTTTTCATTTCTACTTCTTAACAATTTTTTTTTTTTATACTATTCGCCATTTCCCGCGTTTCCGAGGTAGCGTTAAGAACAGAGGACTGGGCCTTAGAGGGAAAATCCTCACCTGGCCCCCTTCTCTGTTCCTTCTTTTGGAAAATTAAAAAAAAACAAGAGGGGAGGATTTCCAGCCACCCGCTCCCTCCCCTTTTAGTCGCCTTCTACGACACGCAGGGAATACGTGGGAAGTATTCTTTCTCCCCTATCCCCAGGGATACTTCTTAACAATCATTAAAATTAATTTCCAGTGGTTATGACATGAGGATGATCATTTTTTTTAGGGGGAGTTACTTCACCTGTCCAACAGATGGGCACTCCATCTAGTAGCTATATACAGCATTCTAAAGTTCCTCATTTCCCTTAACACCAACTTACCCGATTCTGGGTTACTGTTATCATAGAAAATATTCTAGTGTTAGCACCCAAGGACCTTGAACAGCCCTTATACATGGGTTCCTGTGGGAAAAATGGATTTGCTTAAAGTCACACTTTCCAGAAATGCTAAAATGACCTTAACCAGGGCTAACCTGTATATTCTTAAAAGCAAAATCTAGTTTCCTTCATCATCGTCATTACTTATAGGCAACAGGAGATAATGCTGTTATATCTGCTTACATTCTATTTTTACTTTGACATATACTATACCTTTCCTTTTTTACTCTCCCTTCTTCCATTTTCATGACAACTTCAAAATCTTTCACCATACCAAGAGCATTCATAAATACAAAATATATTCAAAATATCAAGTGCATCCACAACACTGTCATAAATATTTCATGGTATGTCTTCATTTTGGGAATGGCAGATCTTTACTTTCTTCACATCTAAACAGTATGGCATGATCCATTTTGGCCTTAAAACTCACTCACAAGTAAAACAGATTTTCTAACTTCAAGGACTATCTACTCTTTATACCTTGAGATGCAAGACTATTTTTCAAAAACACTCTGGAACAAACCTTTACAAGAGAAGCATTGATATAATTAGTATTGGTCTCAGTGAGAACTATTCTGGAGTGATCGTATGGAAGAACATCCCGATACCGATTCAAGTTCCTATTGATTGGTGCTCTGGCCTCCGTACAAGGTAAATCAAATGTCCCTTCACTCCGTATCCGCTGGAAAGGAAATTCACACATGAAAATTGCATACATTTTTTTCTGACATTTTAAGCTGAAAACTTTAAGAAACTTTCTGTGGCAAGAAAATCTACTGACTGATATTAGTACACATCCAAATGACCTCTTATTTTGCTGTCAATTTTTTCTAAACACCAGTTATTGCACATCATTCACTCTTTTATTTGACATCAAATTTCACATGCAAAAAGACATCTAATTCTTAATACCTAATTATGTTAAAGATTTCAGTAACATAAAAAATCTATAAGTTTTTACTCAGCATAAGGATCACTAATACACATAATTCAGTAATTACAGGGTGAAAAACCCTGAATTTACAACACAAAGTTAAAATTCAACGAAAAATGTTGGATACCAGACAAAAAGGGTTTGAATGGAGGAATTAGATGATACACAATAAAAAGAGTGTGGTTGAGAAAGCAGAAGAGGGTGCTTTGAAATGGTTTGGTCACATGGAGAGAATGAATGAGGAAAGATTGACAAAGAGGATATATGTGTCAGAGGTGGAGGGAACGAGAAGTGGGAGACCAAATTGGAGGTGGAAAGATGGAGTGAAAAAGAATTTGAGTGATCGCGGCCTGAACATGTAGGAGGGTGAAAGGTGTGCAAGGAATAGAATGAATTGGAACAATGTGGTATACTTGGGTCGACGTGCTGTCAATGGATTGAACCAGGGCATGTGAAGCGTCTGGGGTAAACCATGGAAAGTTCTGTGGGGCCTGGATGTGGAGAGGGAGATGTGGTTTCGGTGCATTATTACATGACAGCTAGAGACTGAGTGTGAACGAATGGGGCCTTTGTTGTCTTTTCCTAGCGCTACCTCACACACATGAGGGGGGAGGGTATTGTTATTCCATGTGTGGTGGGGTGGCAATGGGAATGAATAAAGGCAGACAGTATGAATTATGTACATGGGTATATATGCATATGTCTGTGTATGTATATATATGTATACATTGAGATGTATAGGTATGTATATGTGCTGTGTGTGGACGTGTATGTATATACATGTGTATGTGGGTGGGTTGGGCCATTCTTTCGTCTGTTTCCTTGCGCTACCTCGTTAACGCGGGAGACAGCGACAAAGCAAAATAATAATAATAAAAACAATAAAATGGAATACAAGGTTGAACTCACACAATATTCTGATTAATTTTTCATATGTTCCATTACAAATGACAGTCAGAGACTGAGTGTGAATAAATGTGGCCTATCTTGTTTGTTTTCCTGGCACTACCTTGCCGACACACTTCACCATAAACCATACATACATTGAATACCCTTCCCAACCTACCACCCCCTTTTTCAATAAATTCCACTGCAATACCATCCAAACCCGTTGCCTTGCCAGTTTTCATCTTCCGCAGAGCTTTCACTACCTCTTCTCTGTTTACCAAACCATTCTCCCTGACCCTCTCACGTCACACACCACCTCGACCAAAACACCCTACATCATCAAACACATTTAACAAATCTTCAAAATACTTACTCCATCTCCTTCTTACTTCACCATTACTTGTTACTACCTCCCCATTAGCCCCCTTCAACGATGTTCCCATTGTTCTCGTCTTACACAGTTTATTTACCTCCTTCCAAAACATCATATCATTCTCCCTAAAATTTAATGATACTGTCTCACCCCAACTCTCATTTGTCCTCTTTTTCACCTCTTGCACCTTTTTCTTGACCCCCTGCCACTTTCTTTTATACATTTCCCAGTCATTTGCACTACTTCCCTACAAAAATCATCCAAATGCCTCTCTCTTCTTTCACTAACAATCTTAGTTCATCCCACCACTCACTGCCCTTCATTTATGTAGCTGTTTGACCAGCTGCTCTAGAGTGTCTTCTTTGATCAATCTTCCAAGGACTCTTAACTACATGTTTATTTAAGCTGGTGTCAAATATGCCATTTTTGTGAACATTATCAATTTTACTTCTGTCCAGACTTTGCATCATCAGGGACATCACTGGTTTCACTATCACTGTAGCACCATATATGGTGCAGTAGGCCTCTAACAGTTGACTGCAAGTGTTTTACATACAGTCCGGGGTTTTCAAACATCACAGGTAGTGTATGTTGGGAAAAAAGAATCAGAAAATAGTCATTTTTAACTCAGACAATGTTTACATATCTTCTGCCAATATTTTTTCCACTCAACTGATCCATATCCATCAAAATGTTGAGGACAGTATATCAATGCAGGCTGTCAGGAAAGTTGTGGAAAATGTACATATTTACAGTAAAAAACACAGAGCATATAACATGAAACTATAAAGTAATTGCAGAGTAAAAGTAAAAGGAAGGAAACACTGTAAGGCTGGCAGAGTTGCAACCTGGACATATATTTACCGGAAAAATCATCACACATATGGAGCTAAGTAAAGTTTTATTACAATAATATTATCATAGCAATATATGTTCAAGCAAAAATAACTTTCAAATGGCTAGCAAAATGAAATTTTCTTTTTATTTACTGAATAGTGCTGCACTAGAAGATTTAACCTATAACCCTTAATCATCAGTACTGCCCCCATAATCCATCCCTAAACCCTTAAAAAAATTTTAAATCTTTCAGAATACCTATGTCATACTTTACTGACTCCTTAACATTTCCAGTCAGATACTTAAGCTAGCAGAGTGATGCCTCTAGAAGGATATTTACCCATGAAGACTCATGCTTCAATTTCATGGCAGTACTTAATCTGCCTCTGCCTGATGAGCACCCATTACGCTTCCCAGTTCTTTTTAAATTCTAATTGATATCCATGTATCAATGAACTTCTATTACAAAACAGATTTCTATAAAAGCTGCTTTACCATGTCTTAATTTTTCTGCCCTAAAGCCACGATTCATGTCCTTTTTCACACTCTGGCACACCATTTACAACAATATCGTTATCTTTCTCCCTATCATGCTCTGAATTTGCCAAGCAGTTTTTTCCATCAAAACTTGCACAAGAAATCTAACTTCTGCTTTCCTCACATACAGTAAGGTTTTGCCTTGTTTCTCAAAGTATCCATGCAAGAGCTCCTTAAATTTTCTTTCCCATTTTATCTTATCCTTAATTTCCTTTAACTGCTCATCAATCTCTTCATACTTTCCAAATGAATCTTTATCTAGTTCAAAAAATATGTTTTTCATTTTACTGTCTTTGTTCCATCTTTGTAACATGATTCCGAATTCTTTTAGCAACATTACTCCATACCCTGCAATACCAGTAGTGTGTCCTGATCATTACTCATCAGATATCTAAAGAACACCAACTGACCTCACATGAAGTATGGTGCCACATGTAAAAATGATTGAATATTTTTCCTTAATCATTTTGTATCACTATATCTCTAAAACGTCCCAAAGTTGTGTCCACTAGTGCCTATGTATACTTTTTGTTGACTGACAGCCAGCCCTAATTGTAGCTGCCGACCCCTTTATAAAACATTAATTACTGAAATCCAAAAGACACAATTGCCTTTACTTCCAATCCTTAATATAAGTTCAGACAATTATTTAAGCTTCACTGACTGATTCTTAATGCTTCATTTACAAAACTACATATGTATCAAGCAATATCAAGTGCTCAAACAGGAATGCCTGCACACAACCACAGCATTTTCAGAATTTACAATATTTTCAGTATTTGTTTTAAAAAGAAATGTGATTATGAAACAATTTGCATTCAGCTGCAGGGAATTTTGTCTGATGTGTATGTTTACTTCCTACAAATTCAAGAATTCAATATAGTATAAGTACACCACCAAATATTAAGCTGAATACCAGCCTCTCATTGAACTTTGGTAAGGATTTCATAGGGTCTGCTGACTATTACTACAGTTTTACTTAGTTTTACCACACAATATAACTAGCCATCATACTCTTTATATCACTTTATATGGGGGAAATTATGTAACAAATAATGCTCCCCTGATCTATAGCATATTTGTTGTGATGAAAGAGTCCAGTCATATGCTTCTCCTCCACATAAGTTATAACTGGTAATCCTAAAATGATCATGCACTAAAATTTGCTACAGTACCAGCAACAGTTTTACAATAGCCGAGGTTGATTAGGCTACCCGGTTTAGCTGGTCAGGATAGGATAACTTATGTATCACTTACCACTACTCAGCAGAAAGTTCAGCATCACATCACTGGGATGGAAGTTGCAAAACAAAATCATAAAAATACATACAGGCAAGAAACAGCTAATATAAACATAACTCCATTAATACACCAGGTCTCCTTTAGTATTCTAGGTGCATTTCACCCAAAATACTCCAATCCTCTGGATTTTGATGGATATCCTTATTTAGAGAATCCCCTTATATTCAATGCTTCATGCATCTAAATGTTTACCAGTAGAGGTGTCCGATTTCCATCAGCAATGAATAATCATAACTTCTCTTCCGTCACCAAAAGCCTTATCATTTCTACCTAAGTAAATCTGAAAGTTAACCTGCTAACCCTAGTCACCTTGAGCAGAAAACAAGATCAGTTGCTGATCACAATGAAGCCTATCAATTCCAAAATAATCACTGCTCTTACAACAGCACACAAAAGTTCCAGCAGCCGTTATTACAAGCTTCTGTTCACATTTCAAAACTAAGGTCCTATACTTAATGAAGAATAGACATCCAAGAGCCCACTACTCCTACAGTTGTCCCTCCATCCACCAAAGCCAATATACTCTGAACGCCATGCTTCTTGTAAATATTTCACTATAACATTCACTGGCCAAAGCCATGGTTTCCGTCTTCTTATCACAGAGAATAAGCATCAATAGGAGGAAACAACGTCTCCCTCGACGCCTAACACCCTCCATTCACGACCTGTAAACACTCAGGTGGCTTTGCCAACCAGTTGAAGACCACTTTCCTTTTAGCCATTTCCCTCCTCTCACTGATTTTTCCCGCTAAAATTTCACAAATATGATCAGTACCGCACCTGATATACTTGATTCCATGCATCACTGACTTCTATTTGTCTACATTCACTTTCTATGGCCTCTATTTGACAATGATCCGTCATTTTGCGGCCACCGCTCCAAGACTCGACATATCACCACAACAATCCTCCTGTCCAACGCTCTTCCCTGGGAATCTACTGCACACTCTTCTGAAAAGAACATGGACAACATATCATCAACTGTATTCAACTCGTATTATACCATCACACAAATGTTTAACAATTTTTAATTTTATTTCGCTTTTGTAGTAAACTTCCGAAGGAAAAATTGTGACGAAATCTTAGCGCATTTCATCCACTTTCGTGCGTTGTTCTATGCAGTTTCCCTTTCATTGACAAATGTTGCTTTTATTAATTAAGTCTCTATATTTTCCGTCATAAGTAGGATGGGATTAGAAGTAAAAAAAAAGAGTCATACAACTGATCTCCAGAAAAAAATAGATACATAGGTATATCGTCTGGGGAGATGCCTCAATCAACACGTACCAAGATATGTTGATCCTTAAGCCCGTTGTGCTACATGTTAGTTATCAACTTGTCAAGTACGTCATGCTTTCTTGGTACTGTAGTTCTTATTAGAGAAAAAATTAGCCATCTGAGGCCTCAGCTGCGAATGAAGGTTTATCAGTTCAGTGAATGTTTTTTATTTTTTGCAAATGTACCGTTTGAATAACGATGACCTTGTTCGGTAGATATTTATCATTATCACTAAATCATTGCATGAAGAAATGCTTCATAGGTTTTCAAATGTTCTGGTAAACATACTGAGCGTCAAAGAAAACTCAGAAATTACGATGAAATCATATCAATATGCTCCTAATTGTTTACGACGAGACAGAGACAATTGGATAATTTGCTGACCAATCGGCAGCAGTGAGTCTAATATTGTCGGGTAACTTATTTTCAATCAATTTTCCTTTGCTCCACATTTAACTAAGTTAAGGCCAAGGATTACTTTGAGGTAGGTTAAGTTTACGTTGAGGTAGGCTAGGGTTGGGGGTCTGCCGTTCCCGGGTCGATGTTTGGGTAAAGTTGATTGTTTAAACCCAACCCTTTGCCAAAAGTTTGAAATGGCGAATGATATAATCTCTTCCACGACCCTGGAGAGCTTCTTGCGTTTAATATTGGTCGCTTCACTAGTCTGTTCTGATAGTTGTGTGAAACGATATTTGCAGAAACTTTTCTCCACCGGAATCCGTGTTGTATAATGGAACGAAGCCAGAGGCCCGTCCTCCTTACTGCAACACGTCTCATGTAAAACCTGTCATTCATTACATGATCAACGCTACTTCACATATTATCCTCAGGTATTTGATTTCCATTACTTCCACTCTGTCATTCTGTTGCAGCTGGGGCCCAAACCTTAATCTCATCAAGCTTATTTTCTTGATCAGGCACCAGTGTTTTTATCTGTTACGCCTACTGTTCTGTTTCTACAAAGTCTAACGCAAGTTTCGGGCATATGAATTCCTGTTACGAGGCCGTGTCATCCTCTGAAACTCAAGTTGAGATCCTTGCCACAGGGAACCTTAAAGTACAGCACGAGGAGTAGCTAACACATTCTAGTTGCCATTCTTAACGACCTGAAGGAAAATGTTAACTACCCTGCTTATACTCCATGAGGGATGTGTTCGTGATGGTCAAAGAAGTCTGGATCTAGTCTGTGATGGGAAGAAATGATTATGTGTTCGTGATGGTAAGGGAAGCTTAGATTTTTCATGATGGTAAGTTAAACTAATATATGTGCTTGTGAGGTAAGGGAAGCATAGATTTATGTTTATGATGGTAAGAGAAGGTATTGTATGTGCCTGAGAGGTAAGGGAGGCTTAGATTTATGTCTATGATGGTAAGAAAAGCTTAAATATGGGCTTGTGATGATAAGGGAAGCTTAGAATTATGTTTATGACAGGAAGAGAAAGTTAGATATGTGCTTGTGATGGTAAGGGAAGCTTAGATCTAAGTTTAGTTAGAAAAGTCTGAACTAATGCCTGGATCTGCCTCCGTGATGACACAAGAAGTATGGGTCTGTTTGTGGTGGTAAGATCTTTGATCATAATTACGTTAATGGTTACATTCCAAATTCCATTGGCGCCAAGAATAGAATTTCTTTTGCAGTTGGTTGCTGCCACAAGCGATTAGTCACAGGAGAGGAATTGTGCCACGTGTTGATAACTGCACACTTGAATACGGCAGATGAACATGTGCGAGCGTTTGTCGTATTACATTATATGAGACTTCCAAATGTGCTGTCACTGCTTGAATGTTCTTCGTTTTCACGGTAAAACTGATATTTTTGTTTAAATAAATAAATCATGCAGTGGTAGTGAAACAGGCTTTGACTCATGTAACAGCTGATGAAACGATTTCTTCTGTATGTGGAGAGCGAAGGTGATATTACATGGGCAGAAGAATGAAAAAGAAAAGGAGAGGGGAAAGAGCAAGATAAAAAGGAAGCATGAGGAAAGCATAAATATGAAGTGGAAGGTAGGAAGGAGTAGCGGAAGAGGAAGTGGAGAAAAGGGAAGAAGAGACAGAGAAACGCAATGGCCAATAAAGTTATGTAAACCGCAACAGATCATCGGGTCCTTTGAAGGCTCTGTGGTAGTACGAGAGAAACAAAGAACTTAATGAAAGAACAGAAAGACAAATAGATGATTTACGAGAAAATCCATAAAAACAAAGACGGATGAGCAAATCAAGTCTGTTAGTAAGGGCGATCAAGTAAAGTCTGTTACTATGGACGAACAAGTAAAAGTCAGTTGCAGTTGGACATCGGTATTTATCTGATTTATTTTCAAACATTTTTACTGCGTAGCTTCTGACGCTGCTGTGCCATTATGTATGTTAATGAATATGTGAAGAAAAAGTAGGTTGACTCGTTTGAAATGAAACACTTGCTCTTAGAGAGGAAAAGGATTTGTGGGAAAAGAAGGAGAGGCGAAAGAGGATAAGAAAAGTTAAGGAGAGTGTCTTTCCTGTCCCTTAATGTCAGATTGAAGCGATGCATCAAGGATTTCAGAAACCATTGCACAGAAAGCGAAGGTGACCGACGGCATTGGTCACCACTGGCCTTTTTTATGCCAACAAAAATGAATCCCTGATGTACATACAACTGAATATAAGAACGACACTGCAACGAAAATGTTTCTAGAAATGTACGAAACTGTAAATCACGGTATGGGCATGTATGCTATTAAGTTTAGTGGTTACCAACAACTGATCAAGGCAGAATCCTTACCGATTGTTAAGTCGTGCAAAGTACAATAATTGTCGTTGACTATGTGTTAGGAAGCCCGTAGTGTCGATATGGATCGCTGGGATATACAGGTGAGGACAAGAAGTGATCAGGGAAAGGCAAGCAAAGCGAAGAATCGGAAATTTATACGTGTTACACGAGGGTAATGTCTTGACTACCTTGTCATCTGTCTTTATTATTGTGTATTTCTATTCATGTTACCATTTCTCTTAACCGTGTACATTTAACTTCATACATATACGTACGTACAGTTGACTTTGGGTACCCAGTGTTTCTGCCTGAGTAAGCCACAACCACATTTTCACCATGTCTCTCTCTTAACACTCCAACTTGAATGAATGTCTAGTTGATGTTCATGGAATATGTGAGACAATTATGCAAGAATGAATTAGATATTGTAAGACATTAGAAGTTGTAATCAACAGGTCCCCTTCTTTCATGCATATCGTGCCAGGATTCTACGAGACTACCACAGCAGAATGATGCTTTACGCCCCACAGACGCAGCTTGCTGTTTCAGCTTGGTCTCTGAATACAAAACACCGTTGCCAAAATATCGTAATCTGTAAAGACAGATCTCTATATGCTCACAGTATTACTCACCACACAAACTCTGTCTCTGTGCTACAGCTGTCAAACTATATTCATGGGTGATTTTGTATAGGATGAGATACTTCATGAATCAGGCAATTCAAATGCCTCTGTGTTAGTTCTCAGTGAGGCATGAGAGATGTACGAGTTCAGCCACCGATAAGGTGGAGTGTGTGTATAATGAATATCAGCTGGACCAAGACTGGCTAGCGAACGGCCAAATGTGCTTAAGACGAGACATAACTGCGTTAACGTGCAATTTTAAGCAGAGTCCACAAGAAACAGCTCAACCTAACGACAGAAACAGGCAGAGCTAGTCAACAGAACAACTACATACGATTCCATTGATGTAAGATCTGACATTCATTCAGATAGTGAACTTTAAAACTTGTTGACAATTATTCAAACTATCATTCAACAATCGACCTCAGACCATATATGGATAAACATACAGGGTGTTTTCAGGTATCTCACAGTAAGGATGAAATACATTAGTGTTCCACTGTTCCTTTATGGATAAGAAACATTATAAATGGGTTGGGAGAGATACAGTGTATGTGTATCCATTTTCTATTTTCCTCGACAAACATGGAATATAATTCTTTCAAACTATGTAGTTATGAGGATTATTCTTATGAGACCGCGTTAACTACAGTTATACGTAACTAGCATTCCATTTACAAATATTATTGTCAAGTTAGTAGCAAAACTAGGTTGCAGAGAGGGCCGTTGAGCGGCATGGTTGCTAGTGTTTACGTGGAGCCACAACACTCCGGTCGATGCCAAAAATACAGTTCGAGGAAACCCAGCGAGTAAGGGTATACCACATATTCGTGGAACTAGAGATACGGTCACATGACGCTTTCCCATACTGACATATATATATATATATATATATATATATATATATATATATATATATATATATATATATATATATACGCACACACTGAGAAGTAGCGATAAAAATGATAATTCAAGATAAGGCTCTGTTCCAAGAAAAATTACCGTAACATCGGTACTGGTAGACTTGTCTCAACTGACTTGTGAGTGTATAGTGTATGTAGACGGGCTTACAGTGGTATTCTTAAGTGTTTATTACATGCTTCCAGATGTAATGCAAACTCCACGACATTCCTCTTTTTTATATAGTTCGAAATCCTTTGTTGTGTTCAGCTACTCATTGCTGTAACTCAAGATAGTGTTTCACAGATTAAGATGATTGACCATCGCACAGGTGCAGCCAGACTCCCTAGCTGCCTTCAGTATCCTGATTCTAGCAGAATAAAGTTGGACTGCTCTAGGCTTGTTCCCCACAGTGTTTATGTTGCCTGGCCTCGGTTGGTATGGGTGTTGTAACTCCTCCGTAAACCTGCTCGCATCTGCTTGTATACAGAATACTGATTCTGTTTCATTGTTTAGCTCTGAATCCCTTGTGCACGTAGATTATAACCTGAAGTGCTTGACAGAGATTTATCACTACTGTTATTATCATTTGATGTTGAACATGTTAACCTATACACTCATATATATATATATATATATATATATATATATATATATATATATATATATATATATATATATATATATATATTATCCCTGGGGATAGGGGATTAAGAATACTTCCCACGTATTCCCTGCGTGTCGTAGAAGGCGACTAAAAGGGGAGGGAGCGGGGGGCTGGAAATCCTCCCCTCTCGTTTTTTTTTTTTTTTTTCTTTTTTCCAAAAGAAGGAACAGAGAATTGGGCCAGGTGAGGGTATTCCCTCAAAGGCCCAGTCCTCTGTTCTTAACGCTACCTCGCTAATGCGGGAAATGGCGAATAGTTTGAAAGAAAAAAAAAAAAAAAAAATATATATATATATATATATATATATATATATATATATATATATATATATATATATATTGGAAAGGATCACAATTTTGTGCGTGATCAAGTGTATTCTTAAGAGTCCACGGGAAAAATGAAACACAATAAGTTCCCTTATCGTGTTTCATTTCCCTGTTTCATTCTCCGCCGTTTCCCGCGTTAGCGTCAGGAACAGACGAAAAAAAAAGGCCTTATTCGCCCACATCCGTTCTCCAGCTGTCATGTAAAATGCACCGAAATAGCAGTCCCCTATCCACAACCAGGCCCCAGAGACCTTTCTGTGGTTTCCCTCGGATGCTTCATACGCCTTGGTTCAGTTCACTGACAGCACGTCGGCCCTCATGTACCACACTGCTCCGATATTCTCTCTCTCTCTCTCTCTCTCTCTCTCTCTCTCTCTCTCTCTCTCTCTCTCTCTCTCTCTCTCTCTCTCTCTCTCTCTCTCTCTCTGTGATTACCTATTTGTAGCTATGTACCTATTTGCACGATGTCGGAAGCGGGTTTTACACTTGTAGGGAACTGTCGGGAATATTTTCCACTGTCAGACAACTTTTAAGCGTGTATGCTGTCAGCGTTTACAGTTTCTTCACTCACTTTTTGTAAAATGTGTTAGAGAGAGAGAGAGAGAGAGAGAGAGAGAGAGAGAGAGAGAGAGAGAGAGAGAGAGAGAGAGTAAAATCAATTATATATACAGCACGGGAAGGGATTTCTTTAGTTGTGAGGCCCCATCTCTTGAAATCTCTCTATCGCAGAACCTTGTAGACTTTTACAACCCATCAACATTCACAGTTGCATCTAGCTAATGGGTCTTGTTTAAAGGAGAAGCTCTCTAATCATTTGATTATTTCATGTGCCGCAATGACTGCTTTTCGAAGAGAGTCTGGTTATATTTTTGTTCAGGCATCTTAGTTATGTGTCGAAAAACGTATTGATCAAGATAATAATTTTTTGCCAGATAAGGCACAGAAAAAAATGAGGGAGAGCAAATATATACGATATCTTAGAACCAATATAGATTTACATACAACAATATTCAAGCTAAACAAATGTTACACGGAAGTTGTGACGGAGAACAATGTGATTTGCAGTACATGCAGTGGTTTGAAGTATATCCAGAATTTTTCAAACTGTTAATGTTACGGTTTATTGTGTTTTATAAGCGATATATCTGTGAGCAGTCTTCCGGTGGCATATTTGTTATTTTTGATTTTCCTCATACCACCATCATTCGTAGTGTCGTATCCCTTCTCGATTTTCCTCCTTTCATATTTTGTATCAAGCTCTTATTATGTCAGTGTCATATTTATTAATGATGAAAATTTTGTGTTTGAAATGCTAAATGGACTGAGAATAATTCACAGAATAGCAGTATAAATACAATACGAACTGACGATGTGGCATCGTTCGCCCGAAGGCTGACGAGAGAACACGTCATCCTACTTCCGTTGCTTGTAGAATTATATTAGCATGTCTTTCGTAATCACACCAGTGAACGGTATACAAATCGTCTCTCACGAACTTGTAAAGAGGGAATACAAATGTACATCTATCTCTATGAAGATACAGAAATGTATAACACGAAACAGTTTTTTGTAGTTTTTTCCTACTTAGTAGCGGATGCTCCGCATTCAGTATCTCCTCGACAGTGGTGAATATATGTTTAGTATTAGGCCACATATTATGAAACTGAGTGTCATGAAGAAGTTTGATTCATTCAGTTTCATGTAGAACATTGCTGTAGTCAATATCTAGTGATCTACTGTGCATAATTTCATATCTTGTCGCATGGTTGCTATAGATACAGGTCATGACATTATATCGTTGTGATGCATGCCGCATTGATAAGGTAAGATAGGGTACATATATTGCTTCTCTCACAATCAGTCATACTTTAACCGTTACCTCACTCACTATCAGTCATGCTATGACTGTTGCTTCCCTCACTATCAGTCATGCTGTACCTGTTGCTGCACTATCTATCAGTCATCATGCTGTCACATCCGTTGCTGCACTCACTACCAATGCTGCCTAACCTGTTGCTTCCCTCACAACCTGTCATGCATTGCACACCAGTTGCTCACTCTACTGGTACACCGCTTATTGAATCCCTCAGCGCCCTGTACTGTGTTGCATTTTGAGCCTCCCAACTGCGTTGCTGTAATGACTTCCTGGATCATTATGTTACATTCTGTTGTCTCATCTAACTACCAACATCATGAGACCTGTTACAGATCCCGGTACGTGCTCTTCACCGACGTGTGGTTCCCCACATCATTCATGCTACCCTGCTTCATCGTCCGCCATTATTACAGTACCAAGCCCACGGCGAGTGAAGCAAGGACCTGAACGTTCACTTCTTATTCGTGCTTCTTTGGCCATTGATTCATCTTTTACCAGTACTTCAGTGTCAGTGCCTTCATTCGTAAGACGTTTTTCATTGTCAGTGGCTTCATTTATGACCACTGTTTCACTGGCATTGGCTTCATTTATATCCAGTTTCACTGTCATTGGCTTCATCTTCAACCAGTGCTTCATTATCCTTGGCGTCACCTGTACTTTGTTGTTAATTTCCCTGTCATTGGCCATTTATTCATTATCAGTTGCTTCACATACGACAGGTACTTCATTGTCATAAGCTTCATCTGCGAACCGTGTTTAATCGTCTGGGTTATCATTGCGATCAGTGCTTCAGTGTATGTTTCTTTATCTCACTAATTTTTCAGTTTCGCGTCATGCATTTATTGCTTCGTTGTGTTTTTCCTCATCATAAACCTTCGCTGTGCTTCATCACAAACCTGTTTCATCGTGTTTCTTCTTCATGCACCTATGCTTCACTGTTTCGTCATCATATGGCTGTGTTTCACTGTTTCTTCATTATATACCAGTGTTTCGTTGTGGCATGCTTCATCGTAGACAAGTTTTTCGCTCTAAGTTGCTTCATATAGACCAGTGTTTCATAGTCATTTGGTTCTCTTGTGTCAAGTGCTTCATCCTTGTGTGTACTTTCTGTGACGAGCGCTTTATTTTTTTACAAGTAGTTATATATTCCCTGTCGCTTCTTGTATTATTAACATAGATCTCTTTATATTGCTGTTGCTTCCCCCACTACCAGTGGTACAGCAGCTGTTGCTTCCCCCACTATCAGTGGTACAGCAGCTGTTGCTTCCCCCACTGCCAGTGCTACAGCAACTGTTGTTTCCCCCACTTCCAGTGGTACAGTAGTTGTTGCTTATCCCACTAGTGGTACAATAGCTGTTGCTTCCCCCACTGCAAGTGCTACAGCAGCTGTTGTTTCCCCTACTTCCAGTGGTACAGTAGTTGTTGCTTTCCCCACTAGTGGTACAATAGCTGTTGCTTCCACCACTACCAGTTATACAGCAGCTGTTGCCTCCCCCCCACACACACTATCAGTGCTATACTATATCTTTACTTTCTACCATCTCGAAAAACCTAGATGTATCTTCTTGATTAATTTTGTTTCAGTACCTCAAAAGTATCTGGCTTGGTTTCCCGTATTCCCCTTCTATGATCTTTTGTCATTAGATTGGAAATCATCTGTATAGTACTATAAGCAAATATACCTCCACTATCTTGATAGTCTCTTTGATATACACATTTGTTTAACTGCCATGACATTCCTGAAGGTAAATTTTACGGGTGTACATCCAATGTCCTGACCATATTAACTCGATTTTGTCATAGAAAAATATGTGTATTGTATATAAGTAGTACTTGAACGCTTTTCCAACACCTCTTAAAATGTAAGTGTTTTATGCAGATGTGTGCGTACGGAGGAGGTTGGCCTCCCCTAGGAAGGCTTCTCCTTCCTGGCCTGCTGCTGCTACTGCTGCTACTGCCGGCAGGATGGATGGGGGGCGTGGGTTGGGCCGCGCACGGCAGCCGCGTCAGCGTCAACCTCACCATCGCCGTTTCTGAGTCCGTCAACGTCACCGAAACCTTTGAGGTAGACGAGGACAGCCTGAAGGAAATGGGCGCGACGGCGGAAGAGATCGGCCGTTCGCTGGCGCATGTCGACGCTGCCGGAAGGGTAAGTGTTCGCTAGTAGTGCAGCTCATAAGTAAAGATGTCGAGACGCGTTGGCTGTTGTAGAGTATACGACGAGGTTCTCCGGCAGGTGAACAGGATAACGATAGGAGAGAGTGAGGTCCCTATCCACGTGGAGGTGAAGACCGACCCGGGCTCTCTCACCTACAGTTTCCTAACGGTCGACAAGCACCTGTGGTCCGTCACTCTCAACAACTTCACCAACGTAACCGTCGAGGATTTCAAAGGTCAGCCAGCAGATCACATATTGCCCCGGACAATCGTAAAAACATTACAAAGTCACATGGAATCATTTCCTATGCATACATAGTCCATAAAGTACAAAAAACATGTTTGGGGGATAGATTTAAAGTCGTGTTTGTTTGGGGGATAGATTTAAGGTCGTGTTTGTTTGGGGGATAGATTTAAGGTCGTGTTTGTTTGGTAGATGATTTGGTACAGTGGAATTTGCAGGTGATACGACGCTGACCGAGATGCAAGTGTCCCTAGACTGGTCTCTGCCGCCCCAACACCCGCCGCAGCCCGCCAACCTCACCCTCAGGTCGGCGTTACTCGAAGTCGACATCCTCCTGGACAACACCACAGTCAGTTTAACTTGAGCTTAATGCGTTATGATGAGCGTCAGACACAAGTATGAGACAAATTAGAGGAACAATCGTTCCCAAAGGAAAATTTCTAGCTGCTTTTCGACCTGTTCACAAGGATAGGACGAGAGTAATTGATAATAAATGACTTTTAGATTTAGCTCACTAATTATGATCATTAGAAAACTCTAAATAATGCCTCGGCCCAGTGAGAAGTAAGAACTGCAATATTTCCTGTAAACTGTCGTTGACGCTTTGATGACGGTTACGACCTTTTAGTCACAAGCGTACGACCCTAGATCACGACGGGACGACCTTAGAACACGACAGTACGACTTTAGAGCACGATGTTACGACCTAAGAGCACGGCGGTACGATCCTTTGGTATAATGACTTGGCCCTTGCCTGGCCCTTAGCACAGTGACTGCCATGGCAGTCATATGATAATCACTGACATGCACTCTTCTTAGAAAGGCCACACCACGTATGGCTGACGCACGTTTTCTGTGTTACGCCGCGTCTGGTAGATTGGCGCTTCACAATACACTGATTTCAAGGCCATTTTAGAACGTATGACCCCCGTACATACGTGCTGGTTTATCCTTCGAGGACCCCCGTGTTTAAGGCATGGAATGTATGGATAAAACATGTGACGTGTGGAACACGACAAATGTTTTGAAACCGATGACCCTGTCACATTGTCGGCTCTTGGTTGAATAAAGTCTTTTTTTTTCAACACCGCCTCCTCCCCACTCACTGTGTCAGGGGTCGGATCAAAGGTTACGTCACACGCACCCAAAGGTTAGAGCATTGTGCTGCAAGGGGGGGTGTAAAGCAACATGAAAATGATGCCAGTTTGTTCCCAGATCTACCTTGCATCTGTCGTTACAGTTGGCGTCACAGAAGACGAAGGGTGAGGTGGGAAGCGGCCAGTGGGTGCAGGTGATACCAGGCTCGGGGCTTTACCTCCGGACGGTGAACCCACACACTCACCGACTCACCCTCGTCACCTACTTCAATACCCAAGACTACTTCATCGACAGTGAGCTTGTGGACACCCTCAGAAACATCAGGACAGGGAGGGTCGCCTTGCTCACGTCCTACGTAAGTACCAGGAGGTAGATGTAGAGGAGTCTACATGTCTCTGTCGGATCAAACGGAGAAGGAATTACGCGCGTTGCAGATAGAGTGTACGTTGCACATTGTAGTAGGATGAGGCAGATATGAAATCACAACTGTTTAGCATTGAAATGTAGTAGTTAGGTGTCTTGGTAACGATGAAGTACTGGATCCCTTTGTTACGACAATATTCAGACAAATAAGCAAGTAGATGGAGATGCTCATGACTCTGTACGTACGTTGTACTGCATATATGAGAGAATGGGAGATGCATCCCAGGAGGAAGCACAAAAGTAGTCAGCTCCCCACATTAGACACCAGGGTAACATATGCACAAAAGATATATATATATATATATATAGAGAGAGAGAGAGAGAGAGAGGGGGGGAGGGAGAGTTTCATAGATACACAGACCATACTGAGACTCGTATTCACATTTTCTTTACGTAGATATCAATAAAAATTTATCCTTAAGAACCATGATTCGCATATTTATGTCAATGTGAACTGATATTACGCTGAATAACTTTTTGCTGATGGCATATCGTGAGGTGTGGCTGGTAACGAGGGTGTTCCTCTAAAGGCTGAGCTACGACGCCCCATTACCAGTGACCAAGCGCTTCCTGCTCTTCAGTACGATGCTTCGGCCCGTCTGGAGGCGTCGTCCAGGGCCGCCCTCGCCTCTCTCGGCTCCTTTGCCGTTCGCCACCTTGCTTTCCGTGACTGCTGGGCGTGGGCGTGGAGTGCGGGCGGGGCCACGCTGGCCGAGGGCCTAGTCACCAACATGAACGGCACCAGCAGCCAGCCGCCTCCCCTCGACCTACACTTCACCCTCCCTACACCGCCTCCTTCAGGTACGCCATTACGAACGAACGTTTATGTATCGAAATACCTTTCATACACATCTCCTGAACTTTCTCTCATATCAGTTTCTAAACCGTATTGCTGTCCAACTTAATTTGTTCATCACTCAATATATTTCATTCATCCACTGGTCTTTCTCTGGCTTTCCCTCTCAGCTCTTTGTGATTCTTTAAGTGTGATGACCAAACTTGAGAAGCTTATTTTTAGTTTTGGCCTAATGTAGGCTGTGAGCAGCTTGCTAGATATTTCCTTATCCATATACTGGAATAATATTCTAATATTTACCTATGGACAGTTTGTCTCCTTTACCATTCTCCTAATGTGGGACTCTAGCTGCAGTTGAGGAGCGATGTCTACTCCCAAATCCCTCACAAATAGATTCCTGCGGTTGATTTCCTCCTCGACAGTATTCACACCAAGGCCTTCGTTCGCTCTGATCCCATCCTCATAACCTGACATGTACTCGAGGTTGATGCAGTCCTTTTCGCTTCTCACGTCCCGCATGACCTTAGCCTCATCCACACACACACACACATCCACATAGGAATACAGTAATTCCAGCATGGCATATACATAGATCATGAGTGTGTATGTGTATATCCTAGGTGCCAGGTCTTCCAAGAAGAGATAGAACAATCATATTTGCCTCTAAATACTTTCATGTACCATTACATAACGTGCAGTACATCAGCTCCCGCTTAACATGATGAGAGGCAAGATCGGTTCTCCCCCATTTTTATCTGATTTCATCATCATCGTGAAACAACAAATCACTGTAATGGAAGACATGTTTTCCGAGGAAATCCGAAGATTTTTTTTTTCATACCAAAGCTGGATATAAGCTTTTGTATTTGGGTATAACCAGAGGCTCACACCAGTCCTCTCCATTCTTCTGAAATTCTAAGTGTGTGTGTGTGTGTGTGTGTATAAACGAGAGAGAGAGAGAGAGAGAGAGAGAGAGAGAGAGAGAGAGAGAGAGAGAGAGAGAGAGAGAGAGAGAGAGAGAGAGGTAATGTTGGGTGTGGTGAATTTACAGATAGGCTGTGCGAATCGTGGCCGTCGTCTTGGAATAAACGACAACATTTCTGTGACGTGTACGACGGCTACGGCGACCTGTGTGCGTGTTCCTACCCCTTCATGCCACCTACGAATACGACTAGGACGGTGAGTCAAGATCCTTCCTCTGTGACGAATAGTGCGAGGTGGTACTTGATGGTACCAGAGACTAACTACCGCTCTGCACCTAATGGTACTGCTAGGGCTTTCTTTAACATACCTCTACCCACAACCATGTTTTTAAACTATCACAAATGTCTCTTCCCCAGACCTATCTTAAATGCTGTAGCCAGGAATGTCCCTTGCTTTGACGAAATATATCCTAGGTACCTTAGATTTTTTTTTCTGAAGAAAATTTTCCAGGTTTCGAGAGGAGTAAGTTGACCAAATTTGCATCAGAAGGTTCTCTGGTCGTATTAATCAAGAGGTTTGTCGCTCGAAGATTGTAATGATAAGAAATGACGATCGAGAGTTGTTCTTGTGTCATACAGTGGAAGAGTGACTTACGAGTCAGTGGTCGTCCATAACCCCGTCAGAGTATTCAAGAGTTATGTTTTTACATTTTCATGACCTAATTCAAAATTACAGGTCACAACTCACCATTGTCGCCTCGGTTGCAATGTTTACAGATAGATGTCAAGTTAATATATGGACGCACATCAGAGTGTTGGATCATGATATGTCACGAAAATGTAAGTCAAATATCCTAAGTACCTTTGTAACTAGGGGAACTCTCTACAGGATACGTGGCGTGAGGACCTTGGCGTAATGGTGATGGCTGGCAGTAGGCCCCGCTACCTCTACAGGTATGTGTCTCACCTGCTGCTGCTCATGCTAGTTTGTCTCGCGATCTGTTTTAAATATCATGCAAGGAAATCTTGATAAAATTTTTACTAGAAAAAAATGTTTTTTAAATTTATCGTATGCCTTGGAGTGCGGTTGCATTCTTCAGTCCCATTTAACGCACTGTGAAAGGTTTGATCTTTTGCAAGCTGTAGATTAGGAATATGGATCCTGATAACCGCAATGAGAGCAGACGAAATACGCTATCCACTCATCAAACATTGTGCCTCAATATATCATGACAAATGACTCAAGACTAGAAGCATCCTAACGCAATAAAAGCACTCAAGAGTAACGTAAAGAACTAGGCTTGGTATTACTTTTTGATACATTTAGCATTCATACAGGGAAAAGGTGTCCTTAGGTCGTATTCTATCGTCGACCCTGACCTCTTAAAACTCAACGACACGCCCCTTGTGCACGACAGTACGACCCTTGAGTACGGTGACTGCGACCAGAACGTCGTGTTAAACGGATCGTGCTGTCGTTCTCAAGGTTCTTTCCACTGACTGTCGTCTTTCTGTGCCAGGCTATTGCGGCAGCTGGTGACCCAGCCAGGCCTGGACCTACAGCTGGTGCTGGTGTCTGTTGACGGTGTCCAGGAAGAGACCATTAAGCTGGTAGAGGTGCTCGGTCTCAGATGGCGCGTCCACGCCCCAGAGGGTGCGGGCTCACCACGGATATCCAGGTGAGATTCCGCGGTGCTATACTTAAATTCCCCTTCAGAAGAAACCAAGGTCTCTGGGTCATAAGAGTATGACTTGCTTCAGTGATATACTAATTCATAGCTTCGCGTACAGTATTATGAATAATTATACGATTTTAGAGCATCAGCATATTTTTACTTAGTTATTTTCAGAGTTATTTAAGAGTCTCTGAGGTAGTCAGTTCATGAGGAGCTAATATATGCAGTGACGTTTGCATCTGCTGTTCCAGGCACCTGCGGTTTGCGCTCTTCCAGGCTCTGGACGTCCTTACCGTGGACAAGTTCATCATCCTGGAGGAAGATCTGATCCTAGCACCAGACTTCTACTCGTGAGTTGCATCCCGGAGTCTGAAATACCTCTTGCTCTTCCATCTGCTGATAGAATGTAAACAACCTGAAATCCTGACGATGAAAATTATTTCAAGAAATATTTAGCTGTTGAAATGTATATATACATTAAGATACTTTACATACAAATTGTACTTACACACACACACACACACACACACACACACACACACACCAAGAGCCCTCAGATGGCTGAGATTGTGAGAAGCGTTTCCTCCCTTTCGCAATTGAAGTATGGTTAGGGAGGTGCCACTGTGAGTTCCCAGCCCGCCTCCGACCACACCAGAGATGTTCCATGTGAGACCTAAGCTGCAGGAGGTCAGTCGATTTTTTTTCATTTTCTCTTCTACATTTGGAACCAAATTGAAGGAGGTGAAGTGTGCTGAAATCTAGAAACATAAGCAACCTTAAGACTCTCATCATTTCATATACCGTACTCTCTCTCTCTCTCTCTCTCTCTCTCTCTCTCTCTCTCTCTCTCTCTCTCTCTCTCTCTCTCTCTCTCTCTCTCTCTCTCTCTCTCTCTCTCTCTCTCTCTCTCTCTCTCTCTCTCTCTCTCTCTCTCTCTCTCTCTCTCTCTCTCTCTCTCCCACCCCTCATCTCTGGATCTGGGACTTCCGGATTCCCTCCCCGCTGAGGGAGGAAGTCTGGGATAGTAGGAAGGGACACACTCTCCCAGTTACTCCTTTCTAGGAAGTCTCATATACCCCACACACACACTCGCATGTCCTCAACAAAGATAAATCAGCATGTACCTACGAGCAACTCGCATGAACACATACTGTTCACAGAGACGTACGGAATCTACAAACACACACACACACACACACACACACACACATACTCAGCGTTGAGGAGACTGGAGAGGGCCGAGCCTCTCGGCAGCTCGGCTTTATTTTCGGGATATATCGGCGTTTTCACCGAATGGCCAACGTGTCTGAGTGTCCGGAGACGAACCTTGCACTCGTGGCTACTGGCGAATCGTAAATTAGATTAGTGGAAAAAAAGAATAGTACGTCTAAAGTGGAAAACGAACAGGGGTCGGTAACCTACTGGTGCACAATGGTGACCACTACGGAATGAGGACCAGTGACGCCCCTTGAACACGAACACCTTTTTAGATATTTGGACGACTTGGTGAGGACATACCTCACTCTCTAGAGGACGGAGATAGGATCACGGACACTGTAGGGTGCATAAAGGAAGTGACCAGAGAAGATAGGGAAGAAATGGTTGAGAATTACCAGAAGAGGTGTGAACAATGAAGCTTCATCAAGGTTACACTCAGATTGGAAAGTAAACAAAGCCTGTGTGCTCAGACAGGTCAACATACTAATATAAAAAAGAGGGGAGGGGGCATCCAGTTGGTTGTTTATCAAAAATAACTAGAGACGAGATAGATGGGGAATGACATCATCCAATCCGAAGGGACTACAGGAAGTGGAGGTAACTAAATGGGAGCTAGGCCACGATGTATGTCAGGAGGGAATGTCTGGAAACGTTTCCTAAGCCGCGGCGTAGAGGACACGTGGAACAGTTCACGTAAAGAGGAAGTTAAATATAGAAAGTATCGGGAAATGCAACAGGTCGTGTGACGGTGACGTAAGACTAACATGCTCGCGAGAGTAAAGCCTCCCTCCCTTGTAGAGAGAAACAGGTAACCACAAACGGGTAATTGCACACACACACACACACACACACACACACACACACACACACACAATATACATACAGGACCTGTATATAATACAAAATCCCGACAGGACATAACACAGTACACAGTAGGATACAGCCTAGGATTGAGGGGCGTGGCTCAGAGCCAGCCAACCCGACAGCAGTAAGCAGCGGCCGGTCTCGGCAGGTATATGCAGCAGACTTCGGTGCTGCTGGACCAGGACCCCTCGCTGTTCGGGGTGTCCGCTTACGCCCACTTCTCCTACGTCCACACTGCTCGCGACCCCACCCGTCTCAATCGCGTCCACTCCTTGCCTGCCTACGGCTGGATGGTCAAGAGGAGCTTCCTGAGGGAGACGCTGCCCAAGTGGCCCCCAGTCTACGTGGTAAGACAAGTGTGCTTGGCTTGAATTGTTCCTCCTGTGGTGATGGTCTGATCTGATCAGGGGATCCTGGTGATAGCAGAGATATTTTTCTACTTGGGACACTGAATTACATGATATAAACATCGTATGTGATTCATTACACCTTTAACACTTTGGCACTACTACTACTTCTACTACTACTACTACTACTACAGTTACCCTTACCACTACCACTATGATACTACTACCACTACAGTTACCCTTACCACTACCACTATAGTACTACTACCACTACAGTTACCCTTACCACTACCACTACCACTATGGTACTACTACTACAGTTAATCTTACCACTACCACTATGGCACTCCACTACCATTATGGTGCTACTACAACAGTTACCCCTACCACTACCACTATGGCACTACCACTACAGTTACCCTTACCACTACCACTATGGTACTACTACCACTACAGTTACCCTTACCACTACCACTATGGTACTACTACCACTACAGTTACCCTTACCACTACCACTATGGTACTACTACTACAGTTACCCTTACCACTACCACTTCTACTATTTCCACCGCGCCCGCTGGTGTTGGTAGTCGTAGTAGTGGTGGTAGTGGGAGGGGTGGCGCCACATCCCCGGCAGGCCACGGACTGGGATTACTGGGTTGGGACCGGGCTCGTGCGACGGGGACGGGAGCTGATCATCCCGGAGGTGTCCCGCACGGCGCACGCTGGCCTCACGGGCGCCCACTTCTCTGGCCTCCTTACCAAGAAACGCTTCTTCAACAAGCCACTCTCGTCTGACGCCCTCACTGTCCTCAACCTCACCACGTGAGTCCATCCTCAGCTTGAGCATGTGACTTAGCCGTGCCTGCAGAATGACTGAGCGACCATGATGTGTTTCGGAGGTGACTAAATGACCTAGCCATGTGTCACAGTATGTGAACGTGTACTTGGTATGAGCTGTAGCCTTTACTATTGCCTTGAGTTATATGCTGGACGATACAGAAGCGACGTGGTATATCCATTAAGACGCAAGTGGCTGTAATTCTCGACTTGACCTGGGCTTGTTTCAAAGATGCGATCTAGATGTACCTCCAGGATGAACTAAGACTGGGCGTGTCTTCCAGGGTTAACAAGAAAGTGTACGAGAGCGAGATCAAGGTTCTGTTGGCACAGGCTGAGCCACTGAACATCACAGACTTAGATAATTACACCATCCCCGCTCGTCCTGTAAGTATCACATTTGCTGAACATCGCAGCTACTAATAAAACAACCTTTAGCCTCATGATCCACATTGACTCAAGAGATGTTTTCATTTTTGTGCTATAAAAATGTATGTCTGACTGATTAGATATTTTTCCCACCTCGGTCCGCTTGGGTACTGCCAGGGCGCTGTGTACGCGGTCTGCGTCAGGATGAGGAACCCTGAGGATGCCGCCTCCTTCAGGATACTCGCTAAGGTAAGGACGTCTGTTTATATCATCATCGTATCCATCCTTTATGAATCTTCCAGTTTCCCGTTTGCAAAACTCGAAAATAGACAGTAGCTATCTTTATCACTCGATACATACTAGCACTTTGATATTAATCGAAGTGTCATCATCGCCACTGCTTATATTTAACCAGCGAGAAATCTAATCATGCTTCGTACATTCGTGAAATGTTTCAATGTCACAAACTTAGAACGGAAGATGAAATTATTTATTTTCCCTTGGTGTAGTTAAATGAATTGATGGGTAAATCCATACAGGAACGGATCAGTCCTTTGTATAAACGGAGCAACTGTTCGGAAGAAGAGAAATTTCGATATCTACGCAGAACTCCCAATTTATTAGAGGCAGATTTAGCAATTTCCGTAATGTGGGGTTTCCAAGATAGAGTGGATGTTACAGAAATACCAAGTATGTTCATTGAGTGAAGAGGCGGAATTACAGGACCGTCAAAGGAGAGAAGAAACGAGAAATTTCGATAGAAAGAGGGCAAGAAACTAGGTCTTGGAGGCATTAAAATGAACCAGATTTCATCTAGCACATTGAGATACACTGATCAAGTCTCAATTTAATGCGGAAGTTGTGTCGAGACAAGATGTATATCAAGAGAGGAGAAGAAGCAGAACTGAAGGATGTGGAGGAAGGCAGCGTTAGTCGTGCATTTGGTTATTTGTGCAAGCAAGAAACTCGATGAAAAGGGGAAGAGGTGGAGACAGAACAGAACCTTGAGGGACACTCCTAACAGATCATGAACTGTAACTAAATGACACATAAATATGGCACCGAATTCCAGAATAAGATAAAGTAGATCAATAGGACATCTTGAACATAAAAAAAGAAAGAACGGTGGGAATTTCATTAAAACCCACTATCTGAAACTAGATACTATGTGTACTACGCTCTTATCTACACGTTTTTGTGTATGGTGTGCTTACGTAAGCTCTGCTGCGAATTGTCATTTAAAGCTTATCATCACATAGCAACCTCTCAAAATCCCATGAATCCTGACTGTAGAGAATAAATCAGTTTTCTTTTCTGTACTCGCTAAGTATATTCAACACAAGAATCCTTGTTTCTTTCATGTTTTCAAGCTTTTAATCCTCAGCGCAATTAGGAATTCAACCTCGGCTTTTTAGGCAGAGGGTTAATTTTGTATTGCACTGCCGATTAAAGGCTTGAATAGATATGCCTAGTTTGCGTGTAGACCGTATATCAGAAGTGAGAAACACTCTGATGTATTCTTTATGGTAAGGATTTATAAGAACTTCATTGCTGTAAGTGTCATTTGGCAGCAAACCGTAGAACCTCGACAGAAAGCATTTGAAATCCCTGGTATGTGCTTGAATCATTGTCGTAACGCTATATATATATATATATATATATATATATATATATATATATATATATATATATATATATATATATATATATATATATACAACTACCAATAGATATATTTCTGTATTACTATAAAAGTATTAAAGATAAAGATTGTAAGTACACTTGCTTCCCTCAGAATTGTAAAAATGTTCATCTCAGGTACATACATCGTATGCGTATTTGATTTCCTGTTTATATAAGATTGATGTTTTATATTGATATATAAGCTTTAATCTTAGACTTTATCCTTAATGCATTGGTCTTTACAAAAAAAACATAATCACAGAATGCTAAAACGTCCCTGACAAAGCTTAAATAACCCCTCTCGCCAGTCAGTCGACTTAATCCGTTACGTAACCTTGCTCGCGTCTCATTACCTTACCGAGCTGCATCTTGTTACCATAGACTTTAAAAAGATGAATACAATCCCTAGTGGATGATTAGCAAGTAAACGATAAAACCACATGTTTCTTGATGTTTGCTTCGTTAAGTTAGATAGGCTTGGCTATCTTTTCGGTAACAGTAATAGTAGAATAAACTGACTGTTTATCTATGTGTTAAGCGTCTGGGATGCCTCGCATGTATCAGCTTAAGTCCTACTAATTCACCGAATGTCAGTTAAGCGTATTTGATGTAGATTAGCTCAATAATAGTTCTGTGTGTAAGAGTTGTATGAGACTGTTCAGCTTACCTTCAACTGAGTTGGAGTTACTCGATATTTAATACGATGGTGCATGCTGGTTTTTTTTTTTTTCATTCTCTTTTTACAGATTATAGTTTAATGATATTGTTGGATGTGGAGGTGGGAAGCGCTAATGCTGTATAATCAGCAGCTGACGACAATGAGTTTTACATAAGTGTGACTACGAGTGGAGGCCACTGTCTGGGTCACAGACTGTTGCCTTGCACCCTTGTTCCCAACCGCACTTGTCTCACCTTTTCAACCACCTAGCTCACTTCAACTCGCCTCACCTAACGCCTACCATTCACCTCATCCACCCCACCTACTACATACGTTACTCACCCTATATTGATTTCATTACTATCATTCGTCTGAAATTGATCTTTTGTATCCACATTGTATATGTGTAACACTTTTCTGTCCATTGTTGTGCCTGTATAACGCCAGCATCGTCCGATCAACACCTGCTGTGGCTGTGGATGGACCACCTCCCTACCAGTAACATTCAGAACATCTGTTGGTGGTACTTTCGAGTGTCTTTCGTAAAATTTTTCTTATTTTAGCCTTCAGTATGCATTTCTTCCTACCCTACTGACCAGCCTTGGACTTTCACTCATAGTCTACCGTTTGACCTACGGGTTTTATGCCTTCTTAGCGTTATCAGCATCTGCCGATAATGACAGAGGTCGCCTTAAGGGAGATCATTACATCATAGCTGTCGATAAGGCAAGTCTTGCCGGCCTCCTGTACGCGAGCTCCCAACGGCAGTGGTGCGTCACCAGGGCTCTTGGCAGGCCAGTCAGTGTAGGTGTCGGGGGTCCTCCCACGTCCACGGGTTCCGGCAAAAGTAAAAGTTTAGCTTGAAACTGAGGTGGAACACTGCACTGAAAATCTCTCGTGCAGCCCTGGACTGATACTGAAGACCACTCAAGTTTTATTTTTTCCCACGGTTTTCTGACTGGTCATCAAAATGGCAAACAGTGCTGGCTGGAAATGTCCGATATGGATCTCTGTTCCCTTGGCCCTCGCAGCTGTGGTGGGTGCTGTGGGGATCATCTTAGCATCCGTCTACCAGGCGGACTTATCCACAGACACGACAGATGTGCCAGAAGCTAAGGTCGAGCCAGTTAACGTACCGGAAGAACCTGCAGCTGAAGAGCCGCCCAAGTTGCCTGAAGAACCTATAGTTGAAGAGACGCCTCAGTCGCCAGAGGAACCTGTAGCTGAGGAGGCGCCTGAATTGCCGGAGGAACCTGCAGTTGAGGAGACACCAGACTTGCCAGAGGATTCTGATCATGAGACAGATGAGGCAGAACTGGTGGACGACTCAGAGGTTGAAAAGGGTAAGACAGAGGATGGCTCTCTGGGGATGATTTTTTTTATCAGC
This sequence comes from Panulirus ornatus, assembly GCF_036320965.1. NCBI lineage: Eukaryota > Metazoa > Arthropoda > Malacostraca > Decapoda > Palinuridae > Panulirus > Panulirus ornatus. The sequence goes on from NC_092242.1 coordinate 6,387,179, forward strand.
TTGTAATATCTCCTGAATTCCTTTTAGATGAGTATTCCAGTGACGCTTCATGCCATTTTGTTTTACTGACGATAGTAATTTTAAGTTCTGAGAGTATCAAACTGGACTATCCCATAATCTACACCAGCCACCATCTTTCAGGGCATAGTCCCCCACATATCTACTTTTGGTGGCTCTTCCGTGAGCAATTCCATTTTCAGGTCATCTTTGTAAGAAAGAGAATACTAAATAACCCCCCTCCCCCCAAAAAAAAGGCGAAGTTGAATGTTGAAAGCTAGGAATATCAAAGAGGAAGGTCCCAAATGTTTAAGTAATTCTTAGCAGTAAGAATGCTACCAACATCAGTGTCTAGTAATGAGAGAGAGAGAGAGAGAGAGAGAGAGAGAGAGAGAGAGAGAGAGAGAGAGAGAGAGAGAGAGAGAGAGAGAGCGTAATAAGACTTGGTTCTTCCTGCAGGCTCTGAGGGTGTGGGACCAGGACCTGAGGGACCATCACTACGGCTTGTGGAGACTCCCGTATTACCAGGCGATCATCTTGGTGATAGGGACCCCTTACTCTAAGTATAGGTAACACTTCTGTTGTTGAGACACCTTATTCTTAAGGTCCCTGACGAAAGTAAGAGACCCGTGTCGCAAACTAGCCCTCTGTGATGAAGGTGATATCCTTAAACCGACATTGGCGGGAGCCTTGTGGTAGGTTTAGATATTAAGTGTAGAAAAGCTCTTTAAATATCGATAACCTCCTTATGTTAGGAGTACCAGAATCTTAAAAAACCTTGTGAGGCTGGTTTCCTTTGGAGATATTGTGGCCTACACCATAGTAGCAGGTGATTCTCCATGCACGCCTATACACTGATGGTATCTCAGAGAGGTGAGTTGTATGTTGTAAATATTACCGTTATCATGTAACCTGTACGTCTCTCTCTCTCTCTCTCTCTCTCTCTCTCTCTCTCTCTCTCTCTCTCTCTCTCTCTCTCTCTCTCTCTCTCTCTCTCTCTCTCTCTCTCTCTCTTATATATATATATATATATATATATATATATATATATATATATATATATATATATATATATATATATATATATATCCCTGGGGATAGGGGAGCAAGAATACTTCCCACGTATTCCCTGCGTGTCGTAGAAGGCGACTAAAAGGGGAGGGAGCGGGGGGCTGGAAATCCTCCCCTCTCATTTTTTTTTTTTTTTTTCCCAAAAGAAGGAACAGAGAATTGGGCCAGGTGAGGGTAGTCCCTCAAAGGCCCAGTCATCTGTTCTTAACGCTACCTCGCTAATGCGGGAAATGGCGAATAGTTTGAAAGAAAAAAAAAAAAAAATATATATATATATATATATATATATATATATATATATATATATATATATATATATTGCAAGAGGTCACAGTGGTGCGCGTGATCTAGTACTGTATGCAAAAACTATATGAAGATGAAACTCAAAGTTCCCTAGTGCACTTCCGTGTAATGATCACATTGTCAGGGGAGATACAAGAATGAGATAGAAGACGTGGAAGAATAAGTTGATATTCAAGAAAGGGACGTTGCTAAGACGTCTTTACGTGTCTTCCTTGTATGTCAACTGACTGCTCCGTCTTCTATCTCATTCTTGCATCTACCCTGCCGATGTGATCATTACACGAAAGTGCACTTGGGAACTTATCATGCTTCATTTTCGGTTTTTGCATATATGTATATATATATATATATATATATATATATATATATATATATATATATATATATATATATATATATATATATAGGAACAAGTGTACCGTTCTAGTTTCCATATGGGTATGTTTAAGAAAATATGTTATCAGGAAAGTGTGAAAATGAAATTGGTAGAGGACAATGGAAATGATAAAGTGACGTAAGAGCGTAGATTGTTGCTTCGTTAATAGCGCGAAGGAACTGGACAACTCAGTTTTCAAGGAAAGAGACTGAGGAATTCATCGCGTGAAAATTTTACCGTCATAAGTCGCTAAGGTATACAGATAAAGAAGCACATACAAGTGAATAGCCGGGGCAAGTGGCAAGACCACTAGTGAGCAGAATGTCTTTAGGTAGAGAACAGGGTTACTCAACAGTGGAACACCTGAGAGGGTTTCTTAAAGTACACAAAGTAAAAAAACAGACTAAGGGAAGAGAGAGAGAGAGAGAGAGAGAGAGAGAGAGAGAGAGAGAGAGAGAGAGAGAGAGAGAGAGAGAGAGAGAGAATTCAGTAGATGTGAAAAGGCCACAAAGATCAAATATATGCTGTGGGGAAGTAGATACCGCAGCAGCTACATAACATTTGATAATTAAGAAACCAAGGAACAAATACACGATAAGAAAAGACGAAGAAAAAAGATTGCTCCCCGTGACCTTAGTGACTTCCGTCATAAAATGTTTTCTTAAGTTAGATAAATGTGTGGCGTTTTTCTCCATTAACTATTTTCTCCCTGTTCTTGATCAGGACTAGGAGGAAAATATGTTTTTCTTATGCCAGTTTCAATAATAACAACTGACTGAGAAAATTTATCATAATTTGTTTAATTTTCTCTTCCAGTTACAATTAGAGAGAGAGAGAGAGAGAGAGAGAGAGAGAGAATTCAGTAGATGTGAAAAGGCCACAAAGATCAAATATATGCTGTGGGGAAGTAGATACCGCAGCAGCTACATAACATTTGATAATTAAGAAACCAAGGAACAAATACACGATAAGAAAAGACGAAGAAAAAAGATTGCTCCCCGTGACCTTAGTGACTTCCGTCATAAAATGTTTTCTTAAGTTAGATAAATGTGTGGCGTTTTTCTCCATTAACTATTTTCTCCCTGTTCTTGATCAGGACTAGGAGGAAAATATGTTTTTCTTATGCCAGTTTCAATAATAACAACTGACTGAGAAAATTTATCATAATTTGTTTAATTTTCTCTTCCAGTTACAATTACTTGAGTAAGAGGTGCCCAGTCTGGAGCGTGGGCACGGGCCACTTCTCCCACACGATGGACAACTTCGACGAGACCTACAGCTTCGTCGGCCACTCCCATCTCGATTTCCTCAAAATACTGAACCTCTCGGTGGACGCTCAACTGGGCCAACTCTCGCAACCGTATGATGCGCCGCGGGACGTTAGCAACAAGACCATTCATCCTGCAGACCAAGCCAATACTACTACTACTCCTACAGATTGCTGCGGAGATGAACGTAGTATGACTAGCACAGAGACTCCATTGAACCATGAGCCGGATTATGTTGGTACTCTTCCTGATAATTCAACACAGATATGAATATTTTTTACTACAGATGATCTATTTTAATACGTTTTCTTTTAAACATTAGTTATTCTGAAGTTTAACAGGACAAAGAGTGAAACGGTAGTATATTTTCAGAAATATGTCTCCCTATTAATTATGTATGTTGAGCTGTGTTGGTCCTCCGGATCGTTTACCAAGGGAACAAGTAAATATCCCTACTTGTCAGTATGTACGATGAAATGTAGGAAAAAGAATAATCAGGATCTAAACCGGTCATAAAGCGACAGGCTGGAATATAAATGTAACTAAAAAGTTACATAATTACTTCTCTAGTGGTATCCCTCTACTTTGTGCCTCCTCACACCTAATTTCTGTTTAACAAAGTAACTTCTGTAAATCTGAATAACTTTTACGTAAGTTAAAAAAAAACCCATATTATTAGAGTAAAAAAGTATTCATTATTCCTTTTTAACGATTCCAACTATTGAAGCTGACGCCATCTACCGTCTGGACGGCTGTCGCGTGCTACTGATAATATGATTACGGCTGGGCTGGATGGAACCATTACTCGATGATAAACTTGAATATGCTAGCACATTGAGACAGTTAAACAAAAATTGATGTCCTGGAATACTCAGCGGAATATCTTGACAGCACAACAATTCCTCCAGAGGGTAAGGAAGCTGCCTTCCACAAGAAGTCCTAATAATCAGAACTGTGAAACAATGAAAATTTAGTAGCAACTGCGACAGAGGAATCAGTTAATGGAAGGTCTGCAGTCATTGTTTATGAAACATAGGCTAGTATTGCCTGTGCCTTTAGAAAATACCAAATGTTGGCAAAAGTTCGAGACAACTCAGCAGACTCGAAAAGCGACTTGTAAAAATAACCTGTTTGTGAAAACTTTGCATTATAATTTTGTACGAAGGCTCGGTCCGAAACAAGCCAGAACTCTCAATATGGACAGAAGATGTCTGGTCTTCTATGATATTCCGTGACGTTTACGATCCCCAGCTTGAAGGAATTTCGTTCTGATATCGGTAGATGAAGGAAACCGTACCAATGTGGCGTTACACATTCAACAGACCTACTACACACATAGGCATAGGTAGGGTGCGCGTTTGTGTATGTGTGCATACGTCGGAGTAAAGACATAGTTCATATATATATATATATATATATATATATATATATATATATATATATATATATATATATATATGGTTAAGAGACAGGCAACACGCGTGAAAAACTTTCTCCCCGTATCACACAAACAGTAATAGCGTATGTATCATTATACTACGTCGCTGACGCAGTGTGACTTTGCATACCAACCATGGTTGTTTACCTCACTGAAAGGACTTTACACCATAGATGCTTTGGCAATTGTTAAACTTTAATATTTCATCGAATATTTCTGACAAGCTTGAATTATTAATTAACATAAGTATAATCATAGTTAAACGTCAAATTTTTCTCTTTTTTTAACTTTGACGTGACTTAAAGGTGGCCTTTTATGTGGGAGAGGGGCCTTCAAACCAAGTGGTCGACGTGGGCAGCCATAGTAAGGATGATTGATAGTGAATTTGTTGGATTTCATGGCATGTCTGAATAAAAGAGTGAGTGAAATTCTTGTTTTTTCTTCATGCTCTTCCCCCTATACTACTGAGGCAAAAAGATGGTAGAATATCTGGCTGTTATGCTCTGGAGACCGTGATCCGACCTAAAGCAATTTACATTCGTGTTTACTGAGCGTGCTTCCATCGGTCGAGAGCCAAACTTGAAGGTGGGGCGAAAGCAAAGTAATGTTACATGGCTACTTATATCTAGTGAGGAGGTTGTTAGGTTAGGTAGATGTACGTCAAGAAAATGACTTCCTAAAACCATGCAAAGTAGGCCGCCTTTTAAACGGTACTGGAAGCCCAATAGTTCGTGATGACAGCTTCTTACATCTTGTGCTCATCTCTATTTACTTAAGGCTGCTTCCACAGACACCATCGAAACTGATCCAACGAAACATCAGTTATCTTTATCATTTTTGACACATGACAAATATTTCTCTTGACCTTAAGGCATCTTACGTAACTTAATTTATATAACCCAAATGCTAGATTATAACGTAAAACAGCGTTGGCTCTGATTAGGACTGCCTGAACTGTATTATACAATCCACAGGTACTGAAGACCTTGACCAGCGGTTGATAGTAGTGTGAGCAGACTTCTGATGGCCGTTATCTTCCCATTGAAATCTGTTGCACTTGACACTCAGCGGCCACAGTATCCAGAGATCTAGATTTTCGAGGAAACTGGAGTTCTCGGGATGCTATGCGGCCTGTGGGGGTACTAGAGAGCTAGGGTTCCTTGTACATTCGGAGGTTTCCCGGGTGGCTTGGATGCCAGGGTTCCTAGGGAGTTTGCCGAGGGTACTAGGGAGCTAGGTTCTTCAGAATGCTAGTAGGCTTTCGGGGGTATCAGGGAACTAGTGCCCTAGATATGCTGAAAGGTTTCCTGGAGTATCAGTACGTTAATGTTCCGGTGATGAAAGTAGCTTGTTGTATCAGGACTACTTAAACGGAAAATGTCGAGAAAAATTTAGACCTGAACGAATATGTTACTAGATGATAATATCTTTTCTTCATACTACAGATCACCTGGATGCTCCAATATCACATGAGTGAGTCATTTTTCCGATATCATTAGAGGATTCTATATATTCTACAGATCTCTTAGCAAGGCTTGGAAACAAACTGTTCATGGGTAAACACTCAGATCTCTATAACGAAGGTACTTTTAATTCTCGCTTTATTTTTGTAGTCTCCAGCAAACAGTTTTGAGAATGGCTATTAGAAGCACGGATTTTTTTTTTTTTTTTGTAAATTTTGCCATCAACTCTCAGATATGGATGGTTTATCTCATTGTTGTATCAGTGATATCTTACCTGTCAGTTCCTTTATGGTCTCCCTTTCTTCAAAGCATGTCAGCCACTATTTTCGGGCCAAAAGTATTACACAAAATAGAAAAAAACTCGTAAATAAAACTGAAATGAGCAGAACTGTTTTCTACACGAAGAGCTTTGGAAGGTATGTTTCCTTCTACACGGTGTTCAAATGCTTGAAACACTCAATGTTCAAAATCCAAAAATCCCTGGAACTGCTGGAAAGGCATTTTTTCCCTTTCACCTTTTTCCAGGAGGAGTTCTGGAGTTACCCAGGACCATTGGCCGACATACCACTGCCCTGCATTTTACTCGTGAAAGTTGTCTTGATTGATTTAGTGAATGAACATATTTGGTCAATACACATTTTAATTTCTTCAAGGATAGCACATCAAATATAATTACACACTTATTTCCAATGAGGTCCTTCAAACATGATCAGTGTAGAGTAACAAATATAATGTTCAAAATCTCTGTTCACGTAGATATGAAATAGTTTGATTCCATAATGATCAGAACTAATGATAAAGCTATGAGAATACAAGAATTGAAATTTTGTTGCATAGTAAAATTTTAGATCTTGTCACATTTCTTTTGCTTTCATATCTGCTGTGTTAGTATAAAACTTACTATATAGTAATTTCTAAATGTTTCATTGTACTAAAGAGCTCATGATCATTTCTATGACAAATATTAAGTATAGTTAAACTAGCAGACGGCCTTTGGATAGAGAGTATAACGCCATCTCTTGGTCGTCAGGTAAGTGTCCTCTGCTATGTTGATTCGTATTTGTTTGTTTAGTTAATAACAAAGAGAGTCTCATCCTAGGAGTCCCGTAGAGTTCCTTATACTCTTGTCGACCATTGATCATCTTTGTCAACAATTCTTGATCCATGTAAATATTTAGCTTGCCTCCACCATGAAAACCTCCGGAGACAGGTATGGTCCGGAGCATTGATTGTAGATACAGTAAGTTGTCTGAGGTTGGAGTGATTTTACGTGACGGACGTGATTTAGCTGGCGAAGAGATAAAAGTACCTGATGTATTGCTAACCATTTAATGTTGTGCTTTTAGGTTAACCATTTACAGAAATAGTTACTTGTATTTCACGATAACACAAAGCGTTGGGACATATCAGTTTTACCCGGAGGCCACTCTATCCTTATACTGTTGCTCCACTTCATTTGTGAAATAGTCATGAAAATGGATAAGTGTCTGACATGTTCCTCATGTTTGGCAAGATATTTCAGTATTCGGCATTTATTTGCTTGGTAACGAACTATAGTTGGGCATCTTTCTGCATGAATTGTCTTACTGCATAGAGGAACCATAGTCAAATTTTTCTTTGAGCTTTCTACAATTATCTCTTAAACAAAATGGGATTTTTAATTTTCCTTTGAAATGTAATTTACTTGGATGAATGATCAGTATATGTATCAAAACTAGCTTGTGATGATGAATGATTTTACTTTACAGTGGTGATGCAGTACTTTGAGAATGTAATAAAAGCTTCAGAGTGAGATTTGGAGAATTATATATTTTTCATTGATGTAATTTGATAGTGGTGAGGGTTATGAATTTCAGAGAAAATGTGGGGTTGATTAATGCCCAAGTAGGTTAAACACTTAAGAATTGAACAGTACTTATGAAAACCCAGCCAAGCTTTCCTTAAATCTCTGATTTATGTATGCTTGGTTTATCTCAGCATTAGAATTAGCTGTATGAAATGGCCTTCAGTGTTTTAGATATTATATGTAATTCGTTGTGACCACAGAAATATTACAGAAAAATAATGTCTTATCTTTTTTTAGATGATATTGAATGAGGTAGCATTAGTATATCAAGGGAGGTTACATTTTGTAAAAGTGGGTAATATTTTTTTTTATTTTTTATTTTGCTTTGTCGCTGTCTCCCGCATTTGGAAAGAGGGGCAAGAATGAAGTCTGTTGTGGATGAGAGAGCTTGGGAAGTGAGTCAGTTGTTGTTCGCTGATGATATAGAGCTGGTGGCTGATTCATGTGAGAAACTGCAGAAGCTGGTGACTGAGTTTGGTAAAGTGTGTGAAAGAAGAAAGTTAAGAGTAAATGTAAATAAGAGCAAGGTTATTAGGTACAGTAGGGTTGAGGGTCAAGTCAATTGGGAGGTAAGTTTGAATGGAGAAAAACTGGAGGAAGTAAAGTGTTTTAGATATCTGGGAGTGGATCTGGCAGCGGATGGAACCATGGAAGCGGAAGTGAATCATGGGGTGGGGGAGGGGGCGAAAATCCTGGGAGCCTTGAAGAATGTGTGGAAGTCGAGAGCATTATCTTGGAAAGCAAAAATGGGTATGTTTGAAGGAATAGTGGTTCCAACAATGTTGTATGGTTGCGAGGCGTGGGCTATGGATAGAGTTGTGCGCAGGAGGATGGATGTGCTGGAAATGAGATGTTTGAGGACAATGTGTGGTGTGAGGTGGTTTGTTCAAGTAAGTAATGTAAGGGTAAGAGAAATGTGTGGAAATAAAAAGAGCATGGTTGAGAGAGCAGAAGAGGGTGTTTTGAAATGGTTTGGGCACATGGAGAGAATGAGTGAGGAAAGATTGACCAAGAGGATATATGTGACTAAGTGTGAACGAATGAGGCCTTTGTTGTCTTTTCCTAGCGCTACCCCGCACACATGAGGGGGGAGGGGGATGGTATTCCATGTGTGGTGGGGTGGTGATGGGAATGAGTAGGGGCAGACAGTGTGAATTGTGTGCATGGGTATGTATATATGTATGTGTCTGTGTGTGTATATGTATGTGTACATTGGGATGTATAGGTATGTATATTTGCGTGTGTGGATGTGTGTGTATATACATGTGTATGGGGGTGGGTTGGGCCATTTCTTTCGTCTGTTTCCTTGTGCTACCTCGCAAACGCGGGAGACAGCAACAAAGCAAAATAAATGAATAAATATATATATATATATTATTATTATTATTATTTTGCTTTGTCGCTGTCTCCCGCGTTTGCGAGGTAGCGCAAGGAAACAGACGAAAGAAATGGCCCAACCCACCCCCATACACATGTATATACATACACGTCCACACACGCAAATATACATACCTATACATCTCAGTGTACACATATATATACACACACAGACACATACATATATACCCATGCACACAATTCACACTGTCTGCCTTTATTCACTCCCATCGCCACCTCGCCACACATGGAATACCATCCCCCTCCCCCCTCATGTGTGCGAGGTAGCGCTAGGAAAAGACAACAAAGGCCCCATTCGTTCACACTCAGTCTCTAGCTGTCATGTAATAATGCCCGAAACCACAGCTCCCTTTCCACATCCAGGCCCCACACAACTTTCCATGGTTTACCCCAGACGCTTCACATGCCCTGATTCAATCCACTGACAGCACGCCAACCCTGGTATACCACATCGATCCAATTCACTCTATTCCTTGCCTGCCTTTCACCCTCCTGCATGTTCAGGCCCCGATCACACAAAATCTTTTTCACTCCATCTTTCCACCTCCAATTTGGTCTCCCACTTCTCCTCGTTCCCTCCACCTCCGACACATATATCCTCTTTGTCAATCTTTCCTCACTCATTCTCTCCATGTGCCCAAACCATTTCAAAACTCCCTCTTCTGCTCTCTCAACCACACTTTTTATTACCACATCTCTCTTACCCTATTATAACTTAATCAAACCATCTCACACCACATATTGTCTTCAAACATCTCATTTCCAGCACATCCACCCTCCTCCGCACCACTCTATCCATAGCCCACGCCTCGCAACCATATAACATGTGTATGTATATATATATATATGTATACATTGAAATGTATAGGTTTGTATATGTGCATGTGTGGATATGTATGTATATATGTGTGTATGTGGGTGGGTTGGGCCATTCTTTCATCTGTTTCCTTGCGCTACCCTGTTAATGCGGAGACAGTGACAAAGTACGATATATAAATGATAGATATTTATATCCTTGGGGTAAGGGATAAAGAATACTGCCTATGTATATCCTGAATGACATGTAGAAGGCAACTGAGATAGGTGGGAGTGGAGGGCTGGAAATCCTCCCCTTTCATGTTTCTTACTAGAAGGAGAAAGAGAGGAAGGAGCCAGAGGATAGGCTATTTTTTTTTTTTTGTAATTCTCCGTCATCCATTTTCAGTGCTACCTTGTTCCCTTGGGAAATTGTGCATAAGTAGGAAAAAGTGAGTTTTGGAAATTTTATGTTCAGGCTTTGTTACTGCTGTATTGATTTTTTTTTTCTTTGCTGTGAAGCTATCATGAGCAAGTACAGCTTATGATTTGTTGTATGTTAGAATGGGACAAAATGTTGAAAACATGAATTGATGGTAAAATCATTTTTGGTACAGATTTCTTCTTATCATAGGACTTCAGTCAGAGAATCAGCAGTGTATAGTGTGAGCATGGTCTTATATAAATGTACATGGATTGTGATTGATATGAGTAGAGTAAAATATTAATGTAACAGGTGTACATTGGCACTGTATTAAGAGGATGAAGTATCGTAGAAAAATAGTAATGACATTGAGGCCCCCCCCCTTTTTTTCTGATTCCTGTAAAGCTCTTGCACAGTGCTGCAAATAGCATCAGAGGTGGGTACATTATGGTACTAGAAAACATGGCGGCCCCTGGGAAGCTGGAGTTCAAGCATAATTGTTCAGCAGTAAATTGTGCAAAATCATGTGAGCAGTAAATCCACAGTTGTCTTTATTTTGAGTCCTGGTTAAGGCAGAAGACAGGTGAGTTTCATTTTTTATTATTGTATGGTATTTTGCTTCCACAAGCTTTAAATTTGGATCAAAATATGAGGGGAAACCAGTTGAGGGCTTTCCATCGACAGACCAGATTTGTGCTGAAATATAAATATCATTTCTCTGCGTGTTCATACCATGTATCAGTTGCTTATGAAATGTTCCCTTGCTTTTGTAAATGTAGAAGATGGATCATCAATACTAGATGTATGACCTTGATCCAGGAAGAGTCTTTTTTTTTATGAATGTTCAATTATGTGAGGATCACTTTCAATGATCTCATATCACATGCTGAAGTGTTCTGTAATCATGATTATTAAGAGAGTCTAGCTCATTTTCAGCTAGGTTTATTTATTCTTTTTCAAATGCTTTTTCATATGTTAATGGGTGTTCATTATGCCTTAGGGTAATTCACAAAAAGGATATTTATGGTTTTAAAGAGCATACTTGAAGACAAGGGTATGGGATGTGGGGAAAACAGTCAGAGGAAAGGTCTTGCATGATGTTTGAAGAAGGTGCACAAAATAACACATGCGTTTTTTATGCGATTAATTAAGATTAACTCAGCTAAATTTTCTTACATAAGATTACTAAGAATAATCATTCTGCCACATATTGAATGGAATACAGTATAGCATGTTGTATAACAAAAGAAATTCTGGCATTGAGGGCCAAAGGAAACTCTTCACCTGAAAGGGCACTTCCTCCCTTCCCTGTGATATTTTTGTGGAATGACTAGTGGTCAGGTATAGGGGTTAGGGTTATTTTCTCCCTGCTTTTGACTTAAATGATTTTACTGGCTGTTTATATCCTACAGAATATTTGCTTTACAGTATTAGTTCTTTTAGACATATTCATTTGATTAGATATATTCTTTACAATTTAAAAGAGATGGAGCCATTTCATTTAGAGATGTTTACTTTCAAGAAGGTGTTCATTTTGTTTCTAAATATTTGCTTCTGAATAAATGTTTATTTATTTTGGAAGCACTTGCTTTCTTGCGCAACTTAATGCAGCACTTGATAAAAGATTTGAATGCCTTTGTGAGACTGTTTCATTTGTATGAAAGCTATCATCCTAGATCATTTTCATATCACCCAACCATCGGTATCTGTCTTCCAGATTATCAAGTGGAATGTTAGAAATGTGTTGATTAATGGTGAAAATTGTCAGGTAATTCATAATACTGTGGAATGATCTTATGACTTACTTTAATTTGCTAATGAGTCCACTTTTGTCACTTTCTCACAAATGCATGTTCTTCACAGGCTGACAGAGATGGAGTGATTGAGTGGTATTCAAGAGCCTCATCTGTGCCTTATTGAAGACACTCAAGATAGTTATTGTTTGATACCAGTTGTGGAGTAAAATCTCATCCGTAGTTAAATGGATTCTTGTAATAAAAATCAAGACATTGCAGAATGCAAGAAAGTATTTAGTTTATATAAAAATGGAGCATATCATGGAAGAAAAGAGGAAAGATATGCTTATAGAATGGAAATGATGGAGTTATCTATCGATAAGAATTACTGCAATTATAGTACATAATTATGACCTAAGGGTATCTTTAATTAAAATTTGAAAGTACAGAGATTGTGTTTGTAAGACAAGATAAAATTGACGTGGGCATTGTGAGTATGTTAATGAAAAAACATTTGCTACAGTCATGAATTTGTGAGTGATGGCATTAAAGATTAGATGGGTTAATTAGTTTGAGAATAAATTGAATAATTAGTTTTTATGATACTGAAAAGTAAATGAAATTACACATTAAAATGAAGGAGTAAAGAAAATGAAATCTTATTGGTAAATAGATTTTAAACTTACTGTAGTTTGCATAGTAAACTGATTTATGAAATTTTTTAAACTGGAGAAACTGAGAAGACTGAAATCTGCTTAGTGCTTGTATATGATTTTTCAACAAATTATATGATAACACCAGCAGTCAAGCTGATGAGTTGTAAACTTTAAAGGTTTAACCCACATATGTGGTAATGAGTGCAGACTTGAAAGATTTAAGCAATTAAAGTGACCTGAGAAATATTTTAAGGCTGTGATGATGTGCACCTTGAAAACACTGATGAAATAGGGTAATGAAGAGAAGCAGAAAAGGTGTATGACATTTAGATATGTATTCATGTTAACTCACCACTGAAGTTCATATAAATGTAAAGGATGCATGTTAAGTAATTTAAGAGTTGAATAAGATGTCTGTTAACTCTAGGATAGTACTAATGAAATAATTTTGAAATTTTTTATTGCTCAAATAAAACAGATTTTTAGCCTTCTCAAAAGTTACGTTGGTTAAGAGAGGACATTGTCGTTGAATCTCATGAATTGGTGATAACTTAACTTAAATCCACCTAAGTTAATAGAAGACTGAATTACCGAAAAGCATCCAAATTTGTTTCATGTATGAACAGAGAACAGGAAAGGATTGTATGGAATTTTCCAAAAACTGGAGAATTAGGATCAGACTGGAATCAATAAGAAAAGACAGATTGAAGCTGAATATGGTATGGAAAAAATTCCAGTAATTGATTTAGTTGCATGAGGCAAATTCAGAGCTTAGCAAAGATTAATAAGAGGTTGCATAAGGCAAATTCAAAGCTTAGCAAAGGTTAATAAGAGGTTGATGGTAAGGTACTCTGCTTGGACTTCTCAGAGAAATGATGTCAAGAATGCTGGGGAAAATTGAGGTCAAGAATGTGGTTTTGTCAGGTACAGAAAATTTTACTTAAAGCCAGAAGAGATCTGAGTACATCAATTTCTTATTACCTAACAAACAGAGTGATGATAGTATTCAAGAAAAACTGTTAGAAAGTGATGAAAGAACCACAGGTACAAGTGAGAAAAGGCCAGCCATTATAGAGAATGGGTGATGAAGTAATAGAGGTTTCTCATGACTTTGAAACTATGGATGAATTGAAAAATACTGAAGAAACGTTTGAAAGTAATCGTGAAATAGAAAGTACTGTTGAAAGAATGAAGAGTATGAATGAAATAAGTACCTGCAAAGTAACTAAATGTACAGATGAAATTACTGGAAGTACTTGTAAGGTATCAAAAAATGGGAATGAAATGACAGAAAATATTGATGAGCTAGCAAAATGTGATAGTGAAGTGAAAAACACTTGTCATGTAAAAAGAAATGTTGAAGAAGAGGCTTTGGTGAGAAACACTAATGAAGAGATACAGACTTCAGATAAAGTAACAAAAAATAATGTTGAGATGACAAACAAAAGTGATGAAGTAAGAGAAGATGCTGTAATGGTTGGAGGAACTCATGGTATCACTGATGGATTAGCACAGAAAAAAGTATCTGGCACTGGAAATTTTACTTCATCTGAAAACATAAAAAACCCATTAAATGAACAGAAGAAAGAGTATACTATTGAAACAAAGATATGCACAGATAGAAGTCACACCACACATGTAGCTGAAGAAAACTTTGAACATTCTGATGACTATGAAGGGGGAAATAAGCAGAAAATTAAGAAAAACAAAAAGTTTTTGGAAGAGGGGGTAAAAATTGATGGAGATCGCAATGAAAAGAAGATAAGTAGGAAGGTTACAAGGAGTGTTAAAGTGCCTGCAGATGTTCAGAAGAGGTGTGAGTTCACGAGAGTGGGCAGAATTCATTCCCAAATACTTGAAGAGAAACAAGATGGTAGTTTTTCCAAGAAACTTAGCAACGATGAAAGTGATGATTCTGGAAAAGATGATGAAAGTAACTCACGAAGAGGGATAAAAAACAAGAGAATGGATGAAAAAGGGAAAAGAGGGCATGCTTCTTATTCCAATAAAAGTGATGTGACAGAAGATGTAGATCCTTGCAGGAAGTGGTACAGCATGGAAAGAGATATTTACCAAAATTGTTTCAGAAGGGAGGGTAGCTGTTCATCCAAGGATTTTGAAAAGGATGTTACAAATTTCCTAAGGGATAGCAGAAGAAAGAGCAGTCACTCCTCAGGACGTAAGAGCTCATCACCTAGGTTTGATGATGAAAATATATCTTACTCAAGAGAAAATGAAATTGATGTTGCACATTATTCTGGTTGGAGTGAAAAAGAGGGTCATCACATTAAAAAACGTGGAAGGTTTAATGGAAATTCTTTTGAAGAGGAGGACGAGAGTGAGAGTTGGGATATTGATCAGATGAGTTACATGGGAAAAGCCTGTAAAAAAGAAACTAATAACCAAAGGCTTTATAAAAGGGAAAATGAGCATTCTGTGTGTTGGAATCAAGATGAGAGCAATTCCTCATGGAATGAGCTTGGAGATGGTGAAGTGAGGGATCAGTATATGACTGATGATATTAATGAAAGGAATCTAAAGACAGAAAGCACTGAAAATTATACAAAGGTTATTGAAAGTGGACCATCAGTAAGTAGAAAAGTATCTATTGCTGACTTGGTCGCTAGAAGTGGAGTGATGATAAATGAGGATATTAGAAGGAAGTTTGCCAAGGCTTGTGTTTCTTTCTTAAAGAATTTGAATCAGATTCCAAGCAGTAATGAGACAATTGATTCAGATATGATCCCAGATGATTGGCACTGTAGATATTCAGGTAGAGATGCAGTACCACCCTACCGCCGGAAGAGAAGTTACTCACAAAATGGATCATCTTTTATATCTGATTTTGATGCAGCACAAACTGGGTTTGCAAGATATCGTTCAAGGACAAGGTAAGTGCATCCATAAATTCACATTCAGCTGAACTTGCTAGAGATTGAAGTATGCATGCATTACAGTTTTGTCTTGTTGAACAGCTAGATGTTAACATAGGTCGTAAACACTTCATGTATTTATTATGTCTGATTAGGTTTGAATTAGTATTATCATTACTCTGAAATTTATATACAAATTGAAATGATTTCAAGTATTCTCCTACAATGACAATTTTATTACATTTTCCTATGTTTATGTTGATAGCATTGCATGTGATATGATGACTAGTAAAGATATTTTCTTGTGATGTTGCATAGATTCTCTGGAAAAGTACTGTATTGTTTCAGGTTTGAGCGGGAGATTCATGATTTATGATTTTTGAATTTCTGTAAACAGAAGAAATATAAGAAAATGTTAAGAACCAGAAAATACTTCTTTTAAGCTAAGACAACTGTTTTTTTGCAAGTGAGAAATCATAGTAGCTAGGTTTCCAAGGTCATTATGTGGGTTATTTCCCCTACAGCAGCTGGTCATTCATCAGCTAGGGATTCTTCCTTGATCAGAATCTGTAATGCTGATCAACCAGCTCCTAAGATGTCAGAGAGATATATGTTTAAACCAGCTCCTAAGATGTCAGAGAGATATATGTTTAATATTACCCAATTTGTCTTGTAACTAGGTAAAATTTCAATTTCATAGCCAATTTATCTATTTTTGTTGACTAAAACATGAGTTTCAAAGCATTCATAGTCTGCAGGATTTTACTGTGGACAGACATGTCCATTTGATTTTATCATAACTGACAGGTTAATGATGTCGGAAAATTTTCTTTATATATGATTGTGACAATAATTTTCTAGTATGTTGTACATGAATGTGACTGACTATTCTATGCTGAGTATGATTGAGACTAAATTTATATATTTTTCTTATGACTGTGTTTATAATTTATGGTATAATTAAAGTAATCATGGGTTATTAATGGCAATGGGCTTGGATGATTAGTGAAGACTGAAGCTTCATTTTATTTTAGTGAAAGTTTTAGTAGGTAACACTTTTTTTAAAGTAAACTTCCTTGCTTTGAGACCTTTAGAATTTTCATCATATATTCAACACAATGAAAAATTGGATTAGAATTGGTGCAATTGATATTCTTTCTTTCCCTCTATTATCATAGGTAGTTTTCAGACTTACAGAATGAAATCAGGTATTAATACCCTTTTTATGGCTGGCTTGCTTTTAGTATTCAGCTATCTCACCCATACTCTTCATATGACCACACTTCTCTCTCTTGCCTTGTCATTTCTTATTTGATAAACACTCCTCACACCAAATATTGTCCTCAAACATTTAACTTCAGATTCATTTACCCTCTTCTGTACAATCTCATGTAGAGCTCATGCCTCACATCCATACACCACCATTGAGACTATAGTACCTTCAAACATGCTGAACTTCACCCTCCGTTATAGTCACCTATCTTTCCACACATTTTCAGTGCTCCCAGGACCTTCACCTGCTCATCCATCTTGGGACCCACTTCAGTTCCCATTTTTCATTATTACATTTTTAGAGCAGTCTCTCAAATTAGTTATAATATTCCCATTCCCTTTAAAGAAATGCTTTTAATCAAGTGCAATGTCATCATCACATCCTGATCAAGAAGAGTTTTGATTTATGGCATATTTTTTTTTCCTTATCCAACTGTATTCATGGTTGTTCACATCTTCCACTATCCCTTTGATTCAGCCTCAGACCCCTTCTGAGGTTCCTGTTGTGGTTGGGAAGATTTTTCCCAAATATTACAGTGGTCAGGTAACTTTTTTTAAGAAAGGTGGTAAGTATGCACAATGGTAGCTTATATGAAACATGCTGTAGGTGTAGTATACTTCCTACATTTAAATGTGTCACTCTTAATGATTTTAGTGTACTCCAGAAGTTCGTTTACTGTTTTAACTTCCTCGCGGCCATTTGTTACGACAATAGAATTGTGAAAATATCCTTTATTACGATGATAGAATTGTGAAAATATTTTTTCTTGTGCACATATATTGATATTACAACATTACTGATGACTTGCAGAAGTAGGAACTCGAGGAAGAAAAATTTTTATGAGCAGTATAGTACATCAGATGCAGACACACAGTATGGTCAAGACTGGTCTTGCAGTCCTGAAATAGGGTACAACTCAGATGAGTGGTACTGTGACCAAAATTCAAGATATTCTTCAAGAAGTAGACCATATAGTTCTGGGAGGCATTGCAGAGAACATGATGTCTTATATTCTGCATCTCATTCACAGAGACATAGGTAAGTTGTTGGAAGTCATCTCACATTCTGTGGAATTTTGTGTGGGAATGTTGAAGGGAATAAAGACTTCACTTGTATAGATATAAGAATGCACCAGTTAAGAGGCACCCATATGTTTACTTCTGACATTGTCTTTACTGCACTGAAAACATACACAAGCTCATCAAAATATTACGTCATATTCCTCCACTTTTACATACATTGTGTAGCAGCTTCAACTGATGAACAAGAACTCCTCATTCCTGTGTTATTTCCCTTGACTCCTAAACTGTGTGTTTGGAGTGGATGCAGGTGCTATTCTCAATCCTGAGGATTTTTTGCACACGCACCCTTTGACATTTTAAGTTTCCCATGAAATTACTCAATGACAATGAAATGTTAATCATGGGAAAGTTTAGATTAGTTCTGTTGGAGGTCAAAGGTTGTTCTTTTGTAGTCGAGAGATACTCAGGCAACTAATCCAAGGAGAAATTCTCAACTAGTACTCAATCAGCAAAAAGTACTTTGGTAAGTAGTACACTGGCCTCAGGAGAGTGATTTGTGTAATCCTTGAGAGTCTTTGTGAGCTGGAATACTGTATGAAAGTTTTATTTGATAGCTCTGATTATTTCATGAATACATGAATGAGTGAGGGACAGCTGCATTAAGGGCAGTGTACCTAGTAGGGTCACCTCTGACTGGTCTGGCTGTTGAGTCCATTGATATTTTATATCAAACTGCCTGTAATTATTAACATTAAGCAAGTAGAACTCTATTCTTTCTTGTTTCCTCCTCCCAAGACATTTATCCATCAGGACCATTCAAACATTTCACATGACAACTAGCAAGTATGGGCCACTTTCTGGGAAGAGTACACCACCTTACATAGGACTTAGTTGTTAATTTAGAACCAGCCTTAGTGGGACCAGATTTTTAAATTATTTGTTGCGGATAGTGCATATGAGGTCTTTCATTTTTTTCCATGCATTATCAGTGGTACAAATAGGAATACTCACTTTCACAAGTGCCATGTTGTGTTGGAAAGGAAATATTATTGTTAAAGTTTTCCAGTGTTGCCCATGGTGTTATTGGGCTTCACCTTTAAGAGGTTGCACGTTTGGAAACTTGCCACTGACAAGGCTGTATCACTAGGAATACAGTTTTGTTAAAGAACATCTTACTCCAAAGGAGTCTGTATTTTCCTGCTACTGGAAGTAGCACAGCCTTAGGTTGAAGTCTGTAGAAAGTGGTCCTGGGTAACTCATTCACTGACATTGATCTTGGGGAACTTATAAATAAATGAATAAATGTAGCCCCGCTTTAGGCTGCCATACAGTAGATTGATTACTTATCCCCTCTATAGGAAAATTCAGATGAAAGGATTTTTACACAAAAAATTTCATTAATTTTATGCAAAATAGATATCCAAATAAATTCATAGGTATTAAAACAGACACTGATATACAAGAAGCTATGAAATAGAAGTAATTAAAGAGGAAAAGGAGTCTGGCAATTCTGAATCAATTAGGCAGAATTAGATATTGAATGAAGTCATATAGGAGGCAGTGAACTTAGAGGAGTATGTAGAATTAATGGATGGAAGACCTGCAAAAGCAGAAATCATACAAGATAAATGTGCAGTGATGAACATGCAGATTTAAGATAAGATGAAATATGAGGACATAGTGTGACAGTACTTCTGTGGAGGAAGACTCATTTTTTGTTCAGTATCTTTGTTAGCAGGGTTCTTGCAAATCTCTGGGCCACTCAAGGTGGCAGAGATCCTTGCAAGTGGATGATTGATCTTACTTTCCATCTGATAGGTTTCAACAATTGGTTGAGTGATGGACTATTAAGGTTCAGTATAATTATGCATTTGTACTAGATGTGGAGGGAGTTATACAGTCTTGGGAACATTCTGTACTTTCATACAACTTGTTAAATTTATGTATGCTATCTGCATTACAATGTTCTCAGTCATCATATTCTATTCATCCACCACTCTTATACTGAAAAATACTTCTTGACATCTTCTTAACAAGTTATGGGCTTGATTTTATGGTATGTCCTCCTGTTGCTGTATCACAATGTCTTTAGAACTGTTCTCTGTCCACATCATCAGTCTGCTTTGAAAACTTCAGGTTGTGATCCCTCCCTATTGTCTCTTCCAAGGTGGGCAAATTTAATTCTGATAATATCTTTGTTGCTTTCTGGACATTCTCTGTTAGCTTTTTTGTGCTTCATTTGGTGCAGGGATCGAGCCTTAGAAGCATATTCTAGTTATGACCTTTTGTAGGATATGAGCAGTGCTAATATTTCTTCATCCATATACTTGACTCCCAATTCCTTCTTGTACACAGAATTCTGAAACTTATTTCCTGCTTGATAGTGATGTCCTTTTGTTTGAGTATTTGATCATCTTGGATCCATAATGCTGGTTTAAGTCTGTTAGGATGTCTACTTGTGGAACTGTGATATGCAGACATTCCTTAAATTACATCATATTGAGGATGTTCCTGATTTGGGCATGTCCCTTGCTTTGTGAAAAATTTCCTCAGTACCTTTAACTCTTCCTCCATAGCACAAAAATCAGTTTTTCATACTTCAAAACTCCATTTTACATTAAACAGGTTAAGACTTATGTAGAATATTTTTCATTTATTGAGAAAATTGCAAACAAGAAAAGGATGGCAATGGAGAAATATTTCTTCCTTTGGTGAACATTTTAGAAATTTTATTTTCTGTTTCAGTCTCTATATAGTCTTCTATATGGACATTTTACCCAATATGCTCCTTTCTTTGGGTGTTTGGAAACATGGAAAACGTGAACACTGTTTGGTCATTGCCATTTTAAATTTTCAATCTTTGTATCTCCTTTGAGATGTACCATATATTATTATTATTCTACAAGTAACACCTAGCACTGAATGCAGTAAACAAACATAGGTGTTATAGGAGAAGAATACGGGTAATATCATTCACGGATTTGGTTCACAGTACCTCTTTTCTTTAAGGTAGATATATTTGTTTAGAACAGTTCTGTTCTGAATGGGTTTAGGGTGTGATATATAAGTATTTTCATTATTTATACTAATTTTTAATGCCATAATTCTCTTTTTGCAGACACTCTAGCAATGATACAGAAGCTGTTGAAAAGGAAGAAGATCCTACAGTTATTTTCAGACTTTCTAGTGAGAAGATCCGAAAGCAGTGTGAGAGGGAGAGGGATCCAGCCATTCGTCGCGCTCTTTTGTCCCTTTTCGATGCTCATGATCATGAATGCTTGTTGTATCTTAAGCAGCCAGATGCCCACCCAGATTATAACAAAGAATACAGAATGTTTGTCCAGCAGAAAATAAAGAGTATCATTGAATTGGGAGGAGACCCAAACACTTTTAACTTTCATTTTGAGTGGAGAAAGTACTGGCCAACACGGATGAATGATCTTTTTAGAGAGAATTGGGAAATGAAAATGCAACAGTGCACATCTTTTTTATCCCAAAAGAGTAATTGCTTCAGCTCAGAATCTTCCTCAGACTCATCATCATCATCATCCACATCTTCATCATCATCAGATGACTCGACTGATTCAGATACAAGAGAAAAGAAGCATAGGTATTCAAAAAGGAAAAAGATGCTGAGAAGCTGTAAGTCTACAACCATATCAGGTAGGAAAGAGAAAAAACAGGAGAAAAAGTGCTGGAAACCTATAAAGAAGGTAGAAGAGGGTACTGATGATTTAACTTTAGAGTTAGATATAAAGAGATTTAGAGAAAGATCAGAAAGTCATTCTCTGGACAAGTTCAAGAGCAGTGAACAAGCATCATTCTCTCTTCATTTGAATGATCAGAACCAGGGATCCTTGGCTATTCAGGTTGTTGATGTTTTGAAAGTTTTAAACCATATGAAAGAGAGATTTGGTGAATTAGAGAAGCCTTTTAATACTCTCTACCTAAAAGCAGTTAATATGAAAGAGAATGATTTAAAGTCAAATGAAATCCTTGAAGAGGAAGAAAGTTGCTGTGTATTAGAAAAGCTGGGTGAAAAACTTGAGAACTTGTTAGAAGATGAGAACCAAACAGTGATCCAAAAAGTCATCACACGAGAAGCTCATGAGCGTTTCAAGCCCTTATTACTTAAGATTAGAGAGAAATCTCCATTCATGGGTTTAGACATTGGTAGCATAGCAAGAATTACTATGGGAAAAGATGAATGTGAGACCCTTACCTTTATAAGAAATGCTCTCCTCTATCAAGGACACTCAAGTGTTGCTAATGAAAAGCTGATGAACATTTATTTAAAAGTAAAAGAGGAACATAAGAATATAGAATATGTTTCAAATGCTCAGAGACTAATGTCTTACAAGAATTCTGTATTTTCCTTTCCCAATGTTAGTAAGGGTAAAGGTGAATCAAATCTCACTTATGAAGAACCTTCACAATGTCAGCAGCATATTCAGGCACCCTTTGTATATACTGAACCATTCCTCTCCGGTTCATATCCAGATTACCATTCATCATTTGATGGCCCACTAGCAGGGCCTGCTACTTTAAAAAACAGTGTAAGAAGAACTCTAAAACCAGTATCAATTGTACCGTCCCTACCACCTAATAGCAGTAAGAAAGAATCCTCACATGTGGCATCCACATCCACAGACGGGGTAAATACTTCACCAGCTGAATTAAAGGAAGTATCATCTGCAAGTAAGGAACATCGTGCAGGAAAGGAACAGTCATCTCCATCAACATCGTCTTTAGTTACATCTCCACCAGCGTCACCTATAAAAACAGATCTTTCAACAGCCACAGTGCAAGTGTCACAAGTTGAATCTATTCCTACCACTAGTGAAGCCATAACCTCAGTATCTGAATGTGAATCAATGGCAGATTCAAAGCTTTATCAGAATACAATAAAAGATTGTTTCATTACACCATCATCATCACCAAGAGAGGATCCTCCATTAGCTTCTTCAGAAGATCAGTTGCAAATAGATTTTAAGAATCCAGAATTTTCTTTTTCAAATCCGTTTTCTAGGTTACTAGAAGTCAGTCCTTTGAACTCTTCTGAAAGTCCTGTAAACTTATGTGAAAAGAGTTCTGAAATTATTACATCTGCTTCTGTCACTACAACATCAAACACAAATTCATTATCAGGTAATAGTAATATGGCATGTGAAGAACCAAGCACAACTTTTTCCAAGAAGCCCATCAGAATCACCATTCCACAATTATCCAAACAAAAAGGTTTTATTCCTTCATTTAGTCCCATAAATGATGACCAGGAACTTCTTTAGTGCACTGATAAATTGAAAAATCACTGAACAAAAATGATTTTATTGGTGTTGCAATGACATAACTGCGACTCAAATTTGGCTGTTGTATTTCATATTTCATATACATTTTAGTTTATATAGATGTTTCATGTCATATTAAGCATTATAATGTACTTGTAATACTTGAAAATCATTATGTTTTGCTATGAGTTGAAGAAGTATGCATTAAAGAGGGTTATTCACTCTAATAATGTATGTTTATCATACCTTACAGTTAATTGTTGAGTATTATGATTGTTGAAGTATGAAAGACTGGAACGGAAAAAATTTAACCTTAATGCCTTTGGGCAACCAGATTTATGGTTTTCTTTAAAATTAGATCTGATATGAAGATTTTGCCATTAGGCAGGATTAATGCATAGCACTTACTGCACATCTTGTGTGATTTACAATGCAGTTTTTCAGTGCCACTGCATACAGATCATAACTGTCATTTGTGGGTTCATTTGAAACTCTTTTTAGTCATTTACTGAGTTTCTCTTGAATGTTTCTCAGTTTCTACCATGCTGGATTCTTATCTCAATTTGCAGTACATTACAGTATGTGAGAGTACATGTGCATTTGCAGTTATTTTCTGTGTGTGTGTGCGTATATTATTATTTTTTATATTATTATTATACATAATTGCTGTTTCCCGCGTCAGTGAGGTAGCGCCAGGAAACAGACGAAGAATGGCCCATCCACTCATACACACATATATATATGTATACATAAATGCCCACCTATGCACATACTCATACTTGCTTGCCTTCATTCATTCCTGTTGCTACCCCGCCCCACAGGAAAACAGCATTACTTCAAAGTAGTTGCAAGAATACAGACAAAAAGGCCACTTTCTTTCATACTCAGTCTCTAGCTGTCATGTGTAATTCACCAAAACAACAGCTCCTTTTCCACATCCAGGCCCCAGAGGCCTTTCCATGGTTTATCCCATATGTTTCACATGCTCTGGGTCAATCCATTGACAGCACGTCGACCCCGATACACCACATCATTCCAGTTCACTCTATTCCTTGCACGCCTCTCACCCTCCTGTATGTTCAGGCCCCAATCACTCAAAATCTTTTTCACTTCAGCCTTCCACCTCCAATTTGGTCTCCTGCTTCTCCTTGTTCCCTCTGCCTCTTACACATGTATCCTCTTTGACAATCTTTCCTCACTCATTTTCTCCACATGACCAAATCATTTCAACACACTCTCTTCTGCTCTCTCAACCACACTCTTTTTATTTCCACACATCTCTCTTACCCTTTCATTACTTACTCGATCAAACCACCTAACACCACATAATGTCCTCAAACATTTCATTTCCAACATATCAACCCTCCTCTGTACAACCCTATCTATAGCCCATGCCTCATAACCATATGGCAGTATTGGAACTACCGTTCCTTCAAATATACCCACTTTTACTCTCCGAGATAACATTCTTTCCTTCCACACATTCTTCATTGCTCCCAGAATCTTTGACCCCTTCCCCACCCTGTGACTCACTTCTGCTTCCATGGTTCCATTCACTGCAAAGTCCACCCCCTGATATCTAAAACACTTCACTTCACTTCCAATTTTTCTCCATTCAAACTAACATTCCAATTAACTTGTCCCTCAACCCTACTGAACTTAATACTCTTGCTCTTATTCACATTTATTCTCAACTTCCTCCTTTCTCACATTTTTCCAAACTTAGTCATCAACTTCTGCAGTTTCTCACTCGAATCAGCCAATAGAGCTGTATCATCAGCAAACAACAACTGACTCATTTCCCAGGCCCTCTCGTCCCCAACAGACTGTATACTCGCCCCTCTCGCCAAAACTCTTGCACTTACCTCCCTAACCACCCCATCCATAAACAAATTAAATTACCATGGGGACATCACACACTCCTGCTGCTGACTGACATTCACTGGGAACCGATCACTCTCCTCTCTTCCTACTTGTACGCATGCCGTACATCCTTGGTAAAAACTTTTCACTGCTTCTAGCAACTTAGATTCCACACCATATACTATTAAGACCTTCCACAAAGCATCTCTATCATCCCTATCATATGCCTACTCCAGATCCATAATACTACATACATATTCATCTGTTTTTCTAATTATTTCTCACACACGTTCTTCAAAGCAAACACCTGATCCACACATCCTCTACCGCTTCTGAAACTACACTGCTCCTCCCCAATCTGATGCTCTGTATTTGTCTTCACCCTCTCAATCAATATCCTCCCATATGATTTACCAGGAATACTCTTCAGTCTTATTCCTCTGTAGTTTGAACACTCGCCTGTATCCCCTTTTCCTATTGTGCAATGGCACTATGCATGCATTTCACCAATCCTCGGGCACTTCACCATGACCCATACATACATTGAATATCCTTACCAGTGAATCAACAACTGCAGTACCATCCACACCCACCCCCTTGCCGGATTTCATCTTCCGCAAAGCTCTCATTACCTCTTCTCTCTTCACCAAACCTTTCTCCCTGACTCTCTCACTTAGCACACCACCCTGACCAAAACACCCTATATCTGCCACTCTATCGTTAAACACATTCAGCAATCCCTCAAAATACTCACTTCCTCTTCCCACTTCATCACTACCCGATTACTCTCCCCTTGCCCCTTCACCGGTGTTTCCACCTTTTCTTTTGTTTTACGCACTTTGTTTACCTCCTTCCAAAACATCTTTTTATTCTCCCTAAAGTTTAATGATACTCTCTCAGCCCACCTCTCATTTACCCTCTTTTTCAACCCTTGCGCCTTTCTCTTGACCTCCTGCCGCTTTCTTTTATACATCTCTTAGTCATTTACACTCCCTTGTAAGTATCGTCCAAACACCTCTCTTTTCTCTTCCACTAACAACTTTGCTTCTTCATCCCACCACTCTCTACCCTTTCTAATTTGCCCACCTCCAACCTTTCTCATGCCACGTGCATCTTTTGCACAAGCTATCACTTCTTCCCTAAATGCATGTTTTCTGGTACTATATAAGTACTTCTGATCTTGAGGAAGAAAATGAAAAGATTAAGAGAGGAAGAGAATGTCAGATTACATTAAAGTGAAAGAAGCTTTGCTTGAAGCATACTTGGAGGGGAAGATAATTTTGATTATGTGAAAGGAGTTTGACTTTTGAAGACATTAATGGATTCAGTGAAGGATAAAAAATTCAAGTGTAATTCCTGTTTAGTCAGAGCAACTGAACCCACAAATGGCATGCGGAAACCTCCCCAACACAATCCATTTACAAACAATGAATTGTGTTTAGACTAGCCAGTTGTAGCATCAAGACTAAACATAGTAACCATCTGGGAGTTATTCCCTTAGTCCTTTGGCAGCTAAAATTGTAGGCCAAAGCTCTTTAGCTTTCAGAATATAATTTGTTCATACTAAGGAAATGATGCTTGTAGTTATCTCTCTAGTATTAAGAGAATAAGGTGTAAAATTACACATTCCCTTTTACACTGTTATGAAGGGCATTTACTGCCACATTTGAGAGATTGCCTGATCTGTGTCATCTCAAAATATCAGTGAAATTGAATTATGTAGAGAGTTTAAGAATTACAGAGGAATAATTCTCTGTTATTGGCAAGATGCAAATTAGGATAGGGATTAATCATCTTAAAACAAGTAGGTCTTGAGAAAAGGCATAAAAAGTGAATGAGAAAGCACTTTAGAAGGTTTTGGGTGTGTATGGAAGACTTCTGAATGCTACTATGAACTTCTGTATTGAAAGTAGCTTATGTCTGAGGGTAAGCAATGGTCTGAGCCAGTAGTTTGAATTATTTGTTGGAATGTATGTGGGTTGTGTAATGTCACCATGGTTATTTGGTGACTTTATGGATGGGACTCTGCCTGAGTTTAGAATAAGGTGGAGTAATTTTGATATTCAGTCTTGAATAAACATATTGGAAGTAGCCTCAGTTTGTGTATGCTGATGCTGCTTTGTTAGCTAAATCAGAGAAAGAGGTGGACAGAATGGGGGGCCAGTTTATTGATTTATGTTGATGTATGAAGATGAATGCAGATAAAAGATGTTAGTTTTTTAAAGGATTTGGAGATGAGAGTAAAATCAATTTGCACAGTAAAAAAAATTAGAAATTGCAGAGGAGTTTGAATACTTAGTTGTACAGTTTAGCAAGGATAGCTGTAGGAAGTTGAAGGTAACAACTTACTTCATTTAATAACGTTCCTTTTATCGAATATATTTCAAAGCACACACCTCATTGCATTTAATAATTTTCCATTTATCCCTTTTAACCCCATCATATGCAATTTCCAGATCCATGAATACTGCATACAAATCACTGTATTTCTCCAAATATTTTTCATATAATTTCTTCAAAGCAATACCTGGTCCACACATCCTGCTCCTCCCCAGTCATTTGTGTTGTCACCACCCTCTTAGTCACCATTCTTCCATACACCTTACCAGGTATACTCAACAGGTTTATACCTCTGTAATTTGTTCGTTTGTATAAAGGCCCTATACATGTTTTCCAGCAGTTCTCATGCACATCACCTTGAGCCTTAGAAAGTTTGAATAACCTGACTGAGTAGTCAACAACACTACAACCCCCTTTTATTTGCAACTCGGTTGCAATCTTATCTACCCCTACAGCTTTATGATACCTTTTTACACAAGGCTTTCATTTCCTTTCTCTTTTCAGCAAACCTTTCAGAAGGACTTTCACTACACATGCTACCAAATGTTAAACACACAACATCCATAACCCTTTCATCAAATATAGGAGTCATTAAAAATTCTTTCTTCATCTCTTCTTTGCCTGTTACCATTTTCCCATTTGATGCCTTTATTATCACTTGCTCTCTTGCAATTCTCACTCTTTTCATCTCCTTCCAAATTAGTTTCTTGTTTTCTCTGAAAGTCATCAATACATACTTATGCTCCCTCTTTGGCCCTTCTTTGCAGCCTCAGCACCTTTTTCTTGACTTACTGCTTCCTTCTCTCATACATCTCCCCATCACTTTTGCTCATTTCCAGCAGGTATCATCCACATACTTTTCTCTTTCTATAGCAGTTTAAGTTCCTCATCCTTCTACATATGGCTGAAAGGGGAAGTAAATGAAAGTTGGGTATTGGGTAAGGAATGGAAGGTATATAGGGAAGCATTGCTTACATGTACAGGTGAAGTGTAGGAGATATAGGCATTAGAGAAAGGGCAGTAAGAGGTGGCATGAAGTGAGGTTGTTAGAGAAAAAAGCAAAAGAGGTGTTTAGGCAGTATCTGCAGGGGATGATTGTCATTGATTGTGAGATGTACAAATGAATATGGCAGGCCAGTAGGAAATGCAGGGGTTGAAGAAAAAGGGAAATGAGAGACAGGTTAAGAGAGTCTCAGCAAACTTCAGGGAGCACAAGGTGAATAATGTAAGAAAAATAAGAAAACAAATAGGGACATCAGTGAGGGGAGCAGATGGGATAGTGGTGAGTCAGTTGCTGTTTAAAGATGACATGACTTGAGCAGACTTGAATGGTAAACTGCAGAAGCAGGTGGCTGAGAGTGGGAGAGTGCATGGAAGAAGGAAGCTGATACTTAACGTGAATAAAAACAAGGTTATCAAATTCAGCATGGATAAATAGGTCATATTCACTGAGATTTTAAACCAAGTATTCCCAATCACCAGTCCTTTTTCAGCGCACAAATCTACAAGCTCTTCACCATTTCCATTTATAACACTGAACACCCCATGTACACCAATTATACCCTCAACTGCCACATTACTCACCTTTGCATTCAAATCACCCATCATTATAACCCGGTCTCATGCATCAAAGCTGCTAACACACTCACTCAGCTGCTCCCAAAACACTTGCCTCACATGATCTTTCGTCTCATGCCCAGGTGCATAGGCACCGATAATCACTCATCTCTCTCCATCCACTTTCAGTTTTACTCATATCAGTGTAGAGTTTACTTTCTTACACACTGTCACATACTCCCACAACTCCTGTTTCAGGAGTAGTGCTACTCCTTCCTTTGCTTTTGTCCTTTCACCAACCCCTGACTTTACTCCCAAGACATTCCCAAACCACTCTTCCGCTTTACCCTTGAGCTTCCTTTCACTCAGAGCCAAAACATCCAGGTTCCTTCCCTGGAACGTACTACATATCTCTCCTTTTTTCTCATCTTGGTTACATCCACACTCATTTAGACACCCCAATCTGAGCCTTTGAGGAGGATGAGCGCTCCCTGCATGACTCCTTCATCTGTTTCCCCTTTTAGAAAGTTAAAATACAAAATACAAGGAGGGGAAGGTTTCTAGCACCCCCCGCTCCTGTCCCCTTTAGTCGCCTTCTACAAAACGCAGGGAATGCGTGGGAAGCATTCTTCCTCCCCTATCCCCAGGGATAATATATAATTATTTGTTTATATTTATTTATTTTGCTTTATTGCTGTCTCCCGCGTTAGCGAGGTAGCGCAAGGAAACAGGCCCCGATCCCTCAAAATCTTTTTCACATCATCTTTCTACCTCCAATTTGGTCTCCCACTTCTCCTCATTCCCTCCACCTCTGACACATATATCCTCTTTGTCAATCTTTCCTCTCTCATTCTCTCCATGTGACCAGACCATTTCAAAACACTCTCTTCCGCTCTCTCAACCACACTTTTTATTACCACACATCTCTCTTACCCTTTCATTACTTACATGCAGGAGGGTGAAAGGCGTGCAAGGAATAGAGTGAATTGGAACGATGTGATATACTGGGGTCGACGTGCTGTCAATGGATTGAAACGGCATATGAAGCATCTGGGATAAACTATGGAAAGTTTTGTGGGGCCTGGATGTGGAAAGGGAGCTGTGGTTTTGGTGCATTATACATGACAGCTAGAGACTAAGTGTGAACGAATGTTGCCTTTGTGTCTTTTCCTAGTGCTACCTCATGTGCATACGTGGGAAGGGGGTTATCGTTTCATTTGTGGCAGGGTGGCGACTGGAATGAATAAAGGCAGCAAGTATGAATCATGTACATGTTTATATATGTATATATCTGTGTATGTATATATATGTATATGTTGAAATGTATAGGTATGTATATGTACGTGTGTGGACATGTATGTATATACATGTGTAAGTGGGTGGGTTGGGCCATCCTTCTGTCTGTTTCCTTGTGCTACCTCGCTAACGCCCGAGACAGCGACAAAGTATAATAAATGAATAATATAAATGTATATTTTTTAATCTATGTTTTTTTCCAGTTGTATGTACATATGGTCATACGTCACATAAGTAGTAAGTCAGGGAATATCTGGAGGTTACACCATGAGTAAAATGTCAGTGTTGGTGAGGCTGCACTACTGGGAGTATAGTCTCGTCAAAGACTTCTCACTCCAATGGAGTCTACATTTCCCTGCTGCTGGAAGTAGTGCAGCTTTGGGCTGCAGGAGCCTTAGGAAAGAGTCCCTGGGTAACATCATGATTTTTTTACTGAAATTGATCCTGGGGTAATTATGAATAAATAAACATTACAATATACTGCATTTTTGCTCTAACTGCATTATATTTCTACCCTACTTACAACACTGTTTTATTAGTGCTTCATTTCTTATTCCATAATATTTAGATGGTTCAAATTAGTTTTTTGAACATATTACAGTCACTTCCAGCATAATATGTAATGTATGATGTCAATAATAAACATTCATATGCATAATAACTCCATCAATGGAGTACAGAAATAAATATCAGCAAAGAAGAAAAAAAATGCTTTTAGTGCATTTACAAATATTTTTTAATAAAAATACAGTATATACATTTGGAAAGTAGTTGGCTGATTGAACATGAAAATGTGTAGATTATCACTTCTTGTTTAGAACTTAATATTACTTTAGTGATATGAAAATAATTAAGTTACCTAAGGCTTTGAAAAATTTTGGTATGAATAGATATACAAAGAGTCAGTATGCTGGCAACAATAAGGCAACTTAAGAGAATCATCATTTATCTTTTACAGGTACTTCATTCATTAAAGCTTGCTTAATCAGACTTAGAACTAAACCTTGACACTGAATATTCATCAACATATGGAAACATGTCAGCAATGAAATAATGTAATTAAACAACCAGTAGCTCATTTAGTAACTTAACATAACATAAAATGAAAAGCTATTTCTTCTTACAGAAGAGGTCAGTGAGCAAGGAAAATGAAAAAGCCCTGATCTCTTTGGGAATAACAGTGTCTAAATAAAGATGAAAAATCTCACCAGTTATCTGTAAAACAGATATGCTTGCATGAACCAATGCTTGCCACTATCTCAAACCCTTATTTGGTGGTTGACTTCAACTGGTGTTTGAATTTTCCTGCCTGTTTGAATATCCAGCTGACTTATCATACCTTTAATAACCTTTTAGGAGTCTTTACCATCATGAGAAGGGCATGGAAAAAAAATTGTCCTCTCCTCAGTCCCCCTACACTCATCATCACCAGATGGTGCTTACATGGTGTTCCATTGGAAAACACATGGATTTTGGATAACTTATAAATTGTTAAGAGGAACATATGTTCTAGTTTGGGAAGAAAATCAACTAATGTAAACGACTTGAGTGATTTTAGTAGGATTATGTAAGAATGATGGTGTACATGGAAGATGACCACAGTGAACTTGCACTGTATAAGAAATTATGGAAAAACTGTGCCCATCTTTTCTCTTTGTGTAATCATGGGGATATGGATAACATAATGTGTAATGAGTTTTAATATTTCTAAAGAAAAGCACCTCCAGTATCCTTCCCATGTGCCAGCCATTTGCCAGCGTCACTTTCAAGATGCATTTTGGAAAGATTGAGGTGAATGTTCCTCTTCAGCCAGCTAAAAGTGATGATGTCCATGTTCTCTGCAAGAAATTTTGCATTAGGATGGTTCCTTGTTGATGAAGTTCTTGTATTGAGACATAGTATGAATCTCAGTCGCTCAGCGTCTGAGGTTCGAGTGATGAAAAACAGTCTTTTGGAGTATAGCTTCAAGAGGATACCTGATTATGGAAGATCTTGAGCCTTCCATAGGGACAAGGAAGGTTGTAATGCTTAAGCTTAATGTTGATTAAAAAAAGAATGTAGTACTCAAAATTAAGAAAAGTTCCACAACCAGCTGAAAGGGTTTCTTGAATGCTGATTTTAGGTGGTTAAAGTGATAGTAGGCTGATGGTTATGTAACAGAAGCAAGGAAGCAAAGATAAGTGCCCAAAGATGGTGATTTCTGGTCTATTTCTGTGAAGTTGGAATGCCTTTCAAACTGACTTATACTGGTACGCTGTGGAAGATCTGCTTGTAATGAGGGCTTTGGCTGCAAGGTTTCCACACTGGTATTAGTGTACAGAGAAGAGAAATTCCAGGTATGAGAAACTCAGACCTTTGAGTCATTAAGTGTGAAAGAAAGTGGAACAGAACTGGGACTGGAAATAAGCAATGGTGTGGAAGTGGGAATGAAGGCTTTGCTTTCAAAAATGGTGCTTTCAGGCCTGTCGCCTGGATTTTCAGGTTGGGGTTCTTGTTCGTGTCAAATGGATTTTGGGAGTGAGTGTATGCACATCATTTGTATAGAGTAGAACACAGAATATCATGTTTTAATGCTTTTTTTTCTAATTTAAGGATTATGTGTGGAAGCTTGGCAATTTGTCCAAACCATCAGTGGTACATTTTGGCAAAAACTGAAGACTTTTCAGGGACAAATGGAGATTCATCTTAATCCCGTCAATAGGCTTGCTATTTTGGTCCCTAAATTTAAAAAATATAGAGCTCTTGTGTCATACTGGTTCCATCTGACATGGGGGCATTAGTTTTGTTATCTTCTAGTGCAGACATGCACAACCAGCAAAAAAAGAAAAAAAAAAAAATACACATATATATATATTCATTTATTTATTTATTATATTTTGTCGCTGTCTCCCGTGTTAGCGAGGTAGCGCAAGGAAACAGACAAAAGAATGGCCCAACCCACCCACATACAATGTATATACATACACGTCCACACACGCACATATACATACCTATACATCTCAATATATATATATATATTTATTTATTTTATTTTATTTTGCTCTGTCGCTGTCTCCCGCGCTAGCGAGGTAGCACAAGGAAACAGATGAAAGAATGGCCCAACCCGCCCACATACACATGTATATACATACATGTCCACACACGCACATTATACATACCTATACATCTCAATGTACACATATATATACACACACAGACATATACATATATACATATATACACATGTACATAATTCATACTGTCTGCCCTTATTCATTCCTGTTGCCACCATGCCACACATGAAATGACAACCCCTTCTCCCCGCATGTGTGCGAGGTAGCACTAGGAAAAGACAATAAAGGCCACGTTCGTTCACACTCAGTCTCTAGCTGTCATGTATAATGCACCGAAACCACAGCTCCCTTTCCACATCCAGGCCCCACAAAACTTTCCATGGTTTACCCCAGATGCTTCACATGCCCTGGTTCAATCCATTGACAGCACTTGTATAATATATATTATTATTATTATTATTATTATTATTATTATTATTATTATTATTATTATTATACTTTGTCGCTGTCTCCTGCGTTGGAGGGGTAGCGCAAGGAAGCAGACGAAAGAATGGCCCAACCCACCCACATACACATGTATGTACATAAATGCCCACACATGCACATATACATACCTATACATACATATACAGACACAGACATATACATATATACACATGTACACATTCATACATGCTCCCTTCATCCATTCCCGCCACACATGAAATGACACCCCCCTCCCCCTGTGTGAGTGCGAGGAAGCACTAGGAAGACAACAAAGGCCACATTCGTTCACACTCAGTCTCTGGCTGTCATATGTAATGCACCAAAACCACAGCCATTGTACAAAGGCAAAGGGGATAATAAAGGTGAGTGTTCAAATTACAGAGGTATAAGTTTGTTGAGTATTCCTGGAAAGTTATATGGAAGGGTATTGATTGAGAGGGTGAGGGCACGTACAGAGTATCAGATTGGGGAAGAGCAGTGTGGTTTCAGAAGTGGTAGAGGATGTGTGGATCAGGTGTTTGCTTTGAAGAATGTTTGTGAGAAATACTTAGAAAAACAGATGGATTTGAATGTAGCATTTATGGATGTGGAGAATGCATATGATAAGAGTTGATAGAGATGCTTAGTGGAAGGTATTAAGAGTATACGGTGTGGGAGGCAAGTTGCTAGAAGCAGTGGAAATTTTTTATCGAGGATGTAAGGCATGTGTATGAGTAGGAAGAGAGGAAAGTGATTGGTTCCCAGTGAATGTCGGTTTGCGGCAAGGATGGGTGACATCTCCATGGTTGTTTAATTTGTTTATGGATGGGGTTGTTAGGGAGGTGAATGCAAGGGTTTTAGAGAGGGGCAAGTATGCAAGTTGTTGTAGATGAGAGGGCTTGGGAAGTGAGTCAGCTGTTGTTCGCTGATGATACAGCGCTGATGGCTGATTCGGGTGAGAAACTGCGGAAGCTGGTGACTGAGTTTGGTGAAGTGTGTGAAAGAAAAAAGCTGAGAGTAAATGTGAATAAGAGCTAGGTTAATAGGTTCAGTAGGGTTGAGGGACAAGTAAATTGGGAGATGAGTTTGAATGGAGAAAAACTGGAGGAAGTGAAGTGTTTTAAATATCTGGGAGTGGATTTGGCAGCGGATGGAACCATGGAAGCAGAAATGAGTTATAGGGTGGGGGAGGTGGCAAAGGTTCTGGGAGCATTGAAGAATGTGTAGAAGGTGAGAACGTTATCTTGGAGAGCAAAAATGGGTATGTTTGAAGGAATAGTGGTTCCAACAATGTTATATGGTTGTGAGGCATGGGTTATAGATAGGGTTGTACAGAGGAGGGTGGACATGTTGGAAATGAGATGTTTAAGGACAATTTGTGGTGTGAGGTGGTTTGATTGAGTGAGTAATGAAAGGGTGAGAGAGATGTGTGGTAATAAAAAAGAGTGTGGTTGAGAGAGCAGAAGAGGGTGTATTGAAATGGTTTGGTCACATGGAGAGAATGAGTGAGGAAAGATTGACAAAGGGGATATATGTGTTAGAAGTGGAGGGAACGAGGAGAACTGGGAGACCAAATTGGAGGTCCAGGATGGAGTGAAAAAGATTTTGAGCGATTGGGGCCTGAACATACAGGATGATGAAAGGTGTGCATGGAATAGAGTGAATTGGAACGATGTGTTATACTGGGGTCGACGTGCTGTCAGTGGATTGAACCAGGGCATGTGAATCGTCTGGGGTAAACCATAGAAAGTTTTGTGGGGCCTGGATATATCTTTACCCTAGGGTTCATTGGAATTCAAAATAAGCAATATTACCCCTGTTGTTTCTGTATGGCTGGTGACTGATTATTTGCTGCATATGATATACATTATGAAATCTCTTCCTCATGCTATATTCTTTTAACTTGAATCTTTTAGAATTGTATCAAAAATTCTTTATTGAAATAGGACAATCAAGTCTAATTCATTACTTTAGAGATATTCATTTTGAAAAGTAACACATAGTTTAGATATGGTGCTAGAACCTGTTTTACTTTCTGAATGATTGTCATTGTTAACTATAGAACAGTGAAACTTGAATGTTGAATGGTCAAGGATAATTCTTTTTTGGATTCCTGCAGCACTGAAGGTGCACTCCATGTAGGAGATTGGAATTGATGAACTTGACAGCAAGAAAGTCCTTGATGAGACTGAATTCTGTCCATTAATGATAATATATTACAGCCATGCTTAAGGTTACTTCTCATGGGTGTTGTAACCACTTACAAATGGAGTCTGGTAACACTTAATGGGAAATATAATTCTTAAATATCAGGGGTCCTTATACTATATGATCATGAATTGTAGAGTGACGTATTGCTTTAATGACATTCAAGAATTAGGGTGCAGACAAGAGAATGACACTTAAGGTCTTGCAATAGCAACATTTTTGAAAAAAATTAATTTACCATATCAAATATTCATTGTAATTGAGAATTAATATTTATAGTTGTAAGGATTTTAGTTATAATGACTGTACTAATGATGTCAAGGCTGATTATTATATTCATATCCCACAAGCACTGAAAATATTGATTAAAGTCATTCCACCTACTCATGTTTGCCATATAAGGAACACCATCTTCACATTCAGCATTTTTAATATGTCTAATAAGAGAGAACTGCCCAAGTCAAAACCATCATAATGCATAATATACCATAATGTATATACAAAAATAAATATCGTACTGAAATGGTTAAACTTACTCTGGCTTGATCTGTGAATGCAGTACATGGTGTGTAAACACAAGAAGTGCTTCTCTTGGGATACAGAAATAAACATTGTGGTAATGGTTGTTGGAAACGAATCACAATTTTGGTTTTGCTGTCATTATAAGATAAATGACTAAAAACTCCTAAGTATACCCTCTTTTTTCTAATGTATTTTATTATTACAGTAGAAGAATACCTGTACATCATAATTGAAGAAAAAAAAGTGGGTAAAATTTTTAACCTGCCATCTAAAATACCCTCCAGTACCAGTACTTTGTTCTTTTCCTATAATAATGAAATCATAAAAGAGGATAATTAAAGTTTTTTATTCATCATGTGTTTCATAATGACGGCAGAAAATAATTTATGGTTCATATTCCGATAGCGGGAACGTGCCATGGCCTGCAGACTCAAGCATGTTTTCCAGTTCTCCTCAGTGATACAGGTCACCTTACTGTACTTCATATGGTAAAGAAGTAAGTTTTATCCATTTCAGTATGTGATCTTGGTATTTATTGTTGAATAAATATTTATGTATGTATGTATGTATGTGTGTATGTATTGAAAACTGACATTAGAAGCTGGAATGTGATTCTCTAAACAAATTTCTTAGAGCTACATTGGAAGTCATTCATGAAATTAGCTGATTACTTACCATTCTTTGCCTTTAATGATGAGTACCATTATTTTAATGTTTGGTAAAGTTATAGTTGTACTCAACTTATTTAACTCATTTTGCTTGTGTGAGTGGTAAAGCTTGTACAACAAGGGTCTTTTAATTCTTTTGATAATTCCTGATAGGAACTGGATTTCAATACATAGCCAAGGCTTCCTGAACAGAATTTTCCTTGAAGTTTGTAGTCTTTGTAACATTATGCCCAAAATTTGTGACAATTTGTCCACTTTGTTGAGAACTTTATTAGTTAGAAACTAATGATTTTTATGAGAGTGGATTTAGGTGATCTGCCTCATGTGCAAACCTTTACCAGTTTCTTCCAAAGTGATTGAAACTTCCAATTTGTGAATCAGAGTGAGAGTGGTGCTGTCTAGGAAATGGCATTAACCTTCCATCAAGCTTACTGTAAAAGGGGATGATAACTATAACAAGGAAAAATCTCTTTCTAGGGCATGTCCAGGAAAGGTTTGAGATTAAAGGACCAGTTCTGAAGTGAGGCTGGGAATGAACCCTGTCAGAGAGACCACTTGAAGGGTCATTGTAGAGGGCCGTAATTAGTTGCAAGAGGGTTGGGACTCCTTCAGGGTGACATTGATGTTGAAAGACCTTTCTGATAGCAGTTGGACGTGTTACTTTGGTTTCAAATTCGTACAGATCTGGCTTTGGAGAAAAGAGCACTTATCGTATAGGAGATGACCTACTTGAAGCAAATGAATTTTGAATTAAGATCAAATTTACTAATTTTATGTAGAAAGCTGAAGTGGCATCCCTGCCAGTAATTTAAGAAATTTCGTACTTAAAAGCCTTTCAACCTATTTACTTCGCCAGAATTACATATGTCCTCTTGAAATGTGTATTAATCGGTAAACACACAATAGTGAGCCACTTGCACATTGTTGTATTCTTCCTAACTCATACTCTAGGTTTTTGTTTGAACTGAGTTAGGCTGCATAGAGTAACCAACTCCTTTGTTAGGAGAGTGGCAAATGTCACAGGTGGTTGGATTTTAGAGTAAGTCGTGTGTGATGCACAGACTCTGGATAGCACAACATACAAGCACACTATCTGTTTTTAAAAACCCTGAGTAGATTTCCAGTGCACATTCTTGGTTTGGCAATTGATATTCGGGCACTTACTTGCATCTCTGGATCCAGAAATAGAGAGAAGCACTTGCAAAAGTTGGGACCTTTTTATAAACCGTCAGATGGAAATAAAACTGAACAAGCTACAGTAGCGCAGAAAATATAATTAAGAAGGAAGGTGAAAATTCAAAATAAACATGGGTTGAGACCAAAGTAAATTAAGTGCCTTGCAGATATTTAACTGTAGCCAGTTATTTAATTGTAGCCATTCTGCAGTCGTGCCGAAATTCACCAGGATAAATGTACAAAAATACCCAGGAGGAGGAAATATAAGGAAGAATCTTTCCTATGGCAAAAACATCTAGATCTCTGAGCCCTTCACACATGCAACACCTCAGAACTGGAGAGAGTGATCATCTTATTTTTTCACAGCAACAAATGAAGAATCATTGATGAGTTATAATTGATTTTGTGGAAAGAAATTGTTGAATTAGTCAAGAAGAAAAAGTTGGCTCAAAATGAAGACAAAAACTAGGAGGCAGTTGCTGGAATTAGTGCAGAGCAGTGCTCATTTCATCCAGTTTTAAGCTTACAATTTAAGCTTTGTCCCTTAAAAGGGGACACTGATAAGCATTGGTTTCTTAATGTGCTCTTGTCATTATTGTTTATTATTCCAAAGAAAATTTGCTTGTCATATTTACTGTTTTTACGGGCTAACAACTGTTTGAAAGAAAGAGAATTAGTTACCAGTGCCCTAAAATATATAGAAATAAAAAGTGCAGCGGACATGACCACTAAGCCATGCAGATGCTTGGGCAGTACCCAAACATCAATGAAGTGCCTTCCATAAACATGAGATATTTCACTGAGCACAAGTGGATTGAATAAATTATATTCTAACTTGAGTAGTTTTATTTTCCCAATATAAATATATGTTTAGAAAAAAGCTATAGTTATATAATGTATTTAAATTTATAATTGGACCAAATTATCATCTAGTGAATACATAGAAGTTTAAGTGCTGGGGGTCTCATTGAGCATGAGCACTTTTGTAAATGATGGGTTTTGGGAGTTGCCATTATCTGGAAAACTGGATATGAGACAACTGTAGAACTAAAGCTATAGTATGATTTACATTTAAACATGACAAGGATTCAGATAAACTGTTTTACAGTTGTACAATCATATGTTCATTTTAAAGGTAATTATGATTAGAAAGAACTATATTGGGTAAGTTGGCTATTGGCTCTGTACAAATTACAAATAAGTGCTGATTAGTATAAAAACCTAAATATTTATATTCCAGGTAAATGCATCTTTTGCACGGAATGATCACATGATATAATGATCTGAGTACTTATAACAAATACTTGCAGTGTACAGTTAAGCTCTGTTATTGGTATCATAGGATAAACCATTGCTGATGATATCCTAATGTACTGCTTTATATGAAATTTGATTATCATATGTTCAGAATTAAAGTCAACACTGTGTACAAAGAAATACTTTAACAATATAACTGTAAAATTCTCTATCCAAACAGCTATCCTTTAGCTAAAACTGCTTTGGTTCATGCTATGTAAATTAAGCTGTATCTCTGGAATTCTTAAAAAAAAGCCAATTATAGAACCACTTTAAAATTGTGGAACTGCTTCACTGCAGGTAGTTCTTTTAATGTTTTGCAGATTTTAATATCATTGTGAAGTGAGTGGTATTAACCAAGTTAAAATATTGTATTACATTTTTTTTTTTTACATTTCATTGGTTTTATATTGCCCATACATTTCTTAGAAAAGTGACTATGGCCCACTCGTTTTCTCCTAATTTTTTTCCTAAGTAATAGAATACATGTAGATAATCAACAAATAAGCTACTTTGTAATATCCTTCCCCTAAGGTGAGAACTTAATATATTACTGTGCTGCATGTCTTCAGACATTTGTTAGCAACTAGCTTATTGATTAAACAATACTATTGTATATGTATTTTGGTATCAGCTAAGGGTCAGTAAGCCAGAATACATACGAAGCATACAAAATACACAAATTGTCTTTGTGATATTTGTTTTTTCTGCAAGTAACAGTTTGTATCACTTTCTTTTCTTCTATTTTACTTAACTACATTTTTACAAGAAAGTGCTTTTAATCTTTTGATTATGAGTGGTTTCAGGAACGCAAGAAAGAAAAGTTAAGCCATGGATGAAAATTTTCTTTCTTTCAAACTATTCGCCATTTCCCGCATTAGTGAGTTAGCGTTAAGAACAGAGGAGTGGGCCTTTGAGGGAATACCCTCACCTGGCCCAATTCTCTGTTCCTTCTTTTGGAAAATTAAAAAAAAATGAGAGGGGAGGATTTCCAGCCCCCAGCTCCCTCCCCTTTTAGTCGCCTTCTACGACATGCAGGGAATACGTGGGAAGTATTCTTTCTCCCCTATCCCCAGGGAACACACACACACACACACACACACACACATATATATATATATATATATATATTTTTTTTTTATACTTTGTCGCTGTCTCCCGCGTTTGCGAGGTAGCGCAAGGAAACAGACGAAAGAAATGGCCCTACCCCCCCCATACACATGTATATACATACGTCCACACACACAAATATACATACCTACACAGCTTTCCATGGTTTACCCCAGACGCTTCACATGCCCTGATTCAATCCACTGACAGCACGTCAACCCCAGTATACCACATCGATCCAATTCACTCTATTCCTTGCCCTCCTTTCACCCTCCAGCATGTTCAGGCCCCGATCACTCAAAATCTTTTTCACACCATCCCTCCACCTCCAATTCGGTCTCCCACTTCTCCTCGTTCCCTCCACCCCCGACACATATCCTCTTGGTCAATCTTTCCTCACTCATGGATGAAAATATAGTGGGGAATTTCAAATTGATGGGTCATCTGATTTTATTTCTGTAGTGACCAACATGGGATAGGCAAAACATGCCCCACTCGTGGTCATCTCATGTGAAAAAGAGTATAAAGTAAAAATAAGAATAAAAAATGAAGGCTTACTTTCCCAACAATTAAAGGCAAAAAAGTTATATGAAGATGGAAATAGGAAAGAAGGCAGCGAATTCCACAGCTTCCCTGTTTGAGGGAAGGAGGTATCGTAATGGTCAGTCCTCATGTAAATGGTTTCCACTTAGAAACTGGGAAACAGCAGCCAAATGCATGTCACTGAGCCCATTCCTTGGTGGTTAGGACTTCAAGTAGGGCTGTTATCTTTTTCTTTTTGTTTGCTGTTTTTCTAACTTGTGATTCTGGGTTGTCTCCAAATAGCAGCAGCTGTAATCATTAGTGACAGTGAAAGAGATATTCAAAATAAAATAGATGAAAATAATGCAAGAGTAGGTGTGTAGTTGTAACGAAACTGATCAAACCTCTCAACGGTATTTATAAGGAGAGAGATAAATTATTTTGATAGGTAAGTAAGATATGCTCAGTAGTACAATTGGGTTGAAAGGGCTGTGTTGTCTTCCTCGGACCTATTAAGTGGAATAAACCTATATACTAATTCTGAATAAAATGTAAGCCAATCGCCTCAAAGTGTTCCAGGAGTGACCAGTTAGACATCTACAATACAACCAGTTATGTCAGTAAACAATCATAGAGGTGTTACCAGACTATGTCTGTATGATGTTGCACTGCAAGTGAAAAGTTGCCTTTGGCAAGGTTGTATCATTGAGTAAAGTCTAATCATTGCATTTTGCACCCTAAAGGAGTACATTTCACTGCAACTGTAAGTTGTGCAGCCTTGGGCTGCAGGAGCCTTTGGAAAGGGTCTTGGTAACACCAGGACTCTCTTCAAGAAAAAAAAGTACTAGTTCATTTTTGAATATGTGAACTAAATATGTGAACAATCAGATCATGTATTTGAATTCTTGGTGAACCATAGATACAAATTGGGTTTGATGGGTTACACTTATTTGCATAATTTTTTGTAGCCTCATACAGAATTTAACATTGCAAGATACCAGGCAACACAAGTGCCTCTTGTCACCCCTTGAATACAAAGAGCATAATATTGCAGCAAAGACCACCCGTAAGATATCCACGTGATGCCATTTGCAGGCTAACCCCTTTGATGTAACACACTAGTTGCTAAACACTGGATGCATTATTAAATGAGTTGTGATATCTGTGGATATGTCTTCGATTAATTTTTGGTCCCCTCTCATCTATTTTTAATCAAAAATATGCTGTGCGTTTTCCACCTGCCCCACCCCTGAGCAAAGCCTTTAAGACTTTATATATCTATGCTACAGACAGATTTCCGATTCATTTCTGGAAACAGAACAATTTCCTCTCCACTATCGTTTTACTTACATGATACTTGAAAAACCTACCCTCTTTACTGTCATTACTATTCATCCCAATGGCTTATTAGTGTATGTGTAAGCATAAATGTGTCAGGGATTAGTGTTATATTTACTTATAATTGATCTGCCATTTGATAAATTTACAGTTTGTATGAGAAAGCTATTTTGTAAACTAATTTCTATTTTGTATATACAAGTATTTCTACCACTTCCGTCAAGATACATAAAATGTTTTAAAGAACTGGCTTTAGATGGTGAGTATTTTATCCTGGAAGTGAGTATAGAGTGTCAGACTCACACTCCATGTTCTGTTGGGCGAGCCCTTTTCAAGTAACTAATCCTTTAAGTTTATCCTAAGATTGGTCCACTAGTCTCCAGCAGCCAAATCCAAAATCAAAATTGTATTGGCTGGCTTCCTTTTGTAATTTGTAGTTAACGCTAAATACAGTTTATATTTATTACAACTGGTTTACTCTTACCATTCAGGTGAAACTCGAAAACTCAAGAAGAGGAAAATCGTGCTTTACCCCCTGACTATTCTCTCGAGTATCCACTGGCACATATGCTTGATCAATCATTTCCAACACTCTGGGGAATATCCTGAAGTAGTACAAGTGAAATTATGAATTCAATATCAGTGTGCATGGATGTACTTGTCTTTATGAATGCAAACTGTTTGTGACACCTGGCTGGGTGCTGCTGTTAGCACTTCGTGGTATCTGTAAACAAAACCAGCGTCTCATTCATGTATCAAGTTTATTTTGTCTTGGGCCATTCTCACTAATTCTGACACGTTTAACTCCTCACAGCAAAGTACCTAAATATAGTAACTGTGAAGTTTTCCTTACGTATATATTTTGATATGCAGTAATTCAAAGGTTTTATGTAAAAAAAAGTGACGTAATTGAAATCAGTATTTTGTCATATGAAACTACTGAAAGCATTATCAAGAAACAGTTTCACACACTGCATAGAATAAGGTGATACATCCTAGATACAATGTTGACAGTCAACCTGGAGGGTCAAGGATTTAAAAGAAATGCTGGACAAATTAAAAACTATATTAGCAATTGCTATGAGGGAAGGATTTGGCAGAGTCATTACAAGTTATTCCAGTGAGTTTAACCAAGGACAGCGGAAATCAAAGTTCAAGCCTTTGAAGTCACTCATAACTGGCTTTGTTTTCAAATTTGTGCATAAAATTTGTTTTGCAATCAGGAAGTGGGTTTCATTTTATTTTCTACCTTTTTCTTTCACTTAGCTCAAACTATACATCTTTTTAAAAGTTTTTAACTAATCTTTCCAGCAAATGTAAACATACCATGCTTTCTACTGATTAGTGTGAATCAACACAAAAGCTTTTATTATTTAGGTATACGGACAAAATACTTCACTTAAACTAAATACATACTAGTTGGTAATAAAACTGGCAAATTCTTACAAAAACAGTTTTATATCAAAGGTACATTCCCACTAAATAGGTACAAGTAGACTTACCCCTTTGAGGTTCTGTTTTTGGCGATAAATATGGAAGCATCCCTAGCATAATACAAATCCACACTACATGTTCCCATGCCACATTCATTCCCTTTTTCCCCCATTTCACTCGGGAATATGTTACTATGATTTCTACACTCATCTTCATTAACTTGAAGTACTTCATCAAAAGCAGAATCTCCATCAGTCTCACTAACCTTTCTATCACTTAAAAGTACATCTGTGAAATTAATTTGTAAATATTCACCATCTGGGATAATAACTTCTGGACTGTAATTAATTCTTGTGGATGCTTTACTAAAAGTACATCCGTTGGAAAGGGATAAAGCAAAAATGCAATGAAACAAAGAACAAGCTAAGCAAAGCAAGACAGACAAAGGGTGGAGGAAGAAAGATGCACAGTGATTGAGGTCTTATGATGCAAACCATGACTAGCTGAGAGATGTTTAAGATTGTAAGCTGTGATTGGCTTAGGCACCTTCACTTGCTATCATTCAACTTACTTTTCTTGAGGGGTCTGCCAACCTCAGTTTGACTGTAATGTAAATGATCCAAAAGTTTTGTGTTTCCCCCCCTTTGTTTTTTTCATCAAAACAATGCAAACATACAAAGTAGCAGAGTCTGTCTGCACTATTTTATGCTGTGAATAAACCAGACACACTAATGCAACAACAAACTCAAGAACTATACTTTGTCCACCCATAACTGACAGGCAAAGTTGGTG
Organism: Panulirus ornatus; assembly: GCF_036320965.1. Taxonomy (NCBI): domain Eukaryota; kingdom Metazoa; phylum Arthropoda; class Malacostraca; order Decapoda; family Palinuridae; genus Panulirus; species Panulirus ornatus. The sequence continues at coordinate 6,432,046 of NC_092242.1, forward strand.
AGTATGGTTATTATAAATGTTCATGTAGGTATACAACATCTAAAAACCACACATTATTCTGGCAAAGTAAAATATAATGAATACATAAAAAGAAAATAATAATAACTGTTTTGAAACAAAACCTATACCACACTCTGTTAAACAAGAATTTTGCTGTTTAATGAAAAAGAAGCCAAAATCTCTCAGCATTAAAACTTGTATTGAAAATCTCTGGATATTGTTGCTAAAAATAGTTTCTATACAATTCATGATAAAAAAGACAATGCACATAATATTTTTTTTATACAATTCATGATAAAAAAGACAATACACAGTCATTAAAATCAGATATTTAAAACCTAACCATACTGTACACGAAAGAATAGGAAAAATAACTAGTATCTGGAGTGGAGAAAAAATGATGAAAGAATGAGGGATTACAAAAGTAAATAGGTCACACAATGCAGGAGTGTATGGATGAGTACAAAAACAGGATGGATACTATAAATGAATCAATACCGAAAAATACCATAATTCTGCAACTTTTATGAGTGGAGAACCAGGTTCATAAAATGTGAAGCTGACAATAAGTGAAATATATGCCTCTATCTATACTCTGCTGCCCGTTGCCTCCAGGAATTCCCTCATCAAGCGGGTGGCCTTGGGAAAATTCTCCATAACTGGTGAACTTCAGTGCTGCTTCTTAGCCTTTAGTACCTCATCCTTAACGGCCACTATTAATTACAGTTCATACTCTAAACAAATGATTCACGAAAACTAAATAAGTATCAAAAGTTTTTCACTGATATCTGAGCAAAAAAGATGACAAAAACTAAGCTTTAAAGCCCTGCCCTATAAAGCAAAAAAATAAGGCTGTCCAAAATACTAAATGTATAAAATATTTCATATCAGGATACATAAATCCACAACTTTGGATCATAATCATGATTTATCAAATGGAATTTTGTGAGCAGTAAGCCAAGGCAGTAGTTAATAGGCAGCCACTGACCCAGTAAATATATTACTGGTACTACCTGTCTGGGTATTGGAAAGGTTAGTGATGGCTGTAAAGTGAGCTAGCTCTTCACTGGTTGTCAGTTGCACTCTTCAGACCAAGGGAACTTGTCTTTTCTTTCTGCCTCACCCACATTCTGTCCACAAACATAAAATCACTGCTTGTACTACCTGAGACTTGACAACACTTGACTCACATGACTCATTCTTCATAACTTGATTTTTCTTGGAGTGAGCACTGTGCACTAGCCCTACTTTTAAGCAAAATGGTAGAAGGAATAGATAAAAGTAGTAGGTAGGCACATTAGACAGGAGCATTAGGTAGAAGTAGTCGGTAGGAATATTAGGTGGGAGCATTAGGTAAAAGTAATAGGATGGAACATTTGGTAGAAACATTAGGAAGTAGAAGTTGGTAGAAAAATTAGGTAGCAGTCTCTGAAAATGCTGCACTAGGGTTGCCCTCTGCCAGTGGTTTATTAAAGGTGAGGCAGTAAAAGCTAAAAAGCGGCAATGAAATTCACCAGTTATGAAGACTTTTGCTGTGGCCACCCCCCTTGAGGTAGTTCCTAAAGGGAAAAGGCATCAGAGATATTGATGGATAAATGTTATGAAAATACCTATTTGTTAACGGGACTGTATAGATACATGCATCTTGCATCCTACAGATAATGACTAAAGATCTTAGATAAATGAAAGGAAGCTTGCAGGTTAGGAAGAAACAACGTCAAGCTAACCATACATTTAAGAACTACTTTTACATTAAATCAAAAGTATTTAATAGCAAACAATATAAAAACATTCCTCCACATGGAGTAGGTGTTCTTAAGCAGGCTACATGCACTGAAAGTAAAGCCAAGATGGTTCATAGCACATAAAACATACATTTAGAGCCAGAATTGAATGTAGTTCAAACCTAAAGGGACATTCATCATGACTGGAAGGATCAGTTTGATTCATTTATGCGAGCATAAATGTTATTTAAATGTAATCAGTCGATTATTCTTTTTTTGGCACATATATGATTTTCAATCCTACCAAAAATATCATGTTCAGAAATAATTCAGTTATTGACTTTTACAATTCTTAATCAGCAATGAGTGTTATCTTAATTCACAGAATGGATGTACACTTGTTAACTATCAATTCCTGCTATTTTAATAATTCAGACACATAAACATGACAAATAAATATAATTTTGCATCAGGAATGTGCAAAGATGAAAAAGCTTGAATATCAGAAACTGAAAAATCTGAAATCAACATTTCTAATCAAGAAACTTAATCATTAAGGAAATAAATTGCAACCCAATTCTCAGAGGGATACCTATTTGCACCTAAAACTGCCCATGGAAGTGACAGCAAATGGAACCACAGGAGCAGAAATGAGTCACAGGATAAATGAGAGGGTTAATGCCCAGGGTTCAATGAGGAGAGATTGAGTGGAAAGAGGGCACTGTCTGTGAAAAGAACATGGCTCTGTTTGATGGTAAAGTGATCCTGACAGTGTTGTATGGATGCAAAATATTGGCCAAAGATGAAATACGAAGGAACAGGATGAATGTGATGGAAATGAAATGTCTGAGGATAATACTTGGTGTGATGAGGGTTTACTAAATAAGAAATGATAGGGTATGATAAAGGTGTGTTGTAAGAGTATGTATCAGAAAGCTGAAAGAGTTGTGCTGAAACTGTTTGGACATACAGACAGGATGAGTAAGGAGAGTATGAATGATCAAGTATGTATAATTTCAGAAGGGGAGAGATCAAGGAATAAGAAGATAATTAGGAAGAGGTAGAATAAGCAGGAATTCAGGGCTTCAATACACTGCAATTCTGCCAGCCATATGATGTATACACTGTAATGTACTGTACCACTATGTAATTATGTTATAATTTCTCAATTTTCAATATGTACTCCATTATTTATTAATTAATTTATTTATTTATTTATTTATTATACTTTGTCTCTGTCTCCTGAGTTAGCAAAATAGCGCAAGGAAACAGATGAAAGAAAGAATGACCGAACCTACACAAATACATAAACGCCCACACATGCACATATACATACCTATACATTTCAATGTATACATATATATACATACACAGACATATACATATATACACATGTACATAATTCATACTTGGTGCCTTTATTCATTCCCGTCGCCACCCCGCCACACATGAAATGACAACCCCTCCCCCCGCAAAGACAACAAAGGCCACATTTGTTCATACCCAGTCTCTAGCTGTCATGTATAAGGCACCAAAACCACAGCTCCCTTTCCACATCCAGGCCCTACAAAACTTTTCATGGTTTACCCCAGACACTTCACATGCCCTGGTTCAATCCATTGACAGCATGTCAACCCCGGTATACCACATCGTTCCAATTCACTCTATTCCTTGTGCGCCTTTCACCCTCCTGCATGTTCAGGCCCTGATTACTCAAAATTTTTTCACTCCATCCTTCCACCTCCAGTTTGGTCTTGCCACTTCTCCTTGTTCCCTCCACCTCTGACACATATATCCTCTTTGTCAATCTTTCCTCACTCATTCTCTCCATGTGACCAAACCATTTCAATACACCCTCTTCTGCTCTCTCAACCACACTCTTTTTATTACCGCACATCTCTCTTACCCTTTCATTACTTACTCGATCAAACCACCTCACACCACATATTGTCCTCAAACATCTCATTTCCAACACATCCACCCTCCTCCGCACAACCCTATCTATAGCCCACGCCTCGCAACCATATAACATTGTTGGAACTACTATTCCTTCAAACACTCCCATTTTTGCTTTCTGAGATAATGTTCTCGCCTTCCACACATTTTTCAATGCTCCCAGAACTTTCGCCCCCTCCCCCACCTTGTGGCTCACTTCTGCTTCCATGGTTCCACCCACTGCCAAATCCACTCCCAGTTATCTAAAACACTTCACTTCCTCCAGGTTTTCTCCATTCAAACTTACCTCCCAACTGACTTGTCCCTCAACCCTACTGTACCTAATAACCTTGCTCTTATTCACATTTACTCTCAGCTTTCTTCTTTCACACACTTTACCAAACTCAGTCACCAGCTTCTGCAGTTTCTCATCCGAATCAGCCACCAGTGCTGTATCATCAGCGAACAACAACTGACTCACTCCCAAGCCCTCTCATCCACAACAGACTGCATACTTGCCCATCTCTCCAAAACTCTTGCATTCACCTCCCTAACAACCCCATCCATAAACAAATTAAACAACCATGGAAACATCATGCACCCCTGCCGCATACCGACATTCACTGAGAACCAATCACTTTCCTCTCTTCCTACTTGTACACATGCCTTACATCCTCGATAAAAACTTTTCACCGCTTCTAGCAACTTGCCTCCCACACCATATACTCTTAATACCTAACAGAGATCAACTCTATCATATGTCTTCTCCAGATACATAAATGCTACATACAAATCCTTTTGTTTTTCTAAGTATTTCTCACATATATTCTTCAAAGCAAACACCTGATCCACACACCCTCTACCAATTCTGAAACCATACTACTCTTCCCCAATCTGATGCTTTGTACATGCCTTCACCCTCTCAATCAATACCCTCCCATATAATTTCCCAGGAATACTTAACAAACTTATACCCTGTAATTTGAACACTTACTTTATCCCCTTTGCCTTTGTACAATGGCACTATGCATGCATTCTGCCAATCCTCAGGCACTTCACCATGAGCCATAAATACACTGAATATCCTCACCAACCAGTCAACAATACAGTCACCCTCTTTTTTAATAAATTCCACTGCAATACCATCCAAACCCGGCGCCTTGCCAGCTTTCATCTTCCGCAAAGCTTTCACTACCTCTTATCTATTTACCAAATCATTTTTCTGACCCCTCTCACTTCCATTATTTATATACATCAAAAAAAGTTATGTAAATTTGTTCACAATATTCACATACATTTTCCTATTCTGCCTTGGCAGCACACACTTGATATACTATCCTGTTCAGCATTTTCATGGTACAGACAAACTAATTTGAAAATACATGGGTGACACGTAACTGTTTTCTGACTACCCTACTTGGTGCATCCAGAATACTCAAATACCCTGAACCATATGTGGTACACTCCTAGTTAACTGCCAGAGGTGTATTGTATCATACATGGCACACCAACTTTCAATTTGTTAATAAGACAATTATAAATAATCAGAATCCTCCCTCTAATAAGAAATACCAAAACTAAGCTACCAGAGCAGATCACATTTCCAACCTCCACCTCAAATATCTATGATCCACAACCAAAAATTCCCCAACAGAAATTTTAATTCCTACTAGACTGGTTGCAAGTTCCCTTCCTTCGGAAAAAAATTGTAATCCTTCCTACCTACTACTTAATCAACCTCCAAACAGCTCCTCATAATACAGACCCATTTCTCTCATGTATACCAAAGCAAAAATACTTGAAAGACTTTCCCTTAAAGAAATCCCCCCTCACATTCTACTAGTTCTTTCCACCAAGATCATTTATTAAATAACTTTGATAAAAAAACACTATCTTTCACATAATATTTGTCACAAAGCATTCCATACAGTCCCCTGTTATGCACTTGTACACAAGATCCTAGAAAACATTGAGATTAAAAACGGTGAAAAATATCCTATTTGGTCCCTATGTCCAAATAAAAACACATTACTCACTCTAATGATCATTCAGTAGTAGTTGCAATTTCAGTGCTGAGAGTGGTGATACAATTTCTTCTAATATCTTCAATGACAATAAACCAGTCACTTGGAATGTAAGGCCCAATTATGGGACTGTAAATATATCCTTCTCCTGTAATAAGAAAGGCTTACAAAATCTCATAGCCTTTTAAATAAGCTTAATGGAGAACTGAAGGGTTAGGAATAATGACATGGTAAAGAGTCAATCAGTAGGATGATGGGCATTTGCTCATCCACTGTCTACTTGGGAAACAACCACCAAATAAAATGAAGACAAAAAAAAAAATATGAGTGGTAGTCCAGCTAACTTCTTGTAGTCATATGTAAAAATGTCCCCTAGCATCACACAAAGTAATTTTATTTCAGGACCTGGGATATAATTACGCAAGATGTCATGGCTGGAATAGTCATAATGAATTGACAGTATCAATAACTTCAATAAAACTTACACTGTGCTTCAACAACATTCCTTGAGCCTTCACTTTTGTGTTGGTTTACTGTTCTACATATCTTATTTTTATACTAACATTTAAAGTATTTAAAATTCTTGGGTCATTGTTTGAGTTTATTGTAAGCAATCGGAGGTTAACACCTAACTCTTCAAGCTCTAATGGATGTGTATCATATGTATCACTTAAGATTTGGAGTATTCTAATTCATAAAGTAGTATGATAACCCTGGGGATAGGGGAGAAAGAATACTTCCCACGTATTCCCTGCGTGTCGTAGAAGGCGACTAAAAGGGGAGGGAGCGGGGGGCTGGAAATCCTCCCCTCTCGTTTTTTTTTTTAATTTTCCAAAAGAAGGAACAGAGAATTGGGCCAGGTGAGGGTATTCCCTCAAGGCCCAGTCCTCTGTTCTTAACGCTACCTCGCTAATGCGGGAAATGGCGAATAGTTTGAAAGAAAGAAAGTATGATAACCAAAGAAATGCATGATACTGATGATAACTAAATGTCTTTTAGATAGAAAAATAAAAATGGTGATTTATGAACCAAGTCACTTTTTCAATGAGAAAACTGGTTGTTGGTCAGTCTGCTCAAAAATCCTCTAAAATAATGCATACTTATAAGCTGATGCCATTAAGAGTGAGTGCTTTGGAAGAAATTGCTGGGATGAGATCCAAAAGTGGACCAAGTAATTTAAAGCAATTGTTACTCTAAATTATACTCTAAATTATTCCACACAGAATACATGTACCTTAAACTTTAAACGGTGAATTTAGATTCAATGGGTGTCCCCCCAAAAGTGGCATTTTTCCATGAAAAATTAATTCTAAATTTGACCATTTTTATTGCATTTCAAACTTTAGATGACCACAAAGTTTACTAGTCTTCAAAGTTTCCCTAAAATAATATCAGCAATGTAATACGTAAAATTGATCAAAATGGTTTTCAATACAGAACAGGAGATTTCAACAAACGAAATGTATTCCAAAAACATGAATCATGAACTTGCATTAATCAAACATAATGCTACCATAATTAATAAATATCATGTAATACTATCATGAGCCTATGAAAACAATATGCTACAGTTGCCCTCTGCCAGTGGCCTGTTAAGGGTGGGGCACTAAAGTAGCACTGGAATTCGCCAGTTATGGAGAGACTTTTGGCCATGGCTACCCCACGAGGGAGTTTCCGAAAGAAACAAGTATCAGAGTTTAGACAGATTTCATGGAAATTCTACCAAAAAAGGCAATTTTCCATAAAAATGTCCTGATTTGACCTTTTTAATTTACATTTCTACTTTTAAGTGACCCTAAGGTTTCCTTATCTGGGATTAAAATTTCTCTTAAATAAGATGTTGCATTTGATATTTAGATTTTTAACATAAAATAGGTAAGATTTGTAGAATATGCTTTTTAACTTGTGACAGAAAACTGAACAAAGCAAAATGGCAAATGTCACTAACTTATACAATATTAACATAATTAAAAATTATAATGTATGATATGTGTCAGTACTAGCAGAACATCACATATATATTAAAAAATTACCATATTTAAATTGCCGTACTTGTTGCCTGAATCACATCATCTATTTCCTCTGTAGTACATTTCCCTTCCTCTTTTAATGAACCAAACAATTTCTAGGTTTAGGCACCAAAGTCTCATAAAAAATTCACATCTCTATTCATTACTATTTCTTTATATTAGAATGTTTGCTAAATAATAAACTCTCACACTGTAAATTATGATGTTATTCTGTATATAACTGACCTAATATACAGGGAAAAAGTACACAGAGTGGTAAGAGTATAGGTGGCTCTGCTATTTATTTACATTTACGTTTACCTACATTGCTTACATATGGCAGCATTCTGCACAGTCTGGTGGGCATTTTAGAGGCCATGTGAGATGCAGCGATTAACACAGCAGATGGAAAAACTATTTTTGGATACCACGTAGAAATTGCTATTTTTGCACTAGCAGTGACATTGAAAAATGCTCATTTGCATATATATGACCGGCAGCAAAAGTGGTTAATATTCTACTTACCAGAGCCTGCAAACAGAAGACAGCTCTTTTATGGGGCTGAAGTAATTCCTACTGAATTTCTAGTTACTCAGCTTCTATGAAAGTCTTCCAAAATTCACTGAAAGAGGTGGAATTTAAAAAACTAAAAGGTAATTAGAGCAGAAATCTGAAATCTTTCTCAATCATATATCCGATACTGACATTTTTAAAGAACAAAGTTATATTTCATGTTTTGCATGATACCAGAAATAGTTTGGTAGTCTTGTCAAATGAAGACCCCTAAAGACTTCAAACAGACCAATAAAGTCTTTCATTTATATCAATTATATCAGTCATCAAAAACAATCTGTTGCTCACAAATGAAAACTTCACCACGGAGAGAGAAGAAATCAAGGTACATACACAAGCCTCGTCATAAAATGAATGTGTCACAGATGTAGGTGTGATGATGTTGCAAAACATTAATGGAAAACTAACTGCTTAAGTATTGAAGATTACAAATTGGACACTGACAATTTTAAGGCAAGGAAAATATGCCAAGTAACATTATCTCAAAGACTTATAGTAGCCCGACTAGAATAATACTGTGTGCTAACATTCCCACATAAATATGCTAAAACTGTTTTGCGAAAAAGCAGGTAAAGGTCCTTTACTTACTGTACTTTATAAAGTAAGCAAAGCATCTAAATTACTAAAAATATGGGTTAAAAAGAGTTTAACTGTATTTGTTAGAGTATACATATAAGTGTTACTGGATTCCACTTGCATGAGGTTACAAGTGGAAAGTCACCTTTGGCAAGGCTGTATCGTCAATGAAAAAAAAAGGAGTACAATCTCATTACAGAATCTCTAATTACAAAGTTCATGATTTCTCTGCTATCAACTGTAGCACAGACTTGAATCTGCAGAAGACCATAAAAAAGAAGTCCTAGGGAGATATAACAATAACACTATAATCATATTTTGCACATAATGTGCAAAATGAAAATACTGGATCTATATATAAATAAAATGCCCTGCTGGAATGATAGATTTGGTAAAGTATACAAAGTAAACTAAATGAAAAGAAGAGGTGCTACAAGAAATGTCAGGAAAACAACATAAAAGCACTGGGTCAGTGTCTAATTAGCCGACTGCCAACAAATCAAATGACATATTTTTTCAGGAAAACGTTAAATCAAATTCTTTTCATATTTCACCAACTTACCTGCATTATATGTGTAGAAATGAGGGATGAAGTATCCATCAGCTTAGTACATCAGATAATCCCAGAGAAAGCTTATCTCTGATTAAGCTGCAAGGGCAGAGGACAGCCCCCAAGCCAATGTACAGTGTGTATAAGTTATCAGTCAAGGTCTGTAATACTTTCTGCACACATGCAAAATACTGTAAGAGAATCTTATTACCAAAATCGCAGGCAATTTCCTGTGGATAAGGCATATGATAAATATAAAACTACTATTCATCCAAGTGGAAGCGGTTAGTACTGAAGAACAAGTCATACCAGTAAAGGTTGTAAGTCACCATTACCCTATTCTAGTAAATGCTGGCTGAATAAGACAGCCAGCTCTTGGACTCCATGAATTAGTCTGATTCTTGTCAATTTGATTGGACATGTGATTCATATGTCAAACCTCTCAGTTTTGTGAAAGAAAAAAAATGCATTTGTATCAAAGTAAACCAATGTACTTTGCCCTAATTTTCACATACACTGATTCAAATAATTCTGACTCCCTATGCCCAAGGCACTGATTGTATTTGGCACAGGCTAAGAGTATTAATGCTCTGTATCAGGAAGCAGCTGGACACATGACTAATATAACTCATTTTGTACAATTGGGTTCAATCCCTGGTGCATAGGTTTTATAAGTAAACCTAAAACATGGTCAGCACTGGGTGATATTTGTACTACCTTCGAGTAATACATCTTGAAATGGAACCAAGTTTCCCAGCATCCTAGCTGACCGATTGAATGCAGTGATGGTGAACCCTGCCTAAAGTCATAGGGATTGCCTCCCCATTTCTATATTCAGAAAAATTTATACATCTATATGCTAATCATACTGTGCCTACTTTATACCAATATATTACTTTGTCTTAGTAAAACAGCATAAATACATGATATGAATCCATACACTCACACTGGTATAAGCATCTATTTACATGCTGGTGAGGAAAAGTACATGTGCAAGAGAACTCACTGGCTATCATTAAGGAACTAAAAGTTAACTGTGGATAGCAAGCAGGTAAGAGAGCCACAGTGTGGCCCCATTGGGATGTGAGAGTTTAATAGTTAACCTCTTATTCATGTTATATCTCCACAATATATAATATATAACATATTAATGTTCCTGTTTTTCAAAGACTTTAAACCCTCTAGTATTCAAGGTATTAATCCCCATCTACATCCTAACCTATATGGTAGAAGAGGGCTGGTACAAAAGCTCTAATATGACTGTCATCTCTGTGACATTGAGATAAATACCTGGAGCCAAAATCACATTTCTAACAGCCAAACTGTTCAGTTTAGGATTCCTCTCACTTAATTATCCTGAGGTATACTGGGAGAATAAAAATATAACTTGTAGACCTCTAACATATTTGATGCTTTGTGCCATAAGTTTGCTTATAAACAAACTTAGGAGCTTCTGGCTGACAAGACTCTCCAGCAACATGATAACTGCAGAAGCCAAGTGATGTTACACTACATCAGAATAATCGTAACCACCATTACATTGTTCAAGAGTTTAACTCCAAATTTGTAACACTGGTGACTGTGTTTACACCAGCATTAGCCTGTTATTAAATGTTCATATTATGCACTTGAAGGAGTTAGAATAAACATTCAGTTTGATTAGGTACAAGGTGGAATGATGTAAGTTATTGGTGGTGGGAATAGTGATATCACATTGTTGATGTGTATTAGAACCAGAACAGTCATTAACAGGGGTGGCATGATCACCATTAATACTTATACATAAAACTGACAAAATATTGCCAATTTGCAGGGAAACCATTCTCCAAAATCAATTTCCAGGAAAAATGCATGTCTGTATGCAATTGATCCACTCCTTGGAAATGGGAAGAGTTAATGATAAAAGATTGATAGGAAAGTAATATTTTGTTTTTACTTTAAATGAAATCAATAATTTTCTTACTTAATCTATCTACTTTGGGTTTAAATGAATGCTGAGAGCTTAGAGTCCTTTGTTGCCATGAAGCTCTGAGATAATATAGTTCACAGGGACAGTCTATGCTATACTCAACAAAAATAACAGTGCATAAGTAGTTTTTCAGTATGCATTCCAAATGCTGATTATCAAGAGATCCAAAATATTTGTGTAAATCCAAATGTGTAAAGTGCCATGACCATTTTGTTTGGAAATGATTCTGCAAACATCACCCATGTGGTAAGAGTGAACTGATGTATCTGGACAACTACAGATGGAACTTAGAAACACTCTGAAAGATAACCATTATTCTGTCTGAAATAGTGCTATCAGTTTAGCATGAGAAACACTAATTCTGCTGAATATAATCACGTATGCACCCATTTTTGTTAATACATGAATTATTCTGACATAGTATTCACTATCACAACAAGTACATTAGAGAGAGAGGGAGAACTTTTGGTGCACACATACTAAAAAAGAAAGCTTGGCACTTTTCATATTCCTACCAAAATATACAAATCAACTCTCAGTGATACTCTGATGATTTGTTTCTGTGTATGACTTCAACTATGACAACATTAGTCCAGATGAAGGAAGCAGCAATGCTTTCATTATGAACATTAAGTCAACACAGTTACATTTGTGTATTTCTGGATTCTAGCTTGGATAAGAATGAAATGTATGGGAAAGGTTTTGAGGAAAAGAAAGACATGCCTTTCTCATAACCCTCCTATCAAAGTTGGTATCTCAGAGCTAAAAAAACATAATTTCATTAGTCAAAGAATACTTAAAAACTTATGAACTGTGGCCAATTATAGCAAATCCTCCAGTTAACAATATTCCAAGCATCAAACTTTTTATTTAAAAAAAAGGTTATTAGAAGAAGATTCAAACACTCCTAATTTGAGAGTGAAGCTCCCACTGAAAGTACATCAGTTTTTCAGTGTGTAGCAAAGAATTTCACATTTCCATAAATTAATAAATAATATACACACAATCAACCTAAGGAATGTAAGTCTGACAAACAATATAAAAGACTATTATATGGAATTTTAAGACCAACAGCTAGAGCCAAGATGCTGGGCATCTGTTACTATATATATATGTCTAAATGACGACCAGTAATACACTACATACAATGATATTGCTATGTTCTGTTTTGCTATGAAAATAACAATATTGATCTACATGCAAAAACAATCTTTTCAAAGCATGTGAAATATACTCTTGTGCCTTGGTATGCAATATGTAAATGACTTCTGTCTAAAATATATACTTAAATACAGCAAAAACAGGCAATATTATCAAGCCCTGTATTAAGCCTCCTGTTAGTGACCGATGTTCTGAACTGTCCAGCATATACTTTGCCAAGCATATACTTCCAATACTGATTACATACCACAGATTATATACAGAAATCTAAATTGAAAAATTACATTCAAAGATCATTTAATGAGTCATATAATCACATCAGTAAAATCTGACATCATAAATCAAATTAAGCAAATTTTTAACAATGAGGAAAGATATGCAACGTGACTCAAGAAAAGAGCTTAACATATACCTTTTCCCTCAGATATATCACTGACTGGAGGATTTATTGAATGTAAAAATATAAATACATTAGGTTAATCCTAGCTAGAATTACAGAATTCGTATCAATAACTTTTCCCTTTAGCAGTCTTCCCTTGGAACCATGTCTTTTCAGATATATATGTGGAAGTAACCATCAATAACTAATCTCTGCACAGCTAAACCTAGCCAAATCACCAAATTCATGTAGGAATTAGCAACTGACAAGAAAACCCTCTCACGGTTGTTTGCTATTTCAAACTTCAAGTACCTGCTTATCAAAATCCCTCATCACAAAAATTCAATAACCACATTTGTGTATTATTCCTAATCATTTCAATGACTGTATAAAAAATAACTACACTAACCAGAGCTGCCTCTCTGTACTGACGTGATTTCCAGCCAGCAAATTTACATAAACCTAACAACGATAAATTTTTCAATGCTTAATCATCTGTGATATTACACTGAAACAAATTAATCCAATTGATGCTGTTTTAAATATTACTCACAAGAAATCATTGGGAATGTACATGTTTCTTTTAAATCTTATATCTGCATATTATTTTCCATTGCAACTCTGTGAGAATTTCTAAACCAGCTTCCAAATTGTTACTGTGTTACCCAATACTGTGCAGCAAAAAACATTACTTAAATATTGTGGAACTACAAGTTTTCAGCTCTACGATGTCAACTTACTATTTATACTTTGGTAATTTTTAACCACTTTACTTGTTACAAAAACTTCAGAGAAGTCACAGTACAAAAGTGCCCAGCACTTTTCAGCGTCTCAAACAGTACCTGACTAAGCAGCAGTCAGCCACAATTATCTGTGTTCAATGGTAAGCGTAACATGCGAAGTATTAGGTAGCAGAGCACCAGGTGGGTCCTTATTCTAAGCTCAGGTAAAAAACACCTTAGCAGTTCTAAAGAAATTTACAAGTGGGATTTAATGACCATTTTATACCAAAAATAACATCTGTACTGAAACACTAACATTTCGGAAAACTGAATTTAGTGAAAAACAAGATTTTGTCATAAATCCCTTGACATGGAACACCCACTGTAGAAAATAACAGAAGGGTTGTTAACTATATGCTCAGACACTTTACCAGCCTTTGCATTATCTAGCATTAATGTAAATGTGTAAATATTCTGAAAATTCCATTTACTCCAAATATCTAACCACATAAAATTCTTTTGCAAACACTTTATACATTCTGTGCAATGTTTTCACACCCAACTATCACTGTGCATCTCCCACTATACTGGACATTAGGTTTCAAAACTCTTTCATATATTAGAACAGCTTCCCTTACATGAAGAAATATCTCTGACTTTTAGGTGATGACATTCATACCTCTTTCATGATAACTTATCCCATATAATACTGAAGGAACCAATATGTACCCACTGGAGGGATAAGTTTTCCATAGATCAATATAAATGATCAACTGTATGTGACTCTATGAGCCTTACTCTTAAGCTTATTATAAAATAATTTTCCCAGGTTCTGTCATGGGTTTATAAAACTGTGAAAGCTTGTATGTGCACATCACAAATGGCCTCAAATATGCCCACTAGTGATAGCTGAGTACACAGCCCTGACATGTACATACCAAATGCAAACACATGCATGTACAAGCTTATACAATAGCTTCTTCAGGTGCCTAAAAAGTTATGTATAAAACCTCAGATAGAGTAAACAGATATCTTAATATCTGTATCTTTAAAGACATCAGTGAGGATTTCTCGGACACGATCCCATACCAGACCATCACGTCCACAGCCAATGCGAGGCATGGCAATGGCACCAACATTGTGCTGTAAGGAATGACGCTTCATTGCTTGTAATGATGAACGTACACTTAAATAGGTGGGCTTGTGCCAGTATCTCTCCTGAAAATCAAAGAACGTACACTTAAATAGGAGGGCTTGTCCCAGTATCTCTTCTGAAAATCAAAGAAAAGTCTTAGTTTCCTTCATATTTTAATGTTTAGGAATGCTAATCAAAACATGGGAAATCAAATGATATCCAAAAAACTACATCTCAGGCTTTGAGTTAATTCAATGACCAATCTTGGTCTTGGCATATCAACAGACAAAACGTCTTATGAAAATCAACAACATACTGTTTGAGCTATAAATCAAGTATAAATTCTTTTATGAAATTATAGATTTGTTAACACATACATTTTTCTGTATAATGTGTTATGAACACTCAAACTTGTACTTGATTACAGTAACTGGCAATGAAAATCTACATGTTAACATTACATGAAAAGTTGCCACCAATCACCAAACAGGCAGTTCCCTATACAGGCTGAACCTCTTTAATTTAGCAACCTTGGAACCTGGCCATTATTGTACCAAAGAAAATGCCAGAAGAAGAACGTGACCCCTAAGGGAACCCCCATGCAAACATATGCCTGACCCCTAGTCTTGCCAGCTCATTCCACATACATACTGCTGTGTTATCAAAGGGGAAACAAAGCTTCAAACAGGAAATAATACAACCATTAATGCTTCCAAACAAGATTTTTTTTTGTTACATCAGATTACATTAGAATTACCCCCAGATAGAGACTCCTCAATATCTTGGGCATTGGTTTTTGTGGCATATGACACCAATGCACAGCACATTCATCAGCATTATACACTTCTCCTGGGTCTTCGTTTTCTGCTGCCACTAGCTGTGCAAATTCATCCACAAACTCTGTCGCTGCTTTGTGACAAGCAGTTCATATAACGAACAACCACAGGTTGGTTGTTGGCTTGGGATGACTCTTGTTACTATTGCTGTTTTACTGTTATCATCAAGGCAGCCATCCCATGCTGCATCTGTCCCAGCTAGGCAGCCAGCTTGTACACTTTCTCTTGGCCAGTACATATTGCTGTTGGTTGTTTAATAGAGAATTGGCATTTTTATCAATTCTTTTGATATGACCTTACACTACAAGCTTCCATGTCAACACTACAAGCTTCCGTGTCAGCACTATGCTTTTTCCTGCACACACTATGTATTGAAATTCCATGTCTCCAATTAAACTTGTGTAACCATCTTTGCTAATATTCACAATCATAGTCTAGCTTTGGTTCTCTATGAAAAACTTTGGCCTGCTCGATAAGCATCTCCCCAGAAATGCTTACATCTTTATAAAAGCGCTATTGAACTCTGTACTCCTGCATCCATTAAAAGTCTTCTGAATCTTTAAACTTTTCTGGCTTTCATTTTCAGTAAAAATCTGAATGTTAGAAATTAGCTCAGCTGCAGTGTAACAGATTTTGATGCCTTAGCGCTGCAAACAGTGCTACCCTGGTGGCAGATCAACAAACTAATGACAGCAGATTCAAAATGTGCCAGAACATGGGAGTTACTAGACTAAAGAGTGCCAGATTAAAAAGGTACAACTGGTACTACAATTTACCCCTGGTTACCCTACTAATGTTACCATAATCAATGTTAGCAACTAATGATACAACTTCTATTATAACTAATACCATCATCTTAAGATAACCTTGTCAAATGGAGAAGACTGACAAGATATCTCAATACATCTGGCTTTTTTTTTCATACTTGATTGCTGTTTCCCACATTAGTGAGGTAGTGGCAGCAAATAGACGAAAAAAAGACACATCCATTCTCACACATATATATACATACATATATGTATAAACACGTGCACATATTCATACTTGCTTGCCTTCATCCATTCCCAGTGCCACCCCACCCACAGGAAAGAGCATCCCCACCCCCTGGCTCAGCAGGGCAGTGCCAGGAAACAGACAAAGAATGGTCACATCTGCTCACATCCATACATTAGCTCATGAAAGAGAGTCTTGCTTCATCTCCAAGTGATTTTCTAAATCACCATTAAACTTGAATTACTTGAATTGTAACCAAATGGGAAAACAGTCTGAAAGGAAGTGAGCTATCCCCTCACACTTACAAATGTTAAAAATGATCTAGAGAAATCACAATGAGCAGTATACCATATGGTTTGTGAATGAGCTTACTTGCTAAGGAAAGGAAGGATCTGTATTCATTTCTGTCTATTCGATGATATCCTGCCAACCAGAAATAATCACGGTTCTTGATTGAGGCTGTTATATTAGTAAAAGTGGAATTAACAGGCATCTATTCCATGGTTAAATGGCGATTTGTAGCTAGTATCAGCAAAAGAGGTTTACTATATGCTTTAATTCATAATGTCTGGTGACTACACTCTTCCAATTACCTGGAAAAGTTTAGCAATAATAATGTCAAAGTTCCTTACCGTGAATACTCCGATTGTCACCTTAGAGTCTTTTCCTTCGTAAACAACAGGTCAAGTTCCTTTGTTCTTTTCTCATACAGTTTGTTTCTTAGTCCTGGTAGTAATCTTGTAACCCTTTTCTAAACTCTTTGAATTGTATATTGGTCCCTTTGAGAATTTAGAGAAAAAACCTGTACAGCATACTCAAGATCTAATGTTATGAGAGATTTTGAGGGTTAGCATGGTTTCTGATTTGTAGTAAATGTTTCCAGCAACAAATCTTAACACATTTCTTGCTTTCTGAGTAACAGCTACACTTTGTTTAGCAGACTTCATATCATGCATTAATAATTCTTGATAATTATCAACATTTTATTTTTGTATCGATGATAAATCTAAAGACTGAAAGTTAAGTCTACATTTATAACATTTACCTTCATTACAAAAGTAACCAAGCTGGAACTGTGCCTTGTAATACACAACACATTACAATTAAGACTGGATGTTTTTGTCTAAAAGTACTTGTCTTCTTACAGCTAATCAGTCTTTCATCTTACATTTTTATATATCAATATTATATTTCATAATACATAATATTCTTCCATACAGGGCTTTATCAAAGGACTAAGTAACTGACATCAAATGTTATCTTTGCAAACCAGTTGATACATATTTCATTTAATGATAATAGTAATTATGGCATACATAAGGTGGGAAGTGGGCTGGTGAGAAAAGGTAGTGAGATGTGGGATGACAAAGTAAAGTTGCTAGAGAAAGAGAAAAGAGAGGTGTATGAGTGGAGCTTACAGAGGAGTGCAAATGATGGGGAGATGTACAAGAGAAAGCAACAGGTCAAGAGGAAGGTGTATGGGTTGAAAAAAGGGGAAAATGAGGCTTGAGGTGGGCCATTATCAGTAAATTTCTGGAAGAATGAGATGTTTCGGAAGGTTAATAAAGTGAGAAAAACTAGAGAACAAATTGGAACATCAGTGAAAGGGGCAAATGAGGAAGTAGTAACAGGTAGGAATGAGACATGGAGACGGAATGAGTATTCTGAAAGACTGTTGAATGTGTCTGAGAATAGGGTGTTTGCACTAGGAGGTATGCAAAGTGAGAGAGTCATGGAAAGTGGTTTGAAGAAAGAAAAGGTGATGAAAGCCTAGCATAAGATGAAATAAGGAAAGGCAACTGGAGTGGATGGTATTGCTAATGTATTTTTAAGGTCTTGACTGTGTTGTTGACTGGTTAGTTTGGATTTTCAATGAGGTGCCTGAGGATTGGCAGAATGCACATACAATGCCACCATATAAAGGCAAAAAGGACATAGGTGAGTGTTTGAACCAGAGAGGTGTAAGTCTGTTGAGCGTACCTGTTAAGTTGTACGTGAGAATGGTGATTGAAAGGGTGAAGGCATGTACAGATCATCAGACTGGGGAAGAACGACATGATCTCAGGAGTGGTAGAGGATGTGTGGATCAACTGTTTGCTCCAAAGAATGTATGTGGATCTGGGGAAAGCATATGATAATGTTGATAGAGATACCTTGGGAAGGTCTTGTGAATATAAGGTATAGGAGGAAACCTACTGGAAGCAGATAAGTTTTTATCAAGGGTGTAAAGGATGTGTAAGAGCTGCAGGAGAAAAGAGTGAGTAGTTCCAGGTGAACATTGGTCTGTGGCAGGGGTGTGTAATATCACCAAGGCTGTCCAATTTATTCATGTATGGGCAGGTGAGAGAGGTAAATGCAAGGGTCTTGGACAAAAGGGCAAGCATGCAGTCTTTAGTAGGTGAGGGGAGCCAGTAAGTAAGTCAGTTTTTATTTGCTGATGACTGGTGGCAGATTTGAAAGAGAAACTATGGATGTTGATGAATGAGTCTAGGAATGTGTGTGAAAGGAGGAAGTTAAGAGTAAATGGGAATAAAAGCAAAGTTATAAGGTTTAGAAGGGCAAAGGAACAGGTTGATTGGTCAGTGAGTTTAAACGGAGAAAAATTGGAGGAAGTGAAGTGTTTCAGATGCCTGGAAAAGGAAGTGAATCATGGGGTGGGTAAGGAGGCGACGGTTGTGGGAGCACTGAGGAATGTGTGGAAAGAGAGGTATTATCTAGGAGGGCTAAAATGGGTATGCTTGAAGGTATTGCAGTCCCAACAATGCTGTAGGGAAGTGAGACATAGACTATGGATAAGGATGTGTGGAGGATAAAGATGTTGGAAATGAAATGTTTGAGGACAGTATGTGGTGTGAAGCAATTTGATCAAGTAACATAAGATCAGGTAGGTAGTAGATGGAGGGCAGACACCTAGTGGTGTGAGGCAATTTGATCAAATAAGTAACAAAAGAGCAGGTAAGTAGTAGTTGGAGGACAGCTACCTACCAGAGAGGTATATTACTATTACCACCCAACTGGGTAGTGAGCCAGCTCAGATCCTCCTTTGAGTATATGCTAAATATGTTAATTTGTGAATTTTTGCAATCTTGTTCATTCAAAATTTGCCTCAGTAATAATATAACTGGTTTTGCTATTGCTGCTTTTGTCTTTTTGAGGAATATGGTTAAGATTCCCAATGGTCTTATAGGTGAATTTTCTCTGAGCAAGTCAATCACTTTAATTATATAATATTCTGATATTTCAATATCTATTCACCATATTGGTTGAATGGTTCATCTTCAAATTTCTCCATACAGTTTGAGCTGAATACTGATCTATTACATATTTCAATCAACATCAAGCATACTTCCATGGAATCATTCATACATCTATCTCCTACCTTAAGTGGTCCAATCTCTGTTTTCTTGTTTTTGCTTAGTTCATGAATGTAACTAGTAACTTTAGATTCCCTTCCACTGTTCTGAATAACTTTTTCAACATTCACTTTTTTTTTTGTTCTCTTCTATGGATTTTCAATATCTGCAATCTTTATTTTCTTATCCAATGCTCTCATTCTTGTTTCTTTAATTACCCTCTTTTTCTTTTTCCCTGCCTTTCTTCTATTCATCCACACTTTTCTGTCCCTAGGTATTTTCCATACAATAATACTTGTCATGTTTATCTTCCACATCTGTTTAATGATTATATGGTCAAATTTCTCACAGTATAATTTTGTATTTACCACCAGGTAATTTTCTCTGACAACCTCAATCCAATTTGTGCTTTCAATTTTCTCAAAATCTTTTTCCAGTCTGATCTGCAATGGTGAAAATTTATATCACTCAGCCTATAGTCTTTTATTACTGTCATCGTACTGTGTTCACAATCATTCACTTGAGAGAGAGAGAGAGAGAGAGAGAGAGAGAGAGAGAGAGAGAGAGAGAGAGAGAGAGAGAGAGAGAGCCTGCTCATCTGAGAGAAAATGAGGTTCGAACTTGGTACTGTATTTAAAACCTCTTCTCCTTTGCCTAGAGATTAGCATGCATATTCATGGCACTCATGGTGTAAGGAATAGTTGCTACTAATGAAAATCATTAAAGTCGTAAATGCTACAAAAAATGGAGCACTGAGTGCAGCATATATGTAAACAAAACATAGCAAGGGATGAAAAATGGGAGTACTGTATTCAAATGCTCAGGAGGAGTATATGAATTAATGAAATATTACAGAAATTTTTATGGGTTTTACCAGATTTTTATTAGAGTAACTGTAAGAAGAAGAGAACAAAAAAGGGAACATTAGAGAAAGGAGCAGATGGAGAAGTAGCAATAGGCAACAAAAAAAAAAAATAAAAAGGATATGAAGAGAGTATACTAAAGGATTGTTGAATGTAGTAGATGACAGGGTGGCAAATGTGGGTGTTTGGAGTATGGTGGTGGGAGGAGTGAGAGTCATGGCGAATGGCTTGGTGAAAAGGGAGGATGTGTCGAAAGCTTTGCATGACGTGTAGCAAACCAGCTGGAACAGATAGGACTAAATTTCATTTCATTAAGAAAAAAGGTGATAGTTTTATGATTGGTCAGCATCAGGCTATGGAGGAGCAATGTGGTTTCAGGACTGGTGTTTGCTCTGAAGATGCTGTGTGGCTATGAAACATCACCAGCCACTAAGTGAGGACTTGGTGTACTGCTATTCTTTCATTCATTTAAAGAAAACATACCTTAGTAACTAGAGCATACACATATTTCTGGCCACGTTTCAGGACGGCAACATCACCTGGCTTCTTGCCTTGATCTGTTAACTCCTGTACACCACCAAATTTAGCCTGAAAGAAAACAAAAATTGGATACAACTGACACAATGTCTTTAAATAAATGCTTTTGCCTTAGAAAATAGGACATTTTCAAAAAGACAGTCAGTATTACTACTCCAAGATATCTCATGCACTATTAGAAAGACATTATAAACATAATCTCATGCTAACATATGACTATAAAGAAGAGTCAACACTTTTTTACCTTTACACAAATGTTAAGAAATAAAGAAGACAATCAAACAGGAAAATGGAAAGTGCTAGATACCCCAAAACCTCACTTAATAAAATCTCTTGAGTCTTTCTGGGTCTCTCACTGGCCCTTCCTCACTCCACTCTCAACATGTTGATCCTATTAATCAGTCACTACTCATCCTGTCCATATGTTTGAACCATTGCAGCATGCTCTAGTAATCTCTCTTAATCAAGGAGTGCTTACTACAACAACTCTCTTACACAGTCATTGCATACATGAGCAATCTGCCTCACTCCTTGTGTTCACAGACAATTCAAACCCAACATGGTCATCCTTTTGCTTTCTTTTGATTTTAGGGTCAACAGTTCATATCTGTACAAGACCATTAGGATTAATATACTTTCAAACATGCCTAATGTGAAAGATCATAAATTACCAAAATCTTTGGGAGGGAAGTTACATCTAACAACAAAATGGGTGTTACTTTATTGTAGTACTCTCTTTTTCACACAAACACTGATCTTATCTCTTGTTTGGTACGGATAATGGAAATTCCCTCTCGAAGTATAGCAGACAATACTAACCTTAAAGACATAAGCGATACCCTTACCCATGCGTATATCTTGTGATATGCAATGGGCAAGAGAAGTTCCATCAGGACATGTAAATAGATCTCCACGTACTTCTGTAATTGCAAATCCTTCACTGCGGACATGGTTCCCTTTGGATTTCTTAATATCTCCATTTGCATCCTGCAAAACATGAATTTGTAAATTTCATATTACATATCTACTTTGACACATTACAAAGGGGAAAGAGACAAAAAATACACACCTGTCTAAGAGCACCTTGGATGAAATTTTGTTTGTGGCAGGGCTATCTTGGGTTCATTTGTAAATGCTTCAACTTATTTGTCCAATCATCATCGAAAGATTTCAGCACTAAGATTTTAAATACTTCTAATCTCACTGAACTAAACATGAGTCATTCCAACATTCTTGTTGGACTCCTGAACATGTTTATTTCATGCCTTTTTGATATATTTCATGAAATTCCCAAAATTATTGCCTCTGTTTCATCAAATTTGTTATGCTTTAGTCATTTGATGTTTTCTTTAATTCTATCTGTTTACTGTCATGGATGGATCATATCTTTCTTTGCTTTCTAGAATGTTAAGTTCAAGTTCTTTCAATCTTTTGAGATAGTTCATGTGTCCTTAAACACACACCCAAATATTCATACCTGCTTGCCTTCATTCATTCCTGTTGCTCCCCTGCCCCACAGGAAACAGCCTCACTAGCCCCTGCTTCAGCAAAGTAATGCCAAGAAAATAGACAAAAAAGGCCACATTTGTTCATACTCAGTCTCTAGCTGTCATGTGTAATGCACCAAAACCACAGCTCCCTATCCATATTCAGGCCCCACAGACCTTTCCATGGTTTATCCCAGATGCTTCACATGCCCTGGTTGAGTCCAATGACAACACGTCAACCCCTGTATACCACATCACTGCAATTCACTCTACTCCATGCATGCCTCTCACCCTCCTGTATGCTCAGGCCCCAATTGCTCAAAATCCTTTTCACTCCATCCTTCCACCTCCAATTTGATCTCCCGCTTTCACCCTCCTGCATGTTCAGGCCCCAATCGCTCAAAATCTTTTTCACTCCATCCCTCCACCTCCAATTTGGTCTCCCACTTCTCCTCGTTCCCTCCACCTCTGACACATATATCCTCTTTGTCAATCTCTCCATGTGACTCCATGTGACCAAACCATTTCAATACACCCTCTTTTGCTCTCTCAACCACACTCTTTTTATTACCAGACATCTCTCTTACCATTTCATTACTTACTCGATCAAACCATCTCACACCACATATTGTCCTCAAACATCTCATTTCCAATACATTCACCCTCCTCCACATAACTCTATCTATAGCCAATGCCTCACATCCATATAACATTGTTGGAACCACTATTCCTTCAAACATACCCACTTTTGCTCTCCGAGATAATGTTCTTGCCTTCCACACATTCTTCAATGCTCCCAGAACTTTCGCCCCCTCCCCTACCCTGTATGTATATATATATATATATATATATATATATATATATATATATATATATATATATATATATATATATATATATCTTTCATTTCTTTCATACTATTCGCCATTTCCCGCATTAGCAAGGTAGCATCAACAACAGAGGACTGGACCTTTGAGGGAATATCCTCACCTGGCCCCCTTCTTTGTTCCTTCTTTTGGAAAATTAAAAAAAAACAAAGAGGGGAGGATTTCCAGCTCCCTGCTCCCTTCCCTTTTAGTCGCCTTCTACAATACGCAGGGAATACGTGGGAAGTATTCTTTCTCCCCTATCCCCAGGGATATATGTATATGCCCATACATGCACATATACATACATATACATTTCATCAGATACATACATATACATAAACAGACATATACATATATACACATGTACACATTCATACTTGCTGCCTTCATCCATTCCTTGTTGCCACCCCATCACACAGGAAACAGCATTCACTCATCTATACTTATTCAAGGACTTCTTTCTAAGAGAGAGTCTTGGTGTTACCCAGGATCTCTTTCCATAGGCTCCCACAGCCCAAAGCTGCATACAAGAGGACTTCATACTGTAAACTGCAAGAGGTCATGTTTAAAGAGATTGAAGGGAGATGTAGAAAGAACTGATGTCAGAGTAAACTACTGAAGAGATTAATAGTTATTGAGGTGAAGCCCTAATGAATGATTTTGGCTTAGTGGCAAGCTATGAAGTTGACCTACCACTTGTTTCACTGTTATGGAGGGTGGCGTCAATAATCTTTTGTGTGACAGTTTTGGGAATGGTACTATGCTCCTAAGTTTCCAAGAATCTGGAATTCTGTTGTGAAGCCAGGAGTGACTAAAGATACCTGTAAGGACTTGGATTGCAAATGGGCCAAATAGAAGTCTGATATGTTTTAGGACCTGTTAAAAGAGAGGTCCTTGTGGCTTTAATTGCATTTCAAGCCTCAGTGGGAGTGAAGGGTGAACATAACATGACTATTACATCACACAATTCACAGCAGAGCCAAAACTGCTGCACTGTATGAAACATAATTACATAATTACAAAATCTCTCCATTGGCATCATTTTATCCAAAAATTAAAGTAGTGCAAACCACACCTATTCTCATTATGTAAAATCAAACGTGGTAGGTCAAGTACTCACAAAGTTTTCTGTAATTTCTTCCGTCATTTTTCTTTTGGGAGTGATCAGGTATTTGTCCATTGCCACATTCACACACGTGACCTGAAAATCATTAATATTCTAAAAAAGCTGCTGTATCCTTACTGTATATCTAATCCTTAAAGAGGTAATTATAATATTCATGTCTAAAAATATAATACTCCTGATATCTTCAAAAGAACTAGCATTTGTTGAATCATTTCATCATCAACATCAGCAATAATACTTACTTGTAACTGTCCAAACAACTCATTTACTTTCTTCCATGGAGTTCGTGTAATTACCTATTTTCAAAAGTAAACTACAGTACTAGAAAACATATTCAAAGATGACACCATCCATCCACTGCCTTTTAATTTAGACATGCATATGTTGGATGAAATGTTCACATGATCAAAATTTTCATGGTTCTCAATGGCAAGTTAAATGCTCATGGATATTAAAGAGTGCATACATATCAATAAGTGAGCTGCACCTTGTTTCCTACATTTTAACAAAAAGAATCACAATGCCATTTCTTTTCATCCACTTGGTGCAGCTATACTAGCAAGGGTGCTTTCAAGGTGAACTTCTTCATAGTGTTCCCATCTATATGTTCATTAAACAATTTGGTACTTATTTTGTAATAAGTTCACTGTAAGGCATTACATTCACTTTTGGGTCAAGTGTTAAGAGAACAGTCATCACTATACTTATAAAAGAAATACTGGTAACTAGATAAATTCATGGACTTTCATGTGAGAATGATAAAAAAAATTCGTCTGTCTGCACACTTCTGATGTAGTCTGTACCAAATGGATGACAGTGGATGATAATAATACTAATACATCTGTAATATATCAATGACTATTAGGTACATCTCTGAGCCTTGGGAAAGGCAGGTTTGATTTCCACAGGTCCTATTCATTCTTATCTATATTATTCTTTAAATTTTCATGATCTAACTCTACAATTTCCCTCTCCTTCAATACCTTGACCATCTTGGGGAAACTTACCATAAAACTGTTGAGCCTACCGCAGAGTAAACTCCCAATGTTTTTATCGAGTTTTCCTGACAAAATTGGTCATGATTCTCGTCAATCAACGTACGTCAATACTGCCGTGATCCTTAAATACACTCTTCCTAAGTTTGGAATATCAACCAAAGTTCCTATTCATATTCAGACTTACTCAAGCAAAAGAATAAGTGCGGTTGTCAATCCTATGAGGTAAGTAGTTACAGGGAGCCGCTGGACAGAAGCACTCATGTTTCAAGTGATTTAACTTGTTTTCCCCTTAAACATCAGCGATTCCTGTAGTGGCTATAGAAAAAAATACCTGTTCCTATTCAAAATCTACAGAAATTGTGAAGAATTTAAGTACTTACAGAGAAAATTCAAGCTGAATTTGAGACACGCCGTTCACATTTGTTTACATCCTTCAGCTGTGGTGACGAGTCGCATTCGAGAATCGAGCATATACTTAAAGTTGTCCTTAGCAGTGTGGTTGGTACTTCTCTAAATATACTTTATTGTGTGACATACAGATGTAAGTGTATTGTGTTATACAAAATAACCGTAAGGGGCTGTAAGGTGAAAAATGTGAGCTCCTTTCGTTCTGTCTTTATTGAAAATTAATAACATTACGTTTTACTCATCACTGGGTTATAAACAGGGCTATGCCTTCTTATCTTTAATGTATTTGTCAAATAATCAGTATATTCAACTAAATGTAGACATGAGGAAATACGTGGACCATTCCGGAAATAATACTACAGTATCACTCTGAAAGTGTCTTTATTCAGTTATTGCTGTAGAACTTCCTTGTTATATAGTTATTTCAAATACATTTTATGGAGAAAACGAGGGGGAAATGAAGATTATCTTCAACATAAAGCTAATGAAAAGTGATTATAAAAGATACTTGTCTCTGTGTCTATAAATTGAATTTGTTTGCATCATAAGGATGTAGTTATTGGCGAGGAATTTTTTTCCATAAATACACATTCTAATTATCTTTTTTCATGATTCCTGCTTCATAAGCTACGATTTGAGACGAAATATTATTATAATAACAAACGTTAATTTTCCTAATGATTTAAAGAAAGATAAAGTAGTACTCGAATGTGATGACGAAACTGTGTAAAAAGCGACCAAACAACAAACATGATCAGCTGACTGGGGAAGACGAGTGCCAGTACATATACCATGCACAAGGTCTCTTACGCCCTCACCCACTAAAATATCCAGCAACGAAGGGCGGATGCGACAATGGAAGATATATAATCTAAGAGTGCAATACATTATAAAAAAGGAGGAAGAAAAATACGAATGAGCGAAAAAGTAAATATGTATACACTCCATGAAATAGTAAGTTGACTAGATATATATTGGTTGGTTTTCATTACGGATAGATGTGTATCAATATGATGAGGGACACCTGTGTAAAGGGTTTGTTGAGAGTGTATTGGTAGTTTACAAGTTTAGTCACGCATTGGAACTTGGTTATTGTTCAACAATGCAAGTGTAGTCTTGGGAGTATATTATTATTGTTATGGAGCGTATTTTGTTTTAAGAATATGCATAATTATTCCAGGAGCAAGTACCATGAAAGGGTCCTGGTGTTACATTGGACGTCTTTCTAAAGGTTCCTGTTGTCTTAGATTGCTACTTCCAGTAGCAGGGAAATGTAGACTTTTATAGAGGAAAATTATTTGATGAGACTATACTCACCCCCAGTGATACAGCCTTGTCCAGTGTGACTTCACTCATGGTGTAATCTCTTGTAGGTGAACCTTGTAACACATGGTGGGTGATACTGAATGTTATACAGGTACTTGTATTCTTTGAGTTAGCTTGGGTGTTGGGAGTGGCCAGTGCACTACCACCTGAGCCCTCCCTCTCACTGGTGGCATAGTTTTACAGTGAAGTGTAGTCAGAGGAGTATGCCTTAAATTTGCAGGGGTCATAGGAGGGGGCCATTACTCTACTACCTGACCCCTTCCTCTCACTGGCAGCAGAGTCACACAGGGTAAATATAGGAAATCCTCTTGGATATGGTCCTTATCCAAGTTCCCTCCCTTATAAAGCATTGCCTTTAAAGAAGTGTGGTGTTGTTGGAAAGAATAATTTCATCATAATCTCATTTTCTTATAATGATTAGCTCTTCAAATTGATTTACATTGCAGTCTTAATTGATGTTTGTTACAAGTTTTATTCGCCCTCCATTTCATTCATTCACATGCTGTCTATCTGAGGATTTTGTTGTTTTCATTATCTTACTTTTATTAAGTTTAATTCAACTGTAGGAGAACCCTCATTCTGTCGATGTGTTTAGATATCTTTAACTGCAAAAGAAAAGATAACTGCTTCAAGAGTTTTATAGCCAGTTGATTATGACACATTCTTTGGTGAGTTATTAGAGCATTTTCTGTCAGCTTTGAGCAAAGTATGGTGTGATGTTTAGTGTCCAGATATTGTAACGATGGTCTTACTGGAGCTGTCCATTTTTAAGTATGGGAGATGCACAGAGTATATGATAAGGTTCTTTATTGATAGATTAATTCCATGAAATGTAATTGCATCATTATAAGTGGTGTACCAAGCATTGCTAACAACATAGAGTAATTATACAGTGTATTGTTTAATATTAGTAAGGCAATAGTGGTATTAGTATTGAATTTCTGAAGTACATGAGACACTTGTAAAAGATAACAGATCCCATGAAAGCCAAATATAACATTCTGAGCACTTACGATTTATCATAATATTTAGTATTTTAGTCACTCTTAGTCTCAGGCATTGCACCAACTCCTGACGAATGTCAACAAACAGTAGACAGATGAATAAGTCTGTAGCAGGGAGAATTATAAGGTATCCAGGCTGCACTTAAATAGGTAAGTAAACCCAAAAACAAATTTATAATCTACTCTGATGACCAGAATATGCTCCAAGCTAGATATGTTATGCTCCAGTACATCCCATAATCCAAAAAGTCCAAGTGTGGATCATTAGAATCCACTGAAAGTTTGAGTGCAGGATATGTAATTCTATAAAAGCCGTTTTAAGTTTTATATATTTGTATACCTCAAAGTTAGAGCATACATGAAACACCAAAAACTAGGTCTTATTGTTGTTGATATGTTATTACTTTTTTATGACCCAATTTTATACCATAGTGTGTTGATATTTATTTTCAGGAAAAATTATGTAAGGAATGTGTTTTAATATGATTTTTTTTTTAAGACTACTTACTAGTATTGTTGATTCCTTATATGAATGTATTTTTTTTTATGCTTGGCAGTGAACTGGAACTACACCAGACAATGACAGAGTCTGTTAAAGCTGCTAAGGATCTTCCTTGCAACAAGGATACCAGTAAAGCATTGAAGTCAAAGAAAGAAGAATCTGCAAGAACACTTGATAATACAACTGAAAGAAGGAATATTAATGCAAGTGCTGAAGTTGAGTTGCTGTTGTCAGGGTTGGTTACCACAGTTGGAGCTGTTCTTACTTCAAGACCAACTCATGTGTGGCAGGTAAAGTTGCAAGTGATTCAGTTTATTGTTAGACTTTATCAGGCCATTAATTCCATGTTCTCCTGCAGATCACAGGAAATTCCATTTTTTTAAATCTTTAATTTTTTTATATTAAGCCAAAATCTTCAAGTGCCTTTCTTAGTGCTTAACTGTGAGATATGTTTCTTGAATAGTAGAATTTGATTAAATGGAGACCACTCATTTAGTTTATTATTAGCATGGTTTAAGTTCAGACACTAGATACAGTGAAGGATTGGAAAAGTTTA
Source organism: Panulirus ornatus (assembly GCF_036320965.1). Taxonomy (NCBI): domain Eukaryota; kingdom Metazoa; phylum Arthropoda; class Malacostraca; order Decapoda; family Palinuridae; genus Panulirus; species Panulirus ornatus. The sequence continues at coordinate 6,461,661 of NC_092242.1, forward strand.
TATTGAGAAGGAATTTATTGATATAGTTAGACATATCACTGAAGTTGCCTGGAGTTTAGGAGAATTGGGATGCAGTAAGAATTTAGAAAGTGTCCTGTATATAAATTAGAAGGCTAAAGGTAATGTGGAAGCACAAAATGAAGAAACACATGTGAGAGTGACATGTTCATGGAAGAATCTGGAGGTGTATGAATATTCTCATAACTAGAGTTGGGTCTGCCTGAGACATTTTGCTGTATAACCAGTGGCATTTAAGGTTGAGGTGAATGGTTTTGGGCATCTTTATATATGAACAACCCTAAGAATTTGTTTTTCTCTCATTCTTCCTGTCCTGGGAGCTCCTTCCTTTTTGCACTCAGGAATCTGGCCATGACCACAGGGTGGGACCACAGGTCATAAAGTGTAGTGATTCTGTAATTTTCTCTTTTGGTTAGAAACACAGATGGTAAGATAGCCACTGCTTTAAAGAACTTCCAGATTTCTGACTTTGATGATATTGGATAGTCTTTTCTGTTTAGAGAAAATAGGCTGAAAAATTGAGGCAGTTAGCAAGCAGAAGGGAGCAGCTACAGTAATGCTGAATTTATTATGATGATTTGAAATGTACATCTAGAGCTTCAGAGGCTGATTTGCTGAAGGAGAGAAAAACGTTTTGTGAGGGTTACATATTTAAGTATGTTGCTATGTGATTTCCAAGTACCGTGTAATTTGATTTAAAAATTTCAAGTTGCTTTAAAAGTTTGATTAAGTATCTCCTTTAAAAACACAGTGACATGGTAATAAGACTTCTCTCAGGCATCATTCATACCTAGGATTTTTACTGTATTTTACATTCAGGAGTTGACTAAACCCAACATCAAGGTAGGTTCAAAGAGTATAGCTTGTTAATGTATGATTACAGCTGTCCAAATATTCATATTTTAGCTATGATTGAGCTGAAGTCTTGTTCAGGGTACTGCTTACTCCTGCTGTTTAAGAAACTGCTAAGAATAAATAGTAGTATTTCAAAATTCTCTAGTTTTCAAACAGCTTTATTGTGACAGGTGTATGGAGGCTTCCAGCGTATATATGAGGCTGTTCATCATATTTTCTGCCATGGCTGCAAACATTCAGACATACAAGTAAGTTTTAGTGTTCTAATTTTTATTTTTGATGGAGTACTTCATGTCAGTGATAGTTACATCAGTAAACACTCAACGCCACATAATCTGAAGAGCTTTGTCAAGGATTATAAAAAAATGTAGAAAATGTGTGTGAATCACTCATGATTCAATGTATGAATTATGTTATAATTTAGAGAATCACATCCATTACTACTCATTATTTATATCTTTCAGATTGTGGTTAAAGAATAGATTATTATTATTATTATTTTTTTTTTTTTTTTTTTTTATACCTCGTCGCTGTCTCCCGCGTTTGCGAGGTAGCGCAAGGAAACAGACGAAAGAAATGGCCCAACCCCCCCCATACACATGTACATACATACGTCCACACACGCAAATATACATTATATTATTATTATTATTATTATTACAATTGATCGCTGTTTCCCACATCAGCAAGGTAGTGCCAGGAAACAGACGAAGAAAGACCCATCCACTCTCATGATTATTCATACATTTATGGTTATGAACAGGTTAATGGAAGTAACTGTTTTAAGGTGATTTTGAGATAACATTCATTTCTTGCTTATAGTGTACTGAGTTTAAAATATTTCTTACATGGTATTGTACAGAGTGTAAAATGAAGATGTCAATTAGTAAGTTGGGCTTATAATGTCATTCCGTCAAGATATGTTTTATCATGCAGGGTAATGCAGATTTGTGGCCATTTGTGGTTGGCCTTCGGGTTCTCAGCCCAGCACTTGGACCTTGCGTAAAAATGACAACAGCTCCTCAGCCTGCTGATGATTGGATTCGTGTATCTTTGGAGAAACTTCAGCTTGCAGCCAAAGTTGCTGCTCTCACATCTGACAGGTAATCAGCATGCACAGAATTTTTCAATGAACCTTGATTTATTTGTGCATGGTTCATATTTATTTAGAAAGAATTCTGTTTTCTTCTTAATTGAACTTAGTATTCTAAAATGTGTTAGCTGAGTGGTTGAACGATCAGTCTTGGATTTCAAAGATCTTGGACATAAGCCATGAGGAGCAGCAGTCTGTTAATGGGCAGAGAACTTTCCAGCATATGCCGCCTTGGTGTAATGGATATTGTTTTATTTAAGATTAAACATTGGCCATGAGCTGCATTTCCTCTGTTAAAGACTGTATGAATATCTTCCAATGCAGGTCACAAAAAAGCTAGAGTAAAGAGGAGAGCTATGCATGTGTGTTTTTACAGCATATGGCTTCCACTTTTTTAGCTGCAATGTAATTAGAACTCTGAATGGTACTTAGAGTTAGCCAAAGTGGATCAAGGTAGTTGACAGAAGATTCATATCTGTAATATTTCAGACAAAAGACTGTCAAACGATTGTTGACTGTTCTCGGTAAAGGATCATTCTCTTCATTGCAAAAGTTTTCCTGCAGTCATTACATTGTCATATTAAAGGCACTGATTGTTATCTATGGCTCTTAAGAGTTTTACTGACCTTTGTATTCACAAACATATATTTTTGTGTCCTGTCCGAAAGTAACAAAGCAAAGATATTCATTGAAAATCCATCAAAAAGAAAGTCAGACATCCTAAAATAGTGATTTCCTATTCATTTGATTACAGCAACTTAGAAATCTGTTTATCATATGGTTAGCTTCTATTATTTATCTGAGAAGGGCACTTATTTCCTCACCCAGTTAGTATTAAGCTCATAGATGGTAGCTTGCTTTGACAGATGTAGCTAAATTGTTTGGTCATTCAGATTCACAAGCTTCTTTATCTGGCCTTCAACCTCACTAGATTTGAAGTTTGGATCATTTTGAGCATTTTAATGGCTGGAAATAGTCCATTGAACACTTCCTCATCTATGTGGCCCTCTCCTTCCCTGACCCCTATCCCTTACCTCCCCTTCTCTCCTCTCACCCATATGGGTCCCTCAGCTCAATCTCCACCTTCTGTACAGCCCACATCCCCAGATTCTCACCCTGCATGGTCCTATCCTCCCTTAATACCACCCATAGAACTTACCTCCCCTCCTTTATGTGCCCCACCCTTTGCACAGGCATCCTATCCCTACTCACTTCTTGCAGTGCCCTCCTTTCTGGGACCTCAACCCCTGTATGATCTTCCCCTCCTCAGATACCCACCCCTTCCCTGATCCCTTCTCCTTGCACTGCCTTCTCCTCTCCAGCCCCAATTCAGTAGTGGCCTATATGGTCACAGTGGTCTTGGTGGCCTGCACCATTACTATCTGATCACAGTGATCTTGGTGGCCTGTCTAGTTTTATGAGAAGTACTTCTCCCCTATCCCTGGGGATAGGGGAGAAAGAATACTTCCCATGTATTCCCTGCGTGTCGTAGAAGGTGACTAAAAGGGAAGGGAGCAGGGGGCTGGAAATCTTTCCCTCTCTTTTTTTTTTTTTCAAAGGAAGGAACAGAGAAGGGGGCCGGGTGAGGATGTTTCATCAGGGGCCCAGTCCTCTTTTCTTAACGCTGCCTCGCTGAGGCGGGAAGTGGCGAATAGTATAAAAGAAAAGAAAGAGAGACTTCACCTGAAAAGTGTTTGGATTGTGCACTCAAAATTCAAGAAAATCTGTAATGCCATTTCATAGTTGATACTTTCAGTCTTTAGATGATCATGCCATTGCTTCATGATGGTAATATTTAATCTATCCCTGAATTTCACATAAAAGCTAAGGTAACATAAGTTTCACATAACAGGTAAGGTAACACCAGGAGGGAATTACTAATATTAAAAGTCCCCTATTTACTCATTTTGGTCTCAGTAGAAGGAACTAGTTGTGCTTATGTTCCTTGTGATGAGAGATGATTATATGTTTTTGACATATGTGAAAGGATGCGAATTTTAGAATAAAATTCATTCATTTATAGCTTAACCTTGAATCCTTTCAGTGTTAGATCAAGATATTTTAATGATCCATTATTATGTCATGTGAAAACAATACAAGTTTTCCTGTAGACTGTTGCACAGCTGTTGTAGGAATTTCCTGTTGCTAAAGTCAATAAGTATCTGCTCTTATCTAGTATCCATATGGCTTCTTGGTAGCAGAGGTGCTGCTAATCTAGTTTGTAAGATTATAGGATCCAGGATGTCAGAGGTAGTGTATTTATCCATCATTTACAAAAATTAGCAGCCTAATTTCTTGCAAGTTAAGGCACATCTGCCTACTGACTGTGGGTCTAATTATCCCCACCTATAAGGTGGATATTTAGTTATGATAATGATAGTAGGTGAAAACTGCATCAGAGTCAACCATATTTTAACATTCTTTTGATGATATTAGTGTGAATAGCACTTCTGAAAAAGAGGAGAAACATGACTGTGACTGCAAAGCAGTTTTATATAAAAATGAGTTCCACAAGTCTATCTTTCTTTGTAAATATTTCATCATCTTAACTGGAGCTACAATAGCCATTATGTTGCACAATCATTCCTGTCTATTATTATTTTCCTCCTTGAGTAGTTAGCATTAGGCACTGCACTGTACTAGTTAAGGATTTTCCACATCTTTTGTATTTTGCTACAGCTTATGCTTGTGATTGCGGTCCATATGTGGGTATGTCTTGGTACTGTATACAAATATAAAATTCCCACAATTGCTACTTCATATTAAAGTAATGGGTGTTACCAGATTCCACCTACAAGTGGAACAGCAGATGTCTATATTTGTTACTGGTAGCGAAAAGTCACCTTTAACAAGGATGTATCATTGTCAGTATTCTAGAAGTAGTAGTTTTGTCAAAGAACTTTATACTTCAGAAGAGTCAGTCATTTCCATGCTACTGATTGTAGCACAGCCTTGAAGCTACAGGTGCCATGTAAAAGGGATCATATAGTTATGGAAAAATTATTAAGGTAAGCTTCTGATGCCCAGAGTTTATTTTGCAGAGACCATGTTCAGAAGCATTATCATCCATGGGCATTGATGAACTCACACGAGCATGTTTCAGCTGTCATAACCTGCCTTCGAGCTCTTGAAGAAAACTCTCAAGCTCTTTTGGCTGACATAAACCCAGAGTTGGTAAGTATAATCCATTTCACAAAAGAAATACCTTTCTTTCATACTATTTTGCCATTTCCCACATTAATGAGGTAGCACCAGCAACAAATGAGGAAAAGGCCTCAGTTGCTCACACTCCAGACGCTTTACATGCCCTGGTTCAATCCATTCACAGCACATCGACCCTGGTATACCAAATCATTCCAATTCACTCTATTCCTTGCACACCTTTCACCCTCCTGCATGTTCAGGCCCTGATCGCTCAAAATCTTTTTCACTCCATCCTTCCACCTCCAATTTGGTCTCCCACTTCTCCTTGTTCCCTCCATCTCTGACACATATATCCTCTTTGTCAATCTTTCCTCACTCATTCTCCATGTGACCAAACCATTTCAACACACCCTCTTCTGCTCTCTCAACCACACTCTTTTTATTACCACACATCTCTCTCACCCTTTCATTACTTACTCGATCAAACCACCTCACACCACATTATGTCCTCAAACATTTCATTTCCAACACATCCACCCTCCTCTGAACAACCCTATGTATAGCCCATGCTTTGCAACCATTTAACATTGTTGGAACCACCATTCCTTCAAACATACCCATTTTTGCTTTCTGAGATAATGTTCTCACCTTCCACACATTCTTCAATGCTCCCAGAACCTTCGCCCCCTCCCCCACCCTGTGACTCACTTCCACTTCCATGGTTCCATCCACTGCCTAATCCACTCCCAGATATCTAAAACACTTCACTTCCTTCAGTTTTTCCCTGTTCAAACTTACCTCCCAATTGACTTGTCCCTCAACCCTACTGTACCTAATAACCTTGCTCTTATTCACATTTACTCTCAGCTTTCTTCCTTCACACACTTTACCAAACTCAGTCACCAGCTTCTGCAGTTTCTCACCCGAATCAGCTACCAGCACTGTATCATCAGCAAACAACATCTTACTTCCCTATCATCCACAACAGACTGCATACTTGCCCTTCTCTCCAAAACTCTTGCATTCACCTCCCTAACAACCCCATCCATAAACAAAATTAATCAACCATGGAGACATCATGCACCCTTGCCGCAAACCGACATTCTCAGGGGACCAATCACTTTCCTCTTTTCCTACTCGTACACATACCTTACATCCTCAATAATAACTTTTCACCGCTTCTAGCAACTTGCCTCCCACACCATATACTCTTAATACCTTCTACAGAGCATCTCTGTCAACTCTATCATATGCCTTCTCCAGATCCATAAATGCTACATACAAATCCTTTTGTTTTTCTAAGTATTTCTCACATACATTCTTCGAAGCAAACACCTGATCCACTCATCCTCTACCACTTCTGAAACCACACTGCTCCTCCCCAATCTGATGCTCTGTACATGCCTTCACCCTCTCAATCAATACCATTCCATACAATTTCCCAGGAATACTCAACAAACTTATACCTATGTAATCTGAGCACTCACCTTTATCCCCTTTGCCTTTGTACAATGGCACTATGCATGCATTCTGCCAATCCTCAGGCACTTCACCATAAACCATACATACATTGAATATCCCCACCAACCAGTCAACAACACAGTCATCTCTTTTTTTAATGAATTTCACTGCAGTACCATCCAAACCTGACAGCTTTCATCTCCCACAAAGCTTTCACTACCTCTTCTCAGTTTACCAAGCCGTTTTCCCTGACCCTCTCACTTCACACACGACCTTGACCACAACACCCTATATCTGCCACTCTATCATCTAACACATTCAACAAACCTTCAAAATACTCACTTCATCTCCTTCTCACATCACCACTTCTTGTTATTACCTTCCCATTAGCCCCCTTCACTGATGTTACCATTTGTTCTCTTGTCTTATGCACATTATTTACCTCCTTCCAAAACATCTTTTTATTCTCCTCAAAATCTAATGATACTCACTCATCCCAACTCCCATTTGCCCTCTTTTTCACCTCTTGCACCTTTCTCTTTTATTTATCATACTTAATTGCTGTCTCCCGTGTCAGCGAGGTAGCGCAAGGAAACAGACAAGGAATGGCCAGACCCACCCACATACACATGCATATACATAAATGCACCTATACATATATATACATTTCAACATATACATTTTTTTTTTTTTTTTTTTTTTTATACTTTGTCGCTGTCTCCCGCGTTTGCGAGGTAGCGCAAGGAAACAGACGAAAGAAATGGCCCCCCCCCCATACACATGTACATACACACGTCCACACACGCAAATATACATACCTACACAGCTTTCCATGGTTTACCCCAGACGCTTCACATGCCTTGATTCACTCCACTGACAGCACGTCAACCCCTGTATACCACATCGCTCCAATTCACTCTATTCCTTGCCCTCCTTTCACCCTCCTGCATGTTCAGGCCCCGATCACACAAAATCTTTTTCACTCCATCTTTCCACCTCCAATTTGGTCTCCCTCTTCTCCTCGTTCCCTCCACCTCCGACACATATATCCTCTTGGTCAATCTTTCCTCACTCATTCTCTCCATGTGCCCAAACCATTTCAAAACACCCTCTTCTGCTCTCTCAACCACGCTCTTTTTATTTCCACACATCTCTCTTACCCTTACGTTACTTACTCGATCAAACCACCTCACACCACACATTGTCCTCAAACATCTCATTTCCAGCACATCCATCCTCCTGCGCACAACTCTATCCATAGCCCACGCCTCGCAACCATACAACATTGTTGGAACCACTATTCCTTCAAACATACCCATTTTTGCTTTCCGAGATAATGTTCTCGACTTCCACACATTTTTCAAGGCTCCCAAAATTTTCGCCCCCTCCCCCACCCTATGATCCACTTCCGCTTCCATGGTTCCATCCGCTGACAGATCCACTCCCAGATATCTAAAACACTTCACTTCCTCCAGTTTTTCTCCATTCAAACTCACCTCCCAATTGACTTGACCCTCAACCCTACTGTACCTAATAACCTTGCTCTTATTCACATTTACTCTTAACTTTCTTCTTCCACACACTTTACCAAACTCAGTCACCAGCTTCTGCAGTTTCTCACATGAATCAGCCACCAGCGCTGTATCATCAGCGAACAACAACTGACTCACTTCCCAAGCTCTCTCAACCCCAACAGTCTTCATACTTGCCCCTCTTTCCAGGACTCTTGCATTTACCTCCCTAACAACCCCATCCATAAACAAATTAAACAACCATGGAGACATCACACACCCCTGCCGCAAACCTACATTCACTGAGAACCAATCACTTTCCTCTCTTCCTACACGTACACATGCCTTACATCCTCGATAAAAACTTTTCACTGCTTCTAACAACTTGCCTCCCACACCATATATTCTTAATACCTTCCACAGAGCATCTCTATCAACTCTATCATATGCCTTCTCCAGATCCATAAATGCTACATACAAATCCATTTGCTTTTCTAAGTATTTCTCACATACATTCTTCAAAGCAAACACCTGATCCACACATCCTCTACCACTTCTGAAACCGCACTGCTCTTCCCCAATCTGATGCTCTGTACATGCCTTCACCCTCTCAATCAATACCCTCCCATATAATTTACCAGGAATACTCAACAAACTTATACCTCTGTAATTTGAGCACTCACTCTTATCCCCTTTGCCTTTGTACAGTGGCACTATGCACGCATTCCGCCAATCCTCAGGCACCTCACCATGAGTCATACATACATTAAATAACCTTACCAACCAGTCAACAATACAGTCACCCCCTTTTTTAATAAATTCCACTGCAATACCATCCAAACCTGCTGCCTTGCCGGCTTTCATCTTCCGCAAAGCTTTTACTACCTCTTCTCTGTTATATTCATATATAGGCATGCACATATTCATACTTGCTGCCTTCATCCATTCCTGTCACCACCCTGTCACACATGAAATAGCATATTATCCCTGGGGATAGGGGAGAAAGAATACTTCCAATGTATTCCCTGCATGTCATAGAAGGTGACTAAAAGGGGAGGGAGCAGGGAGCTGGAAATCCTCCCCTCCAGTTTTTACTTTTCCAAAAGAGGGGAACAGAGAAGGGGGCCAAGTGAGGATTTTTATCTCTGAGGCCCAGTCCTCTGTTCTTAACACTACCTCGCTAACATGGGAAATGGCGAATATGTATGAAAAAAGAAATAAATATATATATCTATATGTATGTATTAGCAGTGGATGGAACCATGGAAGTGGAAGTGAGTCACAGGGTGGGGGAAGAAGCGAAGGTTCTGGGAGCATTGAAGAATGTGTGGAAGGCAAGAACATTATCTTGGTGAGGAAAAATGGGTATGTTTGAAGGAATAGTGGTTCCAACAATGTTATATGGTTGCAAGCCATGGGCTGTAGATAGGGTTGTGTGGAGGAGGGTGGATGTGCTGGAAATGAAATGTTTGAGGACAATATGTGGTGTGAGTTGCTTTGATTAAGTAATGAAAGAGTAAGAGAGATGTGTGGTAATAAAAAGAGTGTAGTTGAGAGAGCAGAAAAGGGTGTGTTGAAATGGTTTGGACACATGGGGAGATTGAGTGAGGAAAGATTGATGAAGAAGATATATGTGTCAGAGGTAGAGGGCAGAAGGAGAAGTGGGAGACCAAATTGGAGGTGGAAGGATGGAGTGAAAAAGATTTTGAGTGATCGGGGCCTGAACTTACAGTAGGGTGAAAGGCGTGCAAGGAATAGAGTGAATTGGAACGATGTGGTATACCAGGGCTGACGTGCTGTCACTGGATTGAACCAGGGCATGTGAAGTGTCTTGGGTAAACCATGGAAAGTTTTGTGGGGCCTGGATGTGGAAAGGGAGCTGTGGTTTCGGTGCATTATACATGACAGCTAGAGACTAAGTGTGAATGAATATGGCCTTTTGATGTCTGTTCCTGGTGCTGCCTCGTTGCAGGGGGGGTGCCGTTTCGTGTGTGGTGGGGTGTGATGGGAATGGATGAAGGCAGCAAGTATTGATATGTACATGTGTATATATGTATTTGTCTGTGTATGTATATGTATGTATATGCTGAAATGTATATGTATGTATACATGTGTGTGTGGGCGTTTATGTATATACATGTGGATGGGTCGAGCCAATCCTCGTCTTGTTTCCTTGCGCCCATACATGTACATATACATACATATATACATATCAACATATATACATATGCATATGTATACATATGCATACACAAACATATACATATATACACATGTGCATATTCATGTTTGCTTTCATCCATCCCAGCGCTACCCTGCCCCACAGGAAACAGCATCACTATCCCCTGCTTCAGCGAGGGGGTGGCACCAGGAGAACAGATAAAAGAATCCACACTAGTCCATGATAATATTTATGGTGGTGAAATCGCAATTTGGTTGGAGCTCAAATGATATAATTTAACATGTGTTTTTCAACACTTGTTGCACTACATATGCCTCATGAAGGGGAAACAGTTCATAAAGTTTTTAAATCCCAACACCAATGCACAAGCTTGTCTGTCCTGTTACTGCCATACCAAGGTATTCACTGGTCTGACCATTAAAGGGAAAATGGGTGGTTTCTTGTGGTTAAGAGGGGTTGTGTAGGGGAGGTTGGCCTTGGTAGTGAGATGTGTGTTCAACTACTTTTCTTAAATTATCATGTCTTGATAATTCTTTCGTAATGATTTGGTGGGTAATGGTTCTTAGTATTAGCAATTTAAGACAGGTTCAGTGATGTTACAGGTAGCATAATCACATGAGGGTTACAATGTGACTGGGTTGTTAAAGCCTAGAGGGTGATCATTTTCTTGCCAGTGCTTAGTGATGGCATTCCTCTGGTCACCTCTGCATACTGAATGACTAATTTGCTGTTTACCTGTCTGGCCAGTGTTCATGCCATTAAATGTAAGGTATATAAAGTTTTTTATTTTGTTTATGGATAGGTTAGTGAGGAAGATGAATGCAAGGGTTTTGGAGAGAAGAGCAGGTATGTTTTTCTTTCACTCCCCTTTTTATGTATACTTTCACCGTATGCCACTCATCCTCTTGTGATATATCTGCACACTTTTCCAAGCTTCTTCACTTTCAGTTCTTTCACATTTATGTCAGTCCTTTCTCCTTAGGTAAGCATTTATTGCCCTCAAATGTTTCTAATATTATTATTTACCAACAGCTTGTCGGGACATACCAGCCTCCACCTGGAACTACTGTCTCAGTAAAGACTAAGCCATCTAGCACTATGGGCTCAAAAACCAGGCCACAGCTGTGGGGTGTAGGCACATCCAGTTTATCAGGTGAAGATAGATATTTTAAAGTCACAGCATCTCTTCCCACCAGTCCTGTAACAGATAAAGAGTGGTCAACAATATGGCCTTACCCAGTTAGTCAAAGGGGAAATTTGAAAGAGGGGTTTTTAAGAGGGGCATTGGTTCCCTTTAGACCTACGAGTCCTGAAATTTCAGAATCTCTTAAGAGTAAAAAGAAACATGATATAGAGAAAATAAAAAGCCAGAGTGAATCACTGCTAAAGCAGGAAAAAGAGGGGGCATCTTTTAAAGTTGATAGTAAGGGATTGACTGAGATAAAACCTTCCAGTGCAGATGATGTAGAAGCTCAAGATGTTTCACTTATACCACGAGAGAGTCCAGATGGCAGCTCAGACAATTCTGACTGGACTGCAACAAGTCCTGTCAATCACCCTTCTATGTTTTTAACAAAACCTTCCCAGCTATCGTCAAACTCATCTTCAACTATATCTAAACTAGTACATGGCAAAAGTATTCATAAGATAGCTAATCTGACTGGAGCAAGACCCAAGGAATTATTGACCCCTGCAAAAGTGGCAGATCAGCATGCTGATGTTAAGCAGAATGTAGATTTGATTGATAATGGTAGTGAACTAGGAAGCAGTATTTCTCCTAGCCTTATACAGGTAGACTACGGAGGGGTATATACCACCAGCGATGGGGACAGTAGTTCAGCTAACAGCATTCATAGACCACAATGGAGTCAGGGCCTCAGGCCTTCACAATATCGACATAGGGCTAGTAGTGGTAGACTGGCTTCCGTACCTGCAGACAGTGACCAAGACAGTGAAGATACAGGAGATGGGACTCCCTCTCAGACATCTCGTCGGAGGAAACGACCCCCACCACATCAGCAGAATGCTGGATTATCTGTTAAGTTACTGGTAGATAGTCGTGGTGTTTTGGAATCTGAAGATAATCCTCAAAATAGCACATCCAAAAAACATGAAAGAAATATTTCAATCCAAGCTGATTATTGTGGCAATGTAAATGCTTCTGATCAGCTCTCTGGAAAATCATACTCATCTTTACATAATATTTCTTCTAGTATTGTGCCTAGAGTGTCGGATTTGTCACATAGCAATGAATCTCATGCAACTTCAGTTGCTTCTGTTACACACAAGAGTATCCCTCCACATGCCATATCAACACCAGTTTCTGCTAATCATCATACAGATGTTGTTGATGGTGTAGCATTTAGTGCACCAGAGAGAATTATAAAGCCAAAATTATTACCTAATGAAGCAACAAAAGCACAGAAAAAAACTCATGGTCGCTCCCGATCAGATGGCTCTCAAGAATTGATGGGTAAATTACGGTTATCACAGTCTAACATAGTGTCAGAATTAGAAGCCAAAATTAGCTCTACAAAACTAGAAACGGCGAAAGTAGACTCAGAGGCTGGTGTACCAATTCAAGTGCGCAAACGCTTCTTGGAAGATGGGGGCCATAGCATTACACCTGCAGCTGACAATGGATTCTTTCCACGTCCTCAGCCAGGACAGAGTCTCATAGGGTTTCTTTCATCAAAAGAGTTTCAAAAGCAGTATGCTGAACTGGACAGAGAAAATGCTCACTTCAATATCTCTGAAGCTGTAATTGCTGCACTGACTCAGGTAAAGTACTTACTTGTTCACCTTTTTACACTCCAACACCTAACATTGGTGTTGTTGGTAAGATTATGATAGATTTACCCCCTTGCTCATGAAACTGTCATTATTGTCTTGTTTGATTTATGAGAAAATACATGACATTACCTTAGCTTGAGTTTTGTGGCATCTGCTTTTTGTAAGTTAACTTGTGTACTCAAATTATTGATATTTCTTATAGTTATTATATGGAGGTCACATATCATAGAAATGTTATGATTTTAATGTACAGTAAAACCAGAGGCTTAGCCAGAATTCATGGGAGGGTTTTGGAGATATTCTGAGGCTTTATAAATGTGGGATTTTAGAAATTTTGAACTTTATGCACTAATTGTACTGAAATTGTTCTGATGTTCTGATGTGTTTTTGTATATTACACTGAAAACAAAAGAACACAAAGTGATTTATTCTAAAATACTATATTAACATTCACATATCAGTCTTTTGCTTATAGGTTGGTCACTGTACATCTTTCAGGTACAGTCTTCATCATTACCTAGATTTGCAATGACATCCTGTTCATTGTTTTTTACTGCCAGACCTTGAAACCTTCATTTCATGGTTGAGTAAAGGTATTCCTTCAGTCAGTTTCAGAAGTCATTTCTTGTACACTTGAAATTAGACTTGATACTTTACATGCAATTATGCCAAGTAGATTTGTAAACCACTTTTCCTGAGGAGCTGATAAAACTTGATACATGTATTAGTTTTATAAACCCATGGGTAGTTTCTTCCCATTTCTATTTCAGTCTCCAAGGTCTGAATATCAGTTTTAAATGCACAGGTGAACTTTAAAGTATTCTAAACTTAAAAAGAGTGTTTCTCAAATTGAAAAAAAGGTGATGGGGGGGAACAGTAAAGAATATCCACATCATGCTAGTCCCCACACATAAAGTTGTTGTCCCGAACCAACAACATCCCTTTTCCCAAAGAACACATACTCATGAAACACAACTCAGACATCATCCAAACACCAACCACTCCCCTCAAGAGGAAATCATGAAAAATCTTCACAAAATCCCTCCAGAATGAACTGCTGATGCATTTTCCTCTCCCATTAACACTTGCAATGCATATAGAATCATAAAGAACTCCCCTGCAACAGGTCATGACAAAATATCAAACTACTGCTAAATACACTTTGGCCCAATTGCATTATAAACATTCAGATAAATTCAACCATTCTGGGATATACAACAAACTCCCAAATGTCTGAAAGCTTCCCAGCATGGATACCCATCCTGAAACCCACAAAACCACCCAACTCCCCCATCCCCACTGACCTATGGTGTTATAAATCACATGAAATTGTCTTTCATCTGGAACATTTTTTTTCTTTTATTTGAGATGAAACATACCATTTTCTTTATTCATCCAAAAAAATTCTGTGTGCAGATGCAATTTGATACATGGCAGCAAAAAATTAGCTCGAGCCCAGGAACGGCAGATGAAAGTGATGAAGAAATTCGTAGTTTGCAAGCTCGCATCAGAGAAAAGAGGCAGCAAAAATTATCAGGATCTCTAACCTCAGCATCTAATTCTACCAACACTGTCATTGAATCAACTTCTGATCCCCAGAGTTGGGCTTGCAACTCATCACTTAAAATAGAAAGTAAGAGTAATTTTGTGATTTATTTTGTATCATTTTAACCTTAGCTTGGCCTAGCAACACATTTTTTTAACATTATATGTATAGGCTATTTGCATCAGTAGTACAGTATCAAATAACATTTTTATTTGATATTGCCATGTCCATAAATTGATGAAAATGTTAGCTAATTACATTTGATGGTGGTTAGCTAGACTATTGATATTTTTATTATTTTATTTTATACTTTCCAGGCACAACTGATTATAGTGTGTGTGAGTCACCACAAAGCTCTACCTATAATAGTGAATCTGATCTCATGTCAGAGTTGGAGGAGGAGGCAGAGAATGATGGATCTTCAAGTTGTGAAGGTGTGATGACTTTCTGTATTGTCACTACCATTTGCTTCACTTAACTGTAACTGAGATGATGTAAGGGCATGGCTGTTCATTGTGTGCAGAGGGAGTGACTTGACTGGACAGGGAATCATTAGAAATGTAAAGCAAGAAGAAATATAGAAACTCATAATAATTATTTTTTGTAAAGTGTGAAGTTTGAGAATATGGCAAACACAATGGGTTTCAGTGTGAAAGTATTCGAATAGATGAACTATAAAAGGTGGTGTGAGGTAGTTTGATCAAGTAAGTAATGAAGAATACGTGCAATGGTGTATGCCAGGGAGGCATGGAAGGACAAGGATAAGTGGAGACTCTTTTGCCATGGCCACCACTGGATGGGAGTTCTCATAGGGAATGGTCATCAGATTAGATAGATATAATAGTAATGAAGGGGTAAGAGAGATGCATGGTAATAAAAAAGTGTGGTTGAGAGAGCAGAAGAGGTTGCATTGAAATGACTTGGACATACAAAGAGAAAGAGTGAGGAAAGGTTGACAAAGAGGATATATATGTCTGAGGTAGAGGGCACAAGGAGATACATGACACCAAATTGGAGGTGGAAGGGTGGAGTGAAAAAGATTTTGAATGATCTGGCCTGAACATGCAGGAGGATGAAAAGCATGCAAGGAATAGAGTGAATTGGAATGATATGGTATACTGGGGTCAATGCTGTCAATGGACTGAACCAGGGCATGTGAAACGTCTGGGATAAACCACGGAAAGGTCTCTGATGTGGATGTGGATGTGCATAGGAAGTTGTGGTTTCGGTGCATTACACATGACAGCTAGAGACTGAGTGACCAAATATGGTCTAGTATGTCTCTTTTCCTGGTGCTACCTCGCTAATGCAGGAGGTGGCAATGCTGTTTCCTGTGGGGTGGGTTGGCGCCCGGAATGGATGAAATTTAAGCGAGTTTGATTATGTACATGTTTATATATGTATATGACTATGTATGTGTATGTATATGTATGTATATATATTGATATGAAAGGAATAACTCTTACATGGATCCTTATTTTTAAGGGAGGAGTTCCTTGCGATTGCCTTGTTTTTGTGTTGTGTAGTACTGTATTTTGTTTGCTTTTCACAGGGCAGATGACCAGTAGTCCTGGGGATGATTTTCAAATATGCTCTAAATTACAAGTTGGCTGAACCCCTAGTGCAACATGTCATGTTTTTCTTATTCTTTGAACTTTAGGGTGATATTCTGAAAATTTCAGAGCATTAACTAAAATATCAGGTGATCGCTGTATGAAGAAAATTAATATATTGATAATAAAAATTCAGAAAAAATGGGAAGCCATGAATACTGATGGTTTACACATTTTCAAAAGGCTATGTAATGGTATAGACAGCTCAGGAGATGGGACTCCACAAGTATAAAACTGTCTCACTGTATTGTACAAAAGGGTAATTACAGATGCAGCAATTACTTATGCAGACGTAGAGGATCATTTCTCATATTTTATAAATTCCACTTTTGAGTTGGCACATATAGATCTATCAGTTGACCACTTATTGAGTTGTATATTTATATTTTCCATTATCCCTATTTCATTCGTATGTAGTTTGAAATTTCCTAAATATGTTTTCAATTTTTTCCGTTTCTTTCCAACAGATACTCCCATACTTCTCTCCAGTAGAACATCTGAAAGTGAGCAGTCTTTTTTCAAGAGTGACTTTACATCAGCAGAGAATGTTGCCATTAACCTGCTGAAACACTTTAATGAACAGAGGCTTCCAAAAGCATCTGAGTTGGAGTGGCTTGTTTCTGAGCAGGATGTGCCACAAAAGGTTAACTTTCTCTTTGATATGTTACTCTAGTCAGGAAGTAAACTTCTACACATTTTTCACACTGCTGCTGTATAAAATTCTGATCATTCATGTAGCAGTATAATGCAAGACATTTTGTGCAATAGAATAAGACAATAAGACCCATAAAATCCATGGTCATCATGTATCTTACATTAGTCTACATTTGCTCTTGAGTACACCTTTCTTTCATTTCATTGCTCTGACTTATTGTTTCTATCTTTGTCAACTCCCAATTACTTCACTCATGGTAGCTGTTCATGTATGCTCTCACCATTGCCCAGACAACCAGTGCACTATCATTAATCTCATTAGCTTCTTTCTTTTCCCAATTTTTTTTCTTCTGTAAATTTCTTCACTCCTGACTTCATTTGGTTTTCTTATTCCTCACCTCCCTTCTCGTAATGTCCATCTTGCATATTACGCACCATTGTATTAAATATATTTATATATCTATATATATATATTATTTATTGTTATTTGTAGAGGTTTTCAGAAAGGAAGAGAGAATGTTGGGGTGAAGAGAGTGGTGAGAGTAAGTGAGCTTGGAAAGGAGACTTTGTGAGGAAGTACCAGGAGAGATTGAGTGCAGAATGGAAAAAGGTGAGAGCAAATGATGTAAGGGGAGTGGGGTTGGAATGGGATGGATTTAGGGAAGCAGTGATGGCTTGCACAAGAGATGCTTGTGGCATGAGAAAAGTGGGAGGTGGGCAGATTAGAAAAGGTAGTGAGTGGTGGGATGAAGTAAGATTGTTAGTGAAAGAGAAGAGAGAGGCGTTTGGACGATTTTTGCAGGGAAGTAGTGCAAATGACTTGGAGATGTATAAAAGAAAGAGGCAGGAGGTCAAGAGAAAGATGCAAGAGGTAAAAAAGAGGGCAAATGAGAGTTGGGGTGAGAGAGAATCATTAAATTTTAGGGAGAGTAAAAAGATGTTTTGGAAGGAGGTAAATAAAGTGCATAAGACAAGAGAACAGGGGGGAACATCAGTGAAGGGGGATAATGGGGAGGTAATAACAAATAGTGGTGAAGTGAGAAGAAGATGGAGTGAGTATTTTGAAGGCTTGTTGAATGTGTTTGATGATAGAGTGGCAGATATTGGGGGTTTTGGTCGAGGTGGTGTGCGAAGTGAGAGGGTCAGGGAGAATGGTTTGGTAAATAGAGAAGAGGTAGTGACAGCCTTGTGGAAGATGAAAGCTGGCAAGGCGGTGGGTTTGGATGGTATTGCAGTGGAATTTATTAAAAAAGGGGGTGACTGTGTTGTTGACTGGTTGGTAAGGATATTCAGTGTATATATGGTTCATGGTGAAGTGCCTGAGAATTGGCAGAATGCATGCATAGTGCCATTGTACAAAGGCAAAGGGGATAAATGTGAGTATTCAAATTACAGAGGTACAAGTTTGTTGAGTATTCCTGGGAAAGCATATGGGAGGGCATTGATTGAGAGGGTAAAGGCATGTACAGAGCATCAGACTGGGGAAGAGCACTGTGGTTTCAGAAGTGGTAGAGGATGTGTGGATCAGATGTTTGCTTCGAAGAATGTATGTGAGAAATGCTTAGAAAAACAGATGGATTTGTGTGTAGCATTTATGGATCTGGAGAAGGCATATGATAAGAGTGCATAGAGATTCTTTGTGGGAGGTATTAAGAGCATATGGTGTGGGAGGTAATTTGCTAGAAGTTGTGAAAAGTTTTTATCAAGGATGTAAGGCATGTGTACGAGTAGGAAGAGAGGAAAGTGGTTCTCAGTGAATGTTGGTTTGTGGCAGGGGTGTGTGATGTCTCCATGGCTGTTTAATTTGTTTATGAATGGGGTTGTTAGGGAGGTGAATGCAAGAGTTTTGGAGAGAGGTGCAAGTATGCAGTCTGTTGTGGATGAGAGGGCTTGGGGAATGAGTCAGTTGTTGTTCCCTGATGATACAGCGCTGGTGGCTGATTCGGGTGAGAAACTGCAGAAGTTGGTGACTGAGTTTGGTAAAGTGTGTGAAAGAAGAAAGTTGAGAGTAAATGTGAATCAGAGCAAGGTTGTTAGGTTCAGTAGGGTTGCAGCGCAAGTTAATTGGGAGGTAAGTTTGAATGGAGAAAAACTGGAGGAAGTGAAGTTTTAGATATCTGGGAGTGGATTTGGCAGCGGATGGAACCATGGAAGCGGAAGTAGTCACGGTGGGGGAGGGGGTGAAGGCTCAGGGAGTGTTGAAGAATGTGTGGAAGGCGAGAACGTTATCTAGGAGAGCAAAAATGTCTATGTTTGAAGGAATGGTGGTTTCAACAATGTTATATAGTTGCGAGGCGTGGGCTATAGATAGGGTTGTGCGGAGGAGGGTGGATATGTTGGAAATGAAACGTTTGAGGACAATATGTGTTGTGTGGTGGTTTGATTGAGTAAGTAATGAAAGGGTAAGAGAGATGTGTGGTAATAAAAAGTGTGGTGGAGAGAGCAGAAAAGGGTGTATTGAAATGGTTTGGTGACATGGAGAGAATGAGTGAGAAAAGTTTGACAAAGAGGATATATGTGTCATAAGTGGAGGGAACAAGAAGTGGGAGACCAAATTGGAGGTGGAAGGATGGAGTGAAAAAGATTTTAAGTGATTAGGACCTGAACATACAGGAGGGTGAAAGTTGTGCAAGGAATAGAGTGAATTGGAATGATGTGGTATACCGGGGTTGACATTATGTCACTGAATTCAACCGGGGCATGTGAAGTGTCTGGGGTAAACCATGGAAAGTTAGATAAATAATGAGTGGATGGGCCATTTCTTCATCTGTTTCCTGGTGCTACCTCGCTGACCTGGAAAAAGGCAATCGTGTATAATAAAAAAAGATGGTATGTATATTATTCACTGAGAATACTGTTCCTGTGTATGAGTTAAGAGTAGATTGCGATACAAGATTATATGAAAAAAAACTCTCCTAACCTCTTAATGGTAGCTGTCAGGTAACACGTGTTAGTCACACCCTCTTCCCTTCACTCAGTAGTGGACTACACTTTAACATGATGGTATGTGATACTATAGCAATCTGTTTATATTCTCTTACTTTTAAATGTCAATTTATTATTTTGAATTCTTTTTTTTAATGCACATATAAAGATGGATGGTGATTCCAGTACTTCTGTGTAAGGGTTATTATTTGATTGGCCTTTGTTCATTACTCCTTGCTGCTTGGGGTGTATGCTCCTTTAGAGTTTCCAAAAATAGATAATTATCAGGTAATGTCTAATATATTAGATCATTTTTTTCTTTTTATGATAGCTGTTACCACTACCAACAAGTGTAGCAGTTAGTCCTGATGATGCTGGATTAGCAAAGGAAACCCAGTCACCAACTCAACTTCGTGGAACTGCTGAATGGGCCCCACCTCGACCTCAGCTTATTCTCACTCTCCACAGTAACACAAAGTAAGGAGTAGCCATAGCTTTCATCAATAGTTTCTTGTAAAGTAGTATCACACTTATTGATAGCAGGGAAGCTAGCTGTTAGAGTCAGGAGAGTCTTTTCTATTAGTCTTTATTGTAACACGTAAAATGAGAAGACTGAGAGAAAAAATTAATGTTGTGAGCATTCTCTGAACCAAGTACTGTAGAATGTGATAATGATAAATAAGGAATTTACTGAAAAATAGTATGCTGTATACATGTTTTGTCCGCTTGTTTTTTATCATCCCATTCCTCTTTGCATGGAGCATGGTAATGTTGGTGAAAGATGAGTGTTTTTTAAAACCTGGTTAATTGTGCTCTCATTGGACTGCACCAGGGCATTTGAAGCAGACACAGGAAACTACAGAAAGGTCTTTAGGGACTGATTGTGGATAAGGTACTGAGGATTTGTTGCATTACACATGACACAACTAGAGAATGGTTGTGAGGGAATGAGACCTTGTCTTCTGTTCCTAGCCTACCTTGCTGATGCAAGGTGAACAAGTATGAGGGAAAATGAAATATGAATGTGCAATTTAATTTTCTTTTTTTTTTATTATACTTTGTCGCTGTCTCCCGCGTTTGCGAGGTAGCGCAAGGAAACAGACGAAAGAAATGGCCCAACCCCCCCATACACATGTATATACATACGCCCACACACGCAAATATACATACCTACACAGCTTTCCATGGTTTACCCCAGACGCTTCACATGCCTTGATTCAATCCACTGACAGCACGTCAACCCCGGTATACCACATCGCTCCAATTCACTCTATTCCTTGCCCTCCTTTCACCCTCCTGCATGTTCAGGCCCCGATCACACAAAATCTTTTTCACTCCATCTTTCCACCTCCAATTTGGTCTCCCTCTTCTCCTTGTTCCCTCCACCTCCGACACATATATCCTCTTGGTCAATCTTTCCTCACTCATCCTCTCCATATGCCCAAACCACTTCAAAACACCCTCTTCTGCTCTCTCAACCACGCTCATTTTATTTCCACACATCTCTCTTACCCTTACGTTGCTCACTCGATCAAACCACCTCACACCACACATTGTCCTCAAACATCTCATTTCCAGCACATCCATCCTCCTGCGCACAACTCTATCCATAGCCCACGCCTCGCAACCATACAACATTGTTGGAACCACTATTCCTTCAAACATACCCATTTTTGCTTTCCGAGATAATGTTCTCGACTTCCACACATTCTTCAAGGCCCGCAGGATTTTCGCCCCCTCCCCCACCCTATGATCCACCTCCGCTTCCATGGTTCCATCCGCTGCCAGATCCACTCCCAGATATCTAAAACACTTCACTTCCTCCAGTTTTTCTCCATTCAAACTCACCTCCCAATTGACTTGACCCTCAACCCTACTGTACCTAATAACCTTGCTCTTATTCACATTTACTCTTAACTTTCTTCTTCCACACACTTTTCCAAACTCAGTCACCAGCTTCTGCAGTTTCTCACATGAATCAGCCACCAGTGCTGTATCATCAGCGAACAACAACTGACTCACTTCCCAAGCTCTCTCATCCCCAACAGACTTCATACTTGCCCCTCTTTCCAAAACTCTTGCATTTACCTCCCTAACAACCCCATCCATAAACAAATTAAACAACCATGGAGACATCACACACCCCTGCCGCAAACCTACATTCACTGAGAACCAATCACTTTCCTCTCTTCCTACACGTACACATGCCTTACATCCTCGATAAAAACTTTTCACTGCTTCTAACAACTTTCCTCCCACACCATATATTCTTAATACCTTCCACAGAGCATCTCTATCAACTCTATCATATGCCTTCTCCAGATCCATAAATGCTACATACAAATCCATTTGCTTTTCTAAGTATTTCTCACATACATTCTTCAAAGCAAACACCTGATCCACACATCCTCTACCACTTCTGAAACCACACTGCTCTTCCCCAATCTGATGCTCTGTACATGCCTTCACCCTCTCAATCAATACCCTCCCATATAATTTACCAGGAATACTCAACAAACTTCTTTCTTTCTTTCTTTCAAACTATTCGCCATTTCCCGCATTAGCGAGGTAACGTTAAGAACAGAGGACTGGGCCTTTGAGGGAATACCCTCACCTGGCCCAATTCTCTGTTCCTTCTTTTGGAAAATTAAAAAAAAAAACGAGAGGGGAGGATTTCCAGCCCCCCGCTCCCTCCCCTTTTAGTCGCCTTCTACGACACGCAGGGAATACGTGGAATCGACCCCAGGAGGCCCGGGTTCGATTCCCGGCATGGGAACCACATCTAAATGCTCTTAGGGTAACAAATTCAACTTAAGTATCATTTCAGACTTCTTTTTCGCTGCCTTCACCCAACCCCAACAAAATGTTTTGGAAAATGCACCACTAACTTAAGTATCATTTCAAACTTTTTTTATCATCTTAGCCCAACTTTCAACAAAATGTTTCTGAAAATGTGCAAATCCTCACCACAAATAGCAGTCAGGTGATGTACCACCTCACCTTCCAGCTTAAAGGTCCCTTCTTTTTGACTATCCCAGCGATTTATCATCATACCAAAAATATTTGCCTTGGATCAGTTTCAAAATTCCTTTCCAACAAACTTATACCTCTGTAATTTGAGCACTCACTCTTATCCCCTTTGCCTTTGTACAATGGCACTATGCACGCATTCCGCCAATCCTCAGGCACCTCACCATGAGTCATACATACATTAAATAACCTTACCAACCAGTCAACAATACAGTCACCCCCTTTTTTAATAAATTCCACTGCAATACCATCCAAACCTGCTGCCTTGCCGGCTTTCATCTTCCGCAAAGCTTTCACTACCTCTTCTCTGTTTACCAAATCATTTTCCCTAACCCTCTCACTTTGCACACCACCTCGACCAAAACACCCTATATCTGCCACTCTATCATCAAACACATTCAACAAACCTTCAAAATACTCACTCCATCTCCTTCTCACATCACCACTACTTGTTATCACCTCCCCATTTGCGCCCTTCACTGAAGTTCCCATTTGCTCCCTTGTCTTATGCACTTTATTTACCTCCTTCCAGAACATCTTTTTATTCTCCCTAAAATTTAATGATACTCTCTCACCCCAACTCTCATTTGCCCTTTTTTTCACCTCTTGCACCTTTCTCTTGACCTCCTGTCTCTTTCTTTTATACATCTCCCACTCAATTGCATTTTTTCTCTGCAAAAATCATCCAAATGCCTCTCTCTTCTCTTTCACTAATACTCTTACTTCTTCATCCCACCACTCACTACCCTTTCTAATCAACCCACCTCCCACTCTTCTCATGCCACAAGCATCTTTTGCGCAATCCATCACTGATTCCCTAAATACATCCCATTCCTCCCCCACTCCCCTTACTTCCATTGTTCTCACCTTTTTCCATTCTGTACTCAGTCTCTCCTGGTACTTCCTCACACAGGTCTCCTTCTCAAGCTCACTTACTCTCACCACCCTCTTCACCCCAACATTCACTCTTCTTTTCTGAAAACCCTTACAAATCTTCACCTTAGCCTCCACAAGATAATGATCAGACATCCCTCCAGTTGCACCTCTCAGCACATTAACACCCAAAAGTCTCTCTTTCGCACGCCTGTCAATTAACACGTAATCCAATAATGCTCTCTGGCCATCTCTCCTACTTACATAAGTATACTTATGTATATCTCGCTTTTTAAACCAGGTATTCCCAATCATCAGTCCTTTTTCAGCACATAAATCTACAAGCTCTTCACCATTTCCATTTACAACACTGAACACCCCATGTATACCAATTATTCCCTCAACTGCCACATTACTCACCTTTGCATTCAAATCACCCATCACTATAACCCGGTCTCGTGCATCAAAACCACTAACACACTCATTCAGCTGCTCCCAAAACACTTGCCTCTCTTGATCTTTCTTCTCATGCCCAGGTGCATATGCACCAATAATCACCCACCTCTCTCCATCAACTTTCAGTTTTACCCATATTAATCGAGAATTTACGTTCTTACACTCTATCACATACTCCCACAACTCCTGTTTCAGGAGTATTGCTACTCCTTCCCTTGCTCTTGTCCTCTCACTAACCCCTGACTTTACTCCCCAGACATTCCCAAACCACTCTTCCCCTTTACCCTTGAGTTCGTTTCACTCAGAGCCAAAACATCCAGGTTCCTTTCCTCAAACATACTACCTATCTCTCCTTTTTTCACATCTTGGTTACATCCACACACATTTAGGCACCCCACTCTGAGCCTTCGAGGAGGATGAGCACTCCCCGCGTGACTCCTTCTTCTGTTTCCCATTTTAGAAAGTTAATACAAGGAGGGGAGGATTTCTGGCCCCCCGCTCCCATCCCCTCTAGTCGCTTTCTACGACACGCGAGGAATATGTGGGAAGTATTCTTTCACCCCTATCCCCAGGGATAATATACATATATATATACATATACACATACACACACATACACATACATACGCACATATACACACACACACACACACATACATATATATACATATGAAAAATGTAAGAAACAATTTAGAAAACTGAAACTTCTAGCTTGAAATGAATGAAAAAAATGAATGTCACATAATGGTTCAACCTCTGGCTATGGAAAAAAGGAAATGTATAATTTAATTACAATTTTAATTACAATTTAATTTTATTGAAATATAATAGTTTCATGTGCACCATATGGTGATTGATAGATGAAAGTTAAGGATACTGTTTGGAGAGAACTGAAAGAACAGTTAAGGAAGTGGATCAGTGGGAGAAGCTTATTGTGATGGATGACAGGAATGGATGGGCTGAAGACAGAATAAAAAAGTGTGATGTAGGTTTGCTGTCATAATTCTGTTTACACCCTTAATGGTACTTATGCATTCAGGTTTGAGTTGTTAGCATTAAGTAGATATTCTGTTTAAGTGACCAGAGACAGTTTACATGCACTTAAGAGAAAGTTGGCCATATGGAAATTTCTTCATTGCGATAACTTTAGTGATAATATATCAGTGACTTTTTAGTCGGCCTGTGTAGTTAACCAATATTTGTCATGTCTCTATAGTGTTTCCAATAAGTGTATGCCAGCTTCCACTATCTCATAGATACCATAGTGTTTACAAGTATACTCACACCCTTCCAGTATACAACCTTTGGTAAAGGAGGATGATGGAAGCCATTGTCTTAAGTCTAGGATGTGCACTATTAGAATCTCTATTAGAATCTGACCCAGTATAGTAATATACATAGATGGAATAGTATGAAGACTGGACTAATAGATTCAAGAGAATTGTGCAAGTATAAAGAAAAATCAATGAGGTTCATTTTTCACTTAGATGGTACAGTTTTTCAAGAAGCAGGAAACATTTTGGTTATGAATGGAATTGAAAGTAGTAATTCTGTATTTATATGCTAGTAAAAGAAAAATAACCAGAAAGATTTTGAATGTGGTAAAGGTTATGATTAACTGCATACGTTTTGTAGAGGGTAACATGTATCATTCTTGTAATGTATTTTACATTCCTCTTCAGTTTAATGTGAAATATTAATTTCTTGACAAATTTTTCTTTATAGGCGCTCATTGTTAATGGGGACCCAAGGATGGAGGTGTGCTGGTTGTGGTATGCGAGTATCGGAGCGTCTCAGTAGACACTTCAGATTATGTAATTACCTTGGCCGATACTTTTGTACCACATGCCACAGCAACCAAATGGCTATGATTCCTGCAAAAGTACTTCATAAATGGGATTTCAGATTGTAAGAAAACTCCTCTTTGTAAATGCTGTATGCCTAAACTTTACATTACTTTTTTGTTACGTGTATCTCAAAAACTCATTTCTAATCTTAACACACTTCAAAATTAAGAATTTCCAGAGTCCAGGGATTTTGAATCATCATGAAGATGGAGGGTTGTGGAGACATCAGTTTGTCATATACACAGGAAAATTTCCCGCTAGCTTGTCACTGAGGAACTGATACACCATCATTACTAGATCTTATCTTCACGAAGAGTAGCATGGATATCGAGAATATCTCATATGATATTGATATCTTATATGATATACTAAGTGGAAATCCTCCCCTCCAGTTTTACTTATCCAAAAGAGAGAACAGAGAAGAGGGCCAAGTGAGGATTTTTTGTTTTCTTTAAGGCTCAGCCATCTGTTCTTGACGATACCTTGCTAATGCGAGAAGTGATGAATATGTATGAAAAAAAATATATATATATATATATATATACATATACAAACCTCCAACAGCCAGGATCGCACCTGGGACCCCTGCATGACAACCGTTAGCACGACCGCTAATGGTTAGCTATGATCATCCTAATAGGGAGATAACTTCGAAAGCTATGTAATCAAATACTCTTTGTCTCATGTTGTCGAGCAATGGGGTCTAGACTGGTTGTTTCCCACCAGGTTCATACAACCAGCAGATAGCATTTTACCGACCCTAACTGTACAACACGGAGGTATATGAATACGAACAAAGCGCATATGAACATGCACTTTCATTGAGCATACAAACCTCCAACAGCGAGGATCAAACCTGGGACCCCAGCATGGCAAGTGGGAGTGCTACTGCTAGGCTATGATCGCCCATAATAGGGAAATGACTGTTCCAGTACTATGTAATCGAATATCCTTTGTCTCTTGTTGGTGAGCAACAGGGTCTAGACTGGTCATTTCCCATCAGGCTCACACAACCAGCAGATAGCATTTTGCCGAACCTAACTGTACAACACTGAGGTATATGAATACAAACAAAGTGCATATGAACGTGCACTTTCACAGAACATGCAAGCAGCCAGGATTGAACCCAGGACCCCTGTATGTTTGTATATTCTATGAGTGTGCATTCATATATATATATATATATATATATGTTATTTATTTATTATACTTTGTCGCTGTCTCCCACATCAGCGAGGTAGCGCAAGGAAACAGATGAAAGAATGGCCCAACCCACCCACCCATGGTTTACCCCAGGTTACATGGAGAGAATGAGTGAGGAAAGAGTGACAAAGAGGATATATGTGTCAGAGATAGAAGGAACGAGAAGTGGGAGACCAAATTGGAGATGGAAGGATGGAGTGAAAAAGATTTTGAGTGATCGGGGCCTGAACATACAGGTGGGTGAAAGGTGTAAAAGGAATAGAGTGAATTGGAACGATGTGGTATACCTGGGTCGACGTGCTGCCCATGGATTGAACCAGGGCATGTGAAGTGTCTGGGGTAAACCATGGAAAGTCATGTGGGGCCTGGATGTGGAAAGGGAGCTGTGGTTTCGGTGCATTATACATGACAGCTAGAGAGTGAGTGTGAAAAAATGTGGCCTTTGTTATCTTTTCCTAGCACTACCTCGCGTGCATGCGAGGGGAGGGGGTTGTCATTTCATGTGTGGCGGGGTGGCGACGGGAATGAATAAAGGCAGCAAGTATGAATTATGTACATGTGTATATATGTATATGTCTGTGTATGTATGTGTGTGTATACATTGAAATGTATTGATATGTATATGTATGTGTGTGTGTGGACGTGTATGTATATACATGTGTATGTGGGTGGGTTGGGCCATTCTTTCGTCTGTTTCCTTGCGCTACCTTGCTAACGCAGGAGACAGCGACAGAGTATAATAAATGAATAAAATAGAGAGAGAGAGAGAGAGAGAGAGAGAGAGAGAGAGAGAGAGAGAGAGAGAGAGAATGGATGTGAGCGATGCAGCCTTTCTTAGTCTGTTCCTGGCACTACCTCGCTAATATGGGAAATGGCACTCAATTATGAAAAACAATATGACATTGGAAATGATCCAGGGGTAATAATGAATAGATAGACCTTTCCTTAATGAAATGATAAATTAACATGCACAAATATAACTCAGTTCATGAATGTAATATGATAACCTCTGTGTTGCCCTGGTGGAGTCCCAAGTGAGTGGGTGTCATCAACACATCTTGAAACCTTTGTGTTGCCTTGGTGGAGTCCCAAGTGAGCGGGTGTCATCAACACATCTGACAGCTCAAGATAAGAGGGGAGATCATTGAGATATGGTACAATCCACACAAAATGTGGTTTTTAGAGATGAGTCTGTAACACTATAAAGGCTAGCACTGTTTGAACCTTTAAATTAGATGGTAGGAAGTTATTGTGGAGTTAAGACACAGAGTGAAATACCAAATTCAGAAATCTGAAGGTGATAGAATGTGAAAAGATAGTGAAAGAATGATAAAGACTGTACTTGAGTGAAATGAATGGAAAAAGATGTACAGGAAGATTGAAGGTAAGTTGGATGGCAAGAGTGAGGGAGTGTGTCTCAAAAGGTCTGTAGAAGTGTGGTGGAGATACTCCATGAAGTATTATGCTGGGTAACAAGTAAAGTTTTGTTGGATTGGGATAAACTGATAGACAAGAGAAAGCTATAATTTTGCACCATATGTAAACATTGAGCTGTTTTATATATGTTCAAGTATTTTTAGAATTGTGCAGATAAATCAAAATTCACATATGTGAAGTTTTGTAAGTCTTTTTGAAAATTTAGTCATTTGAAAGATAC
Organism: Panulirus ornatus; assembly: GCF_036320965.1. NCBI lineage: Eukaryota > Metazoa > Arthropoda > Malacostraca > Decapoda > Palinuridae > Panulirus > Panulirus ornatus. Next base: position 6,490,522 of record NC_092242.1, read on the forward strand.
TAGGAAGTGTTAGTTTAATGTATCAGTGCAAAATGCATTTTTGTATGTGTGCATGCTTGAAAAATAGGACACATTGCTTAAGGAATATAAATATATAATGATCTTGTCTCAAAATAAAAAAAAAGATTGTCATTGGACGATAATTGCACTCTAGAAAAGATAACATGAAAAGAATTTGATTGGCAGTCTCGTCTAAAACAATAAAAGGTTCTTTGGTGCTTTGAAAGTTATAGAAGATTTAAATCCACTGTGTGACAGAACATGAGCATATGTAAGTAAGTATTTGGCTTTCAGTTCTTATGGCTATTACTCTTTATCATAGATTGCTATCTTTTATATCTTCAGTGTATGCTTTGCCATAAATAGGACACAAAAATTAGGGTGCCGAATTGTGTTCATAAGTGCTGATGAGATACCCTCTTACAGGTACCATGTAGCTAACTTTTCATCAGAACTAATAAAGAGTATGAAAAGTGACCCTCTTCTTAATGTTGGAGCTCTCAATCCTAAGCTGTATAAGCAATGCCGACATCTTCACCAGACATACATCTATCGAGTGCAGCTGTACCACACATTGCCATACATCAATACTTGCAGCAGAGCACAGAAGTAAGTTGTATCACTTCCCTTCTTGTAAGGAGGAACGTATTTTCCATTTTCTCTTTCTTTTCCATTATTGGTAACTGCTTACCTTTAACATTGGGTCTATCAAATTGAAACCTTAGTCCGGTATGTCACTTTATTTAAGCTTTTATTAACATTTGCTGGGATAGGGAGTAATTAACTGTAACATCAGTCATAAAACATGGGAACTAACTTGATTACTTCACTGGAAGCTAGTTGAGTGAAACATTTGCCATAATTGTTGGAAGTTAGCATTTTTTGTATAACTCTGATTTAGTTTATTAATTGATTTGCGTCTGTAAAACAAGTAACATGCTTGGCAGTTTAGGGACCTTGCTGATATGTTCATAAATGGCTCTTGTTGTGCTCTTATGAATATCAAAGGTTTTTTCTTGTATGTCATACCATACCTTATACTTGTGCTTGATACTGAATGTAGGAATTTACAAGTTTTCTTCTCTTGTTAGGTTTACTTTTTGAGAAAGTTCATATTCATTTGTTTCATTAAGGACTAGCATTTTATTCTGTATCTGGAATGGCATTATTTACAAGTTCATTTTTGGTAATGTGGTTGGCAGTATATGCCCAGTGCAGTAGAAGTCTTGTCACATATCTTACTCTTTAGATTCACAACTTTATGTTGCTTCTGTGGGGAGACAGTTCAGATGAAAAATGCAGTCGAACTTTACCAAGGTCTACATTTATTTATTTTGCTTTGTCGCTGTCTCCCGCATTAGTGAGGTAGCGCAAGGAAACAGACGAAAGAAATGGCCCAACCCACCCACATACACATATATATATACATACCTATACATTTCACTGTACACATATATATACACACACAGACGTATACATATAGACACATGTACATAATTCATGCTGTCTGCCTTTATTTATTCCCATCGCCACCTCGCCACACATGGAATAACAACCCCCTCCCCCCTCATGTGTGCGAGGTAGCGCTAGGAAAAGACAACAAAGGCCCCATTCGTTCACACTCAGTCTCTAGCTGTCTTGTAATAATGCACCGAAACCACATACTTATACAGACCAAGGTCTATATAAGTATGTAATATGAAGTGAACCTTTCATCCTGCCAATTCATGCCATAATAATGAGGAATATATCTTGGAGACTTTTGAATGATGCCATAACTTCCAAACTTAAATTCCCAGCCTCTGGGCCACACAACATCAAAAGGTTTGTTCAGATGAACTCATTTTAACCATACAACTGATGGTGCCCTCTTTCCATAAAACCAACAGGGTTCTATTCCTTTCCTAGAGCAAACATAGGACATCTTGTTTCTTGTCACACCAGGTTGAAGATGCCTATGCACTATTTTGTACTGAACCTGATAGCTACTGTTAATGGACTCCTTATCCTGATAGCACATTGGCTGATGTGCCATCATTTAACAATGACCAGTAGTCATGTGACAACTGCTAGAGCTAAATTTGAGGTACTGAGAATCATGTTGTTGCTTATTGGCTTTAGCACAGTCACATGTCATCGAAACACATGAACAAGGCAGTGTATGTATTTCTCTACAGATGATATGTATGCCCTTTCTTTCATCAGATTTTGACATATGGTTATTGCTGTCAAAGTTACGACTTCATGCAGTAACTGTATTCCTTGTTTCCATGGAGTTTTGGCATTCTTTAATGTGGAGTTACCCACACATGTAACATGGGCATGCAGAATGAAAAGTAAAATGACAGCAGAGGTGGAAAAAAATTATATGCATACAAAGTTAATAATCAAGTTATTTCCTTAAAATTCTCATTTAATGCATACAAGTATGTAAAATAAGAATGGTGGTGTTGATAGTAATGATATTTTTTCCATTAAAACTTCCTTTCTCTCACTGCAGTGTTACAAACATACTGTACTCTCACCATTTTTTCGTGCTTTGTTATCTTTTTTATAAATACCCCTGGACCAATTTTTATGAGAGTCCTGGTGTTCACCAAGACATTTCCAAAAGCTTCTGTAGCTCAAGGTTGTACTTCTATTAGAAGGGAAATGTAGACTTTGTAGGAGTACGAAGTTCTTTGATGAGACTTATACTTCCAGTTATACAGCATTAAGCAGATGGAGTCCTGTAGCATCACATGCTTTATCATGCTAGCATATGCAGTGTGCTGTTTTGTATCTGTTTCTTACAACTGAAATTTACTTTTCCTCTTTTCTTACCTCAGCTTTCATGCATTATGTGATAGATAGAGGCTCGTCTTGTTTTTATTTAAATACAGAACTTACTTAGGTGCTGGTAAATATGATTTTCCCTGTGATTTAGTATTTTCCATATGAAGAAGTCATCCCCCCGATTTACACAACCACCCATTTACTTTTGGGAATATCTAAATGATTGTTAGTTCATGAATTAGGTAAGAATCTGCTGAAGAGAAATTTGTAGAAAAAATATGTACAAAATACAGTTTACTATATCACTGAATGTTTTGAAGTGATGGAGATTGTGAGTGATTGGGAGGTAGGTAAGAATTTCATCTCGGCTATTTATACCTATAAAAGTTCTGAATATCTAGATAACTAGTAATTTGTGCATTAGATAATAACCTACAGAAATGTTTTGAAGAAATTTATGAAAATTACAATTTACCATACAATTCACCTGAGGCTTCAACCAAGACTTCGTGAAGACTGTTGCTTGATCTAGCATTGGTTATGAGTCAAATGTTGTTGACTACAGCTTTCACTAAACATGGCAGTGGGAATGGGATGACTGCAGTACTAGGATTCAGAATGCTCAGATCTTTTGTATAGATTATTGATTGGCAGATACTGTATTATTATTATTATTAAATCAGCATGTATTATTATTTAGCATCTACAGTATTTTATTTGTTACTTTTGGGTGATGCAGGTATATGAACTTCTGACATTTCAAATGTAGAGATGATTTATTATAATAGAGCAACAAATATATAAGGAGATATATGGATAAGGAGATAGTTATAAATGTAATTAGTTTCTTTAGTAAGAGATGGTACTTAACAGAATATTTATAAAACTTGAACTCATCACATTTCAGATAAATCAGGGAGAATAGAATGAAACATAAGTATGAGTATAACTTAGAAAGAGTGGATAATATTCAGAGGACATAAGTACTCATCTGTGTTTTGTTGCAGTGAAAAGATGATGCTAGATAAAGTACCTCCTCATTGGGCAGCTGATCCTCATGCATATTCTCTAGACGACCTCATAGCAATCAAGAATGGCCAGCTGATAAATGAATTGAAGAATATTACCTCATTATGTATCATACATGTTGCTAGATGCCAGGTAAGATGTACTGCTGTATTCTTGAGGAGTTTGTAAAAGATTTTTGGAAAATATTTAGATATATCCTCCATTTTTTATCACCTATTAAAACGAATATGTGGCATAAGAAACGAGTATTCACTAAAATTTTCACTCTTTTGAATTAATATTTTTTGATGACATACATCTGAGGGCATGGGCAAAAGAAGAGACTTTACACAGAGTTCCTGTCTCTTTTAGATAACATAATGATATTAACATTTGCACTGAATTCATACTGAGTGAACCATATATCACTCACCTTTTATGTTATGTGGCATTTCTTACTCCTGTATTATTCACTTTTTTTTTTTTTCTTTTTGCATAATTTACATAACGTGTGAGGGGTATTACAATTGTTTTCATTTTGCCACAATTTCTTCTAACCTTTTGTCAGCTATTCCCTTTCTTCAATGGTGCCCTCTTTTTCTTTCAAATGTACTCCACTTTCTTTTGCTTGATCCAAATCTTGTCTCAACTTCCTATGTAAACATATTAAGATGGATTTCTCAGCAAGACAACCTAGTCAAGTTTAATGCCTCTAAAACTCAGCTTCTCCCTATCTATGTTCCTAAAACCCCTCACAACTTTACTGTCTCCTTTGATGGCTTGTTTATTCTACCACTCAACACAAGTACTTGGTATCACCATTACATCTAATCTCTCTTAGAAATCCTACGTTACAGAGACAGTTAAGGCTACTTCTAAGAAACTGGGAATCTTATGTGCATACCAGAAATTCTTCCATTTGAGTAGTCCTTGTATAGAGTACTGCTGTCACATCTGCGAGGTTCCCAGCACTTGTGTATCTACCCGGTGCCATGCTATTGATCCTCTTTTCCACTTCTGTGCATATACTTTGGTTATGCTCCCAGGAACTGGCCACTTCATTGGCTCTGGCATTTGCTAGACCCCCTATTACTCTATATACATTGCAAGACATGATTACTGTGTCCAGAAACATCTTTAGTGTTGCACTGTTGTGATGTCTGTTTCCCTACAGTAGTCTGCTTTGAAACTCTACTGTTTCATATCTTTTCTAACAGTTACAACCTAAACCTTTTAAAAAACATTGCTAAGGACCTCTGTGGTGTAATTGTTAGCTTTGCTGACAATGATACATTCATGGGCTGCAGAGGTTTGAATCCTGGGTTTGGCAGTCAGCCCATAGCCAGTCTTGCTGTTCATCCTCCCTGACAGTTTGCTTGGATATGGTTTGGACATATGGAGAGAATGAGTGGGGAAGGGTTAACAAAGCAGATATATGTGTCAGTAGTGGAGGGAACAAGAACATGGAAACCAGATTGGAGATGGAAGGATAGAGTGAAAAAGATTTTGAGCGATTGGGGTGTGAATATGTAGGAGCATGAGTGGCATGCGAGGGATAGAGTGAATTGGAATGATCAGATCTACTGGGGTCTACATGCTGTCAGTGGACTGGACTAAGGAATGTGAAGCATCTGGGGTAACCTATGGAAAGGACTGTGGGGCCTGGTTGCGAATAGGGTGCTGTGGTTTTGGTGCATTATATTTGATAGCTAGAAAATGGATGCAAGTGGTTGTGGCCTTTTTTCATCTGTTCCTGACACCACCTCTGACGTGGCTGTATCCCAAGACCCTTCATGCCCACAATGCAGCTACCATGATAAAGACATCAAGCACTTACTCCTCAATTGCTTTCTACTTGACACATAGATGCACACTCAATGTCACTGCAGTTTATGATCTATGGTCTCAACCAGTGGATGTGGCCAGCTCCCTGATTGCTGCAGGAGCCACATAAGAAAAAGGGACACTTGGGACAGAAAGTATATTTACATGAATCATTGTGCCTCAAATATAAGAATGACAGTATTTAGACATAAGAAGCAAAACTAATTATTATGTGCCTGATTGAAATGTTTAAAATTGCAGCATTTATTATGCAATATTACGAATAAAATCCTAATGACTTCTTACAGGTGTGTGTTGGACGAGGTTTCATTTGTGAAGTGTGTGGCCAAGGGGAACCCATCTTTCCATTTCAGCTGGATTCCACAGCATTGTGCAGTGTTTGCAGTGCCTGTTTCCATGCTGGCTGTTTTTCTCCTCTTCGTTGCCCTCGTTGCATCAGACGAGAAACAAGACGTTTATCACAAGATCTTCTTCAGAAACCTGACACTTAATCCCAGTTTGTTTAGAGACTCTGATATATGTTTACCTCTACTTGTATTCTATATTTTCCTCATACTTAGATACTTGAAGTTATCTGATGAAGCTATTTACACTTGTGATACACGCGTTTAAGTACTATTAGAAAAAAATTAACCAAAGATTAGTTTTTATTCACACAAAATGAGATCTGAGTTATGTACATATTTAGCTCATTGAGAGAATCAAATCTAATTGTCAAATAAGGAGAGGCATATTCAAGGTCATGCTAGATATGGTGAATTCCTACTTTTCCAAACTTAAATGTACTTGTGATTATAGCTGTCATAGAGCAAGAATTAAATGGTATGTGAAACAGCATGTGTATTACTAAAAATCACGCATGATGCTTCATCTCTAATAGTTAAATTCTTGTTTTGACACCTCATGCCACTTATGACTGATAACTGAAGACAGATATTGCAGGGTAGGGTATAAATGTTTATCAAAGTGTGAACTAATTATATTTGATGTTCTGTTTCTGTCGCTTTTCATAAAATGAATTATACATTATGAAACTGATTGCTTAGTTTTTTGGAGCAAAAAAAATCTTTATTGTTTACAGATCATGTAAATGAAAAGACTTAGAATCCAATATTCTGTTGAAATGATTACTATTGGACTTAAGAAAAAATCTGCAAATGCTACCCTGCTCTACAACAAGTAACAAGGGAAAGAAAGTCTTAGTTTACATGGAATTCTCAAAGGTTCATTTATTATCACATTGTTAGAATATGCACAGTTTTTATTAATTACATTGGAAATTGTTGAAACTGTACCAGAATTCTAAAGTTCTGGGTAATGAATAGTGAAAATAATATCTAAATTGAACAATTTCCTATGGAATATCAGATGGATCAACAATTCACAATTGTTGCCAATGATTTCTGTTGCAAAATATGTGTGTCAGGTGGTGACATATTACATTTTCAACAGATTTTTTTGTGTTCCTTATTCCAAATTACAAATAAACCTTAAAAACAGAATATAACTGCACAGAGGATTGTGTAGATAAATGGAGTAATTTCAACATATTTATCAAAACATGTATTTCAAGAAAGTGCATTATACATATTGTTACTCCATGGAGGGATACCAGCCTATTCACAAGTAAAATCCAAATGGAATGGGTTAGAGTTCCATCTTATACTGTTTTCCATCCTTCTTCACCTTTTCCCATGATAGTGAGCTAACACCAAGAACAAAGAAAAGACTTCATATGCTCTCATTTATTCTCTAGCTGTCATATGTAATGCACCAGAACCACAGCCACCCCTATCCACAACCAGGCCCCACAGACCTTTCTATGGTTTCCCTTGGCTACTTCGGATGCTGATATCCATATACTTATATCCTCTTACTTTATACAAGACTTTTGGCATTTGTGAATATTTTCTGGGGAGCCTTTATGATCAAAATGGCTATTTGTGCCTCAAGGAAATCTCTGTTCATCCTTCTGTTAAGGCTACTTTTTGTTTGTGAACTTTTTTGATGAACTTAATTTCTGACTAAAAGACTTTTTTTTGACACTGTAAACTGTAGAGACCAGTGCCATGTGGCCCTTTGTATGAAAAGCTGCAAAAACTCCTAAAATATCAAATTCAGCCACCAAGGGCCCAACATTACCAAACTGACTTAACTGTATGAATTTTATTATACTTTAATCATATACAAGTATCAAATAATCCACCCGGGCAGCAGCAATGAATATTTTCACACTATGATACCACTAAAAAAGCATGCAATTGTCACCTACTCACCACATAGAAAGTTGCAGGGGACCTGGTTTTTCTGCAGTCAGAACTTTTCTGTAGGTGAAATGGGATTTAGGCTGCAAGCTGGCTTGATCTGGGTAATAAGGATTTCATTTTTCATAAAAGCCATTTGTGTTAGACCGATAAAAATCATCTGTAGATATTCTTTGTACTTTGTTGGGGTGGTTGTGTATTTGTGTTAGGGACCAATTTCTTCGACTGGATACAATTATTAAGCATCAGCTGACCAATCTTATGTTAAGTGCAGAATAGCAGAACAAAGTTTTTTCTTAGATTTCTTTAAGTTAGATGTGAAAGTTTCTACCTCAAAACTCTTCTGAAATGATGTAAATTATTCCATGTTTTTTTCACTTTCTGTAAAAAGCTAGTTATAAAATTGCCTATGTGATTGATTTGGGGCCATGATGAAGGGCACTGCAAGAGAGTGAGCTCCTTAGAGGGACCTGGCAGCAACATTATTAGGCATTGAGTGCAATGGTAAACTTGGCCTTTACCTTTAGTATGTATTATAACGAAATGCCTAACCCTTTCATTGCAGCATACTTATACACACTCCTTACATGTGAAGAAAAATAACATTTTTAATATGTATAGCTAATGCAGTGGTCATAAACCCAAGATTTTAGAGAAGAGGAAAGCTAAAAACAAAAGCAGTAGAGATAGACAATTTGCATAGTTGGCTGGAATTATGTTTGTGCAGACTGTACTGGAAGTAATGGGATGATCAAGAAGGTATGCTGCAGTACAGAAAAAGAAATTGACTACAGAGGAGATGGACAGATGTAGGAAAATTGATTGACTAAAGTTAAGGATACTTTTCATTCATGGAGCAACCACAAGTAGGCAGAGTCAGGCAACTATCTTTCAGAAGCATGGAAGTTCATGTTTCGCTTTAATACAGAGCATGATTTGAGGGCACATATGAATGCAGTTGCATAGGCTTTATGCACCTGACTTCCAGTTGCCCTTTCTTTGTATGTCAAGTACCATTTCAGTGTCATCATTGTCAAAATGATTTAGAAACCTGAAGGTTGTGATCAGGGCTCCCCTTATTCCTTGTTTTTCTATGATGGGCAACTTTATAGCCTTTAACCTTTCCCAGTAACTTGGCCTTCTTATTTCAGGTACCATCTTTGTTGTCCTCCTCTAGAAATGAATGAATATTTTTGTTTCACTGACGTGAAAAAACTTGAGATGCATACTCATTTTTTGGCCTGTGTTGTATTTGGTTTACTGAACATTTCCTTATGTATTTAAATAAATGTAGTTTATGTTTTACCAGTAGACAGATGGGTGATGCACTGTCCCCCCAAGGCACTCTGTGTGTGTCTGGTATTGGCTTCCCATTATCATTTCTATGTGACCTGGGAAGGGATGCCTCTTTAGTTGCTGAGAATGTGACCTCGGAGGTATATATAGAAGCAGTCCTTACATGTGCAAGAGAAGTGTAAGGTGCAAAAGGTGGGCTTATGAGAGAGGGTAATGAGTGGTGTGATAAGTTAAATTGCTAGTAAACAAGAAAGAGTAGAATTTTTCTCAAATGACTTTTGTGAATGCAGCAGTGTTCACTTTTTAACTTCCTTGGTTTTGTAAACATTCCTCTAAAAGGTATTAATGAGAGCAAGGTTACTAGGTTCAGTAGGGTTGAGGGACAAGTTAATTGAGATGTAAATCTGAATGGAGAAAAATGGGATGAAGTGAAGTGTTTTCTATATCTGGGATTGGACTCAGCAGCAAATGGAACCATGGTCATGGGAGTGTCACAGGGTGGGGAGGGGGCGAAGGTTCTGGAAGTGATGAAGAATGTGTGGAAGGAGAGAACATTATCTCAAAGAGCAAAAGTGGGCATGTTTGAAGGAACAGTAGTTCCAACAATATTATATTGTTGCAAGGCATGGGCTATAGATAGGGTTGTGCAGAGGAGGGTGGATGTATTGGAAATGAAATGTTTGAGGACAATGTGTGGTGTGAGGTGGTTTGATCAAGTAAGTAATGAAAGGGTAAGAGAGATGTGTGGAAATAATAAAGTGTGGTTGAGAGAGCAGAAGAGGGTGTGTTGAAATGGTTTGGACATATATAGAGAGAATGAGTGAGGAAAGATTGATCAAAAGGATATATGTGTCAGAGGTGGAGGGAACAAGGAAAAGCGGGAGACCAAGTGGGAGGTGGAAGGATGGAGTGAAAAAGATTTTGAGCGATTGGGGCCTGAACATACAGGAGGGTGAAAGGCGTGCAAGGAATGAGTGAATTGGAACAATGTGGTGTACCAGGGTGAACGTGCTGTCATTGGATTGAACCAAGGCATGTGAAGTGTCTGGGGTAAACCATGGAAAGTTTTGTGGGGCCTGGGTGTGGAAAGGGAGCTGTGGTTTTGGTGCATTACACATGACAGCTAGAGACTGAGTATGAACGAATGTGGCCTTTGTTTCTTTTCCTAGCACTACCTTGTGCGTGTGCAGGGGGAGAGGGGTGCCATTTCATGTGTGTTAGGGTGGCAACAGAAATGGATGAAGGTAGCAAGTATGAATATGTACATGCGTATATATGTATATGTGTGTGTATGTATACACTGAAATGTATAGGTATGTATATGTGCGTGTGTGGTCGGTTATGTATGAGTATGTGGGTGGGTTGTGCCATTCTTTCGTCTGTTTCCTTGCGCCACCTTCCTAATGCGGGAGACAGCAAGGTCACAGTCATAGCAAGGCCTTCTTTCACAGTGTCCAATCTTCAATGCATTGTATTTCCTTGGGTTGAACTTCATCAACCACGAACCTTATGCTTCATCAACCATGAACCTTATGTTTGTCTATGAGGCTTCGTAAGTTAATGCAATCCTTGTCATTCCTTCCTTCTCTCATGATCTTATCAAGCACAAACGTATTTAGTTATGAAATCCACTTCTTGCAAGTCATTTACAAAGATCAAGTATGGAAGTGATCCTAAGACTGAGCTTCAGGGTATACCAATATTAATCCCAACACACTTAAAAAAGGTTCTTCTGACATGCATCCAATATTCTCTTCCATTAAGATAGTTTTCAACTCACCAAAGGAGTCTCTTTCCTTATACCTGTCTGAAAATTCAGTCTGTATACCACCTTAAACAGGACACATTTAAATGCCTTCTGGCAGTACAAGTATTAACAGCTTGCCCATCCATCTCTTGTCTTCGGCACAGCTCCATCTGTCACAGAAGTCTGGAAAATGTGTCATGCATGACCTTTCTTCTGCTCCAATTTTGTCTCATTTAAGTGGTTTCTGCTTTGCAAGTAAAAATCCATTTGTTTTTATATTACAGCATTGTATATCAACGTTTTTATGCACAGCTGTATGGTCAGGCTCTCTGGGATTCTCTTGGTTTCTCAAGGGGTCTTCAGTATTCTGTACTTTACAGTCAATGTTGTCTCTTTCTTCTTTCTAATTCTCTAGATTTAACAAGTTGTCATCATCAGAAAGCTTACATAATTTATCTGAATACATTTCAATCAATAATTTCATATAACCAGAGGAATCTTATGAAGGTTCAAGAGTATGATGATGATGATATACTCAATGCTCTGCCATATCGCTTACAGTGACTGCCAGAGACACTGAAAATATATGCCTATTGTATGGGTGATAAGTTAGCAGCATGTTATTTGGTGCCCTTATTGCAAACAATAGGAATTTCACAATTTATTGCCTATACATGGGTCAGCAGTAGTTAACCACTTTTTTTTTTTTTTTTTTAACTATATACAAATCATCAGCAATGAAAGGGTTAAGTGCATTTAGCTCATAGTAGACTTCATATGAAGATGGTTAAACAAATTCCTTTCTAGGCCAAAAAGTTTGGGACTCTCTTTTTTCTTAATTACTGGAAATAAATGATATAGAGCCTTTGGATTTCATTTGACTTTTTTTCCATTTGACAGTCTGAGTAGATAAGTTAATTTGAATACTGTATATCTTTTTAAGATGTTGTACTGATATGTATGCTTACAAAATGCTTGCACAATAGTGGCCTTACCAATGTATATATACAAGACCTCTGTATTGTTGGTAGGTATCCTTGTTTGTATATCCTTGTTTGCATGATGTCTTTATGTTTTTAAATTGTTGTAACTATAACTTTCTTGAAATATTACTTGTACAGTTGGGCTTTTCATCAAACAGGAGTTTGAATTATAAAACAAAGAGACAGCTGGACTACTGTCAAACAATTTCTCTCACTGTTTCTAATGATTATAAAACCCAACAGTAGATGGCAGTGCCACTACTTTAGACCTCCCACAAACAAGATTCCTGATTAGATTTGACTACCCATGTGCACACATTATTTTGGAGCCTTCTTTGATTAAAAACATTAAAGGGATGAAATTGTATGATTGCCTTGTCTTAGCCTACCATTTCCCCGACAGGAAGATACACATTACTAGTCCATCCTTTAACCAATTCACTGTGTGATTAATCTTGGGGAGGTACTTTGATAATTATCCACTGACATATGAAAGTCCTCATTTTTCAAGCTTAACCTTATCTTGAGGCATGTGACACAGGAAACACCTTAAAGTCATACGAAAACATGAAAATTACATTTTCTTAAAAAAGAATTCCGAAATTTACCATAAGTCAATTGCACTCGACTGACACTGCCAGAATAATTAGTATCAAGCCTTAAATATTCTCGGAATGTATGAATGCAAAAATCTGTACGAAAATACAGCAAATATTCTTAAACACTGAGAAAATCTTGCAAGAGAGAAAAATGCTTTCTCAGATCCACAAGTCAGGGATGGGGTAAATTCAATTGCTTCAAACATGGATCAAATCATTCATTTTATAAGTTTGAACATAAAGTGATATTAATGAAAAGGAGAAAAATGAGCATTTCCTTTTAATTTGAAAAGCACACAAGTTTCAACCATCATCATCTCTACTGGCCATGATTAGATTTTATTTGACAGTTATGAAATTAATCATAATGTATGGTACACACTAGAAAAGTATTACAAACATTCCTATTATAACAAAAAAGTGAAAAAGACAGTTTAGGTGACTGGAAATGTAACAAGACTCAACAGCTAAAACAATGATTAGATGGGGATCCTGGGTAGGACTTTTTATGAAACCAAAGTCTTCTTACACGACTGTCCAATGTAGCTCAGTACTCTTCCACCTTTCACAGCAAAGTGTGTCCAAACACTATGTGTATTCTTACAGCTCATTCTTCTCCATTCATTGTAAAAAAGTATGTAAATGCTATGTACTGCTTCATATGAATACAGGCACATAAGAACCTTTAATTGCGAAGGTAAGCAGGCCAGTAGACGAGGTTGAAGATAACAAAACACAGAGGTACACCAACACGGCCTGCCCACTCTGTCCTCTTTTCGTAGAGCACATATATGTCATGCATCTTGGATCCCTCTACTGGTGGCTTGCTCTGAAATAGTAAAAATGAGCCATGACTGAATTCAAGTTTAGTCAAGCAATAGCAAGTAGCAGCTACTTCAAGAAGCTGCTGTAATTTGGACAGGTCCATCTATAAATACCTCAGAATCCTCAGCAGGGAATTAGGGATGAAAATTTCTGATTGTGACAATAAATTCGTCACATTAGTGACTCAATTAATTGTCATTTTATTTAGTTTTTCATTTTTCACTTTCTTTTACATTGAATAACCCCTTACTTACCAATCTTCATAACCCTCACCACCATTGCCTTTTTTTTTTTTCACATTGCAGATTAAATCAAAATGCTGTGAATCATGCTCCAGAACTCAAACTGAATTCTACACTTGTCACACTACACTAGCATTATCGGCCAAAATCACTCAATACCACACCCAAAGCTATTTTCAGTACATGGCTAAACTGGTCTTATATCCTTGTTTCTAAATCAAAGTTCATATATCCTTGTTTCTCCATCTTTATGGCTTCAACCAGTTCAACCTTTGAAACCAAAAGCATCCTCTTAATGCCTCCAAAATAAACAAACCTAATTACGCCAGTGTGTATCCAAAGCGGCAACTTTGATCTCACCATGATGAAAAGCTCAAAATTTTGATATATTAGAACTTAAGAGAACTTAGAGCTTTGTGGAGGGCTTTGGTCTATTCAAAACACCATCCATAAGTTTAGGATGAATGCAAAATAAGCTGTGAGAAAGTATACACCCCTTCCATCTCATGAAGTTGAGGACAAAGTTGGGTATACCAAGTTACAGAGATGAACCTTTGAAGCATACTACTTGGATATGCCACTACTCTCTTACATTATAATGTTCTACTTACCACGGGCGATACACGTCGCACATTTAATAAATCTTTCTTTCTGCGCCACCTGGGAGAACAAAAAATGATCCATTATTAGGTGAGAGCACTCAGATAATCAGTATTTCAAAATCTTAAGATAAATTAGTGAATCAAGTTATTTTCAATTTAATCACTGCTCAAGCACTATTCAAACAATATGCTCAATATGCTGGCAATATCTGGATCAAGTTAGAGGAGGGTGACCTTGGAAAATAATATGTATAGGAGTCTAGGTGGTGGTCGGGCTGGTTTGCCTGGGAAGGTAACAGAAAGTATAGTGCCAATTGTAGCCTCATGAGCTGCATTAAATTCACATTGATCTTTGCGAATGAAAAATCTGTAATGATTTTCAACTAGAGTCGTCAAATACACTGAAACGTCAAGGTAAAGTTGTAATGGCCCTGGAAAGAACGTTTTAAACACAATAGCTGAGACTAGCGATGATAAAGCAGGAACTCGACTTAAGTAAGAGCATTCCAGCTAAATCGGCTGGAACTAAGTAACTGGGAACAACAAAATAAAAGAAACTTTGATGAAGTTTTGGGAGACTGAATTGAAATGGGAGGAAGACTAGTGCCGATGGGTAATGATGGATGAGGTGAATGGTACTCACGTAAGGACAACAGCGTACTGGAAGAGAGGTACAGTCGTCATCAGGATGCACATGAAGAGCCAAACATCAATGGCCTTTACGTAGCTGGTGGTCGGGCTGGTTTGCCTGGGGAAGGGAACAGAAAATATAGTGCCAATTGTAGCCTCATGGGCTGCATCATCAAATTCACACTAGACTTTGCGAATGAAAAATCTGCAATGATTTTTCCACTAGAGTCGTCAAATACACTAAAACGCAACCTTTATAGAATCTTGGTATGTGCCTACAAGCGTCAATACGGATCACCTGTAGATTGGATTCTTAATATGTACTTTAGAGCAGAAATCAAACATAATCTAGCTTAGAAAAAATAGGGGGGGGGGGGGGAATAAAAAAAATATAATGTGGTATGAAGTAAATTTTTTCTTAGTGAAATCTACTTGAGGTGGATACGATGATAACACTGGGATGTCTCAAAAGCCACGGTTTTCCTACACATTTGTTGGCCTCAGAATCTTGCCCAAAAGACGGGGAGTAACACTGTGTATGTAACAGTCTATTACGACAAAGAACTCAGCTATACCTGACTAATAATCATTATGAATAAAAGATGTATCTTAGCTAAGCTCTTAATTGATAGATATGTAATTAAACATATCATGCAACCCCAGGACCCCTTTTATGGGGCTCTAGCAGCTTTGAGGCTGCGCTCCAATCAGATGCAGGGATGTGATGGACTTCTTTGGAGCAAAAAGGTTGTCGACGAGACTATACCATTTTTCACCGGACTCTAACTACAAACTGTTGCACTGTGAGTGAGAAGTTACATCAGCGAGGCTTTATCATCGTTAGTAGATGTAAGGAAGTACAGTCTCGTCAAGGATACCCAGGTTCCAGTAGAGACCATCATTTTCCTAATTCTGCTTGGACAGCAGTTTTGAAGCTGCAGAGACCATGACTGGAGTTTGTACAACAATTACTTCGGTGAGTAGGAAAGCAGGGCTATGACATCTGTTGAAAGTGCGTAGGCTAGTTGGCTGAGGAGTGAAGGAAGGAAAGTCGAATGTATATAAATGCGTCTCAAGTGTTAAGTATGGTGACGTGGCTGAGTTGGACGGTGGTGACTTGATGTGTGCTGGATAGTGATGGAAGTGTGCGTGTAAGGTAACAGCTATCTATCTTTATCACAGTCATCTGTTAGTTTTAAATGTTCATCCATATTTTTCCGCTAATCTTAACATTATCTTAGCACTCCTTTACTAGTGTTCTCAATATCTGTCCACACTCTACCACCAATGTTATCACTGTCGTTAACACTCCTCCACCAGTGTTATCACCATATGTTCACCGCCCCCACCATTGTTATCACTATCTATCCACACTTCCACCAATATAGCTTTATCCACTCTCCCCTATCAGTGTCATCACTACCTATCTTCCACCAATGTCATCACTCTATCTATCCATGCTTCTTCCACTTGTGTTATCACTATCGATCCATGCTCCTTACCAACGTTATCAATGTCCATCCAATCTTTAGGGTTATTAAAGATTGTTTTTGACTTTTGTTTCAGTTTGGAAGGGTTGATGAGTGTGGTGAGCTGGTCGTTTTTGGCAGTTGTAGGCTACAGACCTCACCTGATGTCGGAGTACATGGAGGTGACGGTGAGGAGCGCGGTGATGACGAGTACCGTCCTACCTGGCACCACGTCAGCCGGCCAGAAGAAGGATGCCCACCCTACCAAGACGAAGAGTGAGGAGGGCACGAACTCCCCCATCACATGGATGAAGCTATGTCGACGCAGCACCAGCAGGACGCGGATGCACGGCGAATACGCTGGGGCAAGCGGAGGGAACCTCTGTAAACTGACGTGCGTGCATCATACACTCGTGTTCATGTACCCGTCCACATGCACAAAACTCACACCACCCCTTGCACTCATGAATACTTCTACACCCTTGTACTCATACAGTATACACATCCCCTCAAACACTCATGAATAAGCCTGTCATACATCTAATAAAAGAAGCCACAGATACACAATACAGCTGTCCCTTACATGCACTTTAATTGCATTACATGATTTCCCTCACAAAACTTCAAACATACACTAAACCTCTCTTAAACCCTCAAACCTCTGCATGACGAGTAGAATGTGTCGCCTAATAGCGTAACATGGTACGCAATGCATCGACCCAATTCAACGTTTATCCTCTGCGTCTCTTGTGGTTATGGGTGTGAACTTTAGTGTTAAAGTAATTTTTTTATGACTGATTTGACAGCCTCACAGAGACAGAAAGTTTGATGCTCTATCATCAATCGAAATGTAGCTTTACAGAATGCGTCTCGTTGCAGTGTATGAGAAATTTCACAAATGCACCACACAACTTCAAACGTCGCCAGACATTTCCTTTACACAAGTATACATCCTTATCAGAGGTGAAAGATGAGAGAGAGAGAGAGAGAGAGAGAGAGAGAGAGAGAGAGAGAGAGAGAGAGAGAGAGAGAGAGAGAGAGAGAGTCCTGATCGCGGCAGTCGGTACACAGTCCAACCAGCTGTTCATCCTCTCTAGGGGTTGGCCGGTCGATAAGTTAGGTACCAGGCCTAGGATATATATATATATATATATATATATATATATATATATATATATATATATATATATATATATATATATACGAACACTTTCATAGAATATACAAACCTCCAATAGCCATGCAGCGTCAGGAAAAGACTGGAGCTTGGAAGAAACTCCCTTTCGTTCCCACTTCTAGACATTAAAATACGTAGAGGGGAGGGTTTCCAGCCCCCGCAACATCCTCACGCTTGGCACCGTAAGCAATGACCAATTCAAAAGATGAAATGATAGAACAACCAGAGGCTATAACATAACACTATATAAGAAAATTGCTGGAGAAGATTTCAATTTTTTTTTTCTTGGATGACTGCGATATGAAGCTGTGAATGCCGACAACATACAGAAGGTTAATGAATTATATGATAGCGAATAATGTTCAAGAGTGGGGCACACACAAATGTAGAATTTCCTCCCCGCACAATATAAATAGGCGATTACATGCTCTCCGTACGTGCCCCTTAACCACACCTTAGCAAGACACCTCAACTCCCACCCTCACACTCTATACACGCACCACCTGTGTGGCTTGCTAAGCATCTAGTGTTTGTGAGGCGTGCTGATCACCCAGTGTTTGTGAGGCGTTTTGAGCACTGTTTGAATGGCGTACTGAGCACCCAGTTTGTGAAGCGTGTTGATCGTCTGTGTTTGTGAGGCGTGCTAAGCATCCAGCGTTTGTAAAGCGTGCTCAGCATCCCACTATATGTGCGGCATGTTAAGACCCACTATTTGTGCGGCAAGCTAAGACCCACACTGTTGGGCGGCATGCTGAGCGCCTAGTATTTGTAAAGCACAATGAGCATTAAACATCCGAGAGGTGTGTTGAGCACCTTGTGTCTGTGAGGCGTGTATAGCGCTCAGATGTTTGTGAGTGGTGTTGAACAGTGAAGACCGGAAGACTCACACGGGACGCAGTCGGAACAGTAGCAGAGCGTCTCGTTGAGGCGGGTGAGATCGTAGTCGTAGCTGGCCAGCTGATTCATGATGTCGGAGTCGGCGCTCAGGCCCAGGTCCATCCACGACAAGGAGACCTCGTACCTGTTATACATATCTGAAACAAAGTGTACACTGTACGTGATGGTGAAGTACGGGTGGTGTATAGTACACCTCCGGGACCTGTGCACGGGTAACTGATAAGGATTACATGGGAAGGACAGATAACATGAGACTTAAAAGTACTCGACCAGGTTGTTTGCTGTCCTTGTCAGAAACGGAGTAAAATTTATCTACATTGTACACTACTTAGGGTTTACCAGACGCCAAAGCAGCTGTTAGTAACTAGAGAACAGATGTGATGATGCAGTCTTATCACGGCTGTGATGCTAGACTTACTATGACCGGGAACTATGATGACAGACCTAACATGACTGGAAGCTATAATGATAAAACTACCATGAATGGAAAGAATGGGAACCATGCTGACAGATAGAACATGATGGATACTACGCTGACAAATTTACGCATGGAATACGATATTACTTTCTTACAAGACCTTCCGAATCGTCGTTCATGTGTATGTGTGCATTTATTTTTTTCATATTAACCTGTTTGTATGGTGGGGATGGCAGGAGGAGTTCCAGACTCGGGACCCCCATTGCAAGCATTTTGCACTATCTTACAACTTTTTATACTTCTGTATGCTGTCCGTATATACAGTTTTCTCTCTTTCGGTATATTCCATTCATTCATAACTCTTAAAGGTGTAAAAGAATATCTTTCGTAACGTGTCTTGCTTAATTTCATATGTCCTCTGGCTGTTTTATTCCTACAGCTTTCGAAGAGCTGTTTCCCCCTACGTCAATGGTTTCGTTTAAAATCTTAAAGGTTGTTTGTAATTCGGACAGCCCTCACTCTTTTCTCTTAGCCATGATGAAAATTTTTTAAGGTCTTAGCCTTTTCCTGTAACTAGGCTTTCTTAATTCTATTACCTTTGTTGTTCTTTGTTCTTAGTCAAGTGTGTGAGCGAACATTATAAATATATTCTAGGTTTGGCCTATGTAGTGCATGAATGGTTTGTTTAATATTTCTTTAAACGTGAGATTTATGCAATTTTAATATCTGCCACAGGCACTTTTGTCTCCGTACTTATTTTCTATGCGGGACTTGACAGATCAGCGACTCTGTCGTCTCTCATGCACACAGATTTTTGCAGCTTATTAGATTTTCTTGCTAGAATAACGTTCATATTGAGGCTTTCTTTCACTGTGATTCACTGTGTGTGTGTGCGTGTGTGTGATTACTAGTGCGTCACGGGACACATGTCCCGTCTCTTAACCATGTAAATATACATATCATGTCTTTACTCCTATGTGTATATACATATACACAAACGCATTCAGCCTAAGCCATGTAACCATTTATCGACCGGCTCAAAGGGATGGTGAACACCTGGGTAGTGTGTGGGCTGACTACCGAGCCCAGGATTTCAAACCAATGAGGGTCAGGCCCCCCCCCCCCGTGGGACTGTACTGATTCGTGGTCACTCAGTTACTGAGGTTCATATACACCACGGAGTAGTGTGATCATTATTTGTGATTACTATTTGCATGTTACGGGAAGAGTTTTACAATATTGTTGCCCCGTTTTCTACTTAATCTTGTATATATGTACCATGACTTTGCATACACACGCATACACACACACTAGCTTATGCCAGGTGCATATGTGTATGTGTATCCTAATTTCTGCGTACCAGTAGCATGCCACTTATAAATAACATCTCACCATCGTAAAATGTTTCGTTGTGCTTGAGTAAACAGTACTGTGGCATGGTTTCAACCCACTGGATAATTTAGAATCGTGAGCCTAACACGAAAGAGCTCAGTTAAAAATTCATTTGCATGTCAACAATACGAAACTTTACTATGAACTTCTGACAAGGCAGTATATACAATGGTCAAGTACAGTGTTGAAAATTATAACATCTGTGGAAAGTTATTTCTACTAAGTTTTAAGCGAATGATGACCGCATTTAGGAATTAACAAATTTAGACTATCCTCATCTGGAATAGATGAGAAATTGTATCAAAATGACTCGAAGACAGGACATAAATACTTGAAGAATCATTAGAAAGAATCATGCGTGAAAAATTTTGTAACATTATATGAATCGTCCGATAAAAATCTTGTAACTGACTGCTCTATATGATAAGTGTGACGTGACAATGAAGACTCTCCTCCAGCACCATGGGTATAGTAGGTTGGCGGTGAAGTACTTACTGTGGTATAGGTATATCTCCACCAACCTGTCTCTCGGGCAGTTAGTCAATACTCACAGCTGCCGATGTGTATGACGCATCGCTGCACGTCGAACGGGTACTTGTGGAACGTCATGCTGCAGCCTAACTTCAGCTGCATCCTGGCGGTGGTGGATAGTAAATAATTGATCTGTAATCTTCTTTTTTATAGTCTGTGATAGCATGATCCCTTTAGCTGCTAAGGAAAAAAAACATTACAAAAATGATTTGAAATTGTAAACCCGCGACTTTTTAGGACAGACATGCAAGAAAAATATATCTCAGACCTGACATGTCAGTGCACGTGAATGAGGGTCGTCATCAAGTTCCCGGACATGAACACCTCTCGGTAATTACTTTAGCATTGCCAGCTTTTAATTAGCCAGGTTGCCATCGCTGTAGTGTGTCGTTCCATCCTCAGACAGTAACCATCTACCTGCAGGGCAATTTCTAAAAAGCCCCTGTCGGGAACTGAACCCAAGCCAGAGGATTCACGGTAAGAAAAACCAAACACTTCAACAAGGGAACGCTATTTCTCTCTTCGATTTTTCGGCAAACCTCAGCAGTTTTGCACAGTAAATGGATTTTTTTTTTTTTTTACTAGCAACTTTATCTCTCGACTCCTTACGCGTGGCAGTGACATACGAAGTCTTTGTGGGCGACATATATACATTTTTGGCCTTGTTTTCAGGTTTTACTGTTTATAATACTCGCGCAAAAAACAGATTGCACCAGAATACTTAAACAACCTAAACGAAACTGTTTCTTTCATCATGCTATTGCTGCTGGATATCATTTTACGTTTAAAGACATTGATTCTTTAAGATGAACGAAAACTTTCGGCAGAGTAAATGTTTTCTTAAGTCTGGAGAAAATTGTAATCAAACATTATCATGTATATATGTATTTTAGACCTGAATCTTCAGACATTAAGAAACCAGGTTTAATGCGACCTTTCCAGACCTGTACAAACCCTAAGCTGGAAGAATACATGTATATGGAAAATAGATATAATTGGTGATTTACAAGTTTCAGCAGTTTGATGCGTTACTTTCTGTGAAAACTGAATAACCTCACTACAAAAGTTTTATACCAGCATTTCACTCATTACTGTCTCAAGGTTTCGAATATGGTGTACTGTGCGACGTAAATGATGGTGGAATCAGAGTATGTTGCAGTGGAAATGGAAAGTGCTGAGTGAGGGCAGGTAGAGGGGATCCATGGTGGTGGTTAGGATGGTGGAGTTGAGGGTAGGTGGAGGGGCTCATATGATTGAGTGAAGGCATGTGGAGGGGCTCACATGGTGGAGGTGAGGACGGTGGAGTCGGGGTAGATGATCACGCCCTGGAACTTCCGAAAGATGGTGAAGGTGTCGATGGCCCGCGTCCCTCGGATGAACACGTCCGGCGACCACACCTGCACGCCCACACGTGCCTTTACTTGCTGCCTGGTTACACCTGTACACTGGAGCCTGCCTTTACATGCTAACTAGTCTCACTTGCGCACTTGAACCTGCCTTTACTCTCTTCCTAGTTACACCTGCACACTTGAACCTGCCTTCACTCTTCCTAGTTACACCTGCACACTTGAACCTGCCTTTGCTTGCTGTCTAGATACACCTGCACACTTGAACCTGCCTTTACTTGATGTCTAAATACACCTGCACACTTGAACCTGCCTTCACCTAATGTCTAAATACACCTGCACATTTGAACCTGCCTTTACTTGATGTCTAGATACACCTACACACTTGAACCTGCCTTTACTTGCTAACAAGTTACAGCTGCACACTTGAACCTGACTTTGTACACTGCCGAACTATATATATCGGTGACATCCCTCACACCGGCGGCCCCATAATCTAGTGTGGAGGGATGGACGAGTTGATAACCTTGCTCACCATGGAAGAGAGAAAAGTCAGATATAACTTGATCACAACCTTTGACTCTCCAAACCATTTTTGATGATGCTGACAGTGATCAGTTCTTCGGAAGATGCAAAGACATAGCAACCAGAGTTCATATCAAGAAGTTAAATAATACGCTTGTCAGAAGCAATGTAAACAAGAACTTTCACGGTGTGAAAGAAATGGATGAATGGAATAACTAACAAAAACGTGAAAACTGAAAGTCTACAAAAGATTAAAAAGTTGTATGGCAGGAGAAAAAGTCTAAGGTAAGTTAGGTTCCACGAGTGTAGAACTCCTTCCTCAGTACCGTACCAATGAGTATAAGAATAGGTAATGAGAAGTCTTTAATGATAACTTGATTGGTCATTACAACTACCTTACCCCAAAATCTGCTTTAGATGACTGCCTTATGACACTTCTACTCAATCTATCTTCACTAATTGCCTTGTTCCAGCTTTACAGCCTTATCATCTTCACCACTACTGACCTCTACTTTAGGTCTACCACATCACGGTTGTTCCACCGGTACATCTGTAACTCACACATGCTTTTATGTAATGATATATCACACCTGCACACACAGCATCTGCCACTCAGCCACCTGCACAAGTACCCCTGCTTTTGTTCATTTTCTTTTTACATTTGTAACCCAGACATACCTATCACACTCACTACACCTGTCTATCTGCTGCCCTATGACACCTGCACACCCACACCTGTCTTAATCTGGTGTCCAGATTATCCTACGCCATCCTGACACCTGTCACACTTGTATCATCTCTTTTTCATTGCCTGGATACACCTGTCGTATAATTATTACTGTCGTATAAGTATTACAATCACCTTTCAAGTGTAACATGTACCGAGCTTACAATTTACGTTTACGTGCTAAAACTGAATGAAAAGTCATCACAGAGTGTAGATCACTTTGCAAATGGCTAAAAATCAATTTATAATAAAAGTCTTCTTCTATACACATATATGGGATTTAAACTTGGAAAACATATGTCAAGAGATGAAACTGTTGATAAAACTTATCATTTAATGATTGTTTTACTTTTGAAAAGATTTAAGAATAGATTAGAACTACAGAATATTACACAAGTTGTTTCACACAGCATATGTTTGAAGGTATAGTAGTCCCCACAGTGCTGTATGTATGAGAGTCTTGGACCCTGAATGCAAAAGAAGAGAAGAGGGTGGACGTGCGGGAAATAAAGTGGCTGAAGAAAATATGAGGAGTAAGGTGTGGTGATCGCGTGAGGACAGTGTAAGGTTTAGCTGTTCGAGCATTCCGACTGAGAGCTGACCAGGGTGTGCTGAAATGACTTGAGCACACGGAGAGGATGAGTGAGAAAAGGCTGACTAAGGGGATCTACGTGTAATAATTGGAGGAAGGAAGGGGGAGAGGGAGAACATTCAGAAGGGTGAGGCGTGCAAAGGATAGAATAAATTGGATCGATGTGATTTACGAGAATCAATGTGGTATCGGCGAGCTGCATCAGGGCACGTGAGATACTGTGTGGAGCTTGTCTGTTGATGAAGGGCTCTGGGTTTAGGTACGTGACAGCGAGAGAATGGAGAAAGGATACGTGCAAATAAGGCTGGTAATCATCCTTTTACTGCGAGAGAGAGAGAGAGAGAGAGAGAGAGAGAGAGAGAGAGAGAGAGAGAGAGAGAGAGAGAGAGAGAGAGAGAGAGCGCCAGAACACCTGGGATTAGGAGACATACGTACCATCCTTATGAGGTCAGTGGAAGTCGCGAAGCCTTTCTCTTGTGCACTGGAAGAAGAAGAAGAAGAAGAAGAAGAAGAAGAAGAAGAGGAGGAGGAGGAAGAAGAGGAGGAGGTGGAGGAAACCGAAGTAGAAGAAAGCGAAGATGAAGATGACGAAAGGGACGAGGACGTGGGTGTCGGAGCCTCCGAGGCGGTGGTGTTGTCAACGCTGCCAGGGAAGGTGAGGCGAGGATCTCGCCACGACACGCGGAAATACAGTTCGAACAGCAGCGACTGAGAGAGCCCAGAAGAGCGTGTCCCCAGCGGAAGAGAGAGTAAACGTTAGGTTAGCAAATATGACCTCGCAAGTGGATTTCCTCAGCCACACTACACTATGTACATAATTATATACGTCTACATCCATACATGTAAATGAGTATATGAATCCCATAACTACCTATATGTATAGACCGGTAAAAGGGTTCTATTCTCACCCTGTCATGAAGGTCCAAGAGATGTGTGATGCATAACCTACTTTTCTCTCAGCCCGCTTTTTCTTCCGGGTTGGTACTGTCTCCTTTGTAGGCGGTCATCCATTTGCTTTCTTATTAGTTTTAAGAGTGTTTTGCAGACCACGCGTGTTAGGGAGATTGGTCTGTAATTCCGTGCGATATCCCGATCACCTTTCTTAAATATAAGCACGACCTTTTTCCCTCTTCCACACCTTTTGTAGACACGCCTTCCTCAAACATGTTGAACAATACTTCGAATCACCTAGTTTGCGCCTCTGCATGTTGCCTAAAGCAAATCGTATGATTTCTTTACATCTTTCAAGACTTCTTCCTTACCCCACCTTGCTAATGGTGGGGCAATAGATTCCTCCACTTGGATTGCCTCACAGAAATAACAGAGTGTTTTTCTGTTTCGTCAAAGCTAAAGATCTGCGTTCTCCCTAAATGTAAAACCTTTAAGACGTAAAAATACTGCACATTATGATATTCTATTCTAAGAAAAAATTAACTTAAAAACCAGTCCTTTTTCAGTCACAAATCAACCAACTAACTTATTTGCATCACCAAGGTGGCATCCGCAAAAACTGTTCTTAAAAACGTCCTTTTTTACTGTTCCCAAAATTCTCCTCCAGATCCGTCATCGCCCAAGACTGACCATCTCCTCCAGCCCACTATAACTCCTTAGACTTACCATGTCCTCAAGGTTCACCTCGTATATGCCGTTGACCTTCATACTCAGGCTGACGTTCACCGGACCATCACCTGTAAGAGGATACCTGCTGGTGAAACAGTGACAAAGGAAGACCCAGATATATGGAAGATAATCATAAGATATATTTCTTTCTTGAAGCAAATTGCATGAAGACTTTATAGAAATTAGTTCTAGGAATGATATAGATGATATGTCTCTTGTTTCCACTTTCCGCGTGGTTATTCCTGAGAGAGAGAGAGAGAGAGAGAGAGAGAGAGAGAGAGAGAGAGAGAGAGAGAGAGAGAGAGAGAGAGAGAGAGAATGGAAGGTTGATGTTGCCAGAGTCCGCCACCCTTAGGGAGTACGGAACGTACACGGGAGTTTGTTTGAGTACGCAAAATTCGCAGGTGTAAAGCTTTTTGCTACCGAAGTTTTTTCTTGTTTATTAGCAACGACGGTGACAAGTGAAAAATGGCATGCTCCGAAGCTGATAGATATGTCATCGAGTTGGAAGGTAGTCAATATCTACCTTTGTTTACTCGGCTGAAGCAAGCAATGCTGTCAAATGTACACTTGTCAATTGCTTTATTACTGTTGGAAAGCGAAACTCTTGACTTTTGTATACAAGCAGCTCTTATGAACGACATATTAGTGTCTGTTATCTTTTCAGTGAGCAGATTGGACGAACGATGAAGAAAATGAAAATATATCGAGCGAAAGTGACTACCTCTGGGTTTACAGTATATTTCTGATGAGTTTACCCACTCATTTTAACGTATCGTTCAAAAGAGCGTCTTTATGAGCCGTCAGTACGAGTGGAGAATGGAAGTTGATGGGGGGTTGATAGAAGCGGCCGGGATCGAGTGAGGAAATTAGGTGGGCGGGGTGTTCCAGTGAAGCACAAGAGCCAGGTCCAGACACTAGGATCTACTGCATCAAGTATGTACATCAAAGTGACATGAAACTTCTTAGTAATATCTTGATATTTCAGAGCACCTCAAGGCCTTTTGGACGAATTCAATAATATTCTCTCAGTAACAACGAAGGTAAAAAAACGAGTTAGTGGACCCCAACGGTTTATCCTTGGAGTCATCCATCACTCAAGGGGTATAATTAGCATTGTTCATGTTAAGATGAGTTTAATTCTAATTGAAGTAAGTGATCGCACTGGCTCCGTCGCTACAAGTGCTCTTTTTCCATGAAATATGATCTACTTACAAGTGCACTACATTTTTTTTTTTGTTGTTGTTATTCAAACTTTGTCCTTTGCATATTTAAACATTTGTATATGGCCATGTTGAGGGCAGGTTTGAACACGTCAGACAAAAGTGTCTTTTACACTTACATGACAATGAAAAGACCGTTTGGTGACCAGGGCTAACGCACCAACGATATACTACACCCTTTGCGTAGCAGGACGCTGTCGAGGTAATACTAATCGAGAAAGATTGCTGTCGCTTCGACCTAAACCCCATAAGACCACGCAGGGGTCAGGTCAAAGGTTACGTCGCGTTGGCCTAGCGTCTTTGACTGGCTACGGCAGCTGGTCGATCGCCCCTCCTCGTAATGGCACCCGCCCGCTGATGGCCTAACCAAATTCTAATTTCTGAGCGAATGAATGATTATGGGCTAATGTATATGATATTTTCGGAGTTTCATAAAGACAGTAACAGCACAAGACACAGACTCCATGGTCCACAAGTAACCCATAGGAAGGGTTGCTCTTACCCGATTCACCCACTGCAAAGGTAACTTTGCGATGGAAGGTAATGTGGAGAATCTGTTGAGAAAGTTCAAATATTCTGGGAGAAGACTCACCAGGTGGTCTGGGGTAGATTCACCTGGTGCTCTGGGGAGGCTCAAATGCTCTGGGGAAGGTTCACTTTGGTATTCTGGGGTAGACTCACCTAGTGATCTGGGGGAGGTTCACCTGGTACTCTAGGGTAGACTCACCTGGTGATCTGGGAGGCAGGTGTCGCTGATAGCCATCTGGCACGATCTTGATGCAACCCACCGTCTTCACCAGGACCCACACCAAGGCCAGCCTACGGACACAGTAGTCTTTACTGGCCAGGGTGAGCGGCAAGGGTTGGAGAAGTGGTACTGGGGGCTGGACATGAAGGGTGGCAGGGTAGTACTGGGAGCTGGACATAATTGGTGGCAGGGTAGTCCTGAGGGCTGGTTATGATTGATAGCAGGATAAGACTGGGAGTTATGGAGCTATGGTTTAAGATACTGTGTGTAATGTTAGCGTGTTAAGTGTAGTAGAGGTGTTTGTGCTGGAGTGTTGCGCGTGGTTTTGGTATGACTGTGGTGGCGTATGTGCCACTGGAGGTGTGGCCGTTCGTGTGCTGTCTGTGGTGTTGGAGGTATGAATGGCGAGTATGGTGTTGGAGATGTTGAATGTTCGCGTGATGATAGTGAGGCTAGAAGTGTAAGTGGTAGCACTGATTCTTCACGACGGATGAGCGAGGTGAACAAGCTCAAGCGTTAAGCGCACTATTCGGAATCTGATCATGCGAGTGTGGAGCGAGTGACTGGCTGTATGTAGTCAATCAACCACTTGTAGATGGTGAGGCACTTAAAGATGATAGGCAATGAGCCCAATCATTTCCTGAGGACCTGACTCAAGTCCTGTGCAATGTCTGAGTCCTCTTTCCTCTTCGCTATATAGTTTTAGTTGGAGGTCGCTTATGGCGCCGATGGATGTGTCAGCGGAAATATGTTAACAAGAGATTATCTTTCCTCGTCTGACCCTCAAATGCCCCAATCCTCGATTGAGAAAGACTTAGTCGATAATAAGTCTTCCGAGCATACGAAGCTTGCTTTGTCCTTGACTGGGATTCCGAGCCATAAATACAGGTAAGGTAGAAATGCATCTGCACTAAAACCTAAGCTTTAGTGTGTGTGTGTACATACCATCCGTTGAGGGAGGTGTGTATTGGTTCTCACAGCTTGTGGGAAAATGGTTGGCCGCTGCGAACGACACACTGGCTAAGGGGCCCTCTGATTATTCCTACCAATACGAGTCATTTACAGGAATTCATGCTTTTGAACGTACCGATCTTTATGAAAGCTGTTGACACTCGAGCTATTAAGTTTTAGAAATCTTAGAGTAGGTAAATTAATAAACAAATAAGCAAATGAATACACATGTATATAATTTTTTCATACTTGATCGCCGTTTCCTGCGTCAGCAAGGTAGATACGGGTACAGACGAAGAAAGGCAGCATCCGCTCACATCCATTCTCTAGCTGACACCACAGCTCCCTATTCACAACCAGGCCCCACAGACCTTTTTATGGTTTACTCCGAACGCTTCATATACCCTGGTTCAGTCCGCTGACAGCACGTGGACCCCTGTATACCACATCGTTCCAGATCAACCTATCCCATGCACGCCTTTTACCCTCTGGCATATTCATGGCCCCAATCGCTCAAAATCTCTTTCACTCCATCCGTTCATCTCCAGTTTGGTCTCGTTCTTGTTCTCTTCACTTCTGACACATATATCCTCTCTCAACCATTCTCACTCATTCTTGGAAACGAGGAAATTCGCTTCAAGAACCTTTTCAATCCAAAGGAGTCCATCATTTCCTTGCTCCTGCGTGCAGTGCAGCTTCGAAACTGCAAGAGACCCATGAAAAAGCTGGGTTGTATAATCATGATGATACATATCGGAATGAAGGTAACACAGCCAAATAATCTCCTAAGCTTAAGTAGGTCATGCCGGGAAACATGTCTTGAAGATTTTACAAATGTCTTAATGGCCCGGCAGATCACAGTAATCAAATGAATTAATGAGTCATTTCACTCTTACCTACAGTGTCCTTCCGCACTGATGCTATTGAGCTCATACCCGTCGGCTAATTCTTAAGAGCCCTTACGACACACAATTTCAAGCTTCATTTCAGGACCAAAAGCCTTTTGCGAAAAAAAGGGGGGGGGGGGGGGGAATGGCACTAAAAGTTATACACAATTAATTTTATACCGACTCACTCACCTAACTAGGAACATTTTTAATTTTGCCACATAATATTGTTTGCAGCCGTTCATGATAAACGGTGGTGGCTCACTTTTGTTTTAGAGATCACGGTTGGAGAGTGTCTGAGACTACATCATGGCTGGTCACAGTTAACTCAGGAACTCTTGGTCTCGGACAATACTATATCTGAACTCAGCATCTTCCCGAATTGCAACTTCAATATGCCGCATTACTCGAAAAACAAACCAAAACAAAAATAAAATAAATTCGTATTAGTTACGGCAAACCGCAAATCGTATAGGGGGCAAAAACCCCTAACCTAGCTTATACAATGTTCCACAAATTGACATGGCCATTACAATTTATTCTACTTAGAGAAACATTTATAGTTTGATATATTGCCTTTAGGTCTCAACACATAAATGCACCTCTATGCAGCACACTAAACTATATACACAAATGTAACTACATCGCTCCTACCTTATGGAGCTTTGTACCATAGTGACTGTGACAGGTCTGGCGGGCTGTGGGTCTCTGCCGAAATAATAGTTCTTAACGGAAATGCATCTGTCAATGCGTAGACCCACTATATATTCAACCAGATGATAAAGGAAGATCCAAGGACTATGGCAGCAGAGGAATGAGCCGTGTTGAAGGCGACACCACTGCAGTGTAACGCCCGTTCGCTGGATGGCGCTAAACACAACTGACACCGATGGGCGAGTCTGTGGTTGCGCCGCGAGGTTCACAGCCACAGTAGGTAGTGGACATGACGAGGGAATCTTCGACATGCTTGGGTTCCCACGCCCATAGAGGCGATCACTTATCCACTGTGTGTTCTTTCGCTATGAAAGATAGAACTGGTAGGGAATGGCGTGATGGATATCCACGTCAGTAGTATAAACTCGCCCCGTCCAGTTTGGTATTTACCATCGCGTCAGAGAGGCTATTGTACAGCGCCAAGGTTTGGCGAAGGATATGGAACGAGTGAATGTCAAATCAATAGGTGAATATCTGTCAGGAGAGGTACGCGGGTAATTAGTAATGTTCATTAATAGTACTTATGTTATTAATGGATTAAATCAAAGGTCACGACATCATATCCAAACGTTGTAATGATGTGCTCTGGGGTTAAGAATAGGGGTTAAGAATGCCTATGAATCAAATAAGCAAGAGGGTATCTGCTATGTGATGGCTGCTTGTAACTATATTCATATTTTTTTTTGTATTCATACAATAGAAAATGGGTGGAATAAGCGATGGTGTGATAACTTGTTACAAGCTTAACAATAATCATACATATCAATTGTGGGTAGAAATGACCTTCAACGGTGCACAGCTATTAAGCGTAATTTTCGTAAAAGATGATTTTGGTTATTACGTTAGCGATAAACAGATCACAAAGGAATTCAAACAACAACGAACCTCTGGGTCATTTCGAGGCTCTTTGTGATAGTGGAAGAGATCAGAAACTGAGATTAATGTGGTAAGAGAAGGAAAACATAAAGATGATTTAATAAGATTTACCCGTAAACTTTGCAACACTGTAACTCAGGAGACGCATATCAAATAACGTCAGTCGTAGAATTGAAGACCAGTAACTATCAAGTCCCAACTTTAAAGGTGCTTTTAGCTACTCTAAACGGTAATTCATTCCACACGTTAACAGTTCTGTTGAAGAAAAAGTACTTTGCCCCATTCGCAGGAAAATAGTAGCTCACGTTTGTCTCCATGACCATGGGCTGAATCAGACAAATCTAGCCCAAAGTAACTTCTTAGATAGAGATTATCAAACAAAGAACTATCCTCCTTGTTATTAGAGCCTTCAATAGTTTTGAATACCTGGATGAAAGCGCCAAGATATGAACCTTCTTCTCTTTACTAAATCAGATGAATGTAAATTCGTTTATGTGGCTCCCACAGGATTTGTTTCTCAGTCCGGGAATCATATTTGCTGTTCGCTTCTGTACTATGTCAATTCTCTCCTTTCCCAGTTGTGAACACAGTATTCGAGGCGGGGACACACCAGTAAATTGCAAAGAATGAGGATTAGTTTCTTAAATGTATATTCAAATGCCTTGCCAACTGATCCAATAATATGGTTCACTTTTTACCCCCTTTTTACTGCTTTTGTGCACCACTTGTATCTTGGTTATCAGAGGTTATTCAGCTACTGTCTATTTCCTTACTAACCAATTGCACCCCAACATAATTCCTACAGTAGCTTGCCTTTTCGATTTTACTATCAGTGTGTATAACTTTCACTTATCTTTATATATATATATATATATATATATATATATATATATATATATATATATATATATATATATATATATATATATATATGTGTGTGTGTGTGTGTATATATATATATATATATATATATATATACATATATATATATATATATATCTTTTTTTTTTTGTCGCTGTCTCCCGCGTTTGCGAGGTAGCGCAAGGAAACAGACGAAAGAAATGGCCCAACCCACCCCCATACACATGTATATACATACGTCCACACACGCAAATATACATACCTACACAGCTTTCCATGGTTTACCCCAGACGCTTCACATGCCTTGATTCAATCCACTGACAGCACGTCAACCCCGGTATACCACATCGCTCCAATTCACTCTATTCCTTGCCCTCCTTTCACCCTCCTGCATGTTCAGGCCCCGATCACACAAAATCTTTTTCACTCCATCTTTCCACCTCCAATTTGGTCTCCCTCTTCTCCTCGTTCCCTCCACCTGCGACACGTATATCCTCTTGGTCAATCTTTCCTCACTCATTCTCTCCATGTGACCAAACCATTTCAAAACACCCTCTTCTGCTCTCTCAACCACGCTCTTTTTATTTCCACACATCTCTCTTACCCTTACGTTACTTACTCGATCAAACCACCTCACACCACACATTGTCCTCAAACATCTCATTTCCAGCACATCCATCCTCCTGCGCACAACTCTATCCATAGTCCACGCCTCGCAACCATACAACATTGTTGGAACCACTATTCCTTCAAACATATCCATTTTTGCTTTCCGAGATAATGTTCTCGACTTCCACACATTCTTCAAGGCTCCCAGAATTTTCGCCCCCTCCCCCACCCTATGATCCACTTCCGCTTCCATGGTTCCATCCGCTGCCAGATCCACTCCCAGATATCTAAAACACTTCACTTCCTCCAGTTTTTCTCCATTTAAACTCACCTCCCAATTGACTTGACCCTCAACCCTACTGTACCTAATAACCTTGCTCTTATTCACATTTACTCTTAACTTTCTTCTTTCACACACTTTACCATATATATATATATATATATATATATATATATATATATATATATATATATATATATATATATATATCTTTTTCTTTCATACTATTCGCCATTTCCCGCGTTAGCAAGGTAGCGTTAAGAACAGAGGACTGGGCCTCTGAGGGAATATCCTCACCTGGCCTCGTTCTCTGTTCCTTGTTTTGGAAAATCAAAAAAAAACGAGAGGGGAGGATTTCCAGCCCCCCGCTCCCTCCCCTTTTAGTCGCCTTCTACGACACGCAGGGAATACGTGGGAAGTATTCTTTCTCCCCTATCCCCAGGGATAATATATGTATATATATATATATATATATATATATATATATATATATATATATATATATATATATATATATATTACCGCTTGTGATCCCAGGACATCAGTTTGTCTGTCAATCTCTTGCTGAAGTCGCCCAATTTCTGTTGTAGACTTAATTTAGAACTTACTATCGCTTGCAGGTTTTAATATCTTACAACGTAGCCCATTATCGACTTTGTTGTTGCATGTGTGAGAAAGAGAACCGGTCCTAATGACTTATTCCTCTGGTATAGAATCGTGACTCTTAACCACTGACCATTGATCACTGTCTTTCCAGGCGATCAACGAATCACCCTGCCGGAATTATGCAGAAATCAATGCATTGGTAACTCTAGATATTGTGAAATTTTTCATGTAAATCCGAATAGAAATGAATGTATAAAATGCGACGTGCTTGACAGTGTGTAGAATTCATTTTCTTTTTCTTTCTTTTTGATTCCAGTATGGAATGTTTAAACACTGAACAGCAGATGTTTACTCTCCGTGCGTCACTCGTCTTTTTTTTTTTTTATTAGCAAGTTCAGCAGAAACAATGGAGGAGTCATTCATAATCTAACAGTTCTTTATTCTGTATTTCGAATACAAGTTTTATTTGCTTCAATAAGTGAGTTGACATATCTCAGAATAAAAGAAACAGCACCAGAGTGAATTATGTGTTTTTAAAATAGACTTTCTCTTTTTTAAACATTAGAACAATAATAATTCCGATGGCGGCAACGCATCTTCCTTCTGTACCGCAGAATGTTTTGATCAATACACAAATAAGTACCACAAGGTCAGTGCAGTGAACATTTGTCGCTGCGAACGATAATGAATCGTTTCAAGAAATCTTGTAGGGTAAAATCCATTACCACGGCCGCAAAACATCTGACGAGAAGCTTTCTATAAGGGTTTCTCCGTAGAACACCCCGATTGATATTATGCACCACTGTTTAGGGTGACCATTATACAAAATTTTCGTAGAGAAAGCTGCGAGTCGTTACATGAATTTCGCTCCTACTTTTTGTCTGTTTTCCTCAACCTTCTATGGATCAACTTACCCTTAGGAGCCCCAGAGCACTCTTCCCCATACATCTCTCCCTCTCAGCTCCCGAAACCTGTTCCTCTCAGCAAACAATTAGAAAACTTATTCATAGCTTTTTCTACAGTCACTTGGTATCCAGATGTCTCATGCAACACAGTTTTTTTGTATATTAATATTTACACATGTGGCGTGTGGTATGGGACGTGGCTGGGTGATATTTACTGCCTGGCGCCATCATAAATAACATACATTCTCAAGGCACATGGTTCCTGGGCCCTTCTACTTTTCGCGTGTTACTCTTACCATCAATGGTTCCTGGGCTCTTTTTTTCATGTGTTACTCTTACCATCAATCTCCTCATACCTTTGAGAGCGCTGTTCACGCAAGACCCAGATGGAGAGAGAGAACAGGTACTCATGTACCAAGAGTACAACCGAATCCAGCAAGAAAATGTTTTATACAACAAATGAAACTATGACTTCTTTGTTTCTTTATTTTCACGAGGCGCAACAAGCAATTACAGTCAACTTTGAATGATCTATGCGAAAATTGGCTGAGGTGTTGACAATACCCTCCCGAGCGTGATAGCGGTAGGTGGAGCGGCCTCCTACACCACCAGGCAACAGCACTCACGACGACTCGACACGAAACGACACATGACAAGAGTACAACAACAACAAGCCCACGACACACCAATAACTGCACTCGTGACAACTACCTGGAACTCGTGTTCACACACACACACACACACACACACACACACACACGCCTCAGACAAAAATAGTAATGGAATCCAGTGAAGAACTTTCGATCACGTCAGGTTGTAGCCCATAAAGTAAACATTATCGTATGTTTGGAGGGAGTATAAGAGCAGGTAGTCTGTGGCCACCGCTCTGTTGGAGCTTATGGCACGTCCTCTTGTTTCCTCCGGCCTTATCATCTAATCTTTACATCGCACGGTTCTCTCTCTCTCTCTCTCTCTCTCTCTCTCTCTCTCTCTCTCTCTCTCTCTCTCTCTCTGCTCCCCTCATGACTCGCTTCCTCTATGTACACTAAGGCTGGCTTACTCCATTTCCTCCTCTTTTCTCAACTTGTGTCTCCTCCTAGTACGTGGATCTATTTCCCTCCTTCTGCTCACACTGATTTGTTCCCCTTCGACCAATTCTCTCCCCATCTGCTTCCTAACTTACCACCAGTCTTCTCTCCCCGATTCTTAAGAGCCAAGAGAAACATAACCTTGATCCTGTTGATAAACATATACTCACATAATTATGGACATCTACATCTATTCATCTACTTATTCATTTGTGTATGTTACGATAGACTTCCTTTTTTCCACAGAGGTTCATAACGAAGCCAAGCTTTAGTTGAATATGATTTGAGACAAAATATACGAAAGATTAGGTATTTTTGAGGAAAACTTTAAAAAGATGGGGTGAGAAAATGGGTCAGCTGAGGTAAAGATAAGAAGATATATGGTGTATGGCAAGTATATCAAGCTTGACCCTGTAGTTCAGTTTTGACGCGAACGATTTAGTAATCCTGAAACGGAGAGTGAAAGATGGTTCTCTGCACATCAGTTCAACACAAGTCAGGTAGGTAGTACTTCCCTGGGCGGCTGTTGTCTACAACCTACAGACACGAAGGTTGTAAGATGGTTTTGGCCATCACATCAACACTCCTAAATCAGGTGGGCTGTTGTCTACAACCTACTGACAACCTACAACCTAGTAAGAGTCATGGGACGCGTGGAACGGTGAAACGAGGTTGTCTTGGTTTACTATGCTTAATATATCTTGTAGTTATTTATTTTTTCATGTGTGATACTTATATGTGTATAAGAAAGAATATAGAGATTAAATTTTCGGAGGAGCAAACAATGATTATATTTCGGCTCTCACTGGATACAGCTATTCCAACGTCTGCGCTTTTCCTGTGATAAGAGTGAAGGCTATTTCATCACTGGCCAGCTACTCTATTCTTTCCCTTCGTCTTGACTTTTCACTTTCCTGCTAAAGTTTCCTCTCCCTTGTGTTTCTTCTTCTTCACTCTAGAATCAAGGTTTTGCTCCACGCCTTTGAGACTTGATTATTGTGTACCCTGGTTCAACACACCCAGACGTCGAGTAGAAAATTCCGTGTTCGAGTACGTCAGTTTATATTTATAATGTTTACATACTTCTGCAATTCATGTGGTGCTGACAGGTAACAATACTTTCAGTTGTTTTTGCGCCCATTTTCCTGTGATATTTCGGCCAATGTTGAGAGGACTTGCCAGACGCACAATGGATAGTTAACTATAACTCCCACGTATTCAGTAATCTGCAACATCCTCTAATTGAGGTTGATGAACCGTCTATATTCGCCCTCAAACATTAGTGTCTGTGACAGGTCCTCCCTTCTTACAGACACAACATCTATAATGTGTTGGTTGCATCACTTTGTTACACTTTGCGACAACTGTTGTCGTACACCTCAGCTCAGTTACATAACAATATTATGTCGTCAGACCTTGGATCGCCGCGTCCGTGAAAAAGTCAGGCATTACAGTCCTGCAGGTTTCCTGTATCTTGAATCATTACGCTGACAGTTCTAATGTCTTCTTATGTTTCTCCGCGTTTCCAGTGATTTCTAGACCCCTTGTGTGAACTGTACTTTCCTAATAACACTCTATTTCAAATCCACATTAAGTTCCTTTGCTATTTTTTGTAACAGTCACGTTTCGGTGAATGACCATGAGCAGCGGCCATCTCTGTCTTGTACGCCATTAGAGGTGTTAAAAGATACTAACTCATTTCCTAACACTTGCCTCTCCAAAGCGTCATCATTTTCTCAATTTTCTTGACTCTACCCAAAAAATAATTTTCTTTGGTCAAACTTATTTAGTTTTCTATGAAAGACGCATGAGTAACTATGATGTTTCTAAACCCTCCAATTGTGTTTTCGAAAAAGCGTTTTCTTCTGACTCTTTTTGCACAAATATGTAATTGTGAAGACAAAGATGATGATAGAATCGACGTTGAGGCCATCATGAAGAAGTGGGTGATGATATTATCGCTGGTGAAGCCATTATGAAGACGTGGGTGATGAAGGCATCTCGTCTTCACTACTACTACTCTCTTGCTTGCGATGACGTTCGTAATATCCAACTGTGATTTGATGAATGATAATGGTAATATGATAGTGATGATGAAGATTATAATGAAGGTAATTATGACAAAGGACGATGATAACGACTCTGATCATGGTGATGGTTAAGTTTTATACATAATTATTTTACAATGAAGAGGGACCTCATGCTTGGTTATATTTCCACCGTCTCTGTGCCACCGCCTCCCAGTAGGAGTATTTTCAGGGAACTAATTTGTTCTGGGCGTTGATGAGAGGCGGGCGGATCCCCGAGAGACACTTCTGACCTCCAGATGGGGTCAGAGGAACCCCCGCCCCATTCCAGCACCAGAGACTAGATTCAATGAGGGTGATCTGGCTTGGGGTCTGGATTTCTTCACACACACACACACACACACACACACACACACACACACACACACACACACACACACATACATACACACACACACACACACACACACACACACACACACACACACACACACACACAGGCAGACATACATACACACATATACAGAGACACAGACAGTCAGACAAGTACACACGAACGAAATAATGTACATACACAGGCTCAAAACATATACATTTAAACAAACACAGACATATCCATACACAGAAAAACGGGCAAGTACACACGGAGTCCACGAGTGTAACAATCCTTTCTTATATATACAATGAACAATTACGTACGCATACACAATGTGTACACTTTACACACACACACACACACACACACACACACACACACACAGGGATCCTCAAAGGGTTAGCAAGGTAGGTGGGGAGGGAGGGGCGTCCGGCGCCTGGGGCAAGCACCGGGAATTTCAATCAACGTTCGTGATAGTTCTGAGCCGAGGGAGAGGGGTGAGGTCGGGGATGTGACACGGTGGGGGAGAGAGAGAGAGAGAGGATGGTGGGGAGTGAGGGAGAGGGATGACCCACCCGCACAGCGTCCCGGGTAGCCGGGGAGAGAGAGGCAAGGGTTGGGCCCTCATCTGGCCACGTTCAGCGGTGGGTCTTGACACTGTCTCCCGCGTCTGTTCCTCTGTTGGCTTTATTCCATCGAGTCCCTATTTCTTCGTTTTCCCTTTCCCCCTTCCTTCCTTCCCCTTTCCATCTCTACGTCCCCTTTCCATCTCCCTTCTCCCCCCCCCCCTCTCTCCCTTGTTCTTTGCTCTGTGCCAAGTCTATAAACGTTTATGTGATGTGTCTGTTTAGCAGGTGTCCAAAGTCAGTGTGAGTCTGATAACCTTCCCACGGTTTATCTGTCAGTGATCTGTGTCTGTGTCTGGTCTGTCAAGTGTCTGGAGTCTGTGGTTGTCTGTGTCCCGAGTTTAGGTGTTTGGTCTTGCAACCTATCTCTTATTTATGTCTTAGTCTGTCTATTGGTCTGTTATTTTTGTCAGCTGCTTCAATGTCAGGTGTTGTCAGTTGGTCTTTCGTCTGTGTGGCTGACGCCGAGATAGATTAGCGCTGCGCCAGGACACCCATTTGCATATCTGATCACCAAGATCCTCCTAACTTTGAGTCTCATCATCTCTGTTTGCCATATACGTCTCGAATTCCCATATTCCAGAGGGGTTAGGTGAAGGCTCCTGCCAGGTTAGCAGACTAAGACGCTCCAGTGATGGTGCAGGGCCTGTGTTAAGCATATCTTTCATTATTCGTTTTCCTTACACTGAATGTCACCTTTATCCCTCTCTCTCTCTCTCTCTCTCTCTCTCTCTCTCTCTCTCTCTCTCTCTCTCTCTCTCTCCGTGTCTCCCTCTCTCTCTCTTTCTCTCTCTCCTTCCTGCCTGTGTGGTAGGAGAATGGTCAGAGTCAGGACCAGGTCAAAGGCCGGGCCATCATATGCAAGGGTTGTGCCCACGGGCGTTCACAACTCATTTTTCTTCTTTTTAAGACGAGCGAAAGACAGTCTCAGAGTTTGAAACATTTTCTTCTGGTTCTTTGTCCGAAGTTATTTTCCTCCTTTATCCTCCTCCATCTATTAAGACTCGCCCACCTGGAGCTTGCCAATTGAACCTCAAAATACAGCAGAAATGTGAGGAGTTTTCAGACCTCAACTATTTTGGAATCGTGGCGTTTGATGACATATTTTCCCTCATCAGATCCCACACAGTTGAAGCTAATGCTTCAATTTCACATCTCAGTTCGGCATGGGATTCGCTCTTTCTTTTTTCCACTCCCATTAGATTTCTGAAAGGGTTGGAATCCTTACACATGAAAGTTTCAGTCAGTTTCAAATGCCATGATCAGGGCCAGTATGAGTCAAAACCCTATGATGTGTTGAGAAAGGAGGAGGATCCTATTGGCGGTTCAAAAAACACGTAGGTCCTGTTGGAGCTTAGGAAAGGTAGTGCTGGAGAAGATGTGAATCCTTTTAAGGGCCTGGTGATCTCCTATGACAGATATCAGACCCTATTATACAGATAATAGGTACAGCTATAAAGATAATAGGTACTCCTATAAAGATACCAAATACCATTATAGAGATAGTAGGTCCTGTCATAAAGATGATAGGTACTGTTATGAACAGAATGAGCACTGCTACAAAAACAATAAGTACTACAAGTATAGAGATTAGGTTTCACTCATATGAAGCTAATCGTAAGATCTGTTGCTACAGAAGCGGATTCTCTTCCAGAAAACGCTGCTCTTTTTCAATGAATGAATTTGGAGGTAAGGGGTCAGACGTGTACAAGATGGGAGAGGGGGATGGGTACAATGTGGAGGTAGGTATAAGGAGGTCGAGGATGAGAGTATGAGGTGAAGGGAAGCTTGAAAGTTAAGGGAGGTGGTGTAGTTGACTAGGGAGAAGTGTAGGTGAGAGCCAGGAGGGAGAAGATCCTCCACTTACCACCCCATCCCCTCCCACACCCACACACACACACGTACGTACAACTATCAACTCTCACACAACAATTTGCTCTCCCGGTGACATAAACGCTCCAAATTACCCGCTGGAAACTATGAATATTAACGTGACTATACGTCCAAATTCCACTGTTGTTTAGTGAGAGGTTTAATGGTCCAGTCCCCGCCGGTTACAGCCATAACTCATACTGCGTCTGATTTTATGGCGCTTACGTATTTGACATGACGCGTATATTGTTGCTATATATGTATCCGAAACCGACGCCACAGAGTGCCACAGTCACACATACACATCCTTCCCCGTATATCATATCGCTGCTGACAAGTCGTTTAGATCTGGGACGAACCGACGGGTTGGGGTTTTAGTTCAGATCTGGTACATGGAGCGAGAACTCTCCTGGTGTTCACCGGTGGCAAGCGTAAACAAAGTAATAATCCGATATGTTGCCAAAATATATTTTACGTTAAGAGGGGCCAGGTAGATTGGGTTAGTCTCCGCTCGAGTAGGGTAGAGTCGATTATGCGACATTACTTTTGTTAGTCCTATAAGGTTAATTTGGGTTAGATTTGGTTAGTTTAAGGTTGCAGTGATCATGCTAGGTATTCTAAAGTATATGGGAATAAACGCAAAGTTGTACCAACAGTCAGTTCAGTAACAGTCGCGCATCTTGATCCCCGAACAGCGTCAGCGACCGATGTTTTCATTCCATTTTCTAGACGTCAGCAGAAGACGTCGGTCGGCATGGATTCGTCAGGTCCTCGCCAGACACGGGTCCAGCCGCCGTTGACGGCCTCTGTCCTCGATCATCATTCCGTGGGTCTTGGTCTACTACTGCAGGCGATGTGACCGCCCCTGCTGGATGATGACCTGGGGGAGGGATGATATTTCATCCTCCAGTGACTGGCAATCAATTGACAGTCTCATAGATTCTGAGCAAGGAGGGAAGCTGCCAAGCCAGAAGAGAGACTCGATGATATTGTCTTCGTGTGGATTTGTCTAGAGGACCAACCAATGTGGGGTCAGTCCAGCAGCGTCAGACACACGAAAACTGAAATGCGGATGACGAGCTGGGAGAGCGATGCCATCACTGCAGAGCTAAGTCACTGTGTCTCCTTAGAGGCACATATTTCACTGTCATTTCAAATTGAAATGTGGATGACGAGTTGGGAGCAAAGCCATCACTGCAGAGCTAAGTCACTGTGTCTCAGAAGCATATATTTCATTGTCATTCTTCACCTATCTGCCATAACTGCCCCTCCAAAAGATCCGTCGACATTCTCGAGTCATTCCCAAACCTTCTCTTGAAGTTGCTGATGAGTTTAGTATCCATGACGCGTAACGTATTCACTACTTCCTTCGTTAACACTGTAGTTGTCCCTCGATTCACATAAGCATCTCCCACTTTACACTTCATGCTGAAGGCAGTTCATAGACCTTCTCTGGTTCGTCCTCATTTGCATTTTTTATACGTAAATGCCATTGCGAAAGTGCTTATGTAAATCGTCGGAGTCGGGATCAAAGACGGGCTCCGAATTTCTTCATAATGCTGGGAGGAGGAGATGGCTGAGGAGAGAGAGAGAGAGAGAGAGAGAGAGAGAGAGAGAGAGAGAGAGAGAGAGAGAGAGAGAGAGAGAGAGAGAGAGCGTACCTCTGAGGAATGTTTGCAGCGAAGATAGGCCACCGAGTTTTCGTCTCGTCATGTCCAAGGGTCGTAACGTCGTGTCCAAGGGTCGTACCATCGTGTTCAAGGGACGCACTACTGTGCTCAAAGCTTATTATGTAATACAATCCAATTCTGTAGTGCTGATTTATTACCTGCTGTTATTGTATTCTGTGGTGTCGTCTGTCCGTGACGCTACAGTACTGTATATCGCAGCAGCCTCTTTCACCATGGCGTCATCTGGTTTTACCACTATATTGGTTCTTCTGTAGCGTTGCCTCGCTGGCACTCTCAAAAACGTTACCATGTAGTTATTATCCCTCTAATGTCTGAACATGTAACACTGAACCCCCCCTCCCACCTCTTCTTTCTAGAAACGTAACACCTTACCCCTCTGATGTAACAAATGTAACACTTTAGCCCCCTCTGATGTCAACACATGTAACACTGTAGCCCCCTCTGATGTCAACACATGTAACACTGTAGCCCCCTCTCATACAACACATAGAACACTGTAGCCCCCTCTGATGTAACACATAGAACACTGTAGCCCCCTCTGATGTCAACACATGTAACACTCTTGCCTTCTGTGTGGCCTCTTGTACCTCGACTCTGGTGCCAATAACATGTTAAATAAGGAAGCCGGAAGAGGCGAGCTGCATGTACCGTTATCTTTCATTATCACCTTTACCTCAGGTGTAACAAAATGCAATCAGATGTAGATAGCGAACCTTGCGTTGAGTGGACGCATAGTGAGAAACGTCAGCAAATGAGAAATTTCTAATTTCATTAGAAATTCGCTTTTCATTTGAATTAGAAACAAATTGTAAGGGGAAAAAAAAGATATCGAAATGTTACTTTTAACACTGTAGTCACTATTAACATTACTGTACGACTGTTAACGGTACTGTACTGCTGTTAATAACATAGTACCACTTTTAGCATACTGTACGACCGTTGACAACATTGGAACACTGTTAACAGTGTTGTAACAGGAATAATACCGTTAACTAGAGCTGTCAACTCATCCCAGGGTCGCAAACATGGCCTGAGGCTGCATAATTTGGGATATCTTGGTGTAGCCTTTGGCAACTCTGTGAACATGAACCCCGTTAGGCAAGACGGTACGACCACGGAGGGAAGGAGATTAGGAAGTAGTAGCAGCAATAGTAGTAGTAACAATAGTAGTAGTAGCAATAGTAGCAGTAACAATAGTAGTAGTAGCAAGAGTAGTAGTAACAATAGTAGTAGTAACAATAGTAGTAGTAATAG
Organism: Panulirus ornatus; assembly: GCF_036320965.1. NCBI lineage: Eukaryota > Metazoa > Arthropoda > Malacostraca > Decapoda > Palinuridae > Panulirus > Panulirus ornatus. Next base: position 6,533,626 of record NC_092242.1, read on the forward strand.
TAGCAATAGTAGTAGTAGTAATAGTGATAGTAGTAGTAATAGTACTAATAGTAATAGTAGTCGTAGTAGTAATAATAGTAGTAGTAGTTGTTGTTGTAGTAGTAGTAGTAGCAATAGTAGTAGTAGTAGTAGTAATAGTAGTAGTAGTAGTAATAGTAGTACCAGAAGTATTAATAGTAGTACCAGTAATAAGTGCTAGTAGCAGTAGTAATAGTACTAATAGTAATAGTAGTTGTAGTAGTAATAATAGTAGTAATTATTGTTGTTGTAATAGTAGTAGTAGCAATAGTAGTAGTAGTGGTAGTAGTAGTGGTGGTGGTGGTAGTAGTAGTAGTAGTAGTAGTAGTAGTAGCTGCAGTAGTAATAGTAGTAGTACCAGAAGTATTAGTAGTAGTACCAGTAATAAGTGGTAGTAGTAGTAGTAGTAGTAGTAGTAGTAGTAGTAGTAGTAGTAGCAATATCATTATAACACTCACTACGTTCTGCCTTCACTGTGTCATCATGCATTTCATGTCTTGCCCTCGCTCATCATGATCCTCATTTATACCCTCATCACCCGGACTGGTGTCGCCTCCTCCTAGCCTCGCCTCTCCTACAGGGCTGGATGTCCTCACACAAGCCACCTCCACCACCACCTCCTCCTCCTCCACCTCCGTCTCATGACGCCTCTCCCTCATCCCCGCCACAGTCAGTCACCACCGGATGCTCCATGTCCACCACACAGTCGCCACCAGACTCACCATCACCAACATATTCTCTCTCTCTCTCTCTCTCTCTCTCTCTCTCTCTCTCTCTCTCTCTCTCTCTCTCTCCCTTGACCCTGCCTTTCTCACTTTCCCACAGTCAGAATTAGAACAACGTGGCGTTGTCCCGTTCCCATTTTCTTTGTCATTTCCTCAAACACCCCATTTTCGTTGTCAGCTCCTCGACACACACACACACACACACACACACACACACACACACACGCACATTCCATTTTCTCTGTCAAATGATTATCCCACGTATATAACATCAAATTCCAAACATATTCCCTCCTCTGGTTGTGTGTGTGTGTGTGTGTGTGTGTGTGTGTGTGTGTGTGTGTGTGTGTGTGTCAGAGTCAGCCACCACTGGCTCCCATGGTAACCCCACACACACACACACACACACACACACACACACCACTATCATCGCCCGCAGTATCAGCAAGAGCCAGCATTACCCTCGATGACCCGGAATTAAAGTCATATCCTCATTTTCCTCGCCGGATCACCGAGGTCGTAATCGTAAAGGTCTTTTGAAAGAGATTATATAAACGTCTCTCGATTTTCTGTCCATTTCTGCGTCCCGGATCGAACTTACTAGTGACCTTAACGATGGGAGGTTAATGCAGTAGTAACCTCTCTCTCTCTCTCTCTCTCTCTCTCTCTCTCTCTCTCTCTCTCTCTCTCTCTCTCTCTCTCTCTTTCTCTAAGATAAGATAAGATAAGAATAAGTGACCTTAACGGTGGGGAGCTGATACAGTACCAACCTCTCTCTCTCTCTCTCTCTCTCTCTCTCTCTCTCTCTCTCTCTCTCTCTCCCATACCGACAAGATAAGCTACCCGGTTTCTAATGGCTCCCCACACCACACCACACCACACCCACCCTCCCGTAGAGATAAAAAGCAACGGACGGCTTCCCATAATCGAAAAGCGATGACGCCGAGGTTGGGCACCGATAAGAAAGTTTTCGACTGCTCTTGCCTTGCATCGCTGGCGCTGGCTGCTAATGTTCCAGGATTTTTCGTAGCCTGTATGATTCTATGTGTGTGTGTGTGTGTGTGTGTGTGTGTGTGTGTGTGTGTGTGGTGCGGGGAGGGAGTTCTACACTCGTTGGGGAGGAGGCGACCTCATCTCTTTATCTTTCTCTTCTAACGTGCAGGACTACGAAATAGTCAATTTCAAAATATTTTCTGATACTTTGCATCGCGTTTACTGGGTATGTATCGGTAACTAAGAGCATTATGATATATTTTCCATGATTATTTCAGGGTATTTTTTTGCTAAAAAAACTTTTTGTTTCATAATTGAGAGATAAGATATTTAAACACTTCTAAACTTGAAATGATCATGGAAAATATGTCATATTGCTCTTAGTTACCGATACATACCCAGTAAACACGATGATAAAGTATCAGAAAATATTTTGAAATTGACTATATTCAACAGGTTAAATCAATGTTACAAAGCCACTAAACGATATATTAAAACCAGATTTGTATTCAGCATGAAAAATACTTCTTATAATGAGATTTTAAAGGAAATCTATTTTTCTGAAAAAAATGCCAAAAATTGAAGGTAATAGTTCAGGGTATTTTTTTGCTCAAAAAACTTTTTGTTTCATAATTGAGAGATAAGATATTTAAACACTTCTAAACTTGAAATAATCATGGAAAATGTATCATAATGCTCTTAGTTACCGATACATACCCAGTAAACACGATGACAAAGTATCAAAAAATATTTTGAAATTGACTATATTCAACAGGTGAAATCAATGTTGGAAGGCCAGTAAACGATATTTTAACACCAGATTTGTATTCAGCATGAAAATTACTTCTTATAATGAGATTTTAAAGGAAATCTATTTTTCTGAGAAAAATGCCAAAAATTGAAGGTAATAGTTCAGGGTAGTTTTTTGCTCAAACAACTTTTTGTTTCATAATTGAGAGATAAGATATCTAAACACTTCTAAACTTGAAATAATCATGGAAAATATGTCATATTGCTTTTAGTTACCGATACATACCCAGTAAACACGATGCAAAGTATCAGAAAATATTTTGAAATTGACTATATTCAACAGGTTAAATCAATGTTACAAGGCCACTAAACGATATTTTAAAACCAGATTTGTATTTAGCATGAAAAATGCTTCTTATAACGAGATTTTAAAGGAAATCTATTATTCTGAGAAAAATGCTAAAAATTGAAGGTAATAGTCCAGGGTATTTTTTTCCTCAAAAAACTTTTTGTTTCAAAATTGAAAGTTAAGATATTTAAACACTTCTAAACTTAAAGCAATTATGGAAAATATATCATAATAATATTAGTTACCGATACATACCCAGTAAACACGATGCAAAGTCTCAGAAAATATTTTGAAATTGACTATATTCAACAGGTGAAATCCATGTTGGAAGGCCACTAAACAATATGTTAACACCAGATTCATATTCAACATGAAAAATACTTCTTATAATGAGTTTTTAAAGGAAATCTATGTTTCTGAGAAAATGCCAAAAATTGAAGGTAATACTTAAGGGAATTTTTATGCTCAAAAAACTTTTTGTTTCAAAATTGAAAGATAAGATATTCAAACACTTCTAAACTTAAAGTAATCATGGAAAATATATCATAATGGTCTTAGTTACCGATTAATACACAGTAAACACGATGCAAAGTATAAAAAGATATTTTGAAATTGACTATATTCAACAGGTGAAATAAATGTTACAAGGCCACTAAATGATATTTCAACACCAGATTTGTATTCAGCATGAAAAATACTTCTTATAATGAGTTTTTAAAGGAAATCTATTTTTCTGAGAAAAATGCCAAAAATTGAAGGTAATAGTTCAGGGTATTTTTTTGCTGAAAAAACTTTTTGGTTCATAATTGAGAGATAAGATATTTAAACACTTCTAAACTTGAAATAATCATGGAAAATATGTCATATTGCTCTTAGTTACCGACACATACCCAGTAAACACGATGCAAAGTATCAGGAAATATTTTGAAATTGACTATATTCAAGAGGTGAAATCAATGGTACAAGGGTACTAAGCGATATTTTAACACCAGATTTGTATTCAGCATGAAAATTACTTCTTATAATGAGATTTTAAAGGAAATCTATTTTTCTGAGAAAAATGCTATAAATTGAAGGTAATAATAGTCCAGGGTATTTTTTTCCTCAAAAACTTTTTGTTTCAAAATTATAAGTTAAGATATTCAAAAAATTCTAAACTTATCACAATCATGGAAAATATATCATAATGATATTAGTTACCGATACATACCCAGTAAACACGATGGAAAGTCTCAGAAAATATTTTGAAATTGACTATATTCAACAGGTGAAATCAATGTTACAAGGCCACTAAACGATATTTTAACACCAGATTTGTATTCAGCATGAAAAATACTTCTTATAAAGAGTTTTTAAAGGAAATCTACTTCTCTGAGAAAATGCCAAAAATTGAAGGTAATATTACTTCAGGGAACTTTTTTTGCTCAAAAAACTTTTTGTTTCAAAATTGAAAGATAAGATATTCAAACACTTCTAAACTGAAAGTAATGATGGAAAATATATCATGATGCTCTTAGTTACCGATTAATACACAGAAAACACGATGCAAAGTATAAAAAGATATTTTGAAATTGACTATATTCAACAGGTGAAATAAATTTTACACGGCCACTAAATGATATTTTAACACCAGATTTGTATTCAGCATGAAGAATGCTTCATATAATGAGTTTTTAAAGGAAATCTATTTTTTTGTAGAAAAATGCCAAGAATTAAAGGTAATATTCAGGGCAATGTTTTGCTCAAAAAACTTTTTCTTTCGAGACTGAGAGATAAGATATTTAAACACTTCTAAACTTGAAAAAATCATGGAAAATATATCATAATGCTCTTAGTTACCGACACATACCCAGTAAACACGATGCAAATTATCAGAAAATATTTTGAAATTGACTATATTGAAAAGGTGAAATCAATGTTACAAGGTCACTAAACGATATTTTAACACCTGATTTGTATTCAGTATGAAAAATACTTCTTATAATGAGATTTTAAAGGAAATCTATTTTTCTGAAAAAAAATGCCAAAAATTGAAGGTAATAGTTCAGGGTATTTTTTTGTTCAAAAAACTTTTTGTTTCATAATTGAGAGATAAGATATTTAAACACTTCTAAACTTGAAATGATCATGGAAAATATGTCATATTGCTCTTAGTTACCGATACATACCCAGTAAACACGATGCAAAGTATCAGAAAATATTTTAAATTGACTATATTCAAAAGGTGAAATCAATGGTACAAGGGCACTAAACGATATTTTAACACCAGATTTGTATTCAGCATGAAAATTACTTTTTATAATGAGATTTTAAAGGAAATCTATTTTTCTGAGAAAAATGCTAAAAATTGAAGGTAATAGTCCAGGGTATTTTTTTCCTCAAAAAACTTTTTCTTTCAAAATTGAAAGTTAAGATATTTAAACACTTCTAAACTTAAAACAATCATGGAAAATATATCATAATGATATTAGTTACCGATACATACCCAGTAAACACGATGGAAAGTCTCAGAAAATATTTTGAAATTGACTATATTCAACAGGTGAAATCAGTGTTACAAGGCCACTAAACGATATTTTAACACCAGATTTGTATTCAGCATGAAAAATACTTCTCATAAAGAGTTTTTAAAGGAAATCTATTTTTCTGAGAAAATGCCAAAAATTGAAGGTAATATTACTTCAGGGAATTTTTTTGTTCAAAAAACTTGTTGTTTCAAAATTGAAAGATAAAATATTCAAACACTTCTAAACTTAAAGTAATCATGGAAAATATATCATAATGCTCTTAGTTACCGATTAATACACAGTAAACACGATGCAAAGTATAAAAAGATATTTTGAAATTGACTATATTCAACAGGTGAAATAAATGTTACACGGCCACTAAATGATATTTTAACACCAGATTTGTATTCAGCATGAAGAATACTCCTTATAATGAGTTTTCAAAGGAAATCTATTTGTCGGAGAAAAATGCCAAGAATTAAAAGTAATATTCAGGGCAATGTTTTGCTCAAAAAACTTTTTGTTTCGAGATTGAGAGATAAGGTATTGAAACACTTCTAAACTTGAAAAAATCATGGAAAATATATCATAATGCTCTTAGTTACCGAAACATACCCAGTAAAAACGATGCAAATTATCAGAAAATATTTTGAAACTGACTATATTCAACAGGTGAAATCAATGTTACAAGGTCATTAAACGATATTTTAAAACCAGATTTGTATTAAGTATGAAAAATACTTCTTATAATGAGATTTTAAAGGAAATCTATTTTTCTGGAAAAAATGCCAAAAATTGAAGGTAATAGTTCAGGGTATTTTTTTGCTCAAAAAACTTTTTGTTTCATAATTGAGAGATAAGATATTTAAACACTTCTAAATTTGAAATAATCATGGAAAATATATCATAATGCTCTTAGTTACCGATACATACCCAGTAAACACGATGACAAAGTTTCAGAAAATATTTTGAAATTGACTATATTCAACAGGTGAAATCAATGTTGAACAGCCAGTAAACGATATTTTAACACCAGATTTGTATTCAGCATGAAAATTACTTCTTATAATGAGGTTTTACAGGAAATCTATTTTTCTAAGAAAAATGCCAAAAATTGAAGGTAATAGTTCAGGGTATTTTTTTGCTCAAAAAACTTTTTGTTTCATAATTGAGAGATAAGATATTTAAACACTTCTAAACTTGAAATGATCATGGAAAATATGTCATATTGCTCTTAGTTACCGATACATACCCAGTGAACACGATGCAAAGTATCAGAAAATATTTTGAAATTGACTATATTCAAAAGGTGAAATCAATGGTACAAGGGCACTAAACGATATTTTAACACCAGATTTGTATTCAGCATGAAAATTACTTCTTATAATGAGATTTTAAGGGAAATCTATTTTTCTGAGAAAAATGCGAAAAATTGAAGGTAATAGTCCAGGGTATTTTTTTCCTCAAAAAACTTTTTCTTTCAAAATTGAAAGCTAAGATATTTAAACACTTCTAAACTTAAAACAATCATGGAAAATATATCATAATGATATTAGTTACCGATACATACCGAGTAAACACGATGTAAAGTCTCAGAAAATATTTTGAAATTGACTATATTCAACAGGTGAAATCAATGTTACAAGGCCACTAAACGATATCTTAACTCCAGATTTGTATTCAGCAAGAAAAATACTTCTTATAATGAGTTTTTACAGGAAATCTTTTTAACTGAAAAAAATGCCCAAACTTGAAGGTAATAATCCAGGGTATTTTTTTGCTTAAAAAACTTTTTGTTTCAAAATTGAAAGACAGGACATTCAAGCACTTCTAAACTTGAAATATTCATGGAAAATATATCATGATCCTCTTAGTTACCGAGACATAACCAGTAAACACGATGGAAAGTATCAGAAAACATTTTTCTCATTATTCAGTGGAAAGGTGGAATTTTGGGTATGAAAATGGAGGAAGATGAAGAGGAAGAGGAAGGAGAGATGGGCATCCCCTGCTGTGGTTACAGTACTACAAGGAAGAACCTGTGGTGTTGGTGGCAACAGGAGTTCCTATGGCAAGTTGTCAGGATTGGTGCCCTGCCATCACTCTCGCCCACATCAGACCCAGTCCACACCTGACAACACTAGACAGACCCTGCCCGCCCCGCTCCCCCCCCCCCCCCCCACCTTCGACATAATATAAAAGTTCCCCCTGAAAAGACTTTGAGTTTCTGGTGATGTGGAAAATTTGAATTTCAAATCCTTACAAATAGGAAAAACTGAGGAATGGAGGCGAGCCTTATTGTGAGTGGCAGCGGATGTGCTGGTGAGGCGGGGGGGGGGACCCTTCAACTACCCTGGTGGAGCACAGGAAAAGTTCTGCTGCAGATGATGATGAAGAATCGTATGTTATCTGTTGTACAGTCCCTCACTGGACGGGTGAAGGGGGACATCTGACTCGGATCGGTTACCTACCAGCTGCACTTGTAAGGCTGACCTCGACCAGGTACCCACCAGCTACTCTTACAAGTCTGGTCTCCTCTCTCTCCCTCAACAATCCTCACCTCCAAACCCAGTCATCCGACATCTTTCCCTTCAACATCTCGTCGACTTATGGCATCACCGAAGACTCCTCTCAACTCCAACCTACCATTCGCTGCCTTCTATCGAACACTTCAACTTCACTCCTCGTATTCCAACCTCCTTTCAATTTTCTCAGCTTGAAGTATTATCTTAGGAGCCAGTCACACTTCTCTCTTCGGCCCCACTCAACGCCAGCATCAACTGTGTCGTTCAAGTCAAGCTTTTGCGGAGTCTGACATAAATCTGACAAGAGGCGTTGTGAAGCGCCTTTGACAGAAACGTGCAAGGGCAGATGAAACGTGGTCATGGCATCATTACCCCAAGAGTCGTACCGTCATGCTCTAGGGTTGTATTGTCGTGCTCAAGGGTCGTACCGTCGTGCTCAAAGGTCGTACCGCCGTGCCCAGAGGTCGTTCGAGCAAAGGGTGTACAGAGAGGTGTAGACGAGCACCTCCAACACTACACTAACATGATAATTCTGGTGTGCGTACTGGTGAGAAGCCTCACTCTCGAGCACCATGTGCGCCCCGCGCCTCTACCTAACCACCACCAGCCGCAGCCAGACTGTAGAACACTACGGTACACCCCATGCCAGACGCCGAAGGTTCCCTCCCATGAGTCTTGTCTTCTCCCTCCCGCACTAGAAGAATGAAGAAGAAGAAGAAGGGGCAGTCGGCCGTCTATAGATCAAGATTCTTATCGCCTCCCGCCACCACTGGCGATATCATCCCTCCCTCTCCTCTTCGCAACTAGAAAAAAAAAAGAAAACGCGCCCTCCTTCTGTCGACGTAAATTTCCACAAGGCGACTATCTCTCTTGGTAGTCTTACATTTGGGTCAATCAAGAGTCAGTGAAAGAAAAAGCTCACGGGAGGAGGAGGAGGAGAGATCTTATACAGTGAATAAGTTGGTGGGTGTGGCGCTCGGCCGGGCGGGCTGACTGGCTGGTCCCTGAGGGGTGGGCGAAGCGGGAGCGATATACATGACCGGCCTTTGATGTCGGCGGTGAGTAGGCCACAGCCTCACCTTCAATTCCTTAGATCTGCATTTAGATGGGAAAGATCCTGACATTTGAACGAGACTTATCTTCGAAAACCTGCATAAAATATGAACTGTTTTCCTCATCGTCTTTCGCTCTCTGCTTGATTTCTTTTTTACGGAGGTGCGAACGTGATCCCCTGCTGGTTGACCGTCGGGGAAATGTTTTGATTCGTTTTCATTGCGATTCAAGAGAACCTGATGTCCACAAAATGCGAAATAGTTATTCTTTTTTAATTCTATATTCATTTATCAACTTAAATTCGTCCACGGTGCTTATTTTACACCTTCTAAAATATTACATCTATGGCTTTGGATATAGGAGCGTATTTAAGGGAAATAGCGCCTATGGCAAGCATTGAAATTGCGCCCCTAGCTTGATTCAAAATGTGCACACAGTGGACGCGTATATAAATATATACTGTGTAATTATAAACTGTTGAAAAGTTAGGCCAAACTTAAATATACATAAGCTATTAAAGACAAAGTTAAAGACTTATTTGATCAAAAATTGTAACGTAGAAGCGGTAATGCAACTGATAGTAGCAAAATATTACTATAGTTGAAAAGTAAGCGAGTTTCTTTTTTGTCTCACTAAACCAAACCATTAAAAATGTCAGTCGGGGGATATATGTCAAAAAACAAACCTGTTGAGTGCCGCCCCCCTTTCAAGTGGCGCCTTGGGCTCCTGCCCTACCTGCCATACCCTAGATACACCACTGTTCGGGTACACACACACGAGAGTACTTCAAAGTCTTAGAAAGGAAAACGTTTTGAATTTTCTTTGTATTTCCATTCGAATATATACAAGAGGATGTGTACCCGTGGCACTCTCGTGCGCCCAGAAGCTTTAAACATTTTCTAAGATTTATTTAGAAACACGTAGAGAAACTGAAGACAACTTTTATTTCTTTTCTTCAGATGACGTTATGTTGTCAGACTCACCATTTTATGGTATTCATAGTTTGAAATATTTTCGACCTTTGGCATGTGACGATTTTGGAGTATATTGTGGCAAAAAAGAAAAAGAAATTAAGGACTGTATGTGTCAGTAACTTAGAACCCAAACATAAATGATTAAGACCTTGGCTGATATCTTGATTGCAAGCACATTAGTCTAAGCCTTATGGATGTTAAGGCGAGACCCATCACTATTAATACGACGAATATGACATTAAAATGATACGATACAAAAGTTGTGAAATGATTGGGGTATTTCATGACGCTTGAACGAATATATTCATCCTCTCTGGAACCATTTTCAAAGTGCTTTATCGACTATGGGAAAAATGCGAATTTCACAGGCTTGATATTCGTATCATCCTAGATCTTAACAGCTGCCAGGGACTTCGAGTCATACTGATACTTATACTTATGAGGTCATAGCTTGGTGATAACAACATGAGGTCATATCTTGGTGATAACAACGTGAGGTTATATCTTGGTGATCACATCATGAGGTCATATCATGGTGATAACAACGAGGTCATATCTATACTTATGAGGTCAAATCTTGGTGATAACAACATGAGGTCATATCTTGGTGATAACAACATGAGGTCATATCTTGGTGATAGCAACATGAGGTCATATCTAGGTGATAACAACATGAGGTCATTTCTTGGTGATAACAACATGAGGTCATATCTTGGTGATAACAACATGAGGTTATATCTTGGTGATAACAACATGAGGTCATCATATCTTGGTGATAACAACATGATGTCATCATATCTTGGTGATCACAACATGAGGTCATATCTTGGTGATAACAACATGGTCATGTATTGGTGATCACAACATGAGGTCATATCTTGGTGATCACAACATGAGGTCATATCTTGGTGATAACATTTGGCGCGATCCGTTTATCATCAGTAAGGTGAACTGAGGTTTTATCTCTAAGTTATAACCTTTTGGTAATCTCCCTTAACTTGCCACGAGCATGTTATTCTGTAGTTCAGCAGATCCAGTACTTTCACCCGTGTTATCTGGTTCACCTGATTCGTGACAGCGGAAGTGAGGACACCAGCTCACCCTCACCTGCTGGACGACGACGGGCAGCAGAGAGCGAGCAGTAGTTCATCCAGCCCAGCTGCTGTGACCCTGAGCAGTGAAATACTTCAGAGGATTTTTTTTTCCCCGCCCCACCCTCCCCCAGCACCACCTGGGGTGTAGTAGCCACGGCTCCCCAGGTGGCTGAGTGGCTGGGGAGAGAGAGAGAGAGAGAGAGAGAGAGAGAGAGAGAGAGAGAGAGAGAGAGAGAGAGAGAGAGAGAGAGAGAGAGAGACTGCCATCACAAGACACGATACAACAGTCAATAAAGCCAGACCCAGCATATGCAACGGGGGCCATCTCACACGTACCACCTCAGAGGTGAACGAGGGGACCCCAAAGCTGTTATGGTCTGGCTTGAGGAGAGGATCACTGTGTGCGCTACAAGCTGCATTACAGTCGCTCTCAGAGGTGTTTCCACGATGGCGGCAACACACGCCAGGGGGTGTTCTCGAGCTTGTGTTGGATGCAACACATTCCACGGCGAAACAATTAGGATGCTGATGATTGTAGGTGAGAAGATTAGATGACTCCTTGATTCCCTGTGGGAGAACCTATGCCCAATTGGTCCGTGGAGAGAGAGAGAGAGAGAGAGAGAGAGAGAGAGAGAGAGAGAGAGAGAGAGAGAGAGAGAGAGAGAGAGAGAGAGAGAGAGACCACCCCCCCGACGTGCATGTATAGCAGCAGCAACAACAACTGGGGAATGCCATCTCATAACCATGTCCTTAAGCCAAGCGTCGGGACGCTTCATCATCGCCCACACACAACACATCACCAGAACCAACAGCAATGCTAATTACGGCCAGAAATTCATAATTCTATTCAAGGAAAAAAAAAAAACGGAATGAAAAGAAAACGTTAATGGTCACCGTAGAAGAACCACTAGCGGGACTTTATTACGTCATAAATTTGTCTAAGAAAGTGGGACCCCATTTGGAGGGTCAGGGTTGGTTACTCCGCTTAGAGAGGCTGGTAAGAAACAGCTGGTCCCGTAAGAGGGTGACGAGCCTTTGTGGCCGCAGAGGGACAGCTGGGAGAGTGCTCTGGGAGAGCGGCGGGCCAGGAAGAATAAGAGAGAGAGAGAGTCGTAGCAGGAAGAGGAGGAGGAGGAGGCGTTGCGGGAAAAGGGGAGAACCGTGGTAGAAAGAGGAAGGTGTGAAGACGTTGTGCTACCGACCCTAACAAATCAGATGGTATGATTTCTGTCGATGGTCGCAAGCTTGTATCCCCGCCAGCCTCCGTTAAGTTGTGCTTGACGACGTAGCGTCTCTGAGGAGGGGCTTGTGTGATGCTTGACGACGTAGCGTCACTGAGGAGGGGCGTGTGTGGTGCTTGACGACGTAGCGTCACTGAGGAGGGGCGTGTGTGGTGCTTGACGACGTAGCGTCACTGAGGGAGGGGCGTGTGTAATGCTTGACGACGTAGCGTCACTGAGGGAGGGGCGTGCATGATGCTTGACGACGTAGCGTCACTGAGGAGGGGCGTGTGTGGTGCTTGACGACGTAGCGTCACTGAGGGAGGGGCGTGTGTAATGCTTGACGACGTAGCGTCACTGAGGGAGGGGCGTGCGTGATGCTTGACGACGTAGCGTCACTGAGGAGGGGCGTGTGTGGTGCTTGACGACGTAGCGTCACTGAGGGAGGGGCGTGTGTGATGCTTGACGACGTAGCGTCACTGAGGGAGGGGCGTGTGTCGCGATGTATCTATCAGACTCAGCCGAGGATCTCGTGAATGTCCGATCATCATCATCATTATACAGACAAACACGAACCACTGCACAACACTAGTCTGACCTATGTCAACAAGGCTCGTGTTTACTCGTTCAAACGAGCACTGTGTATTATTTACCTCGTATATGTGTGTGTGTGTGTGTGTGTGTGTGTGTGTGCAGTGGCGGACATAAATTTTCCCGACGACCTCTGGTGGATAGCAGCAAACCCGACGTCGTAAACGTGTGATGTATAGTATTCTATCTGGAATGGGCGAACTTAGCATGTCTTCTGCTGTGACGGATGGGGTGACTGGCTGACAAGGAGGCCCTCTATCTCTTGGTTTATATCCAGTTGAGAGCAGATGTATATGAACGCAAGGGATTGTTACGTTACGTTTCTTATATCAATCACGAGAATCATACTGCTGATATTACTACACCGAAACTTTAACACTAATGCAATAGCTACACTCACACCCTCACGCTTACACTATCCTTCAGTACACCTGAAGCCTCACACTTACACTATCCTACACCTGCATCAGTACACCTGAAGCCTCACTCTTACACTATCCTACACCAGTATCAGTACACCTGAAGCCTCACTCTTACACTATCCTACACCTGCATCAGTACACCTGAAGCCTCACACTTACACTATCCTACACCTGCATCAGTACACCTGCTCTGTATGTATAGATAACTGCGATTGTGGCTCCTCGAGATAACAAATTTAAAAGAGAACAAAAACCCAAAATTAATTTCGACGACAAAAACAACAAAGAAAAACGATAGATGCTATTAACATTTTTAATACTCAGATATAGAAAACGGCATCATTCGAGAAACATAAAAGTCAAGAGGTGTTCCATTTTCCATTGTAATTCCTAAAAGTAATCAGTAACCCACATTGTCGTTTCAGTAATTACAGGTAAATGTGTTTCCATCTTTTTCAGCCCTTTGAAGAACCGTTTCTTCCAGGCTCTCTCTCTCTCTCTCTCTCTCTCTCTCTCTCTCTCTCTCTCTCTCTCTCTCTCTCTCTCTCTCTCTCTCTCTCTCTCTCTCTCTCTCTCTCTCTCCCAGCACACAAAAAAGGAAATATTTCCTTCAAAATTAAAATAGAACGTAATGAAAGGCTTCCATTGCGAGAATGATGATATGAAATATACCATAATACTTTTCCTCTGGACGAACATACACCGAAGATTCATGAATCGAAAAATGATCTTCAATACAGACAGGAATTTAATGGACCATACACAATATACCAACACCAGAAACGTATTGGACGAGGGGACATTTTTTTCCCCCTCTGGTTCGTGGACTGAGGTGGGGCTGTGTGTGTGTGTGTGTGTGTGTGTGTGTGTGTGTGTGTGTGTGTTGGGGGGGTGGAGTAAGTATGGGGCGCGCTAATGGGATGCTGGGGGGAGGGGGCGTGTCCAGGTGGCCACATGCACACTAACACGCACGCAAACACACACACGCACTCAAAAGCACGCACTTCTCGCAAGCACACATTGTTTATCTCATGTCGTTTTTCCTTCCTTAAGTTATTTGCTGTTTTTCTCTCTTGAGATTTTATCATTATTCACATCCTTATCCAATCTTCTTTACTCGCTCTGTGATCCCTTAGGTCTTGTTCATTTTTTTCTTGTCTGTCTTTTATTGTCTAATCTTCTTATCTTGATGATCCTTTCCATTTCATCACCTTCCATCCATCTCCTCTGTTGATTTCCCCGACACATTCGTTCGTTCCTTGTGAATTAATTCTCCTCGTCTTCAATTCCTGTTTCATTTACCTCTCCCAGCCTCTCTTCATTCGTTTTTCTTTCTCTTCTTTCAAACGTCTTTTCTTCATGATAGTCGAAACAGCATGGGGTATATTCTATGCTTCAATCATGGCTATCTCTGTCTCGCTATACATCCACATACCCCAGCCTACATCTGGTGCTCAATTATTATCGACCAAGCCCCGAAGGGAGGATGAACAGCTGGGTTGTCTGTGGGCCGACTGTACTATCCAGGATTCGAACTAATCTCACTTAGACTTCTTATACCGTTGTAGCCGCCTGGCTGGTGAGGGTCTGGTCACCCTCCCTCCCAGCTACAGTCTAACATCTTAATTACCGGAACAACACAGAAATTCTAAGCTTGTTCTCACTAGAACGTGAGTGCAAGAGATAGAACACAACATACAAGCGGGATATATAGTAAGGCTGAGTCCTTAGTATGGATTTAAAGGTAATCATTTCTCAGGAATGACACATTGGGTTCAATGTAATCCACTAGAGAGCCGATATGTGGGATACACTAAGGAAACACTGTATAAGAGCTTTGCTGGAACACCCGATGTGCCTCGCAGCAGCTCGCTGCCCTGGCGTATCCCCTCATACTTGACCCGTGTGACCTCTTCATAAGAAGCCGAGAGACTCGGAGACACAAGGGAGAGACCGCAAGGAGACCGCCAGCCAGTTTACGGCGGTCGTAAACTGCCGGCCGTTTAATAAAGAAGGCGGCAGCGGCTTGGTCCAAAGTCGCCCCACGAGATAAGCCGACAGTGAATTTTTAAGGTACTCTGTGAATTTCCACAGCAACAGACGCACACACACACACACACACACACACACACACACACACACACACACACACACACACACACACACACACACACACAAACAAACAAACAAACACACACGCTCATGCTAGAAGAAAAGATAATCAGAAAGTAAATAGATTCCTTCCTGCGGAAGGAGAAACTACCTAAGTTAGAGACGACACAGTGTTAGGGGAAGGATGTCGTGCATAACCAACCTCTTAGATTTTCTACGAGAGAGTGAGCTCCATTTTAGACAAAGGAAATGGCCTGGTGGATTGTGGGAGAATCTCGATTGCCTGGAAGCACACAGGACGCTGGTAAAGAAGGTGGAGCTTCAGGCAGGAATAAAAGGGAGATTACTTCCATGGATTGAAGATTTTCTCAGTGGAAGGGAATCAAGACTTTATGTCAGGGGGAACCTTATCGAAATGGGTTGAGGTCAGGAAAGGTCTGTTCTGGAACCAAGTGCTCTTCTTGGTTCTGTGAATTTGATACTTGCCAGAAGGATTGGACGCCGGCCTGAATATGTTTGCTGATGATGCCCAGGTCATGAGGGAGGTATAAAGCGAAGGAGACTGCATCATCCTACAAAGGGACTTATACAAACTGCAACTCTGGTCTGGTACAAGACGAAAGAAACCCTCGGTATAGATACCATCTAGCAGAGAATAGGCTACGATTCGTGAATAACATGTCCCATTTACCGAAACCAGAGACCAACTATCCACAATCAGGCTCCACAGACCTTATTGTGGTTTCCTTACCGTCTTATATGTACACTAGTTCAGCCTATTGACAGAACGTCGCCCCGTGTATACCACATCGCACCAATTTTCTCTAACCCGTGCACAGCTTGCACCCTACTGCATGTTCAGGCCCCAAGCACTCAAGCATCCATCCATCACTCCATCCTTTCATCTCCTTGGTTTCCCCCTCATGTTCCCTCCATTTCCGACATACATACTCTCTTCGTCAACCTCTTTTCACTCATCTTTCCATATCTCCAAACAGTTTATATATATATATATATATATATATATATATATATATATATATATATATATATATATATATATATATATATATATATATATTGCAATAAGATACAGTGGTGCGCTTGATCTACTCTTTGCTGAAAACCACGAGCAAAATGAAACACGATAAGTTCCCAAGTGCACTTTCGTGTAATGATCACATCATAAGGATAGATATATGAATCATATAGAAGGCTTAGAACAGTCAGTTTATATACGAAGAAGAGGTGTGTCTGTGTATGTGTGTGTGTGTGTGTGTGTGTATGTGTATGTGTGTGTGTGTGTGTGTGTGTGTGTGTGTGTTTTCATTCAAACATTTGAATATTTCTAGTTAAACATTTGAATTTGCAATATTTGCATGAAAATACCAGGGCGGAGGGAAGGATTAATCATCTGCCATTCAACAAACTGCTCGTCAGCGAGAGGGAGTGACAAAAAAAACAATTCGATTGTCCACATGAGTTAGCGAGGCATGTAAACAAATTAACACCAGCAAAACATGATTACACCCATACACAGCTACGGTACAGTCGGGTACACCTCCACGGTACAGTCGGGTACACATCCACGGTACAGTCAGGTACACAGCCACGGTACGGTCAGGTACACAGCTACGGTACAGTCGGGTACACATCCACGGTACAGTCGGGTACACATCCACGGTACAGTCAGGTTTACAGCCACGGTACGGTCAGGTACACAGCCACGGTACGGTCAGGTACACAGCCACGGTACAGTCAGGTACACATCCACGGTACGGTCAGGTACACAGCCACGGTACAGTCAGGTACACAGCCACGGTACGGTCAGGTACACAGCCACGGTACAGTCAGGTACACATCCACGGTATGGTCAGGTACACAGCCACGGTACAGTCAGGTACACAGCCACGGTACGGTCAGGTACACAGCCACGGTACAGTCAGGTACACATCCACGGTACGGTCAGGTACACAGCCACGGTACGGTCAGGTACACAGCCACGGTACGGTCAAGTACAAAGCTACAGTACAGTCAGGTACATAGCCACGGTACAGTCAGGTACACAGCCACGGTACGGTCAGGTACACAGCCACGGTACGGTCAGGTACACAGCCACGGTACGGTCAAGTACAAAGCTACAGTACAGTCAGGTACACAGCCACGGTACGGTCAGGTACACATCCACGGTACGGTCAGGTACACAGCCACGGTACGGTCAGGTACACAGCCACGGTACGGTCAAGTACAAAGCTACAGTACAGTCAGGTACACAGCCACGGTACAGTCAGGTACACAGCCACGGTATAGTCCGGTAGAAGACCCCCTGAACGATCAGACGAAGACATCAACTAACCCGCACAAAGACAAAATGGTACGACCCTTGAGCAAGTCAGGTCAAAAGACAGGCCATCATAGCTGAGGGTCGTACCGTCGTGCTCAAGGGCTATAATATCGCGCTCAAAGGTCGTACCGTCGTCCTCAAGGGTCGTACAGTCGTGCACAGTGGATTACCTCGAAAAAAAATCTCTTCCGATCGAAGTAAAAATTGAAAACTAAATTATTTCCTAAGGAATCACATCATTTTCTCAACAGAAAAAAAAAAGGCCAGGTATTAACTACATGTAAACGACACGAACTGGCCTTAATGTAATTATTTTCGTAATTTGCACGGCATTTAAAGCAACACATCTAGTGAAAAACTGAATAAAACATACCTTAAGATTTATTCATCAGGGGAGAATAAATCACGAGAGAGAGAGACGACATGTCCATCGGATGGAACTTCCTTCAACTGTCATTAGAACTTTGCGGGTCCTCTCGCTTGCCTCGTCCCAGGAGACCAGGTCATGAACCTAGAACAAAATAGCAAAGTAATTAGAATGATGAATCATTAACACTAATTACGTATTAGGACTACGTATCTGAAAACGTAATAATGGTTAACGTAGGAAAAACGGACTTTAAATCATAACGAGACATGAGCTACGCTAGTTAGTGTGAGGCAAAAATAGATTCCTCTCAAAACTCTGTCCGTAAATCATACCCACCGAACTACAGATGATCATACAGTGTAAATATATCAACCCTTGCCATACGAGTGGCGTTGGATACGAGTTTACGAATCGTTTGTCCAATAGCTAACGGGGGGGATCTCTCTCTCTCTCTCTCTCTCTCTCTCTCTCTCTCTCTCTCTCTCTCTCTCTCTCCCAAAGCCTCCATTCTTCTCACCAGTTGATCACCGGGAACAATATTTGTATCCGTGATGAGGCAATGACTGAGGAGGTGCCTTAAGGGGTCGGTCGGCCCTGAGGAGTGGTCCCCAGGGCCGACACTCTCCCTTGATTACTCGACGACTTGCTAATGCCCCGCCTCTGTGGTCGTCCAGGCCTCTGGTCTGGCTGGCTGGTCGTAGTGGGTGTCGTTGTCTGGCTGGTAGTATTGGGTGTCGTCTGGCTGGTCGTACTGGGTGTCGTTGTCTTGCTGGTCGTACTGGGTGTCGTTGTCTTGCTGGTCGTAGTGGGTGTCGTTGTCTGGCTGGTTGTAGTGGGTGTCGTTGTCCTGCTGGTCGTAGTGGGTGTCGTTGTCTGGTTGGTCGTAGTAGATGTCGTTGTCTGGCTGGTCGTAATGGGTGTCGTTGTCTGGCTGGTCGTACTGGGTGTCGTTGTCTTGCTGGTCGTAGTGGGTGTCGTTGTCTGGCTGGTCGTAATGGGTGTCGTTGTCTGGCTGGTCGTAGTGGGTGTCGTTGTCTGGTTGGTCGTAGTAGATGTCGTTGTCTGGCTGGTCGTAATGGGTGTCGTTGTCTGGCTGGTCGTACTGGGTGTCGTTGTCTGGCTGGTCGTAATGGGTGTCGTTGTCTGGCTGGTCGTAATGGGTGTCGTTGTCTGTCTGGTCGTAATGGGTGTCACTGTCTCGCTGGTCGTGATTTAAGGCTATCACTGCTCGCCTGGTCGTCAATACTAGTTACCCTCTGGTCGTTCGATCTCTCTACCAGCGGACATGTCGTTTGCATCACACGCACGAACGACCTACGACCTCCTGCGCAAGTCTCATGCGCTTTTACCCAACTTCCTGTTACAAGATCAGCCAATTGCATCCCTATTTCATTACCAATTACAGTCAATCTATCACCCATTACGTTCATGATCCCCTGTAATAGACAGCATACATTCTAACTGGTCAAAATCAGTTTACCACCCATTATACGTGACAGTTTCACTCAACACTCGTCTACCAATTCGACTGACAATTGGGTCGTTAAGGGTCGTTATGTAAAGCTATAGGGTTGGATCTCCTAGCTACTGATTGGTGTCTATGAGCTGGTCGTACCTCCCCGTCAAGGACCTGGCATGGACGACAAGGGTGGTGGAGTGTGGGAGATGGACCATAGTGTGAGTGTGGTGGTGGTGGGGGCGTCTTGGGTGAGACATTCATCATTTGTCGACGAGCCAGTGTATAGATTATAGAGGGGTGCTATGACTCAGAGATAGATAGATAGATAGATAGATAGAGAGAGAGAGAGAGAGAGAGAGAGAGAGAGAGAGAGAGAGAGAGAGAGAGAGAGAGAGAGAGAGAGAGAGAGAGAGACCAGACTTGGGTGGGTCGCAGCAAAGCAATCTTGGTCGGCTCGGGCGGGCGGGCGGCGCAGCAGCGCGGGGGCATTCCGCCACCCACCGCCCACCCCCAAGTGTTTGCCACCCTCGCCGCCCCAGCAATAACCTCCCCTCCTCAAGTAATGCAAGGTGGGGAGGGGAAGGGGCTGGTCGTGGGGGGGAGGCCCTCTTTCCTCCTCCCCAGAGGTGGGGTGGAGGGGTCCGGGGGTGGCGTTAACCGGGGGAGGAGGCTGGGAGAAGCGAGGGGTGGGTGGGAGTAATGTCTATTGTGCTGGGGTGTCGTGGTGGGGATGATATCACTTTATACACCCCATTAATCACTAAGATTGAGTTAAGGGGTGGTCAGGGGTGCTGGGGAGTTGGGGTGCTGCTTGCCCCATACTGGGGGAGGGAAGGAGGGAGGAGGCAGCGGCGGGTTGGAGAGGGGGTGATACTGTAATCTGGGGGGGATGAAGGGGAGGGAGGACTCAGTGAAAGGGGGAGGAGAGGGGAAAGGGGGAGGGTGGGGATATAACCTTTCTTTCGTCATGGTGATGATGACGTAAGCAGGCGATGATTACTTCATCCTCAAGCAACCAATCAGATATCACCTTTTTTTTCCTTTGTTTATGCCAGGATAACCAATGGCGTCAAAGGTGAGTGTGGGGTTGAGGGTCGAGGGGTGCAGCAGGCGAAAGGCTGAGGAAGAAATGTCAGAAGTGTGGAGTGTCAGCATCATGGATACACCAGGAGTGTCAGCACTATGGATACACCAGGAGTGTCAGCACCATGGATACACGAGGAGTGTCAGAAGTGTGGAGTGTCAGCACCATGGATACACCAGGAATGTCAACAGTGTAGAGTGTCAGCACCATCGCTGACACACTATGAATGGGGATGGGGTATTTTACATCAATCACTGATAATATAATAATAATAATGATGATAATGAAAATAGTAATAATAATAATAATAATAATAATAATAATAATAATAATAATAATAATGATAATAATGATAAGGATAATATCATTATCATTGTTATTATCATTATTATTAGTATTGTCATTATTATTTCTATTGTTATGATTACTAACATCTGTGAATCAACCACAATTAAAAAGGTGAAAGTATGCACCGAAAATATATACAACATAAACGCTGTGCCAGGAATGTTCACACACAAGACTTCGGCAGCGTTTCCTACGATCTCGTATTGGCTCGATGCGGTCGTGGTGCTGCACTGCAACTTGGGGACGAGGGATATCTAGTTGGAAGGATGTGACGGTGGCGGAAGTGGTGCAGGAACCTTTTTACCAAACCGTTGGAAGATGTCGAAGTTATAGTTGGAAGGAGTCGGAGGGATGCTGGATATGTGGTGTGAAAAAAGGGTCGAAGATGATCTTGTGTGGCCTGCTCTGCACCTTTTCTTCTTGGCTCCTGTTACGAGATGGATAAGGAGGAAAGGCCAAGCGGTGAAGGCAGAGGCGAATCAAGGAAGAGCGAAAGGTGTGCAGATATATATTCCTGAGCTGAGGCGCAAGAAGTCACGGTGTCCTAAGTTATCGCAGAATATAGAGTGGCGGCTTTAGGTATAAGGTTATATGCTGGTGCTGACGTGTTCATTCCAGCGTAGTCTGTCGTCCAAAATGATCCCCCAGAGAAGCTTGGTAGAACGAAACACTCGGAGGGTCTGGTTAGCCTAGCAGGGCAAAATGGAGGGTGGAAACACGGTTGTAGGCCAGGCTGACGTGTATGACTACAGTGAGGGTTTGGTTGACGGTGGCACGATTGCCTGGAGGAAGTTAATGATATCCTGGAGGGGCGCTGTTCACATTCCTAAAGTTGACAGTCAACTGAATGACGCACTTGCATTGGGGGCAGACGCATCCATCAAGGTGTCATTCACGAGGATGAAGAAACACAAGGGGGTCCTATCTCTGTTCCCTGTGGGACGCCTCTGGTGAGGGGGGAATGGAAGGTATAAAGGGGAAGCAGGGAGGAGAGATTAGAATGGGAGAGAAGATAAGGTAGGCTGGGAGGAAAATGGGTGATAGGAAGAAGGGCTGGGAGAGGAAAAGGTGGAGAGAGAGAGAGAGAGAGAGAGAGAGAGAGAGAGAGAGAGAGAGAGAGAGAGAGAGAGAGAGAGAGAGAGAGAGAGAGAGAGAATGGGGTGGAAAGAAGAGAGGAGGAACATTCGACGTATCAAGCCAATTACAGTCAGCAGGGGGGGGAAAGACCCAGCTTCCCCACCTCCCAGCCACCCTACCCGACCATCTCGCCCACAGTCTTCTTCCCCCCAAACACACTCACCCACCTTCCCCGCCCACTTCCTTTGTGGAATGATTGCTTGGAGAATGATGAGGACTCAGGGAATATTGCACCCGCGAGGGGGAACAGACGAGTGAGGGGAGAGGCTGAGATGGGAGGGGAGGCAGAGGGAAAGAGTGAGGCGAAAAATGGAAAATACGAGGAGGAAACGTTGGTAATCAGGACAGGATATATGGTGAAGAAGAGGGCGTGACGCCCATGGCACGAACGAGGAACATGTTTCAAAGAGTTTAAAGGTTGATGGATTAATGGCTGATGGATTATTCGTCAGTGTATCAAAAGGTGATACATTAAGGATTAAAGGTTAGTGGATAATGTATTACCGGGTAGTGTATTAAGGGATAAAGGTTAATGGGCGGTGTATTAATACAGTGTATCAAAAGTAGATACCTTAAGGATTACTGGAGGGTGTATTAAAGGATGGTGTGTTAATGTGTGATATTTTAACATTTAAAGATGAATAGGGAATACATTCGTGGGTGAAAAAAAAAGGACGATCAATGTATTGAAAATTGATGAGTTCAGTGTTCCAAGAGCAAGTTTGACGTGTTTGAAGACAGTGAGAGAAAATAACCATTATTATAAAGTCAATAGAAATGAAATACATATACACGTAAGAAAGAGAAAAGAACAATGAAATAGCAATAATGTAATCAATTCAGTGTAATAATCTGTCGATACATAAGGGAGACAAAGTCAGATATAACTGGGGGTATAGCCCCATGAAGGGGACAATCATTCACAATGGTACTATAGTGAAGGAAACCCAAACCCAGGAGATGAACAGATGATAAATCGTAAGGTATGAATAATGGAACGTGGGTAGTGAAGCAGATGGAACATGATAAGAATCATGGAAGTCAACAGGAGACGGAGAGGCGAACTTGGAAAGATACAGAAGAGAAAAGATATAAAGCCAGAGTGGAGTGAACCAAGAACACATGAAAGAAGAAAGTGAAAAGAAAAAGAGAGGAAATATACGAACGACATGGCTTATCTTGCAGGTGGTAAATAAATAAAAAATTAAAACGCAATTTCTGCTTGAGCTGAGAAATCATCCAGTAGAAGAATTTAATCAACGAAGAAAAACGTAGGAAATCCGTCCAAAGATCGATCTAAATAAACACTGCAAAATTATGATCAAATTCAGAGACAAACTGACGAAAACTGACCCTGGTTCATGTAAACTCGAAGTTACGAAACATTATCTATCTCAGCGTGAAGTTAAACCCAGGCTGAATGGTGGCTGATGAGCTGCTTTTCACACTCCCGCTGGCCAGAGGTGCCCCCTCCGGCTGCCTGGCGCTCCTGTTTGTAAGCAACAGTGGGAGAGTGTAGCTGTGGGTGAGGGAAGAGAGGGGTGAGGGAAGAGAGGGAGATTACACCAGTCTTAATTCATGACGGAGAGGGACACGACAGGAGGCGACTGGGCCCTACCTCCCGGCCACTGGCAGGGACACGGCGGACGGGGAACCACACACACAACGAGAAAGGAAAAGTATATATATGGAAACGATAGACAGAAACAGAAGGGAGTTAGGGAAACATGGCGAGGTGTGGGAGTTGAAAGTCTAGAGAGAGGAACCGAGAGAGAAAACGGTCGAATATACGCGTGGAAAAATGAGAATATAAAATGGGACAAGATAATACTTAATGGCGGTAGCGGTGCAGGAGGCCGTAACAAAAACACCCTAGGATTATTCCAAACGATGACATCAATACACATTGGGGTATAAATAGCCTCCCCTACTGAGGCTAGCCAATGTAGATGGAATTAATGTATAAAAAGATATATATTTCTGGGGAGAGTAGTGTCCCCCTCCGGCCCTTGCTGGATTACTAGCACGAAATATTCAATAATCCCGAGTTTTGAGGGGGACAACAGCCACTGTGAATCACGGGAGACGCGCGACCTCGTACACGAGCACTAAAGTTGTTGTTCCTCGCTTGGGTCACCTGTGGTGTCGCTGACGACTACCTCACACAACAGGGACATATAATGGCTCACCTGTACTTTCCCTGACCATTGTCTCACAGATATCCCCCGCTACACCCAGGAACCCATGACCTTTAAGAGGAAGAGGAAAAAATTAAGGAATTGATCAAGGCTCTGCAAGGGTACAAAAGCTTATGAGAAAAGGGAGAGACGAAAGGAGGAATAGAGTGCCATGAATTCGATGTTCGACGAAAGAAAGAGGTAACATAACGGTCAATCCTCGTGTGCTCGGTCCCCACACAGAAACTATGGGAAGCAGCAGCCAAACGCTTTCTTCGGGTCCAAAGCCTCGGTGACAGGGGCACATACACACAACTTAGTCTGAATCATGAACTTGATTACACAGAATGTTATTAATCAGGACCACATCTAGCAGGAACCTTCTTGGCTGTAATCTTACCATTCTAGGTTCTGATTAAGGAGAATATTGAGTCTTACGTTTCCCAGAGATGATTAGTTCGAATCCTGGTGATGCGCTGCCTCAGTTATTAAAAATCTTGATTATTCGGATCCGGTGAACTTTTCACTTTCCTTTTCCTCGTATCTGAAATGTTGCTTCCATCCCCGCGGGTACATAGGTCAGAGGAGACCAAAGTTATGCAGGTGTGAGGAAGGCAAGGAGAACGGCTGGGCGTCGGGTGTTCATCTTGGAGAACAGTTGAGATTCGGGTGTTCATCTTGGAGAGGTGGGTGCCAGTGCGTTCATCTTGGAGAGGTGGGCGTCGGGTGTGTTCATCTTGGACGGTTGGGCGTCGGGTGTTCATCTTGGAGAACTAGAAATCGGGTCTTCATCTTCAAGAACTAGGCGTCGGGTGTTCATCTTGAAGAACGAGGCGTCGGGTGATCATCTTGAAGAACGAGGCGTCGGGTGATCATCTTGAAGAACGAGGCGTCGGGTGTTCATCTTGAAGAACGAGGCGATGGTTGGTCATCTTAAAGAACTAGGCGTCGGGTATTCATCTTGAAGAACGAGGCGTCGTGTATTCATCTTGAAGAAAGAGGCGTCGGGTATTCATCTTGAAGAACGAGGCGTCGGGTGATCATCTTGAAGAACGAGGCGTCGGGTTTTCATCTTGAAGAACGAGGCGTCGGGTGTTCATCTTGAAGAACTAGGCGTCGGGTATTCATCTTGAAGAAAGAGGCGTCGGGTATTCATCTTGAAGAACGAGGCGTCGGGTATTCATCTTGAAGAACGAGGCGTCGGGTGTTCATCTTGAAGAACGAGGCGTCGGGTGTTCATCTTGAAGAACGAGGCGTCGGGTATTCATCTTAAAGAACTAGGCGTCGGGTATTCATCTTGAAGAAAGAGGCGTCGGGTATTCATCTTGAAGAACGAGGCGTCGGGTATTCATCTTGAAGAACGAGGCGTCGGGTGTTCATCTTGAAGAACGAGGCGTCGGGTTTTCATCTTAAAGAACTAGGCATCGGGTGTTCATCTTGAAGAAAGAGGCGTCGGGTATTCATCTTGAAGAACGAGGCGTCGTGTATGCATCTTGAAGAAAGGGGCGTCGGGTATTCATCTTGAAGAACTAGGCGTCGGGTGTTCATCTTGAAGAACGAGGCGTCGTGTATGCATCTTGAAGAACTAGGCATCGGGTGTTCATCTTGAAGAGCTAGGCATCGGGTGTTCATCTTGAAGAGCTAGGCAGCGGGTGTTCATCTTGAAGAACTTGGTGTCGGGTGTTCAGCTTTGGGGATTGGGAGAAGTGGGTGTTGGGGATTTTACGTCCCTGTTTATCGTTTTTCATAGATCATCAAATGCATATAGATTTTTTTTCAGCATCGCTACAGAAATTTGGTATGAGAAAAAATAGGCTGCGTTTTTTGAGGAATGCCAATGCCATGCATTGTGGCAACCTAATGAGCAGCGATTTCTTTTTAAATACAGCAAAAAAAATGACAAATATTGTATTGTATAAAAAGTGTTGTAGAGAAAAAATATGTATATATATATATATATATATATATATATATATATATATATATATATATATATATATATATATATATATATATATATATTTAAATCGTGAGCTGCAAGTATCTGTAGTGCATTTATAATATAGACTGGAATATACGAAAGGCAAATGTCTCCCTCCATTGTTCTTGAATACAGCTCTGCAGTGTTTGGTGTGAAGGGAAGGAGCCGAGAGGGAAGGGAAGCACAGAGGAGGAGGAGGAGGAGGAGGAAACAAATGAACAAAGGAATAGGTGAAAAGGATATGATGATGATGATGGTGAGGAGAGAGAGAGAGAGATAGATAGATAGATAGATAGATAGAGATAGAGAGAGAGAGAGAGAGAGAGAGAGAGAGAGAGAGAGAGAGAGAGAGAGAGAGAGAGAGAGAGAGAGAGTTGGAAACTCCACCACGTGTAAAAATGTTTTTAAACGAGACGATATTACTTGTGTGTATGTGTGTGTGTGTGTGTGGGTGTGGGTGTGTGTGTGGGTGTGGGTGTGGGTGTGTGTGTGTGTGTGTGTGTTCCTCAGCCAAGTGCACGGTATATCTACCCAATGAACACTCGACAAATATACCTTTAACGTGTGTTTCGAGCTTGGATCCCGATGATGGCTCGTTTGTCCCTATAGACGAATTATACACATTAAGACAGTGTCGCCAGCCATGACATTGTATGTACCATTACCCACAACACGATCTTCTACCCACCATACCCTCAAACCACTGGCCTCATGTACGCCGTCAGACAGGTCTCCATAACTCCTTAGAGGTAAATGTCCAACAAGAGTTATCACCAGGCGAAGACAAGGGCGTCGTCATCAGGGTGCTAAGCCATCATATCCAGGATCCTAACGTCGTGGTTGAGGGTCGTACCGTCGTGCGCGGGCGTCGTACCGTCGAAAGAAAGAGGGGGGAAGGGGGTCAGACATAGAGAGATTCAGGCATCCCCTGTCTACTACCACACACACACACACACACACACACACACACACACACACACACACACACATACACACACACACACACACACACACACACGACTCTCCAGACAGGGTTTTGTGTGTGTGTGTGTGTGTGTGTGTGTGTGTGTGTGTGTCATCAGCGAGAGGAAATTGTCACTTGTAGCAACTCCCTTTGATTCATCTTCGTCAGGAGGGCGAGGAGGTTGTGGCGCTCAAGGTTTCGGAGGTGAGTGGGCGTGGCGGGCGAATGGTTCTACTTTACACCACTGGTTCACATGGACTGGTAAACTTAGCCCTCTTCTGTCACCAGCTCCTGGTTGACCTGGTGTGATTTGGTCCAGCAAGATGCGACAGACGGACATTTGCAACACAAGTGTTCTAAACAAGTCTCATGCCCATTGTTGGAGACTTCTCACTGCTTAATCTGTCTTTTAACAGCCGTTATTGCTTGTTTCCCTGGTAGTTTGCTGGTTACACGCCTCACTGTAAATACTGAGAATCCACGCGACTTACGTTCTGTGTCGCAATTTGACTACGTCCTTCTTTCGCAACTCATCAGTTTTACTGCGTATTAGGTGCTCTTATGGCATTCGAACATACGACAATTTACATCGCAGTATTTCAATGACCTCGGCACATTATCTCATTGGAAACAATATATGATCAACTTAATAAAACCTCGATATTAATTCATAAACGGAAAGGAACGATGCATTTTATTAAAAGGGGGGGAGGGGAAAAATGATTGAGTTCAAACGTGACATTCACTTTGATGAGCTGTTCTACTGTGACCTCGTCACCAACATTTTAGAAATTGATCTGGACTAACTGGTTCATGAAGCTGATGAACCAGTCTGATTGGTCCACCAAGACTGAGTGAGAACTTCTCCGTTGTTCTGGTTCACCTAAAAGGACGAAGTGATTTGCTCTGACTCCTTGACCAAGACAGAGCTCACCAAGATGAGGAGGTGAAGTTGGTTTGTGGCTCACCAGCATGATGGGGGACGGCCCGCCCTACTCACCGAGGAACACAAGTCTCACCTCTGAACTTTTGGTAAATCTAATCATCAGTCATTAGTGTGTGTGTGTGTGTGTGAGGTTCCTCCTCAACCACAGTCTCCTCTGCCTTCCTCCTCAAGACGACTCCTGCCACGCCTCTCGCTCTTCTTTCTCACGACTTCCCTCACGCCTCTCCCTCTTCTTTTTCATGACTTCCCTCACGCCTCTCCCTCTTCTTTCTCACGACTTCCCTCACGCCTCTCCCTCTTCTTTCTCACGACTTCCCTCACGCCTCTCCCTCTTCTTTTTCATGACTTCCCTCACGCCTCTCCCTCTTCTTTCTCACGACTTCCCTCACGCCTCTCCCTCTTCTTTCTCACGACTACCCTCACGCCTCTCCCTCTTCTTTCTCACGACTCCCCTTACGCCTCTCCCTCTTCTTTTTCATGACTTCCCTCACGCCTCTCCCTCTCCTTTCTCATGACTTCCCTCACGCCTCTCCCTCTTCTTTCTCACGACTTCCCTCACGCCTCTCCCTCTCCTTTCTCATGACTTCCCTCACGCCTCTCCCTCTTCTTTCTCACGACTTCCCTCACGCCTCTCCCTCTTCTTTCTCACGACTTCCCTCACGCCTCTCCCTCTTCTTTCTCACGACTTCCCTCACGCCTCTCCCTCTTCTTTCTCACGACTTCCCTCACGCCTCTCCCTCTTCTTTTTCATGACTTCCCTCACGCCTCTCCCTCTTCTTTCTCACGACTTCCCTCACGCCTCTCCCTCTTCTTTCTCATGACTTCCCTCACGCCTCTCCCTCTTCTTTCTCACGACTCCCGCCACGCCTCTCCCTCTTCTTTCTATTACCCTTCTCGTTCTGTACATACGACTTGATCCTCCCCTTCCCTTCCTTCATAAACCCCCCTCTCTCCTAGCCTTCTCTGTCACACTGCCTCCTCCACCCCCCGGAGATTCCTGGCTCCCTCGATCATCTTTACGGTATATTTTCGATATGATTTTCGTATCGCGTGAAGAATGGGACGTTATCAACCTCGTGTTTGGCCACGAGCCATCGCCTTCCACGCCTCCATTTCAAGACCCCCCCCAGCCCGTGTTCAGAAAACGAAGAACACGCAGCTGCAGGGGGGCAATGTCATCACGTCCCAGGAGGCTAGAATGGAGAGGGGCATGTGGGAGGTGTAGCAGTGGGACAGTTTAAGCCCCAGGTTACCTGGCGGATACCTGAGACCATCCTGATAGCCACAAGAGATAATGAGAGGATCTAAATGATCTAATAACCTCATTTGTTTATTGGCTTATAAGCTTAGGATCCTGGGGTCGTAAATTTCACATACAGCCTGAGGCAGGTATCCATTTATAGACCAGTCTTAAGGGTTGGATGAACAGCTGGGTAGGATGTGGACTGACTGCCGCACCGAGAATTCGAAACCAGAAGGTCCCGACCAGGGACGGGGCCCTTGCTGGTTCATGGTCAGTAACGCTAACCACTACACCACGGAGGCCCGTCTCCTGTATCTTCCTTTTCACTCTTCTCCTGTTGTTTTTCCTTTCCCTCACCTGGCATATTCTTCTTCTATACCTCCTCCTTGAACTTTATTCTGCCTCTAACCCACCAGTGTTGCGTCAGAACCCCACAACCTGACTCACCAGTGTTGCGTCAGAACACCACGACCTGACTCACCAGTGTTGCGTCAGAACCCCACGACCTGACTCACCAGTGTTGCGTCAGAACCCCACGACCTGACTCACCAGTGTTGCGTCAGAACACCACGACCTGACTCACCAGTGTTGCGTCAGAACCCCACGACCTGACTCACCAGTGTTGCGTCAGAACCCCACGACCTGACTCACCAGTGTTGCGTCAGAACCTCGCGAGCTTTTTCATATCTGTTGACTCACCCGTTCCATTCAGCCGTCATGTCTTCTCCGTTTTCTGTTCCATTTTGCGACCTGCCATCATTAGTCTTTAGTCTGTTATCGCAGCTTTTATCCCCACTGGAGAAACTTGGAGACTTTAGATCAACAGTTCATATATATATATATATATATATATATATATATATATATATATATATATATATATATATATATATATATATATATATATTATCCCTGGGGATAGGGGATTAAGAATACTTCCCACGTATTCCCTGCGTGTCGTAGAAGGCGACTAAAAGGGGAGGGAGCGGGGGGCTGGAAATCCTCCCCTCTCGTTTTTTTTTTAATTTTCCAAAAGAAGGAACAGAGGGGGCCAGGTGAGGATATTCCAAAAAAGGCCCAGTCCTCTGTTCTTAACGCTACCTCGCTAACGCGGGAAATGGCGAATAGTTTGAAAAAAGAAATATATATATATATATATATATATATATATATATATATATATATATATATATATATATATATATATATATATATATAGAGAGAGAGAGAGAGAGAGAGAGAGAGAGAGAGAGAGAGAGTCCCCTTAACATCCTTATTCGGTAGCCATTATCCTCTGTTTTCTATGAGGGTATCAACCTTCGCTATGCTCCCCCAGGTGTTACCAACGCAGCCAGGAGCTCCGCATTTAGTTTCAATCTCATTTATATGTCTTTCCCTCGACCCAGGAGGGGGCCTCTCTCTCTCTCTGGCCACTTATTTCTTGCCCTTACCGACCGCCTTTATCCTCCCTCCCCCAGGACGCCCCAGTCTCTCCAAGCACCTCCCTAGCCCTCTCTCTTGCAGCAGTAGTCGTCATCCTCTCTACTTCAGTTCGTCCATTACTCCCTACATTAGCCAGCCTCCTTTAAGGGCCTCCTCAACTGAGCTCAGTCCACGTCTCGATACCGCAGGTCGTCGCAGTGAACAGCCTTCTCTGGCTCATTGCAGATTACATCATATCAGAGCGTATCTGGAGCTTCATGTTTGCTTGCACTGAGTGTGAGTGTGAGTGTTACTTAATGTAACTTGATGGAACTTGCGAAGACACAGCTTTCTGTGTTATCTCACTATATATATTTCCTCTTCTTCTTCTTCTTCTTCTCCTTCTTCTTCTTCTTCTTCTTCTTCTTCTCCTTCTTCCACTTCTTCTTTATCATTATCTTAAACAACCCCAGGCCTTCTTTTTGTGGAGCTTCCGCGGCTTCGAGGCAGCACTCCACGTAGGAGCACCGAAATGATGGACTTCTTCGGGAAGAGATGGTCCTCGACATGATTGCCTCTCTCCGTCCACTGACGAAGACACAACCTCGCCGAAAGTATATAACTTCTTCCTCGCAGCATAACCACATGCAGGCGGAGTCCGGTAGCATATACATGCATGATAAAGAGAAAGGAAAACAGTTGTGTTAATCTTTTCACTTAAAGTTTGCCCAAAATATTTTGACACATTCATTTCCTTTTGTTGTGGGGTTACTACAGTAGTTCTCCGCCACCCTCAGTCCCTCCCTTTCTCTCTCTCTCTCTCTCTCTCTCTCCCGACACAAAACCCAATCACTTTTATTGTCTATGAGGGAGGGAGGGAGTGGAGGAGTGTAGCCACTCTCCTCGTCCGGGTCGGCCTGTTCCCTCAACAAGCTCACCAATACACACACACACAAGTGAGGAACACAGCCTGATGGAGTTAACATGCCCAGTAGGCGATGGGGATGAGGTCAGGCTGTGACCTATAGCTGAGGAGCGGGGCGGATATATGTCATGGGTGTAACGTGAAACTTACATTAAAGTCTTAGAATGTGTATTATGAGCAATCAGACTACAGCTGATGTAAAGTTTGATGGTAACTTCATGATACCTTGTCACAAAAACATCGTTGTTTTAAGTCACCAGCAGATGACATGTCCTTTTGGGGACGACATTAAATACTTTACTATATTTTCTATGAGTTTTTGCATCAGTTCTTGATTTCTATTAAGATTATGAGCCTCACGACCCAGGGACATATGTTCTCCTCCTCCTCCTGCTTCTCTTTCCTTCCTCTCATTACTATTCCCCCCATCTCCTCCCCTTCCACGTGCTAACACCTATTCCTTCGTGTTCCTCTCATTACCATTCGCCTCCCCTCGGCCGCCTCCCCCTCCCCTGAGACGTGATCCAGGGGGTGGTGCTCAGGATTTCCACCTTCCCTCCCCCTTAATGTTCCTCGGAGAAATTAATGGTAGCCACGCCAGGCCGGCGTTACGACCAGATGCGTAAACATAGACCACGTGTACGAGGAGGACGCTGGCAGCGTCGGCCGCTTCGGTGAGGGGGGCTTTATAGGGCAGGTCCTCTGAGGGTGAGGTTGTCTGGAGCAAGTTCTGTGAAGGAAGTTCCCCAGGGAGGTCTTCTGAAGGAAAGGCGTTTTCCTGGGGAAGGCGTGAGTCTTTGGTGTTCAACTTGTCTGAAGGAGCGAGGTGCCCCCGTCGAAGCTTGAAGGGTTCTTGAAGACCCTTCTTGGTGGGGAGGCGTGTATGGGTGGGAGGTTACTGCACGAGGTACTCTAGGGGCGGGAGGAGGTACTCGTGCCCTAGGAGGTACTGTAAGGGTGAAACGCTATTTGGAGGCGGGAGGTAACTAACTCTGCAGACGAGACGGACTTAGGAGTTGAGGGTAGTTTGAAGGGACGGGGAGTGATTTATTGTCAAATGTTTTCACCACAGTTGTGGACGAAATCAATTATGGCTCTGAGAACGATTGATCACTGTCGCCAGAGTCATACCGCTCCTGAAAACACCCTGTTCCACACGGCGTGTACAAAGTCCACCTATGAAAAGTAATGTGACTGTTTAATACCAAATGCAGTTCCTATTCAAAGCCATTGTTTGACTATCAAAGCAACCAGTAATTCGTATAGATGAATATATGGATTACCCATGCAATGTTACCTACCACATCAGCAACAAAAAGAAAAAAAAAATTAGAAAGGGACAAAGCAGGAAAGATATGAGCAATGTGGACGATTCGTGGTTTGAGAGAGAGAGAGAGAGAGAGAGAGAGAGAGAGAGAGAGAGAGAGAGAGAGAGAGAGAGAGGAGGGTGAATACTGCTAAGCTCTCAGTGGTATGCTTCAAGTCTTATCTCGCCATACATTCAGAGACTTATGAATAAGAACACCCTACGAGACAGCAGCCATAGGTCATGGAAGGCAGAGTGTAGCATGTGTTGCAGGGCCCCAGATGATGGAGTCTGGTAAACATTGCTGAAATAAGTGCTCCAGGGGGGAATAGACACGGAGATAAGGAGACACTCACAACACACACACACACACACACACACACAATCTTCCCCTGAATTACGACACAACAGTCATCTACGGAACTGTCCAAAAATTCGTCTTCTTAGACGAATGACACAAGTTTCCCATTGAAGTTCTGTTGGAGAAATGATCATTCCGCTGCGACACAGTTTCAGAATGTGAAGCCTCCTTGACCCTCAACATTATCTCCAAATTTATCAGCGATGTAAGATAAGAAGACTTTTACCACACGGCCAGCGGGGATGGCCACATACGCAGGGCCATTCCGTCATGCAGTCTCATGATTATTATCCCTCCGGATCTGAGAGCACCCGCTATGCGCCAGGGCCAAAGTAGTTCCTCCAAGACCCTCCGTCCCTCCAAGACCCTCAGTTCCTCCAAGACTCTCAAGAACTTACCTCGTAAACTAAAACATTGACTCTCCCACAGACTACACCGCACACCCTTCAACTTCAGACTCCCCACCTGAGCGAAACTCTCCCTTTTAACTCTCCATTATATACCCTGGTATAACTTTGCTCATCCTGAGTTAGCCGAAACTATACCTTAACTGGCCATTAGGCTGGAGCCTGGCCCCCCCTAATCATCCCTCTGCCTACACTGCTGGAAAATAGGACCCAGCATCAAAAGAGGCTTTTCTAAGCGTCAGCCAAAACTTTTACCAGGAAACTAAAACTTCATTATACCAGTTAATTGTTGCTATTAGTCTTTTCGTGGGCTTTGGCTGGCTGAAGGTAGAGACGAGAGGCCAAGCTCCGAGAAGGGGAGGACCTGACACTTCCTTGTGATGCGTGTAAGTTGAGGAATCCAAAACTTGGGCAGAGTCTCATAAACCATAACACAGTATTAGGCTTAGCCAAGGCTTTATCTTCAGAAGGAAACGTCGTCTTTAATCATACTCCCCACACAGTCTTCTGAGCATTATAAATGATCTTGATTAATATCAGGGTAAAATTGCTCACTTGTCAGTTTCCCGTACAATAACAATGATGAGTGGAGTGGACATCCTAAGGGCTCGCGACACAGCCAGAGGGGCTGATGGTGTTCAAGATGGGGCGTCCCGTCAACACTTCATGTGTCTGATTGCCTATTTGTACTGTAAGGGTGTGTGTGTGTGTGTGTGTGTGTGTGTGTGTGTGTGTGTGTGTGTGTGTATGCGTGCGTTGGGGAAGGGGTGGTCGCCAGTCCCTTGCGGTGTACCTCAGGTTAGACCTGAGGACCACTGATGTTCTGAGAGCGGGTCGTCGATCCTCGGAGGCTCCACCATATCAAGTCTTTGTAAGGACCATGTTCCGTTTCTCAAAATCTCCACACTGTCTACTTCCTCACAGTAATCACTCCAGGAACGCGATTCATCTTTATGAAACAGGGGCTGACACATCTGTCATCTTTTATCACTGAAAGAAATCAGATTTTGGCTATGAGAGTTTTCTAAGGCCATGACACAATAAATCTAATCTCAAAGGAATGTCTGGGGCCGCTGAACGCGACGTGATGCAACAGACTGTAGGAGCCTGCGCTGTGGGCAAGTGTGGTACTGTGGCAGAGACACGAGAGCAGGACGCTTAGTGCTAATGATCACCACCCAAACAAGTCTCCTCCTCCTCACGTATCACGATTTCCCCACCTCTCATATCCAACAGAGACGAAAGAGAGAGAGAGATAGGTCCTTGATGCTGCAGGAAACCCGACATATATCACCCGGGAGAACAGTGTGGATGTCGCATCATGTCATTCTCGTGTGAGAACTTCAAGAAAACTAATCGTAGTGACACGACAGAGAAACACCATTCCTGACGGGGCTGTCTGATGGAACAGTGAGTCACCAAGGCAGGCAGTGGCTCGTGGGGGAGGAAGCACCAGGCAGGGAGGGGCCCCAGGGCAGGTGGTGCTCCTCCACCATCCTGGGATAAACATGTAAAAATCTACGAGTCAAGTGTGTATTGGGTGGGTCATAAATCTTCCCAGGACGCGATGCTGACACCTCGAAAATTAGTGCAAACAAAAGGCGTCGGACTCGGTGGTGTATCGTCCGCATTCATTATTTACGGCGAATATTTTGTGTGTGTGTGTGTGTGTGTGTGTGTGTGTGTGTGTGTGTGTGTGTGTGTGGACGACGCCGGGTTGTTCTCGTTCATCCTAGGGGAAACATTGGCTATTTCTCTCATCTCTTGCTCGTTAATGTTTTCGTTACTCTGAGTATACGAGCTGCATCAATCCAAGTTCTGACGGTGCAATGGGTTTGACGTAAGCGAGACTGGCGATCATGATTTTGTTCTACGACTGATTGACAGAGAATTGGGGCAATAAGAATGCCGATATAAGTACTAATGTACTTACAGATACACATATAGGCCTATGTCCATACATGTGCAAATACATACGGCAACCGTGATTGATGTGTTGTCTCAATCTTCGAGTCGAGACAAGGGAGAAAGAGTGAGTGAGGCCCTATTGGTTGGTCTAGGCATTTGCTGTGTTCCAGCGTCCGACGGCCCGTGTTCCAGTGTTCGGAGGGCCCGTGTTCCAGCGTCCGGACGGCCCTGTGTTCCAGCGTTCGGACGGCCCTGCGTTCCAGCGTCCGGACGGTCCTGTATTCCAGCGTCCGGACGGTCCTGTGTTCCAGCGTCCGGACGGCCCGTGTTCCAGCGTCCGGACGGTCCTGTGTTCCAGCGTCCGGACGGCCATGTTTTCCAGAGTTAGGACGGCCATGTGTTCCAGAGTTAGGATGGCCCTGTGTTCCAGCATCCGGACGGCCTGTGTTCCAGCGTCCGGACGGCCCGTGTTCCAGCATCCGGACGGTCCTGTGTTCCAGCGTTCGGACGGCCCTGTGTTCCAGCGTCCGGACGGCCATGTGTTCCAGAGTTAGGACGGCCCTGTGTTCCAGTGTTCGGACGGCCCCGTGTTCCAGCGTCCGGACGGCCCGTGTTCCAGCATCCGGACGGCCTGTGTTCCAGCGTCCGGACGGCCCGTGTTCCAGCATCCGGACGGTCCTGTGTTCCAGCGTTCGGACGGCCTGTGTTCCAGTGTTCGGACAGCCCGTGTTCCAGCGTCCGGACGGCCCGTGTTCCAGCGTCCGGACGGTCCTGTGTTCCAGCGTCCGGACGGTCCTGTGTTCCAGTGTTCGGACGGCCCTGTATTCCAGCGTCCGGACGGTCCTGTATTCCAGCGTTCGGACAGCCTGTGTTCCAGTGTTCGGACGGCCTGTGTTCCAGTGTTCGGACGGCCCCGTGTTCTAGCGTCCGGACGGCCCGTGTTCCAGCATCCGGACGGTCCTGTGTTCCAGCGTCCGGACGGTCCTGTATTCCAGTGTCCGGACGGTCCTGTGTTCCAGTGTTCGGACGGCCCTGTATTCCAGCGTTCGGACAGCCTGTGTTCCAGCGTTCGGACGGCCTGTGTTCCAGTGTTCGGACGGCCCCGTGTTCCAGCGTCCGGACGGCCCTGTGTTCCAGCGTCCGGACGGCCCGTGTTCCAGCATCCGGACGGTCCTGTGTTCCAGCGTCCGGACGGTCCTGTGTTCCAGCGTCTGTATGAACCACAACAAACACATTAAAGGGAGGAGGAGCAAGTTCATCAGAACTCAGAACAATGGCGCGCCCACGTAAGAAAGTCTCTGCAGAAGGAGATTCCAGTAGCTTTCTTGGAAAAGCTGAACCTAAACAAGAGCGACACATTCAACGCACAACGCTTCCCAGTAACGCTCTCTGATCCTCCTACTCTACATTGAACGAGTTTCCCATACCGGTCAGGATGTGCGACTAGTGTGTCTCCTTCACGACACTGCCACCTACCGACTTGCCACATTGCCATATCATGGAAAATGAATCTTCACCGGACGCGAACGGCATGAACAATCTGTGCTGAATATCATTAAGGAAATCATATCTCGACTGTACGTGATGAGCAGTGAAGCTCTCCGGGAGAAGCTGTACATACAGTGACCAGTGAGTGTGTGGCACCCGGCCCGCTGCTGCACTCACTGCACCACCTCGCCGCCACGCCCTACCACACCACACCACCACACCTCACCTCACCTCACGCCACTGCTGCACGGGACGTTTGACTCACAGGATCGAAACTCGAAATGCCAAATCTTATCTTTCACTTTCCAGTGAAACAAACTGATATTATTGAACTGGAATGACTGTTGTAAGACGTTGAGTCATTGATTAATCCAGAAATTCACGTCTGGAAATAGAGTTGCCATGCAGCAGAACCTCTGGACCTCCAGTAAGAAGACGGACAGAGGCGCACAAATAACCTCACGTATGGAACGCAAGGGATCATGTACAGAACATGGAACGCACATACAAAACCGAGGGACGGACATCCCCACAGAGTCAGCGACGTACATACAGAACCCGCCACGGACGGACAGAACCCGCCACGTACCTACAGAACCCGTCACGGAAGGAAAGAATCCGCAACGTACTTACAGAACCCGCCACAGACGGACAGAACCCGCGACGTACCTACAGAACCTGCAACGTACTTACAGAACCCGCCACAGACGGACAGAACCCGCAACATACCTACAGAACCCGCAACGTACTTACAGAACCCGCCACAGACGGACAGAATTCGCGACGTACCTACAGAACCCGCCACGGACGGACAGAACCCGCCAGTGACGCACAAAAACCAAAGTCGTGGTTACCAAACCCAGGGAAGTCACCGCTTGTTAGAGCACTTGCTTCAGATATCTTTATATACTGGTTATACTAGTGTGAGTTATATTGTGTGTACCCGCTAGACACATGCACTCTACCCATCTATCTATCAATATCTATCTATCTATCTATATATCTATCTATATATTCCTGGTGACGAGTTTGTTTTAGTTGAATTCATAAACTCAAGTCGTCATTTGAACCCCTTCCCTCCAGCATATGTGTGCATAAAAATAACATCGATAACGAAGGAATAAATCACTTACGGTAATAACAACCTCTCCTTCTCCCCTCCCTCGTCAGGAGTGGGTGGGGGATGGAGAACCTCCATCACTACCGTTCCTCCCTCCCTCCCTCCCTCGTCAGGAGTGGGTGGGGGATGGAGAACCTCCATCACTACCGTTCCTCCCTCCCTCCCTCGTCAGCGGTTATTGCCAGGGAGGATTATTGTCTTGTGGCGACTGATCACGTCCTGCTCCCACACCGCCACCCTCCCATCTAGCGCCGCCGACCTCCCCCCACCACCCAATACCCTCACGAAGGGCTTATATCTCATTACCAGCCCCCCAGCCCTTTACCCCAGCATCAGTTCCAGCTGCCTCACCCCCAGCATCGTCCCCCCTTCCTTACCCACAGCTCCCCCACGCCCCAGCAACAGCCCCGGCAACCACGTCAAAGCCCTCCACCACACCACTTGTCTTTGGACGTTTATGACAACAGTCATGATCACCACTACCACATCTACCACCATTTCCCTCACCACTACCGCTATCACCACACCTACTACCATCTAGTCACCATAGCCATTACCACCACATTTACCACCACCAACACAGAAATCCCCAGCGCCTCTCTACTGTCCTCTAATACCTGATTTGCGCGTCTTGCTGACCGTAAACCTTCCGATCTTCGTGCGTGCCACGTCCATAACTGGGCCTCAAGGAAGGCCCAGCCTGCTCCACGGCTCCAGGGGATATATCACCTCAACAAACGTCAACCTCAAGATCTCTTTGGCAACCCAGAAACTCCCGCTGGAGTCGGGCGCGTCCCTACATGTTCAGCATCTCCTCGCCCCGCCCTCACTCAGACGTCAACACCGATTACAGAGACCACACGGTAGCGACAGAATATTCAACCAATACGAAACCAGCATTACAGGGAGACAGGCGATTCTCCTGCCCAAAGTACCAATCGTCTGCTTGTAAACCGAAGTTAAATTACCAAACAACAACCAATTGTGTTCTGCCTATGTGTACACATGCAGCGCAGCGAACACAGTTCACCACAGTAAAAGTTTAATCATTCTATCATCAAGGTATTTTCGCGTCACAAAAAGGTTCTGTATCATATCTGTATGATACAAAATCCAGGTTTGAGTGCTCACATTACGCTCCTTCCACACTGATACGTAAACATTGACTATAACGAGAGGAGACAGTCAAGTTGGTCAGGTTATGACACAACTGTGATCAGGGCGTGGACGTGTGGGCTGTTGCTCTGCACGGGGAGGGAGTTCTACATCAGTGGATCCTCATCTCTTGAACAATCTCTGATATCAGTGAATGTTCTCTATGTGTGTGTGTGGCGGGAGGACCTCAAGACTAGCTGGCCAAGTCCAGAGCGCGCGTATGTGTGTGTGTGTGTGTGTGTGAGGCCGGGGACGAGGGTCATCGGAAGGCGTCCTGACCCCACACAACAACAGCTGGCGACCATCATTCTGCTGCACGAAGCGCACCCGTCGCTGACACTCTCCCTCATGGAATGCGTCTCTGCCACCAAGTGGCGCATCCAAAACCTGAACAGGAGGAAGTACGACCATGAGGGGGGGCATGGCGTTGCGACGCCACGTACGAGTGTCCAGTGAACACAGCGGTTAGTTTGAGATATTCGCCTGTGTGTGTGTGTGTGTCGCAGTGTCCCCCAGTGTTGCCGCTACGTGAAAGGCTCGTGAGTCAAACGTTCCTGCCATGGGGTCATTTTGTATATTCCTGTGAGCAGAAAATACGATAATTTGAGAGGCGAGTTTTGTCAGGCTGTTAAGAAGCCATGAATGTCGCGTGTCTGATCCTAAAGAGAGAGGAAAAAAAAAGGATAAAAGATGAGAGGAGGACGGATGTCGATGACCCCCCCTTCAAAGACGTTGATATTACAACAGGAAAAGGTGCCTCGAGAACAAAGTGTTTTCATAACCCTGCTGAAATAGTCTTATTTGGTCCACTGTCCCGTAAGGCTGGCCCCCGTCACACGACCACGGTGGACCTGTGGTCCAGCTGGACCATCACCGCCAACCCCCCCCTGCTCCCTACAAACCCAGCCTTTTGACGTCTCATCAGCACCAAATTCACCAGATAACTCCCTCTCACACACAAGCCTAATTCAAATTTAGCTTCCCCCCCGAGCCGTGATGGGATCAATTTTGGCTGATATTTGGGGAGCTGGTGTAGTACGCCCACGGTTGGAGGGAGTGAGCTACGGGCGGGTGTAGAGTGTGGGTGAAGTGATTGTGTGTGGATGATGTGAGTGTGGTAGGAGGATAGAATGGTGCGTGGAGAGTGAAATGGAAACTGAGGGATAGGGCATGAAAGTCTAGAGGGGGAAATGGATGGACACAGAACGAGAATAGACACAGTCGGGCACATACAGGTGGAGGACATATACAAGGAAAGTAATTACGATACACTGAGCTGTGGCTCGCATGACGGGGTTGTCGTAGCGTCCATACAAACCTCCAGCGGACTAGACCGAAAGAGTTGAGTCTCCTGGGCGAACCGGACTGGGACCATTTGGTCTACTGTACCATATGAACTCACTTCAGACGTGGCAGACATCGTCACGCCAGCAAGAAGGCCAACTCAGTACACGGGTTTGTTCCTCCGAAAGGCTTTTCCTCCCTTCAGCAAACGAAGGATCCTAAATCTACTCTGGTTAAATAAGAGACCATCAGTAGCCTGCCGTATGTATAGATCTTTCAATATATGAGTGTGTGTGTGTGTCAATTATCCTCGTAAACCTGCTTATTTCTCGCATGCGTTCATCGGTGAGGAGGGAGGAGGGAGGGTGTCCCAGTTCTGTCGTGCATGTCCGTCCGGGCGGACACAGTGGGTTCCAGAGCAGCGGTCCGTCAGCTTCTGTGTGTGTGTGTGTGTGTGTGTGTGTGTGTGGAGAGGGGGGGAGGGGAGGGGGAGATTGATTAATAGGCAATATGCATCAAGAAGCAGTCGAGTCAGCAAGGCTTTAGCTGTGGTAATTGTCCTTCCAGCGTTTTGCTGTGACGAAACCACATTGCTGCAACAGGATATTACTGAAGCCGCCGTGAGTCGAGGTGGTGGGTCGGGGAGGTGAGGTGGTGGGTCGGGGAGGTGAGGTGGTGGGTCGGGAGGTGAGCTGGTGGATCGGGAGGTGATGTGGTGGGTCGGGGAGGTGAGGTGGTGGGTCGGGAGGTGATGTGGTGGGTCGGGGAGGTGAGGTGGTGGGTCGGGGAGGTGAGGTGGTGGGTCGGAAGGTGATGTGGTGGGTCGGGAGGTGAGGTGGTGGGTCGGGGAGGTGAGGTGGGGGGTCGGAAAAATGAGGTGGTGGGCCGGGAGGTGAGGTGGTGGGTCGGGAGGTGAGGTGGTGGGTCTGGGAGGTGAGGTGGTGGGTCGGGAGGTGAGGTGGTGGGTCTGGGAGGTGAGGTGGTGGGTCGGGAGGTGAGGTGGTGGGTCGGGAGGTGAGGTGGTGGGTCGACAGTGATGGATGATCTGGTGCAGTAGGTACTTCCTCCCTCACCACCCCATTTCCTTCCCACTAACTCTCCCTCCCACCACCCACTACGGTAACCCTCCTTCCCTCCAGCCTCACCCTCGTCCCTCCGGATCGCCACCCTCTCTCCCTCACCCATCGGGGGACTGTCAGGGTGCGTGAGCCGTCCAAGGGTGAGTCACAAGACTGATTGACCCCGTCCAGGGAGGGGACGGGCACAGGTGTGTGTGTGTGTGTGTGTGTGTGTGTGTGTGTGTGTGTGTGTGTGTCTACTCCCCTCGTCCTCCATATCGGACACAGACAACATCCGACACCAACATTTCTCTCTGAAATCCCTCTCGACCTTTTTATTCCTCTCCCAGATCTTGTTGCTCAACGCCTCGTCGATCTTATCAATACACTAAGCACTGATTTAATCGCTGGACTTCCTGGGAAGTTTGAATCGTTGAGAGAGAGAATGAGAGAGAGAGAGAGAGAGAGAGAG
This sequence comes from Panulirus ornatus, assembly GCF_036320965.1. Classification (NCBI taxonomy): domain Eukaryota; kingdom Metazoa; phylum Arthropoda; class Malacostraca; order Decapoda; family Palinuridae; genus Panulirus; species Panulirus ornatus. The sequence continues at coordinate 6,575,918 of NC_092242.1, forward strand.
AGAGAGAGAGAGAGAGAGAGAGAGAGAGAGAGAGAGAGAGAGAGAGAGAGAGAGAGAGGTGCTTCTATTAAAGTGTCAGAAACATTTCTCCTCAGCGTTGCTCCTTGGACACACTCCACGCCTGTAAGATGACTGCTCACGTATGTGAGAAGAATTCTCCTGCCCCCCCCCCCCCCCTCACCTTCCCCGACAGGCTTCAGCCATAAGGAGGTCGCCGCCCCAGCGCCTGAGGGCTGAAATAGAAATAATCTACACGATCTTAATGGCGGACCTATTGTTCCTCCTAGATGCAGCGTGGGTCTCAGAGGACCAGCCCTGGCACCCAGCAACCACAGGTGATGTGTTTACTAAGCTCACTGGCCGGCCAGCGTGGAGGACATACGTACACCATGTAAGTGTGGAACACATACGTACATTCATGATGCACTTCTGCCAGCGAAGCACGAACCATCGCTTGGAGACAACGGAGATAGGCAGGGGTTCGAGTCTTGAATCATAACAGTGTATGGTTAGAGGCCATACATTTGACCACAACGGATGACTGAGGAGTAAGGAGTGATCTGAGGACGAATGTTAAGCTTTTAAACAATTTTGATGACGTCAACAGTGAATAGTCCTTCGACAGATGCAGAAACAGAACAACCAGAGGCCAGGATATGGAGTCGTGCAAGAAATCTGTTGGAAAAACATTGTAAAGACGTAATTGTTCGTGTGGTGGATGAATGAAGTTGACTGAGTGATTGGGGCAATACCAGCAGTCCACAGAACCTTCAACATTTGTATAATAGCAGAAAAAGTTCATGGGGATGGGGCCCCACCAGTGTAGAAGTTCCGCCTCGAGCAGCACAAATGCGTAATAACATTAAAGGGACGTCCAGGGCTGTCTCCCCAGCTCTCATACACACACACACACAGACACACACACACAGACACACACACACACACACACACACACACACACACATCTGAGGAGACTTTGATTACATATGTATTAGTTTCTTTCCTCAGCTCCCTACTCCCTGCCTCTCCCTGCTCATCTTTCACGTAGACACACCCTTCAACATCCCCTAAGACACTCTCTCCCCTGCCGAGGTTCGCCACCCTTTTTTCCCCACTGACCCACCTTCTCGACCTGTCGTCCTCCACCTCCAGACGCCTCATCTGGTATCTTCACCCCAGATATACCTCCCCAGCCTCCAGTAACTCTTCTCGTGTCCCCGAGTCTCCTTTCCCCCCCACAACCTTATGGTTGTGCCCCGACCCATCTCCCCAGTTACCATTCTCGCAATTAAATTATCTGTTTTCCACCCATTTTCCCAACCGTACCATTCCTCTCCCTACCCATCCCCTCAGTGCCTCTAGTTCTAGCCAACATTCCCTATTCCTCTGCCGCCACAGTACCTCCTCCATCCCTTCGCCCTGCCCTTTGGGTCGCCCCTGCCAAACCTCACGGGTTCCCCTACCTCTGCCCGCCCCTCCCCTGCCTCTGGCTCCCCTACACCTGTTCCCCCCTGCCTCCCCCGGTCGCCTCCTGAATATTCAGTACTTCCTCAGTATTAGTCATCAGTGACGCCCTTCACGCCCAGGCCCGGGATGTCTGGTGATGTAGTGGTGACCACAGGTCCTGCACGGTGGTGTCAGGCCCTGGTTGTAGTGGTCTCAGGTCCTGGTCGTGGTGGAGGGAGCATTATCCTCATGGTTGTCTCAGTCCGGACCTCGAGGGCAAGTTACATTATGGGGTGCCGATACGTCAGGAACTTACGATAGGAACGTATCACTTACGACGGTCTCATTATCGTGGTACAATATCAATCCCCACAGAGTAACGTAGACGGGAATGGTGTGTGTGTGTGTGTGTGTGTGTGTGTGTGTGTGTGTGTGTGTGTGTGTGTGTCAGCGAGGCTCAGGATGAGGGCAAGATGTACACACAGTACGTCTGGCTCTTTGGAGAGTCGTAGTGTTAGAGATATCTTTCCTTATCGGGAGGAGCTCTATAGAGCTCTATAGAGACGTACCATACCTTACACGACCTCTCCTCTCGTTGGCCCCTCCCCAGCTGTGGGCATCCACGGAGTCTAGCAAGCGTTGGTCGTATGTTAATCAAATACACGTACATACATTACACGTAGGTCTTGCCGATACACATGTAGAAAGTAGGAATACATATGATGTGTGTATGATGCAAGTATGTGATGCACATCAAAGACATGGTATTAATCTTATATCAAATATTCCATACATAAATTTCACAGAGGACGGGTCTGCTCAGGAGGGTGGGTGGTGAGGGGTTGGTGGCGGAGTGGGGAGGGTGAGGTCCACAGCCCACTGTGGGTGTGGTCTCCAGCACCCCGCCCACTGAGGGTGTTGTTCCTAGCACCCTGCCCACTGCGGGTGTCATTTGCCACTGCGGGTGTCAGTTGCAGCACTCCACCCACTGAGGGTGTCGTCCCTAGCACCCCGCCCACTGAGGGTGTCGTCCCTAGCACCCCGCCCACTGAGGGTGTCGTCCCTAGCACCCCGCCCACTGAGGGTGTCGTCCCTAGCACCCCGCCCACTGAGGGTGTCGTCCCTAGCACCCCGCCCACTGAGGATGTCGTCCCTAGCACCCCGCCCACTGCGGGTGTCGTCTTGAACAGCCCGCCGTCCTATCACATGACCAAGAATTCCACCGACCAAGATTCAGGTCATGAAAAATAAATTTACAAATCATATTAAACTTACCTGTATTAACAGCTTTGGTCTGAACACACACAGACGCAAAATGTCAGCGAGCCAGAATACAGAGAGTCAGTAACATTTTTCACGTACCTAATGAGTTATATTTCTGTACTGTGTCATGGTAAACAAGCAAGAGAGTCAAGTCCCAAGAAGGATGCTGGCAGGAGGAGCAAGGAGGTGCCACTTAGTGTATAGAGACGTGAGCGACATCACAACTAATTGACGTGGAGTTTCTCGTCCGCCTCACCAGCTGTCACCTGCATGCATAATTCATCTTACGAGAGAGAAAAACATTTACCTTTTTCTCTCTCCCTCCTGATACACATGACGTTATTCTTTTATTTCGTTTGACAGAGCTGAGTATATACGTCATCAATAGTGCGAGACGAATGGTTGGTAGGCACACCTTTGGCCATTCTTCCCGAGGACGACAATAAGGGCAGGAACCAAACACACCAGCTGGGACAATAGAGGCGCGGTAACGAGGGATCGAGGACGCATCATTTGGGTTCTTATCGTGGGAAGAGATCAAGTGAGAAAGAAAAGCCGCGCACCTGATGCCACTTAGGACATGCAAAGGGAAGGAGGAGGAGGAGGCCAGGCAGAGTACAGGAGGGGAGGGAGGCGAAGGGGGACGCAAAGTGTAGGGCGGAGGGAGGGGTGTGTGTGTGCGCGTGTGTGTGTGCGCGTGTGTGTGTGTGTGTGTGTGAGAGAGAGAGAGAGAGAGAGAGAGAGAGAGAGAGAGAGAGAGAATATATCCCGTCAGCCTACTGAGAGGCAAAGAGTCTTGCATAAAACGCACATGAATTATTATGTGGTCAGTGTGTCATAAAGCAGAACACACACTCTTTCCCCCTCACAGGTGTTGGTGAGGAGACAATGGAGCAGAGAGTCTTTCTCCTTCACCAGTGTTGGTGAGGATACGAAGGAGCAGGGATTCTTTCTCCTTCACCAGTGTTGGTGAGGAGACAATGGAGCAGAGAGTCTTTCTCCTTCACCAGTGTTGGTGAGGAGACAATGGAGCAGAGAGTCTTTCTCCTTCACCAGTGTTGGTGAGGAGACAATGGAGCAGAGAGTCTTTCTCCTTCACCAGTGTTGGTGAGGAGACAATGGAGCAGAGAGTCTTTCTCCTTCACCAGTGTTGGTGAGGAGACAATGGAGCAGAGAGTCTTTCTCCTTCACCAGTGTTGGTGAGGAGACAATGGAGCAGAGAGTCTTTCTCCTTCACCAGTGTTGGTGAGGAGACAATGGAGCAGAGAGTCTTTCTCCTTCACCAGTGTTGGTGAGGAGACAATGGAGCAGAGAGTCTTTCTCCTTCACCAGTGTTGGTGAGGAGACAATGGAGCAGAGAGTCTTTCTCCTTCACCAGTGTTGGTGAGGAGACAATGGAGCAGAGAGTCTTTCTCCTTCACCAGTGTTGGTGAGGAGACAATGGAGCAGAGAGTCTTTCTCCTTCACCAGTGTTGGTGAGGAGACAATGGAGCAGAGAGTCTTTCTCCTTCACCAGTGTTGGTGAGGAGACAATGGAGCAGAGAGTCTTTCTCCTTCACCAGTGTTGGTGAGGAGACAATGGAGCAGAGAGTCTTTCTCCTTCACCAGTGTTGGTGAGGAGACAATGGAGCAGAGAGTCTTTCTCCTTCACCAGTGTTGGTGAGGAGACAATGGAGCAGAGAGTCTTTCTCCTTCACCAGTGTTGGTGAGGAGACAATGGAGCAGAGAGTCTTTCTCCTTCACCAGTGTTGGTGAGGAGACAATGGAGCAGAGAGTCTTTCTCCTTCACCAGTGTTGGTGAGGAGACAATGGAGCAGAGAGTCTTTCTCCTTCACCAGTGTTGGTGAGGAGACAATGGAGCAGAGAGTCTTTCTCCTTCACCAGTGTTGGTGAGGAGACAATGGAGCAGAGAGTCTTTCTCCTTCACCAGTGTTGGTGAGGAGACAATGGAGCAGAGAGTCTTTCTCCTTCACCAGTGTTGGTGAGGAGACAATGGAGCAGAGAGTCTTTCTCCTTCACCAGTGTTGGTGAGGAGACAATGGAGCAGAGAGTCTTTCTCCTTCACCAGTGTTGGTGAGGAGACAATGGAGCAGAGAGTCTTTCTCCTTCACCAGTGTTGGTGAGGAGACAATGGAGCAGAGAGTCTTTCTCCTTCACCAGTGTTGGTGAGGAGACAATGGAGCAGAGAGTCTTTCTCCTTCACCAGTGTTGGTGAGGAGACAATGGAGCAGAGAGTCTTTCTCCTTCACCAGTGTTGGTGAGGAGACAATGGAGCAGAGAGTCTTTCTCCTTCACCAGTGTTGGTGAGGAGACAATGGAGCAGAGAGTCTTTCTCCTTCACCAGTGTTGGTGAGGAGACAATGGAGCAGAGAGTCTTTCTCCTTCACCAGTGTTGGTGAGGAGACAATGGAGCAGAGAGTCTTTCTCCTTCACCAGTGTTGGTGAGGAGACAATGGAGCAGAGAGTCTTTCTCCTTCACCAGTGTTGGTGAGGAGACAATGGAGCAGAGAGTCTTTCTCCTTCACCAGTGTTGGTGAGGAGACAATGGAGCAGAGAGTCTTTCTCCTTCACCAGTGTTGGTGAGGAGACAATGGAGCAGAGAGTCTTTCTCCTTCACCAGTGTTGGTGAGGAGACAATGGAGCAGAGAGTCTTTCTCCTTCACCAGTGTTGGTGAGGAGACAATGGAGCAGAGAGTCTTTCTCCTTCACCAGTGTTGGTGAGGAGACAATGGAGCAGAGAGTCTTTCTCCTTCACCAGTGTTGGTGAGGAGACAATGGAGCAGAGAGTCTTTCTCCTTCACCAGTGTTGGTGAGGAGACAATGGAGCAGAGAGTCTTTCTCCTTCACCAGTGTTGGTGAGGAGACAATGGAGCAGAGAGTCTTTCTCCTTCACCAGTGTTGGTGAGGAGACAATGGAGCAGAGAGTCTTTCTCCTTCACCAGTGTTGGTGAGGAGACAATGGAGCAGAGAGTCTTTCTCCTTCACCAGTGTTGGTGAGGAGACAATGGAGCAGAGAGTCTTTCTCCTTCACCAGTGTTGGTGAGGAGACAATGGAGCAGAGAGTCTTTCTCCTTCACCAGTGTTGGTGAGGAGACAATGGAGCAGAGAGTCTTTCTCCTTCACCAGTGTTGGTGAGGAGACAATGGAGCAGAGAGTCTTTCTCCTTCACCAGTGTTGGTGAGGAGACAATGGAGCAGAGAGTCTTTCTCCTTCACCAGTGTTGGTGAGGAGACAATGGAGCAGAGAGTCTTTCTCCTTCACCAGTGTTGGTGAGGAGACAATGGAGCAGAGAGTCTTTCTCCTTCACCAGTGTTGGTGAGGAGACAATGGAGCAGAGAGTCTTTCTCCTTCACCAGTGTTGGTGAGGAGACAATGGAGCAGAGAGTCTTTCTCCTTCACCAGTGTTGGTGAGGAGACAATGGAGCAGAGAGTCTTTCTCCTTCACCAGTGTTGGTGAGGAGACAATGGAGCAGAGAGTCTTTCTCCTTCACCAGTGTTGGTGAGGAGACAATGGAGCAGAGAGTCTTTCTCCTTCACCAGTGTTGGTGAGGAGACAATGGAGCAGAGAGTCTTTCTCCTTCACCAGTGTTGGTGAGGAGACAATGGAGCAGAGAGTCTTTCTCCTTCACCAGTGTTGGTGAGGAGACAATGGAGCAGAGAGTCTTTCTCCTTCACCAGTGTTGGTGAGGAGACAATGGAGCAGAGAGTCTTTCTCCTTCACCAGTGTTGGTGAGGAGACAATGGAGCAGAGAGTCTTTCTCCTTCACCAGTGTTGGTGAGGAGACAATGGAGCAGAGAGTCTTTCTCCTTCACCAGTGTTGGTGAGGAGACAATGGAGCAGAGAGTCTTTCTCCTTCACCAGTGTTGGTGAGGAGACAATGGAGCAGAGAGTCTTTCTCCTTCACCAGTGTTGGTGAGGAGACAATGGAGCAGAGAGTCTTTCTCCTTCACCAGTGTTGGTGAGGAGACAATGGAGCAGAGAGTCTTTCTCCTTCACCAGTGTTGGTGAGGAGACAATGGAGCAGAGAGTCTTTCTCCTTCACCAGTGTTGGTGAGGAGACAATGGAGCAGAGAGTCTTTCTCCTTCACCAGTGTTGGTGAGGAGACAATGGAGCAGAGAGTCTTTCTCCTTCACCAGTGTTGGTGAGGAGACAATGGAGCAGAGAGTCTTTCTCCTTCACCAGTGTTGGTGAGGAGACAATGGAGCAGAGAGTCTTTCTCCTTCACCAGTGTTGGTGAGGAGACAATGGAGCAGAGAGTCTTTCTCCTTCACCAGTGTTGGTGAGGAGACAATGGAGCAGAGAGTCTTTCTCCTTCACCAGTGTTGGTGAGGAGACAATGGAGCAGAGAGTCTTTCTCCTTCACCAGTGTTGGTGAGGAGACAATGGAGCAGAGAGTCTTTCTCCTTCACCAGTGTTGGTGAGGAGACAATGGAGCAGAGAGTCTTTCTCCTTCACCAGTGTTGGTGAGGAGACAATGGAGCAGAGAGTCTTTCTCCTTCACCAGTGTTGGTGAGGAGACAATGGAGCAGAGAGTCTTTCTCCTTCACCAGTGTTGGTGAGGAGACAATGGAGCAGAGAGTCTTTCTCCTTCACCAGTGTTGGTGAGGAGACAATGGAGCAGAGAGTCTTTCTCCTTCACCAGTGTTGGTGAGGAGACAATGGAGCAGAGAGTCTTTCTCCTTCACCAGTGTTGGTGAGGAGACAATGGAGCAGAGAGTCTTTCTCCTTCACCAGTGTTGGTGAGGAGACAATGGAGCAGAGAGTCTTTCTCCTTCACCAGTGTTGGTGAGGAGACAATGGAGCAGAGAGTCTTTCTCCTTCACCAGTGTTGGTGAGGAGACAATGGAGCAGAGAGTCTTTCTCCTTCACCAGTGTTGGTGAGGAGACAATGGAGCAGAGAGTCTTTCTCCTTCACCAGTGTTGGTGAGGAGACAATGGAGCAGAGAGTCTTTCTCCTTCACCAGTGTTGGTGAGGAGACAATGGAGCAGAGAGTCTTTCTCCTTCACCAGTGTTGGTGAGGAGACAATGGAGCAGAGAGTCTTTCTCCTTCACCAGTGTTGGTGAGGAGACAATGGAGCAGAGAGTCTTTCTCCTTCACCAGTGTTGGTGAGGAGACAATGGAGCAGAGAGTCTTTCTCCTTCACCAGTGTTGGTGAGGAGACAATGGAGCAGAGAGTCTTTCTCCTTCACCAGTGTTGGTGAGGAGACAATGGAGCAGAGAGTCTTTCTCCTTCACCAGTGTTGGTGAGGAGACAATGGAGCAGAGAGTCTTTCTCCTTCACCAGTGTTGGTGAGGAGACAATGGAGCAGAGAGTCTTTCTCCTTCACCAGTGTTGGTGAGGAGACAATGGAGCAGAGAGTCTTTCTCCTTCACCAGTGTTGGTGAGGAGACAATGGAGCAGAGAGTCTTTCTCCTTCACCAGTGTTGGTGAGGAGACAATGGAGCAGAGAGTCTTTCTCCTTCACCAGTGTTGGTGAGGAGACAATGGAGCAGAGAGTCTTTCTCCTTCACCAGTGTTGGTGAGGAGACAATGGAGCAGAGAGTCTTTCTCCTTCACCAGTGTTGGTGAGGAGACAATGGAGCAGAGAGTCTTTCTCCTTCACCAGTGTTGGTGAGGAGACAATGGAGCAGAGAGTCTTTCTCCTTCACCAGTGTTGGTGAGGAGACAATGGAGCAGAGAGTCTTTCTCCTTCACCAGTGTTGGTGAGGAGACAATGGAGCAGAGAGTCTTTCTCCTTCACCAGTGTTGGTGAGGAGACAATGGAGCAGAGAGTCTTTCTCCTTCACCAGTGTTGGTGAGGAGACAATGGAGCAGAGAGTCTTTCTCCTTCACCAGTGTTGGTGAGGAGACAATGGAGCAGAGAGTCTTTCTCCTTCACCAGTGTTGGTGAGGAGACAATGGAGCAGAGAGTCTTTCTCCTTCACCAGTGTTGGTGAGGAGACAATGGAGCAGAGAGTCTTTCTCCTTCACCAGTGTTGGTGAGGAGACAATGGAGCAGAGAGTCTTTCTCCTTCACCAGTGTTGGTGAGGAGACAATGGAGCAGAGAGTCTTTCTCCTTCACCAGTGTTGGTGAGGAGACAATGGAGCAGAGAGTCTTTCTCCTTCACCAGTGTTGGTGAGGAGACAATGGAGCAGAGAGTCTTTCTCCTTCACCAGTGTTGGTGAGGAGACAATGGAGCAGAGAGTCTTTCTCCTTCACCAGTGTTGGTGAGGAGACAATGGAGCAGAGAGTCTTTCTCCTTCACCAGTGTTGGTGAGGAGACAATGGAGCAGAGAGTCTTTCTCCTTCACCAGTGTTGGTGAGGAGACAATGGAGCAGAGAGTCTTTCTCCTTCACCAGTGTTGGTGAGGAGACAATGGAGCAGAGAGTCTTTCTCCTTCACCAGTGTTGGTGAGGAGACAATGGAGCAGAGAGTCTTTCTCCTTCACCAGTGTTGGTGAGGAGACAATGGAGCAGAGAGTCTTTCTCCTTCACCAGTGTTGGTGAGGAGACAATGGAGCAGAGAGTCTTTCTCCTTCACCAGTGTTGGTGAGGAGACAATGGAGCAGAGAGTCTTTCTCCTTCACCAGTGTTGGTGAGGAGACAATGGAGCAGAGAGTCTTTCTCCTTCACCAGTGTTGGTGAGGAGACAATGGAGCAGAGAGTCTTTCTCCTTCACCAGTGTTGGTGAGGAGACAATGGAGCAGAGAGTCTTTCTCCTTCACCAGTGTTGGTGAGGAGACAATGGAGCAGAGAGTCTTTCTCCTTCACCAGTGTTGGTGAGGAGACAATGGAGCAGAGAGTCTTTCTCCTTCACCAGTGTTGGTGAGGAGACAATGGAGCAGAGAGTCTTTCTCCTTCACCAGTGTTGGTGAGGAGACAATGGAGCAGAGAGTCTTTCTCCTTCACCAGTGTTGGTGAGGAGACAATGGAGCAGAGAGTCTTTCTCCTTCACCAGTGTTGGTGAGGAGACAATGGAGCAGAGAGTCTTTCTCCTTCACCAGTGTTGGTGAGGAGACAATGGAGCAGAGAGTCTTTCTCCTTCACCAGTGTTGGTGAGGAGACAATGGAGCAGAGAGTCTTTCTCCTTCACCAGTGTTGGTGAGGAGACAATGGAGCAGAGAGTCTTTCTCCTTCACCAGTGTTGGTGAGGAGACAATGGAGCAGAGAGTCTTTCTCCTTCACCAGTGTTGGTGAGGAGACAATGGAGCAGAGAGTCTTTCTCCTTCACCAGTGTTGGTGAGGAGACAATGGAGCAGAGAGTCTTTCTCCTTCACCAGTGTTGGTGAGGAGACAATGGAGCAGAGAGTCTTTCTCCTTCACCAGTGTTGGTGAGGAGACAATGGAGCAGAGAGTCTTTCTCCTTCACCAGTGTTGGTGAGGAGACAATGGAGCAGAGAGTCTTTCTCCTTCACCAGTGTTGGTGAGGAGACAATGGAGCAGAGAGTCTTTCTCCTTCACCAGTGTTGGTGAGGAGACAATGGAGCAGAGAGTCTTTCTCCTTCACCAGTGTTGGTGAGGAGACAATGGAGCAGAGAGTCTTTCTCCTTCACCAGTGTTGGTGAGGAGACAATGGAGCAGAGAGTCTTTCTCCTTCACCAGTGTTGGTGAGGAGACAATGGAGCAGAGAGTCTTTCTCCTTCACCAGTGTTGGTGAGGAGACAATGGAGCAGAGAGTCTTTCTCCTTCACCAGTGTTGGTGAGGAGACAATGGAGCAGAGAGTCTTTCTCCTTCACCAGTGTTGGTGAGGAGACAATGGAGCAGAGAGTCTTTCTCCTTCACCAGTGGTGGTGGGCGCTTCTCTTGCGTCATCAAATGATAATAGACGCCCATCTCTGGTTTATGGGGCGAGATGGGCCCAGGGAGGATGGGACGGTGGGGGGAGAGAAGGATGGGTCGAGGAGCAGGAAGGGCTGGGGAGCCCTGATGAGGCATGAAGGGGAGAGAGAGAGAGCAGGGCGTGGGCAAGGAAGGAGATGGGAGAGGGAGATAAGATGGAGTGAGAGACGTTTATAGTGTTACAGAAAGACGGAAGACGAGAGACTTAAACCTGAAGGCCAGGAAGTTAGAAAGACAACATCAAGGGAGAAAGTTGTGTATGTTTATACGAGTGTCTCTCTCTCTCTCTCTCTCTCTCTCTCTCTCTCTCTCTCTCTCTCTCTATCTATCTATCTATCTATCTATCTATCTATCTTTATATATATATATATATATATATATATATATATATATATATGTTTTTTTTTTTTTTACTTTGTCGCTGTCTCCCGCGTTTGCGAGGTAGCGCAAATATATATATATATATATATATATATATATATATATATATATATATATATATATATATATATATATATATGTGTGTGTGTGTGTGTGTGTGTGTGTGTGTGTGTGTGTGGCATTATATGTATATGGATAAACACACCCGTCGTTGGCTGTCAACCCTCGTGAGGTGACCCTCGACTCCACAGCAGGTTAGAGACCGTCAAGTTTATGGACAGCTCCGTCATACTGACGGTAGACCGACTTGCTGTCGAACGCCTTACCAACCTGAAGGTGAGAGCGAGGCAGCAGGGGGAGAATGGACGTGTGAGCCTCGAAAGGTCATCATCTTCTTGATCTCATAGCTCAAGGAGGAGGAGGAGGAAATGAATTAATCAGAAATAAACAATGGAAGTTGCGAATGACAGTGATGAATATAGAAACGAACGTAAAAGTTACATCTTGCAGTAGGTGTGTGATAGAAGGACTTCCACAGCGAGGGTTAAGAAGAAGGAATTCTCGAGGCTTTGAGTGCGACGGATCTGAGTGAAACAGAGTGAAAAGAGTTGGCTGAGACAGACGAGAGGGCGTGAGGACGGTGGGAAAGATCAAGCACATGGAAGACTTTGAGATATCTTGAGAAATTTCTGCTTGTGAAAATGTGGTCTAAGGAGGAGAAAGAAGAAGGTGAGAGCATATAGCCAAGTTTATATAGTTCAAGGTTAGTGTTCACTCAGGGTAAGGAGGGGAACACGAGGATGGTTGCTGATGGGTGGTGTGAGGCGACACAGACGCTGAGGAAAATCTCTGCAGGGTCGTGGATGATGTATGTAACTCAGTCAGTCAGGGAGGTGGATGTGATCATGGGGGTGTGTGTGAGATGGACGTCGGTGAGAGCAGTGAGGGGAGCGTCGGTGAGAGGTATGGTGAGGGTGGGTGGTGGAAGGGAGTGAGTGTGCTACACCTCCACCTGGTATACATCTTCTGTATGATGTATATCCTCAACAGGTAATTGGTTGGTGAAGTCGTACCTGTGGGGTAGTGCAGATGGCAACCAAAAGAGATACTGAGGACTGTATTTAAACAAAACAGGATGATGAGAGGTCTATGGCGAGGTTATCTATTGCAGGACAGTCATGGGATCCTACATGCCTAATCGACATAGAAGGAGACGGGATGGTAAAGCAGAAGTGCTCCTCACCACCCACCTCTCCCTCTGGCTCACCAGCCTACAGGAAAGTTGCTAGGAAGAAACACCATTAAGGATGGAGAGAATATACTGTCATGGAAATTTTGTAGGAAAGTATGACTATAAAATACAGTTTTTGTTCTAACTTCAGACGACAGATACAATGAGTAAGATGAGGCTTACACGAAAAAAAGATAAAAAAAGAAAAGACATCGTGAACTGGCCTACCTATTGATAATCGACATCAGTGAAGTATTATCCAGCTGTCTTGAATGCGATAAGATTCGTCGCTTTGGCAACGTCAATTGGCAGTTTGTTCCACTGTCATATAACTCGACCGCTGGAGAGAGAGAGAGAGAGAGAGAGAGAGAGAGAGAGAGAGACGTTTGCATTTATTTGTGCTACATCTCCTTCACTCTACTTTCATACCATCATTTCAGGTCACTGTGTCATTTGTCTGATTCGATGCCGTTGTGGGGGAGATGGGAAAGCAGCGTGAGTAGTGGGGTGGGGGATGGAGGAGTTAGCTGGGATAGGAAGGTGAGCAGGAAGGTACATTGTGGCATAAGGGAGTGTGTGGGTCGTGAGACGGGTGTGAGGAGCCGTGCAGGAGGGAGTGCGTGGGTAGAGACGGGTGTGTGGAGCCGTGCAGGAGGGAGTGCGTGGGTAGAGACGAGTGTGTGGAGCCTAGCAGGAGGGAGTGCGTGGGTAGTGAGACGGGTGTGAGGAGCCTAGCAGGAGGGAGTGCGTGGGTAGAGACGGATGTGTGGAGCCTAGCAGGAGGGAGTGCGTGGGTAGAGACGAGTGTGTGGAGCCTAGCAGGAGGGAGTGCGTGGGTAGTGAGACGGGTGTGAGGAGCCTAGCAAGAGGGAGTGCGTGGGTAGAGACGGGTGTGTGGAGCCTAGCAGGAGGGAGTGCGTGGGTAGTGAGACGGGTGTGAGGAGCCTAGCAGGAGGGAGTGCGTGGGTCGTAGAGACGAGTATGTGGAGCCTAGCAGGAGGGAGTGCGTGGGTCGTGAGACGGGTGTGTAGAGCCTAGCAGGAGGGAGTGCGTGGGTAGTGAGACGGTGTGTGGAGCCTAGCAAGAGGGAGTGCGTGGGTAGGAGACGGGTGTGTGGAGCCTAGCAGGAGGGAGTGCGTGGGTCGTGAGACGGGTGTGAGGAGCCTAGCAGGAGGGAGTGCGTGGGTCGTAGAGACGGGTGTGAGGAGCCTAGCAGGAGGAGTGCGTGGGTAGTGAGACGGGTGTGAGGAGCCTAGCAAGAGGAGTGCGTGGGTAGTGAGACGGGTGTGAGGAGCCTAGCAAGAGGGAGTGCGTGGGTAGTGAGACGGGTGTGAGGAGCCTAGCAGGAGGAGTGCGTGGGTAGAGACGGGTGTGTGGAGCCTAGCAGGAGGAGTGCGTGGGTAGTGAGACGGGTGTGAGGAGCCTAGCAAGAGGGAGTGCGTGGGTAGAGACGGGTGTGTGGAGCCTAGCAGGAGGAGTGCGTGGGTAGTGAGACGGGTGTGAGGAGCCTAGCAAGAGGGAGTGCGTGGGTAGTGAGACGGGTGTGAGGAGCTAGCAGGAGGGAGTGCGTGGGTAGTGAGACGGGTGTGAGGAGCCTAGCAAGAGGGAGTGCGTGGGTAGTGAGACGGGTGTGAGGAGCCTAGCAGGAGGAGTGCGTGGGTCGTGAGACGGGTGTGAGGAGCCTAGCAGGAGGAGTGCGTGGGTCGTGAGACGGGTGTGAGGAGCCTAGCAAGAGGGAGTGCGTGGGTCGTGAGACGGGTGTGAGGAGCCTAGCAGGAGGGAGTGCGTGGGTAGAGACGGGTGTGTGGAGCCTAGCAGGAGGAGTGCGTGGGTAGTGAGACGGGTGTGAGGAGCCTAGCAGGAGGGAGTGCGTGGGTAGTGAGACGGGTGTGAGGAGCCTAGCAGGAGGAGTGCGTGGGTAGTGAGACGGGTGTGAGGAGCCTAGCAAGAGGGAGTGCGTGGGTCGTGAGACGGGTGTGAGGAGCCTAGCAAGAGGGAGTGCGTGGGTAGTGAGACGGGTGTGAGGAGCCTAGCAGGAGGAGTGCGTGGGTAGTGAGACGGGTGTGAGGAGCCTAGCAAGAGGGAGTGCGTGGGTAGTGAGACGGGTGTGAGGAGCTAGCAGGAGGAGTGCGTGGGTAGTGAGACGGGTGTGAGGAGCCTAGCAAGAGGGAGTGCGTGGGTAGTGAGACGGGTGTGAGGAGCCTAGCAAGAGGGAGTGCGTGGGTAGTGAGACGGGTGTGAGGAGCCTAGCAAGAGGGAGTGCGTGGGTAGTGAGACGGGTGTGAGGAGCCTAGCAGGAGGGAGTGCGTGGGTAGTGAGACGGGTGTGAGGAGCCTAGCAGGAGGGAGTGCGTGGGTAGTGAGACGGGTGTGAGGAGCCTAGCAAGAGGGAGTGCGTGGGTAGAGACGGGTGTGTGGAGCCTAGCAGGAGGAGTGCGTGGGTCGTGAGACGGGTGTGAGGAGCCTAGCAAGAGGGAGTGCGTGGGTAGTGAGACGGGTGTGAGGAGCCTAGCAAGAGGGAGTGCGTGGGTAGTGAGACGGGTGTGAGGAGCCTAGCAGGAGGGAGTGCGTGGGTCGTGAGACGGGTGTGAGGAGCCTAGCAGGAGGAGTGCGTGGGTAGTGAGACGGGTGTGAGGAGCCTAGCAGGAGGAGTGCGTGGGTAGTGAGACGGGTGTGAGGAGCCTAGCAGGAGGAGTGCGTGGGTAGTGAGACGGGTGTGAGGAGCCTAGCAAGAGGGAGTGCGTGGGTAGAGACGGGTGTGTGGAGCCTAGCAGGAGGAGTGCGTGGGTAGTGAGACGGGTGTGAGGAGCCTAGCAGGAGGGAGTGCGTGGGTAGAGACGGGTGTGTGGAGCCTAGCAGGAGGAGTGCGTGGGTCGTAGAGACGAGTGTGTGGAGCCTAGCAGGAGGAGTGCGTGGGTAGAGACGGGTGTGTGGAGCCTAGCAGGAGGAGTGCGTGGGTAGTGAGACGGGTGTGAGGAGCCTAGCAGGAGGAGTGCGTGGGTCGTGAGACGGGTGTGAGGAGCCTAGCAGGAGGAGTGCGTGGGTCGTGAGACGGGTGTGAGGAGCCTAGCAAGAGGGAGTGCGTGGGTCGTGAGACGGGTGTGAGGAGCCTAGCAAGAGGGAGTGCGTGGGTCGTGAGACGGGTGTAAGAAGCTGAAGATTTTTTTACTGACTTATAAGAATGTGGTAGAGATACGTCGCTCAGCTGGAAGGTGAGGAGATGACTAGAGATTCAAAGAAAGGTGAGGATGACAAGAATATGAGAAGTAGCTTAAGTAAGGCGTGAGGAACCGGTACATAAGTACTGGAAACATGAACAGCTACTGGGGATCTAAGGAGGATTAGGACAAGAGTCTGAGAGAGAGAGAGAGAGAGAGAGAGAGAGAGAGAGAGAGAGAGAGAGAGAGAGAGAGAGAGAGAGAGAGTAGTGTTGATCAGCTCAGTGTGATGTGTGGGAGTGAGTATGGGTCTGTTGAGAGAGACTGTGACAGGCAAATCACAGGAGGTGGAGATGGATTTCTTATGGGTGGGAGAGGCGGAGGTAAAGAGAGGAGTAATGGCGAATGAGATGGACGATGGAGAGGAGAGTGGTGATGGTGGTCGCGGGACGAGACCTGTGATGGAGAGGAACCTGAGAGAGAGAGAGAGAGAGAGAGAGAGAGAGAGAGAGAGAGAGAGAGAGAGAGAGAGAGAGAGAGAGAGAGAGAGAGAGAGAGAGAGAGAGAGAGGAAGGGAAAATCTGCGGGGTGAGAATTGGGTCACCGTGAGGGAGTGACGTGAGTTACAGGACGGTTGGAGGACATGCAAGGAACTCAGGAACTCACCAATGGACAGCTGATGGTGTAGGTGACCGATGAAGACAAGATTATACATGGGGAAAGAGATAGTTTCGAGTTATGATATATATATGGCTGGCACTTCACAATGAGCAATCATCATCAAGTTTGACTGGCTAATCTGTGTGTTTGCATGATGATGGCTCCAAGGCCTGGCCAGTATGGTGAGGTGAGGTGGGGGGGTCGATGTCCGCTTGCTAGAATGGGTCGTCGTCAACATCTCAACACAGCATTGTCTCACAAGACGACCCTGTCTCATGGTGCGACCCTTATGTCTTTTTACGTTTCCAGGTATTACCTACATTCACGACAAACCCGCTCGTAGTGGTAGGCTCTGTGAGTGCGACTGTACGACCCTTAGGTGTAATGGCCTGACTTGGCCCGTGACTTTACACTTATTGGTTAGGGTCAAAGACCAGGCCATGATACGCAAGGGTCGTACACTCGTAGTCAAGAGGCTAATCGCCAATTCTTAATGCAAACAATCCTTCCCCCTGGACGAACCACTGGACACACGTGTTACAGAACGAACCAATAGTCACACGTCTCATGGAACGAACCACTGGACATCCAACTCACAGAACGAACCAATAGTCACACGTCTCATGGAACGAACCACTGGACATCCAACTCACAGAAGGAACCAATAGTCACACGTCTCATGGAACGAACCACTGGATATCCAACTCACAGAACGAACCAATAGTCACACGTCTCATGGAACGAACCACTGGATATCCAACTCACAGAACGAACCAATAGTCACACGTCTCATGGAACGAACCACTGGACATCCAACTCACAGAACGAACCAATAGACACACATCTCTTGGAACGAACCACTGGACATCCAACTCACAGAACGAACCAATAGTCACACGTCTCATGGAACGAACCACTGAACATCCAACTCACAGAACGAACCAATAGACACACGTCTCTTGGAACGAACCACTGGACGCCCTTCTCCTTGGACGAACCAGTGGAACGACGTCTCGCTGGACCAACAGCAGTGATCTCATGAATAACTTTCCTTGCGACACATCCTCAAAACGACTTAGTTCTCTTTATGGCCAGTAAACAAATCCATTTCAGTGGCTTTATGGACAGCAGTATCATGCCAGATTATTAGCACACTGCAGCGTTAAGGCGGGTTCTCTCCCTCCACGCGAAACTTGTGTAGTTTACGCAAGACAAATTCGTGGGATGAGAGTGGGGGAAAAAAAAAAGGTACTGAGATGCATGGTGTGTGTGTGTGAGAGAGAGAGAGAGAGAGAGAGAGAGAGAGAGAGAGAGAGAGAGAGAGAGAGAGAGAGAGAGAGAGAGAGAGAGATTTATGGGCCGAAGAGTGAACGCGAAGACGAGAGAAACTTTTTAGAATCCGGCCATTCTCGTTCAGTAGAAGATTGCAGCCCCGAGACTGGGAAGTGGTCGTTGGCCAGAGATACCATCAGTGGCGGCCGTCTTGCTGGTGTAACCGCTCTGTTATGGCGCGCACCCGTCCCCCTGCCAGCCCGTCCTCTTCCAACTTAATTTTACGCCTTGATGGTGTTGCATTGTGCCATTAATTAAAGGGGAATCACGTGTCGCAATCATATTTGCAGCCATAATGAATTTAGAAACATAGTGTCTCCTTGACGCCGAGGACGTCCCCGGTGGACACACATTAGGGGATTTCTCGCGCGGCGATGCCCCGTCTTCCTCCCTCCACCCCAAAGACGTCCGCGTTGTCGATAAAACCACAGGAAGTAAAGACGGTACAGGTGATGACAGCTGGGAGGAACAGCCCCCCGGGGGACGCAGGAACGTCTGGGAGAAGCGTAAATTCCCCGCAGGAGTCGCTCGGGGCGGCGCCGCTGAGGGCGTGGGAGGGAGCGTCATGGGCGGCCGAAAGGTTTACATCAGCGGAGGCGGTGTGTCCGTTGCTTGTAAGGGCCCGGGCTTGGCTTAGCTCCTCCGCTGCGCTCGCTCAGACCCACGAGACGGTTCCTGGGGGACGCAGGCGTCTATGGCAGGGAAACCGATATTCTGAGACTGAATAATCCTTACATTTCTGCATTTGAAGATGTTAGGGCTAGAGGTGACACGATACAGTAAAGCGTAAACACACGGTCTCTTGTATTCTCTTTTGATCTGAATAAAAAAAGATTATAGAGAACTTTTCTTCAAATAATCCCATGCTTTTCTTACGCCTGAGGCATCAAAGTCAGTCACATAATATGAATGAACTGTATCAATAGTCCAGCTAAAGCTATCGAGAGAGTTCAGTAATACAGAACACCTGTGTATTTATGAAAGCAACTTCAGGAACATTATAGACATCAGTTGGCCTTCAGTCAGGAATCCACGACTGAGTATGTAAGGGAACTGAAAAATGAAGGGCAACGTGAACACAGTTCTTACGTCCATATCAAAAGAGAACAAATTATTGAAGAAACGTTTGAGGCGCTGGGGTAGATAGTGGCTGTGGTGTTGTGGTAGAGGCAATGTTGTTTGTGATGGTGGTCTGGTTGTGTTAGCGCTTGTGGTGGTGGTAGTGGTGTTGCTGGTGGTTCTCGGGAGGTGGTGGTGATGATGATGATGGGGAGGCATGTGGCCACATCCTCACCAGCAGATACCATCAGCACGCCTCGCTGGCCTCCACTAAACGCCATCCATACCCCGGGGGCAACATCCGCCTCCCAGCTATCACTCCTGCTAGCGTCCTTATCATCCTTACTCCCTGCTGTTGCAGTTCCTGCGACTGGTATTATCATGTTTACTGCTCCTGTTGCTGGGGCTGTCCCTGCTGTTACTGTTGCTGTTCTTGCTCCTGATGTTACTGCTCCTGTGGCTGTTCCTGTCGTGCTGTTGCTTTGACTTTATGACACTACTTCTGCTGTTTACAGCTGATGTCTTGCTGAGCCGGTGTTTTCGTTACTGTTACTCGTATTGTTGCTGTAACTGCTCATGTAATGATACTCGTAGTCACCGCTGCTGCTGGAGCTGTTCTAGTCACCGCTGCTGCTGCTGAAGACTGGGTTACGTGTTACAAGACACAGTTGATCGTTTACCCAAATAAGCAATAAGACTCTTGGATCAGAGGTAAGAGGCAGTGTACAAGGAGGAGTAGAAATATGAGGAAGAGAACCCCAACGCGGAGAGTCTGGACGGTATAGAGTTACCGGAAGAGAGAGAGAGAGAGAGAGAGAGAGAGAGAGAGAGAGAGAGAGAGAGAGAGAGAGACTCTCTAGCCTATTCAGGGAGCCAGAGCCGTGAGATAGCGCAGGAGAGCAGGGGTCGCCGCTTGCTGTCTGGGAACACTAAACTTAAATCAGGATCTTGTTCAGGCGGGTTCGACCTCCCTCCCTACTGCCGAGGTCGACACCGTTATTGAACACCAGTTTAACTGACGTTGCCCGGGCCACTGACGCCGCTGTGAAGGTGTTGCCCAACTCCTCTGAAACAGACGGTACGATCCTGAAGCACGACAGTACGACTCCAGGGTATGATAGCCTGTCTATCATACCCCAGGGGGTCGTACCGTCATGCTCGAGGGTCGTACCGATAAAATCAAGGATTAAATTTTCCTTTTATGTTTTGCAAAAGCTGCCGCTCAAGTTCTGGCGGTGAAAAAAATATATATATGAATAGGTATTCATACCCAATCTTGGCTCTGATGAGAATCAGACTCGATGTTTTTAACATGCCTACATCAGCGTTGCTTAGGTACAGTCGTTGCTTAAGCTGACTCGCTCACTCTTGACTGACGTGATTTCAGACCACTTTACTAGCAAGATATAAATGCCTGCATGTGTGGGGTGAACAACAGAAACGTGAGACTTATGTTTTACTGTTGGTTTGGTTCAGACGAGCAAGCAAGACGCTGCTCTTGGTTGGTGTCGTTCATCCGATCCTCTGGCTTCGTTGAGCACCATTCCCTCCCGGATGCACCAACCCGAGGAAGGAAGTGGTCACTGTGAAAGCAGTGTGGTGTTACCCAGTTTCCAGCATGATATCTGATCCTCTTAAAGACATACGAAATCAAATTGTTTTCAGGTCGAACGATACGTTGCTTAAACAAAGAGTTGGAATAAAACACGATAAAGCAAGATATACAATCGAGAGAGTCATGAAATGAGAATACAGTTGTGAGATACAACCAGTTGTGTTCAGGTGGACAGCCGATACAACCCAACCTTTTTATTCCAAGTTTCTGTCGACATGGAATATCGCAGAGGGACGATGGTCCTGGCTCATAAGTGGGTGTGGGATGGTGTTGAGGTGGGAGATGTAGTTGAGGTGGTGAGGTGAGAAGGTGGAGAGGTGGTGTTGAGGTGGTGAGGTGAGGAGGTGGAGAAGTGGTGTTGAGGTGGTGAGGTGAGGAGGTGGAGAGGTGGTGTTGAGGTGGTGAGGTGAGGAGGTGGAGAGGTGGTGTTGAGGTGGTGAGGTGAGGAGGTGGAGAGGTGGTGTTGAGGTGGTGAGGTGAGGAGGTGGAGAGGTGGTGTTGAGGTGGTGAGGTGAGGAGGTGGAGAGGTGGTGTTGAGGTGGTGAGGTGAGAAGGTGGAGAGATGGTGTTGAGGTGGTGAGGTGAGGAGGTGGAGAGATGGTGTTGAGGTGGTGAGGTGAGGAGGTGAAGAGGTGGTGTTGAGGTGGTGAGGTGGAGAGGTGGTGTTGAGGTGGGGAAGATGATCCCAGGGTTGTGGTGGGGAAGGAAGCACCACACAACAGCTCACACTCCTAAGGAAGAGAACCTCGACCTAAACGTCTCACTTCACAAAACTTTTAACTACATTTCCAGCCGGCGAAAATAGACGACATAACTTCACGGAGTCATCGATAACGGAAGGAATTAACTTTGGTGTCGCGTCATCGTTTCATAAGCGACGCGCAAGAACTTCCCTCGCTCTATTGCTAAACTCAGACGAGACTCAGGAAGTCGGACATATATATCTCGTCTCCTTCGTGACCCAGATGGCCATCCATCAAGCTGATGATAACGATTAGATAAATGAAGATATCCAGGTGTGCGCTACATCCCTTGTCACTCTCATATCAAGTGGTCACCGTGTCCTCGCCTTTCCAAACACCGGGGAGACGTCAGTGGACCCCCAGCGTCCGCCATGACCCCCCCATCATCCGGAAGCTTCGAGGCCCACCAGGTAACTGTGCCGGACCCAGCCTGGCTGAGCTGGTCTGCGGATACCTACCATTGATCGTCTGGGCCGGCGCTGTGCACCCGCTCCTCTATACCCCCTGCTGGCCAGATATCGCCAGATTTGCTTCTCCATCACGTTATATTTCTCTATCATACTCCGCGGGGTGAGAGATGCCTCCCTCTCCGTATGGGAGGCCTTCCTTCAGCTGGGGTGTTGCACTGCAAACCTCACTACTCGCTGTCTTGACACGACGCAGGACACTGGGTCAGGTCGAGCGGGCTGCTGCTGTTTTTGCTCCTCCTCCTTCAGGAGGCAGAGCGAGCGATGCAGCAATAAAGTCTAGGGACATATGACCGCAGGTTTCAGTACTTATGTCCTATAATACCCATCGGCATCTTTCTCCTGCCTTTGTGGACATGTTGCTACTCCACTACTGTCAAAAGTGCTTCCCTGAGCGTTTTCATCCTTATCGTCTCTAACATCCACATTTAGCATTTTACTAACACAAAGCTTCTAACACCTACACCAGCACACTACCAATGCCTTCACTCCCTCTAATACCAACACTAACGCTTTCCTAACACCTTCCCCGTGTCTGACTGTTACACCATCGCTATGATCGCTTACATATGTATCCTCTTCGTTGTCAATTTTGCCACCAAAGACCCAAGACTGTAGTATCATTAGCCCTCGCATCAGCCGCCTCACTAACACCCTCACAAGACCTTCTCCATCACCCTCACCAACACCAACAACCTCAAGACCTTCTCCATCACCCTCACCAACACCAACACACTCCCAAGACCTCCTCCATCACCCTCACCAACACCAACACCCTCCCAAGACCTCCTCCATCACCCTCACCAACACCAACACCCTCCCAAGACCTTCTCCATCACCCTCACCAACATCACTTCCCCAGCCAATAATAACATTAAAGCAACTGTCGAGGAGAAAAAAAAAGGAAAGAACGTGGTAATCGAAAATCCTATTAGTTTTCCTTGCGATTCTCGCCTCACTAAACGAAGAGCAAACGAGATAATTGCTCTGAAAACACCAGCCATTAGAGCGGTAGATGGAGGGGGTAACTACCTAACGAGATTGTGCCCGGAACCTGGCTTTGGCGTCGCGCTATTGGGGTGGCAAAATAGATTATCAATTTGTACCCCGCCATTCCACGTCACGGCTGACTTACCGTCAGAGAGGCCGTGTTTACCTGTCGTCGTGGAGCGGCGGCGTGTCGTGTCCTCCTCCTTCTCCTCCTCCTCCTTCCCCAGGAGTTATGTCGTGGTGGCTGCTGGCCAGGCGCTAAACAACGGGGCAATATTACCAAGGCTTTCCGAAGGCATTTATTATCTCTCCACTGTGGAGGAGGTCGTCGCAAGCACATCTTTGCTCTTAAGGGAACGGGCGGTCCCTGCACGCTTGGGGGGTAGGTCGGTCTCCCTCCTGCAGAAGGGTGGGTGGAGGTGCTCTTGGGCTAGCCTGCCGCACTGTTTGTGGAGAGGAACCTGACAGCAGGGCACTCCAAGTACCTGAGTTTGATGTTATAATTTGGAGGGAGTGCGTGGCGCGGGGCCGTGTTGACTCTGAATTACTGTAATCCTCTTGATGTTCGCATCTCGGCCTTTGGGGGAAGCCGAGTCCCGCGTCGACTTCCTGAGCGAATAAACGAAGGGAATAACGCACAGGTTCTCTGTGATTTCTCGCTCGTGTGACGACGGCCAGAGAGCTACGGGTTGCAAGATGGACAGATGAATGAGAATGAAATACCACGCTTTAATCATCATTACCACGTATGGTAACACTCGTTGAATGTGTGATGATGAAGAGGAATGAAATACTGTTCCGTATTTCACCATTTGTCTTCATAATCGACCCATGGCCCTGTCTTTACTGCCTCTTCTTTTCAATCAAGGGTTGGCCTTCAGTGAGGACTACTGTCTGAGTCTGGGGCATTGAGCAGAAAAGAGTATAATCGAGACGCGAGAAAAGTACAGAGGTGAGGTTCGTAAAGAGTGAGTTAATACTTGGGCGGCGCTCCGTCCCTTGATGAAATATTTAGAGTCAATATTTTATGTAGGAGAGCCTGCCCGCAGGGGTCGTCACGGGTCAAGTGTTGGTGAGGAGGAGGAGGAGGAGGAGGAGGAGGTCGAGGACTCCACACATGATCAAGGGTCTGCTTGTGAGCATGTGTGGCCCTAGGTCTTCCTCATCCATTGTGTTGGCCATGGGTCAGGTGTGAAGCCAGGTCCACTCCACCTACTGTCATGGCCATGGGTCAGGTGTAAAGCCTTGTCCATGAGTTGGTTGTATCAGACATAGGAACGAGGTACTTTTCCCTACCTGAGATGACCAAGAGAGCCAGGTGTGAAGACATAGAAACCACGTCCTCCGCACCATCTGAAATGGTCAGGTGTGTTCATACTACCAACTGTAATGGCCAGGCGTGTAGGCAAGGCCATACCCACTACCTGTGATGGTCAGGTTATGTGTGCCAGGCCCTCCCCATCACCTGTGATGGCCAGGTGTGTAGGCCAAGCCCCTCCCCACCACCTGTGATGGCCAGGTGTGTAGGCCAAGCCCCTCCCCATCACCTGTGATGGCCAGGTTGTGTAGGCCAGGCCCTCCCCATCACCTATGATGGCCAGGTGTGCAGGCCAAGGCCCTCCCCATCACCTGTGATGGCCAGGTGTGTAGGCCAAGCCCCTCCCCACCACCTGTGATGGCCAGGTGTGTAGGCCAGGCCCTCCCCACCACCTGTGATGGCCAGGTGTGTAGGCCAAGCCCCTCCCCATCACCTGTGATGGCCAGGTGTGTAGGCCAAGCCCCTCCCCACCACCTGTGATGGCCAGGTGTGTAGGCCGAGCCCCTCCCCATCACCTGTGATGGCCAGGTGTGTAGGCCAAGCCTCTCCCCATCACCTGTGATGGCCAGGTGTGTAGGCCAAGCCCCTCCCCATCACCTGTGATGGCCAGGTGTGTAGGCCAAGCCCCTCCCCACCACCTGTGATGGCCAGGTGTGTAGGCCAGGCCCTCCCCACCACCTGTGATGGCCAGGTGTGAGGGTCGTGGTCGTTGTCCAGGTTATAATCGTTAATCGCAGTGACAGTAGCAACACACCGACCCTCCTCTGCCACCATCAGTCAGGGGACACACTCTCCCACCAACCGCCTCCAACACAGTTTGTTTGTAAGTTTTTTTCTTGTTCTGTTTTTGTTTTCCGTGGAAACTGGAACACATGTGGGAAGTGGCAGAGCAAGACTGGAGGAAGAGGAGGTCCTCCGCATGTCTGAAGGGGTCTTCAAGCAGACACCACTCCACGAATACTGTCATATCTAAGCGACGTGGGTCTGTGTATGGTGGGCAGTAGGTGTATGGAGTAGGGGTCAGTGGTCTTCGACCTATGACAAGAATACCACGCACCCGAGGTGACCATCAGAGGGGAAAATAGAGGACGACACGTCGCTCCTGAAGACCAGAGCTGTCACGAAAGTTCAGAAACATGGCGAGACAGACCAGGGAATACTGTAATACAGGGAACGGGAAGGTTGTGGGGTGAGGGGTGAGGTGTTCGTGGTGCAAGGAGGTGGGGTTGTGGTGGTGGGGTTGTAGGGGGGAAGAGAGGAGCAGGAAAGGGAGGTGGGGGTTTGCGTGTCGCTAGCTGCTACCCGGGTCATGAGGAACCAAGTCAGCTCCCTCCCTCCTCCTTCTCCTGCCAGGGTCGCTGATGGCACACAATAACCTTCCCTCATTCAGCCCTGTAATGATTCTCAGCTCTATTTCCTCGGGACTGTCGGTCCCTGTGGGAAGAAGAGACTTCAAAGGATTGAAAAAAAAAAAAAAAAGGAAACTTGCCAGCGAATTCCTTTTAAATATATGAAGGAACCGCCAGGAGAGAGAGAGAGAGAGAGAGAGAGAGAGAGAGAGAGAGAGAGAGAGAGAGAGAGAGAGAGAGAGAGAGAGAGAGAGAGAGGCTCTTGTCGAAAAGGGTTTAAGTTTAAGACATTGAGGACCTCAGATGTTTGATCTTACGTCCTGACCTTCCTCAGAAGGAGAGGCACACCATAACGCCATAGAGGGACACCACACTGCTGCCATCACTACTGCACCAGTACTAACGCCCGAGAGTTTTCGCTAAATATTTCCACGTAGAAGATCATCTTTGGCGAAGATTCATTTCGGTATTGTTTCGTGCTCACGGCGAACTTCCGAAGATTCCAAATACACCAAAGAAGATTTAGGGTCTGGACGTGTTAGCAAATACTCCCCTCCTCCTGCGGGAGTCCCCCACTTCGACTCGGTGGCTCCCTGAGTGACGTGAAATACCCAGCTTCGTCACATGCTTGGAGAAGTGGCCAGTGCATGAGCTCCTCTGTTATCTGGATATCCATTGTGCTCCCGCGAACTCAGCCAAGGAGAGATAACTCTCACCAATTCAGTGCAGCTGGCGGCCCTCACCCACCTGCTACCGTATCTCATCCATCACCTGCCTGATCCCATCCCCGTGAACCACCGCAACAACGAAGGTCAAGAGACTCGAACTCACAACAGCTACTAAGAATACCTGGTTTTATAGCATGTGTCAACGTTGGCCCTCCCTCCACCTGCCGCTCAGGATGAGGCGTAAAAGCATGTGTCGACCCTAGACTTCACCACCTGCCGCTAAGGATGAGGTGTTTCAAGCATGTGTCGAGACCCTTGCCTACCTCCACCTGACGTTAAGGATGAGGTGTTAAAACATGTGTCGACCCTAGTTTTCACCACCTGGCGCTAAGGATGAGGTGTTTCAAGCGTGTGTCACGACCCTTGCCTCCCTCCACCTGGCGTTAAGGATCAGATTCCCACACTCGGGTAATGCCTTACGACTCTCACATGTTTCTAATTTACGAGACAAGCCAACTTTGCTGGATAAGATGTGGGAAACTTTTGATGGTTCTCATGAATATAAATGACATTGGCTAGACCCTGGGAACCACACACCATGTCTCGGCATAATGGCAAAGGAAAGCAAGAAATAGAGAAGTATTGCTTGTATATATATACATACATACATATATATATATATATATATATATATATATATATATATATATATATATATATATATATATATTGGAAAGGATCACAATTTTGCGCGTGATCAAGATATTCCTATGAGTCCACGGGGAAAATGAAACACGAAAAGTTCCCAAGTGCACTTTCGTGTAATATTTCTCTCTTGTGTCTCCCCTGATGATGTGATTATTACACGAAAGTGCACTTGGGAACTTTTCGTGTTTCATTTTCCCCGTGGATTCATAGGAATATATATATATATATATATATATATATATATATATATATATATATATATATATATATATATATATATATATATATATATATATCACAAGGCTTTTGGGCCTCGAAAATTACACCAGTTTAAGGAGAGGACAAAAGACAGCATTTGTAGCCCCGATGAAATACGTGATGTGGGTTAACTCTGCGCGTTGGTGGAGCAGACGGCGCCCACCTGGGGGGCCCTGTGTGAGGATTAGTACAGACGTGCTCAGGGTGTCCATATACTGCCAGCCACACCGACGATACACTGTCAAATGCCTGAGTGGCAAAGGGGGAGGAAAGCGACCGTCAACTGATTCTCGTGGATGTTCAAGACTCAGGATCAAGAATAATATAGATACCTTTGTCTCAGAGTGTCTGTCTATGTGAGGCCAAAGACGTGACAGTGGGTCGTCTCCACGACCGATCCATCCTTATCTGTGCCACTGTGGCCTTCAGGCGCAGCGGGGTTAGGCTGAGTTCCCCCCCGCTGTGGTGCATTAATAAAAGAAATAATAATCTCCAGACTCGGTCGTTATTAGCACCGTGGCTCCATCCTCCTCCTCCTCCTCCTCCTCCTCCTGCTGGTGGTGTGAGGTGGGCGAACCTCCTCCCAAACTCCTGACTAAATGAAAACGCGAGTCCAGGGATCTGCAGTGTCGTGGAACTTTAAGGGTTCACTCGTGTGGTAACGGGTCAACATCTATGTAATAGTAAAGGAGGCGAGGTAACGTATGTATTTTTTTTTTTTTTTTACTTTTCCCCTCAATACGATGCATTGTGATGTGTGCTCATGGGATGGGTTCGAAGCCTGTAAGTGGCAGTCAGCCCATATCCAACCCAGGTGATCATCCTTTCCTCGGAACTGGTCGATATTTGGGCTCCTAGTGTAGGCTGGTGTGTGTGTGTGTGTGTGTGTGTGTGTGTGTGTGTGTTTTATATAACACGGAGGATGATATATATATATATATGTATATATATATATATATATATATATATATATATATATATATATATATATATATATATATATATAGACAAACACACACACACACACACACACACACACACACACACACACACAAGGTTTACAGATGAGGCAACACGAACGTAAAATTCTCTCCCTGTAACACAGCAAGAGAAATCACACACACACACACACACACACACACACACACACACACACACACACACACAATGGAAGGCTAGTCTCTTGGACCCATCTGTACCCAGCTGGCTCTCCCTTCCAGCCGCCTTGTGTTATCTCCAGAGTGATTCCTGCATCCTTCTCTCCCTTGATGATATCCACTTTCCCTTCTCAATCCTCACGTCTAATCTCCTCCCTTCCCTTCAGCTCTCATTTACTTCCCTCTTCCCTCCCGCCTTTTGAACGCTCTCCGCTCCTATATTTTCTTTCTTACTCAAATATCACTTTTATTTCCCCTCGCTTCACTCCTTCGCTCATTACCTTCTTTCCCGTAGCCATGTACCCCCCACCTTCGCTATCGTCTGTCCTATCATCTCTATCTCTTTCCTCTTGTCTTCTCCCCTCACCACTCTTCTTCCCTCATCAGTTCCCCCTTCCTCAACCCCTCTCCTTCCCCTCACCCTTCTCACTTGCCTCACTGGTTCCTGGATCAGTTTTAGATTAATTCTCGTGTATGATTGATGGTGTTGTGGGAGCGTCTTAGCATGTGCGCTGGTTGGCTGCTCCAACTACATACACACACACACACACATATTCACGACCCACCCCAGCGTCTCTTCCTGCCAGCGACCAATGACTGTTAGTGATGCATGTTTTTCGTGAAAATTCTGGCCCGTTATAACTGTATAGTCATATTACCTCAGGTGGTGTCAGCTTATATCTTTAAAAACGAACTGTTTGCTAAGTACTCTGTACTAAAAAGAATAAAGTGAATCTTTATTTCATTCCGGTGAGGGAACTGTGGACATTTGTTGGCTGCATAATTTTTGCATCTCATTACTGCAGATGTATGCATTTTTCCCTCCCCCCCCAAGCCTTTTTTAGGCGAAATATCTCTGAATGATTTATACATGAGAGCCAAGTCGAACTCTTAGCAAGAGTTGCGGTGCCATCTGTCAGCGGGGGAGGGTTACAGTAGCTGTCAATTTGACCCCACACCAGACATCGCCAAGACAGTATCCCCCAGTCATCTGTGGAGAAATGGGATGTTGAGGTCAGCATTTCTGCCACGGACTAGACCGTCGCCGGTCAATCATTCAAATCTAGATGGCCAACGTTTTATTTCTATACGGCATGTATACATCAATGTCTATATCTCTAATAGATGTTTAGAACCTCCTATAGACATCGCTCGTTCGATAATCTCCACAGAAAGTACGACAATTTTTCTTCCTATTCCAACGTCCTTCAACTCCATGTTGTCTTGTCTGCTCTCCCCCTGGGTGCCCTCTAATGCAACCAGAGTTGATAGATTGATGATGGATTGATGAGGAGGTGGCGGTGGGAGGAGGGAATGAGGTGTGGGTGTCCCCAGAGGCCGCTAGGGATGTAAGAACGTCATAAATAGAATTCCAAGGGGTCCTTATTTTTCCCGCAGGATTTTAAAGACGAAGGATGAAAAATACGAGAGGACGAGACGCGGAGGAGGCGAGGAATTAGAATATTTCATTAGATTAGAAAGGAATTTTATTTAGTTTCTTTTTTTACGTGACGTGGGAGTTTAAAATGTTCTCTAAGTTTCCACTATTTCTTCTTCCTCGATAGCATGTATTCCGGATTTCAGATCACTTCACGGATTTTAGATGACAAGTTTTCTGGATTTTGGATCAGCGGTTTTCCGGATTTTAAATCACCAGTTTTCCGGATTTCAGATCACCAGTGTTCAAAATTTTTGGGCCACCCGTTTCCCCCCTAATTTTAGATTATTCAGTCTATCTACTTCCTCCGATATCACTGTAATTTTCAGTCGTTTTTATGATTATCTTTTTCTCACCGTTACTATTTCTGTAATATACTTTGTCGTTTTGATGATTCGTGAAAAAAAAACTTTGTTACTGTTTCATAATCTCTTTGAGTCTTTTCCTATACTGGTATTCTATTTGCTCTCTCTCTCTCTCTCTCTCTCTCTCTCTCTCTCTCTCTAGCTCCAGCATTTTGGCCAGATCTTGTCATAGGTGTACACTCTCTCTCCCCACTCACTATCATTCTCTCTCTCTCTCTCTCTCTCTCTCTCTCTCTCTCTCTCTCTCTCTCTCTCTCTCTCTCTCTCTCTCTCACTCTCTCTTCCCTCCATCTCTCTCTCTCTCTTCCCCCAAGTTGCTGCTTTTTCACGTCTTTCTTCCTCTGTCCCAGTCTCCCTCCTCCTCCCTGGCCTGATGGATGAACCACGAGACTGACCCCAAATATCACTAATCCCGGCTGTTGATCGTCTCCCGTGGCGGCCGTCGTGACTCACTACCACCACCCACAGTAGGAGAAGGAGGAGGTTGGGGGAGCAGAGGAGGAGCAGAGGGAGGGCGCTGCTCAACAGCGGAGGGCGTCCTGAGTGAGGGAGGTCCCCTTTGCTGGGTGTGAGGGAGAAGGTTGAGGGTAGGGGTGCGTCCATAATGAGTCTGAGGCAAGGAAGGGTGGTAGGTACGTGATAAGGACAGATAACAGAAGACCTGATGGTCCACACAGACCTTATCTCCCGGGGGACGGTAATAGGATCCCAAATTCTTTAATCTCTAAAAGTAAATCCAAAATGTTTGATAAATTTAGGATGATGTTGGGATGGAAGTTTCAGAGATTGTGCACGTATCAGGGATTATATAACTAGAGGAAGACCATCCTTACGTGATTCTGTAACGAAAGTGGCTAGGCTCAGTTCATGAAACACATGTAACCAGTAATCAAGTAGGGACGATCTCTCTCTCTCTCTCTCTCTCTCTCTCTCTCTCTCTCTCTCTCTCTCTCTCTCTCTCTCTCTCTATCTGTATCATCCCTATTCCTGTATGTCTATGTTTTTTCGACCCTTCCGTCTTTACATCATCTTCCATTCAGTAAATGTTTTCGTTATTACTTTCTCTTGTTTTTGTGCATGTACATGATGCATCACCATAGGAGAAAGACGGAATAGTGATGAATAACAAGGGAAGGACGCAGGCAAGTCTTCCCCGTCTGACCACCCGTTCGGCTTCCACGTCTGACCACCCATGCACCAGTAAGACATTAAAGAAAAAAAAAAAACGCTCATACCTGCAGTAAAAAACGATAGCAAAATAAATTGATATTAGTAGGTTAGGCAAATTCTAGGTAAGGTATCTTGGGGAAGGCTTCTAGCCACGAATATGGGTCTGGTGGGCAGAATAACAAGTCGACTGTGAATATTTGGTGCCTGTTATAGATCAAATGCTTGTGCATGTCGAGATTTTTGTATTCATGTTTGCATCACGTCGATGGAGTGTCCTGGCCATCCCAAGTATAGAACATACCGCTTATGTCGTAGATGGGGACAGAGAAGTAAATCAGAGGAAGGGCAGGGAGAAGGAAGGCTTCAGTCAGGGAGTGAGGGCAGGGAGAAGAAGGAAGGCTTCGGTCAGGGAGTGAGGACAGGGAGAAGAAGGAAGGATTCGGTCAGGGAGTGAGGACAAGGAGAAAAAGGAAGGCCTCGGTCAGGGAGTGAGGGCAGGGAGAAGAAGGAAGGCTTCGGTCAGTGAGTGAGGACAGGGAGAAGAAGGAAGGCTTCGGTCAGGGAGTGAGGACAGGGAGAAAAAGGAAGGCCTCGGTCAGGGAGTGAGGGCAGGGAGAAGAAGGAAGGCTTCGGTCAGGGAGTGAGGACAGGGAGAAGAAGGAAGGCTTCGGTCAGGGAGTGAGGACAGGGAGAAAAAGGAAGGCCTCGGTCAGGGAGTGAGGGCAGGGAGAAGAAGGAAGGCTTCGGTCAGTGAGTGAGGACAGGGAGAAGAAGGAAGGCTTGGGTCAGGGAGTGAGGACAGGGAGAAAAAGGAAGGCCTCGGTCAGGGAGTGAGGACAGGGAGAAGAGGGTAGGCTTCGGTCAGGGAGTGAGGACAAGGAGAAGGAAGGCTTCGGTCAGGGAGTGAGGACAGGGAAAAGAAGGAAGGCTTCGGTCAGGGAGTGAGGACAGGGAGAAGAAGGAAGGCTTCGGTCAGGGAGTGAGGACAGGGAGAAGAAGGAAGGCTTCGGTCAGGGAGTGAGGACAGGGTGAAGAAGGAAGGCTTCGGTCAGGGAGTGAGGACAGGGAGAAGAAGGAAGGCTTCGGTCAGTGAGTGAGGACAGGGAGAAGAAGGAAGGCTTCGGTCAGGGAGTGAGGACAGGGAGAAAAAGGAAGGCCTCGGTCAGGGAGTGAGGACAGGGAGAAGAGGGTAGGCTTCGGTCAGGGAGTGAGGACAAGGAGAAGGAAGGCTTCGGTCAGGGAGTGAGGACAGGGAAAAGAAGGAAGGCTTCGGTCAGGGAGTGAGGACAGGGAAAAGAAGGAAGGCTTCGGTCAGGGAGTGAGGACAGGGAGAAGAAGGAAGGCTTCGGTCACGGAGCGAGGACAGGGAGAAAGGGAAGGGATGCGATCAAGCAGGAGGGGTACCTTGAAAGAAGATACGAGGCTGCTACCAAGGAAAGGAGGAAAGGGGGAGATAAGGAAGGAATGGGATCAGGAAGGGAGCCTCGGGAGACGCTATAAGGCTGAAGTCAGGGAGGGGTAACCAGGGAGAGAATGTAAGGCTGCGGTCAGGGAGACAGAGATGGGTGTGGAGGAGGGACATGGGGCTAAGCCCACCACCGCCACCAATATTCTTTTGTTCCTCGTGAGTCGGGTTTTGTGGTGGTCGGTTTTTTTTTCTTTCCCTTCCCGTCTTGTATTCGTAAATTTTTTCCCTCCTCATGATTGTTTTCATTAGCGCCTGGAATCCTCTTATGGAATTTTCCTCCTTCCGTTTTTTATTAAAGTTATTAATGGAAATACTGGCCTCGGTAGAGGCTTGTGTGGGTAAGTGTGAATGTTTATGGCTGAGTGTGTACGCTTAACATAAAGAATTGTGGGGTTACTTTTTCTGGTTCCTATTCGTGTGTTGCTTCCGTGTGAGTGTGAGTGTGTGTGTGTGTGTGTGTGTGTGTGTGTGTGTGTGTGTGTGTGTAGGTTTAGGTGTTTGAATGTGTGTTAGCATCTATGTATACATATGTACGTATATAAATGAGCACGCGTTTGAATGAATGCTTCTGTATGCATGTGCCTGCATGTATTACCATCATACTCATACATCTCTGGTCATCTAGGGGATATCACAGTCCCAACCTCAATACCACTGACGTTTGATCTTTCCTCATGCATCTAACCCCACGTCCATGTGGTCCAGACTGTGTGTCATTCTCACTTCTTTAACTTTCACTGGCATAACTGCTCTATCTCCACATTGCTGCCTCAGAGTGACTATCCCGTGATCGATATAGTTTCCTAAAAGCTACAGTTCTGGCCAGAAGTCCGCATCTGACCCAGGCTTTGAAGGGAATACATAAAGGAAGGGTTAAAGATATGGAAAAGTAAAGGAAGAGGAAAGAGGAATGACCTGAGAGTTTTTAAAGTGGTGGGGAAAAAAGTATCTTTTTAAATACAGGCAAGGTTGTAGCCGTTAGGAGAGACATGAAGAAGTAAAGAGTCCTAAAGCTTAGAGGTGTACTGAAGGAAATAGATATTACAACAGCCCATCATGAAGCTAATAATATGCCACACAATTATCAGGTGACGCAGCGGCTTGTCGAGAATGAAGTAGATTAGCAAATGGCGAAGAAACACAAGAAGCCAATGCTTGGGAGGGGGGAAACACCGATGTGATATCTGTAAAAGAAAAGAAAAGAGATCCAGTGGTTCGCTGGATGGCAGGAGGGTCAAGGTCTGAGGGGAGACTTAGGAGAATTGATGGACCAGATTACTGTGAACTTTATGCAAGGAGTATAATCGGATCAGCTATCTAGAACAGAAGACTCCTTGGTATCTGAACATGACCCAGTTTCTCAGAGGAAGACTTAACCATTGTGTCATGAGGATGTTTCATGACACCAGATTCCTACCGTAGTTCATCCTTCAGTTGTAAGGATTCAGACAAGTTCCTCCAGCACACAGCCAACAATTCTTTCAATCTTCTTCATTTTCTCCTGTGACGCCGTATCGACCTGTTTTACACTCTCTCTCTCTCTCTCTCTCTTGCTCTTTCAACCCTTGTCCTCGCACCACCCATTACTCTGAGCTCCTCATTCAGCCAATGTCTCCTTGACAACATGGCCTAGTTCTACCTCTGTTCCAGTATCTCATCAACAGCCTCGCTCCCGCTACCACACCGAGCCTGTGGCCTCACGTCCCTCACTCCAGTCCACAGAAAAGTTTCATCACTCCTTCACCTTCGTCTCCCACACAACTGACACATCCACGGTACCTCCCGCTCAAGTAGCTCCCTCCAGTTACTGTCTTCGTTCGTTCCACCCACCTTCCCCCTCCCTTGCTGATGTGGACTCTCTAGTGTGAGTGCCGTACCCAGCGACGGCAGGAACCATGCCACCATCTGCAACCTCTCTACGAGGAGCTGTGGTCTCTTATCACGCCTATGGAATAATATAAGACCTCTTCTTCAAAGACCAGACTCCAGTATCTTTATCTCTATGTTTAAAATCCTTGATATTCCCTGCCGTAATTTTATGGTATGTGTTGCCTAAATGCTCATACTCTTTTTCCAGGATATAGTTCTCTCTGGAAACGCGAAGTAAGTGACAAATCCAAAACCAGAACTCAAGCCCTTCTTGGCAAGTGTGTGTGTGTGTGTGTGTGTGTGTGTGTGTGTGTGTGTGTGTGTCTGTGTTAGTGCTGGGGTATACCTTCGGCTGGCACACACACCGAAATGAATTCTCGAAATCAAAGGAAATTTGCTCTCAAGGGCTTAAAGTTACACATATTTAGAAGACAAGAAAGCCTTGCATGAGGGAGGAAGTGTTGAGGAAGCGAAGCACAGAGAGAGAGAGAGAGAGAGAGAGAGAGAGAGAGAGAGAGAGAGAGAGAGAGAGAGAGAGAGAGGAGAAAGAATCGAGGAAAAGACGTGTATCTCATACAGAGGGGCTGGAGGCCCCTCACTGTATCTCATATCCAGGGACCAGAGAACCATACTCTATCTCATATAAAAGGAACAAGGAGACCCTCACTGTATCTCATATACAGGTACTTGAAACCCTCACTCTTCCTCATATACAGGGATTTGAGATCCCCTTCCGTATCTCATACACAGGGACACGAGACCCTCACAGCACCTCATACATAAAGATTTGAGACCCTCACTATGTCTCATACAGACGAGGCCTGAGAGGAATACATCCCCTTGACCAATGTTGTAGTTCCTCGCAGATCAGATGGTCTGGGATCTGGAGCATGATGGCCCATAGGGATATGGGACGTGTGGCCGAAATATGTGAATCATGGATGACCTGGTGAGAGAAACACACCGTCAAGTGGCAGCAACCGTCGGCAGGAAGCCACAGGGGCGTTAAAGTGGTTCCTGTAGGAGTGGAAGACGAGGTTAGTTCGACACAGAAGAAAACTATAAACGCCGGCCATCGAGAAGTTATATCTCCAGCGATGGAGATATGCGGGGAAATCTTCAACGATGGAAATGGCCGTTTATCTCCAGCGATGGAGAGGGCGGGAAATCTTCAGCAATGGCGATGGCCAGCTTATCTCCAGCGTTGGAGATGGGAGTATGTCTCCAGCGATGGAGATGGCTATAACATTGCTCCAGCGATAATGATGACATTCAATAGACAGACAGACAAACAGACAAACAGACACACACACACACACACACACACACACACACACACACACACACACACACACACACAAACATGCCACCACTCAACCAACTGAGCAATATCTAAATTCTGTAATCTAAATTCTAACTCTAAATTCTAAATCTAGCTATTCCTCTTCCTCACTGGCTTTAGCAAGTCCTGATCAACACAGGATGGTGTGGTGTGCTGGAATGGTCCGTGCTGGCCACATCCCCCTCTGTCAGCTGCTCACTCCACCGAGAACTTTGATCTTGCTGTCATGTAGATGGTAAACAAGTCACGGGGTATTTGAGGTAACACACTCCCCTGCTGTGGACGCACGGGAGACCCGAGCACGTCTAAGGCAATGTACAGTGTCCTTCTTCCCTTCACGTCATGGTCAAGAAGGCTGCCTTGTGAGACATCGCGATATATTGTCTTCTTTCTTTCTTTCTTTGTTCTTTCTTTCTTTCGTGTCACTGTGGTGAATGCAGCAGTCCGGTCACCTTGCCCCCGTCCATTTTTTCTTTCTTCTCGGAAAGTTTGCGACGTGGTGTTAATATTGTTATCTTTCCAGGAAGGTGTGTTTGGAATTTCCAATATTATTAGTAGGGAGAGCGCGAGTGTGTGTGTGTGTGTGTGTGTGTGTTGTGTGTGTGTGTGTGTGTGTGTGTGTGTGTTGTGTGTGTGTGTGTGTGTGTGTGTGTTGTGTGTGTGTTGT